>NW_022900924.1:44768617-44796074 GCF_012274545.1 Fukomys damarensis | reverse complement strand
CTTATCATATGTGGCCAAGGAGTTAGAAAAGAGGGTTCTGAGTATTCTTCATGCGGAGAGATGATAAATGTCTGAGGTGATGAAAATGCTAATTACCCTGATTTGACCCTTACACATTGTGTGCGGGTACTCACATGTCACACTGTCCCACACCTGTGTTGAATTATTGTGTCCATTAAAAGGAGGCAAAGAAAAATAATGGGCACTGTCTCTCTCAGAAAGTTCTTGGGAAAATCAAATAATAAGCACAGAGTGCTCGGTGTGGTGCCAGAGGGAAGTGGTTGATAAAGATTGGTCACAATAGCGATGACGTATAAAATAGTCTTGAAACACGATCGTGTCAGTTGAGTCTTGCTTGGCTCGCCATGTCACTGTTAAACCACTCCAAAGCCTGGCTGTTGAAAACACAAATTCTGAAGGCCATCTGGGGCTCCCCTGAGCGCTCCGTCCCTAGGGGCCTCTGGAGGCAGAAGCCAAAGTGAGGATTTTATTTGTGATCTGTACCACCTGGCACATTGGTACAGTCGGAGCGCGTCTGTGGATGATTGACAGGTAGGCCAGTCAACCGAAGAAGACTTACCCCAGACCAGGGAGGCACCAGCCAGTGGGGTTGTACCCTGGATGGAACTGAAAGGGAGAGAAGTCTGCCCTTTCTGTGGAGGAGCTCGGGTCTCCGCTGTGGCCTGTGGAGATTGCTCTCCAGTACCTTCGGCTTCCAACAGTTTCCTGCTTTCTGAAGCAGACCTGCACCCATGACTGCACAGTGAGCTTCCAGGCCTCTGACCTTCAACTGTTACTGGATCCCCAGGCTCTCCAGAGTGCAGACAGCTGTTTTGGATTCTTCCACGTATGACTCAGAAAACGCCACTGGGACTCTTCTAATTCTGATCCTATGAGCCCACCTCATAAATTACAGTACCCATACATATACTTTACATGGAATCTGCTCCTCCTGCTGAAGCCTCCGCTGGGCAGGGACACCCAAATGACTTCCTCCCTCATGCATCCTAGGCCTCTGCGGGGACAGCTGAGCAGCCAGGGAAGGGTGGGCACCTCTAGCCGGGTGGCCTCTTCCTGCCGCCAGCTTGGGTGTCCTCCCAGCATGGCGGACCCTGAGAGGTGAGCCTTGTCACACATGGCTGGGTCTCCCAGAGTGAGCGTTCTCAGCGATGGAGGAGATGCTAGCGTCTTATGGCCCAGCTCCAGAAGTCAACCGCACACTCATCTTGGTGGCACAAGGCCAGCCCCGGTTCCACAAGAAGGGCAGAGGCATGGGGACGTGAATATGACATGAGCTCCCTGGGGCCACCACTCTGGGCAGGGGATTCAGCACTGAGCAGCCCTCTGGACTCCAAATGAGAGACTCGGCTAAGGCACTACCACCCCAGACCCCCATCTGCTTATGTGCAAAATGGACATAAGGACACAAGCCCCCTCGGTTGTGCGAACAAATGTTACCACCAAGGTTCTAGCACAGTGCCTGCTACGGGGCTCACAAAAGTTCCCCGCTCCATTCAAAGCCGGGAGAAACCCTCTCCCCGACATCCTCAGTCTTCCTCCTCGAAGGGGCCGCCTGAGCTTAGTCTGCCATCCGCCATCCCTGAGCTCCCCGTGTGTGTTCCACACCTGCAGGGCTCGAGGCTGGCACTGAATAAATAATGCATTATTCAGACGCAAAGGTGTCACCTCATGCTGCATCGCCAGCCTCCTTCTGAATGGAGTTCGTACTAAATCTGCAGTGAGTTTTTGTTTTTTTTTTTAAAGTTAAGCTATCCAAGCTAAGAAACTTCAGAAGCACTCTTATTTCCTTTTGACCTCTATTCTTCAGAACCTGCCAGGAACCGCACACACACTCATTCAGCATTTTAACATGAATTACCAAACAGCTGGAGAGAAATCAAGGTGACAAATTACCGGCAACGGTCCTTAATGTGGTGCTCTGGGCAGCAGAGAAAGCCACTTACCTCTCAGTGGCAAGCTGTGTTGCTTCCATGTGGCTCTGGCCCCACCTGGGTGGGAAGGGGGAAGAGAAATCAGCAGAGGCTATATCAGCCTGGGGCCCCTGGGATGGCAGCAGCCCGGGTGCCAGCATTGTCTGTACCCTCATGGTCCCAGCTCTTTCACCAAGACCAGGAAGCACCCACAGATTCCCTGCTGCTGACCATGGCCATTGGCTTGTGGCAGCAGAAAGGACCAATTTGCCCACTTATGCAGTGTGGTCTAAGGAGGAGATGGCTGAGAACTTGGGACGGCAAACCCCTTTGAAGGTGTCCCTGTCCCTTGTCACTCTCCCTTGATTGGTAAGATGTAGTGTTGGGTGAAAAGAGCACAATCCAGGAATCAGCTCTGGTCTTACTTGCCTGCAAATCTTCCTTCCCCGGGGCTCAGCTTCCAGACCATACAGGGGAAATACCACATGTCATACTCATCCTGTAGCCACACAACCCCTCTTCTTTCGGACAGCCCATGCTCAGTGACCTCCCTAACACATCTAAGGCTCATCACCCACACGGCAAAGCTACCATCTCTTACACATTCCTAGCACCCAGGCACCAAGACAGGAGCTAAACTCCAGCCTTCTCCACACTAATACCCACCCAGCCTCTGGGTTCTTCCTCCTCAGGACCAAGGTCCAGAAAAAGGAGGAGAGCACAGGGTAGCACTGACCAGCTGCAGTCCCAAGACCCATCCTTTTGGAGCGAGACAGCATGAAAGCTTGCAGTAGCATCTTCCTAGTCTAGGAGGCATGACCAAGGATTAAGGGACACATTGTCACCAGTCCTCTCAAAATCCTCCCCCTCACATCCCGTGATTCTTGCCACTTTCTGGAGCAGTTCTGGAAGTCCTCTTTCCTGAGTGTCTTTTTGTGGCTTCCTCCATATCTGAATCCATATCCAATGTTTATAGCAATTTTGGTCAAATAGAAACATTACACTGTGTCTTTACCCACGTCATTGTCACTGGAGCCGACACCATGCAACTGCTGGCTCTTCGCCAAAGTCAAAATGTTTTGAATAGAAATGTTGTGAATCGATTCAGGAAACCGAGGCAGGACAGCTAAAGATCCTCAGGAAAGAGGACTCCAGAGCTGCTACAGAAAGTGGCAAGAACGGTGGGGTGGTGCATGAGAAGAGAGGGGAGAATTTTAAGGGGGATTCATGGCAATGTGTCTTTTTACTGTAACAATTTTCTTCAATTTAAACATTCACACCTTAGATAGGCTGCCGCCTGCTGGCACTGTGAGGTGTCATGAAATCTCCTGGGTCCCAGGAGTGTCCCGTGCTAACAAAGCCTCCTTCCCAGATAAGAGTCTTAGGCGGAGCCCACATTTCAGAGTCCCCACTTTGATAAGAAGTGACCCAACAGTGGGGCGCGGTTGAATGGCTTTCCTTCTGGCATGTGACTTACCTCTCCACCCCCAGGAAGGAGGTCCTATTAAACAAGATCCACCTTTCACCAATGAGAAAACTGAGGTACTGGGAGATGAACTCCTTGGGCTGGAGTTCACAGCATGCATTCTGCCTGTGGCCTATGGGGGCTCTGTTGTGACAGCTGGGGACAACACTGCAAGCCTCATGACACCATGTCATTCAGGTGAGGAAATAAGGCTCAGAGAGGGTAGGGCATTTCCTAAGGCCACGCAGTTAACAGCAGGGTCGAGGTGATCTTCCCATTCCCCTGACCACATCACAGGCTCTTCTGAGCTAGCCAGCTGCTTCTCACCCAGATCTGTTGCCCAGGGGAGACAGTCACTATGGGGACATGGCTCTCCCTGCTTTTTACAAGGTTACTGACCCCCAGGTCACATTTCATGATAATTGTCATCATTGATCACCGCCATCGTAATGATAATTATACCTGAAATGAAGGGTGTGGGGACCTCTGCACACCTGATCTCCAGGTGAGCCAGGGCAGTGCAGGAAGGGCTGAGGAGGAAGGACAGAAGCTGACGTTTATGGAGACCTTGCTGTCCTCCAGGGAGGTGCTGGGGTTATAATTTAATCCTCACCGCAGTTATGACAGATTTCACGCTCACCACAACCCTCCGTGACAAGGCTGCCCCCTCCCTTTTACAGAGGGCAGTCTGAGCCCATAGAGTGTCCAGGGCCACGCCAGGTCACAAGAGAACAGATTCTCCCAGAGCGCTGTGAAAAGGCCTTGCCCTGTCCCAGGCCTGGACAAGGCACAGATCCCTGCCCTCCTCCCATCAGCATTGCCCTGACTTCCCCTTTAAGGAAGCGGCCTTCCGGATCCACTTCAAATTCTAATATCTTTTTTTTTTTTTTTTCCTTAGTTGTTTGAGACAGGGTCTCACTAATCCAGGCTGGCCTTAAGCTCACTGTGCAGCTCAGGCTGGCCTTGAACCTGGAGAAATCCTCCTGTCTCAGCCTCTCGAGTGCTGGGATTACAGACACGCACCAGGACACCCGGCTCCCAATTCCAAGTCCCAACCTCGATGACCTCGATTCACCTTGGAGGAAACAGCACTGAGCATGATGAGCTCCTCCTCCCTGAGCTGTGGTACTGCCGAGCCCCTCTGAGCACAGCTCTGCTTTCATCCTGTTGAGCCCCTGCCTTGAATCAGAGGCCATGGGTTTGTGACCTGGAGCAGAGTGACTCTGGGGACATCTCCCTGCCTCAGCTGCCCACTCCCATCCCAGCATCCTCTTGGGCCCCAAGCCTTAAACCAAAGAAAGATCAGCCACCTTTCCCTCCCTGTGCCCCAGGTCCAGTCCAGCAGCAACTCTGGCTGGGCGGCCCCGCCCTGGGACTGGCGAGCCTCCCCAGGGTTGCACTGCGCCCTTCCCACCCGCCCCACACTCTCCTTCCAGCTCCCACTGCCTCCAGCTTCTTGCTGGCCCCTGGCCCCCAGCACTCCAGCAGCCAGCGACCTCAGACTTCACTCTGCGTTAACGTCCTCCACCAAACGGAAGCCCGCCTGAGGTCAGGAACCTCATCCACCTCGTTTGCCATCGTTTCCCAGGGCCTGGCACAGAAGGAAGCCCTGGGAACAAGTGTTGGGAGGACAGGCGGGCGGATGGGCGAATAATGAATGGGCCAGCAGTGTCCCCGCACAGTGCCTTCGGACCTGCAGCTTTGCTCCCTGCTGCTTTAACCCCTGACGCTCTTCTCCAGGGCCCTGGCTCTGACAGCACAGGCCTGGCTGCGACTCGGATTGCTGCTATCTAGCATGGGCCAGCTCCACCGCCTGTCCCTCAGTCTGACTTCCTGTTGAACCCCCAGGGTCCCTGCGGCCCAGCCGTCTACTCTCTCTCTTTCCTGCTCGGTCCTGTGGGTGAAGCAGCCCAGTGTGGGCCGGCCTTGCCCACTGCTTCCGCCTCTGCCTGTCTTGGTTCCCATATGGGCACAGCCCTGTCCCGATCCCGTCCTGAGGCCGCACTGAGCTCTCTTTACCCCACCCCCTTCCTTGCATCTCACCCTCTTGAGGAAGTCGCAGGCTGCGACCTCAGGGATGAGACATGTGGCCGGCACCTTCAGTGGTCAGCGCCCTCCGTCCATCTCTCCCTAGTAGGCTGCTTTCCCAGAACACCAGGTAATAAAAACTTGCCTTGTTATTCTCCAAAGATGTGTGTTATCTTGGTTCTCTGCTACAACTCGAGCCCCAGTCAACCCAAGCTTGCACACAGAGTGGAAAGCATTACCACGCTGGGGGAGGGTACAGAGACGGAATGCACTTACTGTCCTCCGAGCCCGTCTCTGGGCCCGTGTGCTCTGCCCATGGCTGTGGTGGGACAGTCACTTCCCTGGGCACCAGCTCTCTAGAGACTGGGCCCTTGCAAGTCTGAGTCTTGGGGTCTAACCAGGACTCTGTGTTCTGTTTTCCAACAAAGATAGAGGTGAGATCATGGGCAGAACTCTGTGATTCCCAAACAACATAAAAACATCCTGCAGTTTTCCTCCGAGGACAAGAACAGCCAGAAGAGCACACACAGTTACGGCTTAGAACAGCGCCGAGATAACTGAGTGGATTGGGGTCCCCGGCCCAAGGGCATCATAAGCATCACAGACACAGACAGCCCTGAAAGACAGGCTCCAGGACACTGCCAACAAAGTAGGGTTTTTTAGTGCTTTTGAGTTGTTTTGTCTTACAAGCATGCTTTGTTTTTATGATTAAAACACACAGTCCTACAAATGCCTCTCCTTTAATCACAAAATCAGCGAAGTGTCAGGTCTGCAGGTGCACAAAGGCCCTCGGTGATCACCTGGTCCAGCTCTCTCCCTGTGGGCACAGAGGCGGAACTGAGCTTGCAAAGGTGAGAAAGTTGCCCAGGGCCACAGAGCTCCAAGTCCTGCACCCAGTCAGAAACCTTGGGACCCAGTTCCCAGAAACATTCACTTATAAAACTAACTGGTCCATAGCTCATCCAGGTGGAACATGGCTGACACCAGCAAGATGATCTAAACTTTCCCTAAGAAAAGAGAAAAGAGGCAATTAGGATTGTACTAACCGACTAAGTGTGACTCTTTTGAAGATGGACTTGTTACAGCTCAAGAGATGAGTGAGAAAATGCTGAGAGAACACAGTGGGTCAAGGCTGAGATGAAAGAGCGGTGTCTCCTTGTCTACACGCCTACCAATATCTCTACCGCCTCTTACAAATCAAGTGAAAGAAATGAGATCACATGACAGAAGGGGGGCAGGAATGGGAGGGTGGCAGGTGGAATGGGTCACACAATTTCATGGCTTCTCCTTTCTCCAGTTCCAGGGAGAAAAACCTAACTGGCAAAAAGATGGAGGAAAAAAAATATGGGTCCCTGTTGCAGTCAGGGTCTTGGCAAGGGACTGCTTTAATTACAGGACACATAATTTATAGGGTTATTTTATGATAATCACCCAAAAAGTCAAATACAGAGGAGTGTAAGAGATTAACTACGTACCAGAGGCCCAAAGAATCCAGTCGAGGGCCTGGATCCCACAGCAAGTACAGCTGAAGGCTTAGAGCCCAAGGCAACGTCCTACACGAGTCCATCCAGTGGCCTAGAGCCCATGGAAATGTCTCATGCTTGTCTGTGTCTGTACTCGGAAGGCCCAAAGGCTAGTGGTGGAAGCCAGAAAACCTGTGCTGACGGGATGCAAGATTTGTGTCTCCAAGCTGAGGGATCCACATTGGAGCCTGGAAGTGATGCTCATGGTGAAAATCAGAGCTCCCCTGATGAAAGCAGTAGCCATTCCCAGTGACAGTGAGGTTCCTGAGCTCCTCCTCCAACAAGAACAGCCAAGTTCACATCAGCAAAACCACCCACAGCAAGCTTCTCCTAGAAAATCAACAGGCCAAGATCTTCCTCCCTAGTTCTCTTTTTATGGCTGTTGGTAACAATCTTCAGGTGGATCCTCCACGCCCAGACCACACTGATTCAGTTCAGCTACAGGCTGACCATTAATTAACCCACTGCAGTCCCCAAAGCTCCTTTGAAAACAGGAAAGGACCCACTGGTAGGTCAAAAGGCTAGAAGCATTCCTCCTTATGAGCTGGATGCTGTGGCTCACATGCGCTTTGTCCCCCAAGGATCCAGGTGTCCCCAGTGTGGCTTGGTCCCAGAGTGATAATGCAGGAGCTGACAGAAACTTGAAGGAGCAGGGACTGCTGGGAGGCCTGTAGGTCACTGGAGCCACTTCATTTGGAAGAGGTGGTTTGGGGAAGAGCAAGTTGTAAGAGCAAGCCTGACCCCTGAATCTCTCACTTCCTGTCACAAGATGTGATCACTTCCTCCCACAAACTCCTACCACTGTATCCACCATTATGCAACACAGCTCAGAAGGCCCTCACCAGAACTGAGAGGATGCAGGCAGCACACTGTTGAACCTCCATATCTGTGAGCTAAAGAAACCTTTCATCTTCATAAGTAGCTTGCCTCAGGTTTTTCAGTACAGTGATGAAAAGCTGGCGGATACATCAGAGTAAATGAGGAAGATGCAAGACTTCCTTTTTTGTTTTCCAGTTTCAGATGCCTGCCTCCACAGATAACCTGCCTTATCCTGGAACACTACTGAAAAATAAAAAAGTGAATTTAATCTTGTTAAAGTAAGGAAGAGTGGTACTTGGAGAGAGTCTTAGTAGCTCTAGGAGGGAGTCGGACAAATCACAGTGCTGTACTTACAGAGCTCTTGAAGTCTGCTTGCAGATGGGTCTTGCCAATGGGAGGGCTTGGTTTCTCCCTGTGGTGGCGAATGGCAGCCATGGCAGGAAGTAACACTTCTTCAAAGGTACCTGAATATAGGAAAGGAAAATTATTTGGTTTATTTTTATGAATGAAGAAAATACTCCCAGAAGCCCTCACAGGCTTCCTCTTGCATCCCATTTGGCTACAGTAGAGCTTCATTCCCCTGCTGAACCAACCACAGACAAAGAAAAGAAAGAAATTAGCATAAATGGCTTAAACTAATCACCACGACCTTGGGGTGGGGCACATTGGCAAGGACAAAGAAGGGCTACTGAGCGGGTGAGGCACCAAGCAACTTCCAAGCTCAATTCCAACTTTAATTCTGTTTCTAATTTTCTTTCCAGTTTGAGAAGCCTAATTTGTACAAGAAGCCACTCCATATTCTTAAGAACTGCTTTTTTTGGACTTGTGGCCCAGGTTCCCTCTCCCACTCCATCTCCGCGGCTGCAGTTCTGAAGAGTGGCGTAGGGCCAGCCAGTAAAGGCCAGAAGCGCATTGCAATTTCCCTCTTTCCCTCAGCTTTCCTGCAAAAAGAAGAGGTGAAAGGGAAGGAGGAGCTGAAGAAATGGTAGCTGTGAAGAACATAGGTCCTCTGCCTGGTTCTGCTGTGGCCCTGGTCTTTCGTGGCCCCCTGTGGGGCAGGCAGCCTGAGGGGGGGGGGCTAAGATGGGGTAGGAATGCAGGAGAAGCCATCTCTCTAGGACCCCTGAGATGACCCGCCTTCTCCCAGACAACCCAGGCTAAGGCGATGGAGGGGACTAAGAGGGGATCTGCCCTCAGAGAAATCACAGCGGGAGGCAGGCCTCACACAGTCACCCAGCTGCGGGGCTCCAGATGGGTCAGCGCCCACTGATTTTTTCCCTGAGAACCCAGGCCCATGCCGTTTTGTACATGTGTGGTTTCATTCAACCCTGCTGTACAAGGGAAAACCAGATCCACCCAGAGATCCAGGTAGATCACACACACACACACACACAAAGACCTAAGTAATGTGCAGGTAGAGGAATATTACAGAGGATTGGCCCACGGACTTAGGGAGCTGGCATGCTCAGCACCTGCACGGCTGCTGCCCCAGTTTCAGTCTGCAGGCTGGCAGCTGCCATAGAGGCAGGAAGAGCTGATGTCCTTCTGTGAAGACCACCAGGCAGAGTCCTTTCCCGGGTAGGGAGAGCCCGCCTTTTATTCTGCACCGGACTTCATGGGTGGGCGTGGCCTCCCACGCACTTCCGGGCATGGCTTCCTTCACCTGGTGTTAGGGTGTGAATGTCTTTCCCACATCGTCCCCAGAGCAACCATGTTGGAGACAGGGGTCCTGATAGCCAGAATCAGGCCTGAGGCCTGGAGGTCCTGCCAGGGCAGAAGCAGGCTCCTTAGGGAAAGACCAAGACCCCTCTTGCATCCGCCCCCTCTTCTCCTCCTCGCTCTTCTTCTCCCCTTCCCCTCCCTGCCTATCTTTACTCTCCTGCTACTGGATTCCCCAGTAATAAAACCCTCCCCAGATGCCAGCCCCTCGGTCTTGTCCTTCCCGCCCCACCCCCCTCAACCAGGGGCCGAAAAACTTCGTTTGTGGGACTGGTGTGCAGCTTAGTGGTAAGTCACTCACTAGCCTGGCATATTCAAGGCCCTGGGTTCAATTCCGTCCACTATAAGTTATCCAGTCTGTTGTACTCTGTTATTTCAGCACAAATTAGACAAAGACCCCTTAACCTATCTTTTTTTTTTTTTTTTTAAACCAGGGAAGAACTTGAGACCTTGGGCTTACAAGGTAGGCAGTGGAACTACTGAGCTAAATCCCCGGCCCTCACCCTATCGATTTAAATGTTACTCTCCAAAACACACACCGAAATTCTCAGAAAAATGTTTCATGCATCCAGGCACACAGTGGTCCAGGCAAGTTGATGCACTTATCCACAGCTCACACTGCTACAGGGGAGCTGGGTGAAGGCCGCCAGTCTGGAGCAGACCCAGAACCGGGGCCGAGAAAACCCGAGCTGTAACCTTTGTACTACACCACCGCCAGCACCAGACGAGTATGTTTGCTAAATCAATGGACAATGCACAAAGGAACCATGTGAGCAAAGAAAAGCTCAAACTGCCCATAGGAAAGTCAGAAGCTTTCTTCTGACTGGAAGAGGAAGGAAAACTTTCATGAACTCTCACTTGGTTTCCAGTTAGTAGAGCTGATAAAGAGAAAAGGGAGTGGTGTGGGGCAGGCAGATGCTAAAGTGGCCATGATCCCTGCCTCTTTGCATCTGTGCCTGTGAGAGAGATTGTGTCCTAGCGCTGTGTCATGAAACACAGTGAGCCGGGGATTTAGCTCAGTGGTTCTGCCACCTGCCTTGAAAGCACAAGGTCCTGAGTTTGATTCCTGGTACTGCAAAAAAAGAAAAGAAACACAATGAGGCAAACAGGTGCCTCTTTCTGCTTGTTCCAGTGCTAGGGACGAAGCTCAGATGTTGCCTTCCTAGATGACCCTCACCCTTGCTGCTTTTTTTGTGTGTTTGTGTTTGTAAGACGGGATCTTCCTATGTACTTCAGGCTGGCCTTGAACTCAAATTGTGGCAAACCTCCTGCCTCAGCCTCCTCTCGGCTGCGGGAATTACAGGTTTGGGCCATCAAATATCCTTGACTTGCGAAGGATATTTAATGAAGACCTCAAGTGTTGTCTGTGTCCTTGTCATAGATGAGTTGAAGGAGTCAAAAGCTCATCACAGGGAAGGGCCGAGCACGGGTCAAGCCAGCCCTGACAGCTGTGTCACGGGAGAACTTCTGCTCTCACGAGGAGCAAGCTGCTCAGAGGTGAGAAGCTGCCCTCTGTAGCTGGACTTGGAATGTGGCTCTCACGTTCCACCGTGTGGAGCGGGCTCATGGCTGGACCACGGATCTAGAAGGAAGTTCTGGGAAGAAGGGAGGCCGGGCCAGGGTGTGGAGAAAAGCTAAGAGGGCAGCTCCGAAGCCGCAGCCTCAGAGGGCTCTAAAGCACTCAGTCTCCCAAGACCAGAGCCACAAGCAATCTCAGCAGCGCCTGGATGGATAAAAACACACCCAGAGGCAAAGGAAGCCTGCATTCCAACTGTGCCAGTCTGCCCAGACAGAAAGCAGCTTTAAAGGACACCCGGGAGAATTCCATTCATCCTACACACCTCCCGACCACACCGGCACCAGACTGGGCACAGCCGTACCAGGGTGGGAAGGAGCTGCTGCCCTCTAAAAAGAGCTCCAAAGCCAGTGGGGGCAACAGGAAGACAGGGATCCACCCGGTGGGCTCAGGTCCCCTGAGGAGGGAGAGGCTGTGAGAAGGGACCCACACAGAGCAGGGCCAGGTGCTCACTGAGAGGACAGGGCAAGGAGAACGACCCAGGTCCACCCACACCAAGGGCCCAAGACAGCAGGCACACCATGGAGAGCACAGTGCGGGCAGGGCAGAGGCCTGCTTCGGGGCCAGGTGGGACCCCACAGCCTCTCTGTGAACGTCACTGCAGGGGGCCCTCTGGCTCCTGCCCCAGGCTGCTGTCTGCTCAGAGAGAAGAACTCTGAAGCGAAGGCAAAGATCCCCAGGAGCTGGACACTGACTTTCCGGTACCCCTTCCCTCTAGGGTCCCTCCTGCAAGCTCTGTCGCCACTATTTCCCCTCACAATATTGGTTTGCTGCTGCCAGCAAAGCGTCAGTGGCCTTTAGTGGACAGCAGGTCCCTCTGTCTTACCCCGTCACTCAGGAACCTCCCATTTCCTAAGACCAAGTGAACCCTTGTTCTGGTGTTTTCTGCCCTTCCCTCACCGGCCCCCCCCTCCCTGTCAGGGTACCATCCTCTCCCCATATGGACCCTTCACTCCAGAGCCACCGAGTCACCCAGCTGGGGCCACAAGTCTCCAGCTCCTGCTCCCTTTCCCTGCCCCAGCCCCACTGCCACATGTCTAGATGCCAAGGTGTTAGGTAGGGATCTCCAGGGAGACAGAGACAGTAAGGTGCCTGCAAAACTGATGGAAGATCTGCCCCTCCCACCCCCAGTGGAATAGCAATGGGACCTCTTGTGAAATGTATAGAGAAAGTTTTAGCTCTCTGGGAGGCTGAGGCAGGAGGGTCACAATTTTGAGCCCAGCCAGAGCAACTTAACAACTTAGCAAAAATCTGTTTTAAAACAAAAGTTTTAAAGGGAGGGGGAGTCTGAGGAGTTCAGTGTGAAGGCCCTGGGTTCAATCCCTAAAAAAATCAGTTCAGTTTGTAGAGTTTCCGGTCCAGGGTGGCACATGGCAGAGGAACATTTCACAGCGGCAGAAGACAGCAAAAGCAACAAGGAACCTTAGGAGTGTCTTTCTGCCCCTTTTATCCCGTCCAGACTTCCGGGACTAGGACGGTCCCAAACCAATCAGTGCACTGCTTTAGTAATCACACACCTTTAATCCCAGTATCACACACTCTAGATCCAGACACCTCTGAAAAAGCCTCCTATGACTGCATGAGGCTTTGGGGGGACACCTAGACCCCACCCGTAACAGCTGGAGAGTGGTTGCTGCCTGCTCCCTGTAGAAAGATTTGCCCTTGGCAGCTTCACCTGTCACCACAGCTCCCCAGGGGTCCATGCCCCAGGGGGCTCAGAGTAGGGTCCCAGCCCGCAGCAGTTGCAGGCCACCTCCCTGACTGCGCAGGTCTGGGTGCCAGAGCCGGCTGTGCATTCTCGTGTGCACAGACCAAGGGTCTCAGGAAGGTTCTTTCTGGTGCCCCCGGGCACTCAAACAGAGCCATGGCACAGGGGACCTGGGGGTGCAGAGGGGTGAGGGAGCAGGTACCACCCCGGGCCAGGGAAGGAGCCGTGGCCGCGGCCTGGAAGATAAGATGGGGCCCAACCACAGCCCAGCAGGGAGAGGCAAAAAGGCAAGGGCGCCAGAGCTCGACCGTGCACTGCAACCGGTCACTCCCGGCCCTGGGCAGGAGGGCTGGTCAGGTCCCTAAAACAAACCTCCCCACAACTCAGAGCCTTGAGACAGTAAGCGTTTTCTTCTTTTAAGTTTTTATTTTTACCAGTCCGTGTTTGCAGTCCAAAATGATCACATTCATCAAGTGGAGTTGGGACAGGTATATTGTGCACCTCAGTTCTTTTCACTTCCCCTCCCTCTGCCTCCCGTGACACCTCCCTCCATCCCAGGGTCCTCTTTCCATTTGCAAAAAGTCTGTCTCCCTGTTTCCTAGTATCTGTCTTTTATTTTTCTCCTTAATTACATATAAGAGAGCCCGTGCGTTATTTAAGCTCGTGTGTCTGATTTATTCTACTCAACATTATGGTCTCAGGGTGCATCCATTTTTCTACAAATGATTCCAAGTGGAGTAGTACGCCATTGTGTACAAATACCACATTTTCTTCCATCTCATCTGTCGATGGACGTACAGGCTGCTTCCAAGGTTAGCTATTTGTGCGTGGTGATGCTACAGACACGGGTGTGCAAGGGTCACTGTAATATGACATCTTTAACTCTTTCAGAAGATCCCTACAAGGGGAAAATAGCTGGGCCGAATGGAGCTTCCATTTTTGTCGAGGCAGTAATGATTTTTTCACCTCTAACTCTGCAGACTCCATTGAGTAGCTCCAGTCTGCTCTGAGCTGAGGTTGGCGTAGTTCAACTGGGCTCATTCATGAGATGATAGTGCATCAGTGGGTTGGCAAGGACCAGCTAAGTGTAGATGGCCTTGTGGTAGATGTTTAAGAAAATGTGGGTCACCTACTCTCTGGATCTCTAGCCTGAACTTGTTTACAAAGTAGACAGCTCCAAGAGCAGCACGCAGGAACTCTCCAGGGTAAGCTCTTTTCAGACCTCTGCCGTTGTGACACTTACTTCTATTCATGTGGCCAAATAAGCCACACAGACATCTTCAAATCTGGGTTAAGAAAAATAGATTCTACCTCTTGAGGTGAAGAAAAAAGTATGTAGTTGTCCTCTACAACCTACCATAGTCTGTGTTCCAGACACAATAATTTTCGTGAACAAAATATGCCACATGCACCTGGGGGTTTCTAAACCTGAGTCCCTTGAATCTGGACCTATTCTGGTAGCAGTTGGCTTTGGCTTATACCAATGGACATTTATTCACTCACCGTCCTTCATACTGGCCATTCGCACTGGGCTCAGCTGACAGATCTGCCAGGCTCCCTCAGGTGTCAGGGCAGTTGGGTGTCAGCGAGGACCCTCAGTCCTTCACATGGACTCTTCTCCCTCGATGTATGCAATCACGTGGCAGCAGCACTCTAGAAGGGACAAACCCTAACATGCAGTCACTTTGTTCAAGTCCCTAATTATGCACCAAGGCAGACACCTTAAGATGGAAAATTAGGGCATGGCAAACTGGCTGGGCAAGAGGTGTGTCCTGTCTATCACAGAGACCTGTCAAATCGCAGCCAGGACACACAGCGGAACAGCTTCCGATTTCCTCACGGAGTGACCTGAATTTGACATCAAAACAGAAGATACAAAAGACAGCAGCCATGGGCCTGGGGCCCCCGTCTTCCTGCTCTTGCAGTGGTCTGCTCTGCGTGCGGGGCATGTTTTCTCTTCTCTTTTCTCCAGAGCACTTTTCCTTCTCCTTGAGCACTTCTGTTTCACTTCTTATCTTCTTCCTTTACCTCAAATGAGTGCCACACGTTTATCTTCATCAGTTGTCCCATCCAGATCTTTGAATGAGACAAGACCCTGGGAAGGACCACTGGGCCCCTTGCCATCTGGTACCAGCCTCACTGGCTGGGAAGGCTTCCCGGCAGAGCTCAGGACCATGGCAGAAGAGTAGTGAACATTACACAGCAAGGCGACTCCGATGCAGGGCGGGGAGTACCATGATGGCTGGCTCCTCCTACTTGTATGTACCTCCCTGGCCTTTCCATCTTCCTGCTCATGGCTTTCTGGATCACTGGCCCATCATTACTTGACCAAATCCCCAATATCCTAATCCAGTTCAAAGCCGCTTTCTCCCAGGCACTTCCCTGACTCTCATCCCCACCCACTTCCATCACCACCACCACCACCCAAACCAGATGAGACACTGAGTCCCCCGCCTACTTGAATCTCAAACCAGCCTTAAGGGATCGATGTCTAGAGCGCCCCCTGGGTGGGTGTGGGGAGCATATTTTGTGCATGGGAATTACTGCGGCTGGAACACAGACTATGCTAGGTTGTCACATATTTTCCTTTCACCTTAATAAGTAGAATCTGTTTTAACCCTGGATTTGGGGGGTGCCCAGGTGACTTACCTTGGCCGCATGGACAGAAGCAGGAGTCATGAAAGCAGAAGTCTGGAAAGCTCTTGTTCAAGCACTTGGTATAATGTATTTATTTGCTGGGGGCCATTACCTGTGGTCTTGGATGGAAAGACAACCCTGGGGTGACGCATCCTTCATCCTTCCTCTGCCTTGTCCCCAGCACATGCAAAATGTGCTTTGGACCTGAGAAGGTCAGTAGCAGACATGCCAGAGACCCCGGAAGCCAAAGCACCTTGGAAGAGGACTCACCCAAGAGGTCTTACGCCTGCAAGAAGCAGCTCATGGGGGTGGCAGAGAGGAGCCAAAGAATAGGGCTTGGGAGACAAATCAAGGAGAAGAGCTTTGGACTTGCCACAATCTACCTGTGGGTAAAAGTCAGAGACACTGGAGACTGTCTTCCCCTTGACCCAAAAGCAAACTTACTAAAAACACAGTCCAGATTCTGAATGGGGTAGCAAGAAAAGGGGTGAACCACTGCACTCCAGCTCCAAGAGTTTGTGCAGAGACTTACTCAACTTGCACTGGAGGTCTGAGTATCAAGAATGCCTTCATTAGACTCATGCTGCACCTTGGCACACAAGAGAGAGCATTCACTGGCTCACAGATAAAGGGCTCTGGAAAGAGCTGTGATGGTACAAATTCGAGGCCAGCCTGGGCTATATAATGAGTTCGAGGCCATGGACATCTTATCGCGGTGGGTGGTGGCTGTTGTAGCAATAGTCTCTGCAGCCCCCAGTCTTCCCCTATGCTCAGACTCATTGACCAGTCCAAGTCCCTTGTCCCTGGGTGGTCAAACAATGCCCTACAGAGGAGATGGCCTCCCAAAGATGCAAAGAGGTCTACTGTCTCTGGACCTGAGTGCCAGGCATGGGAGGATGAAGGGGGTGCTCACGCAGGGGAGCAGTGGGTTCTGATCCCCCATGACATGCCTGGGAATGAATCCCCCAGCTCCCTTCTCAATGGCAAAACCCTGCACATCCTACATGGTTCATCTCAAACGCCGCCTTCTCTTTCCATCTGCCCCGACCAGGCTGTGAGCCCTCGGCCCCTTACAGACATTGCACTCGATGGCTCAGGTGAGGCTGCCTCTGGAATTGTAGTCAGATGTGAGCACCCCAGCCTGGGCCTTCTTAGGATCTTCTAGTTCTTCCTCGGCTCCCACCCAGCGCCCAGCCCAGGGCTTGGCACAGGAGTCCCCAACCTGGCAACCTGCTGGCTGCCTTTGTTTTTTCCCCACCAGCATCTCAGACCATCTGGCCTCATCCTCGGCCAGCACCAGCGCCTTCCCAAAAAAGTGAGCACACCCGTCCCTCTCTCCTTCCACTCCTTTTGGATGAACAGGGACCACGCGCCAGGCCTCCTTCTTGGAAATGCCTTGGCCACCAGCACAGTGGCAGATAACCACCGGGGTTGGGGAAATTCACTAAACCCCGAGAGGGCCTCAGCAGATGCGGGGGTGTGTGCCGAACATCCCTTCCACCGGCAAGGCTCTGCCGCGAGTTATGGCTCATATCTGATGTCCCCACAGGGCCTCGTGTGTTCGTAGGTGGGACTTTGGGGAGGTGACCGGATCATGGCTGTGACACTTAATCACCAGGTGGGAAGCGGTGGGTCGCTGTGGGTGTGGCCCAGAGGGGTTTCTCTCCCGTCCCAGCTCCTCCCTTTGTTCTGTCTGCTTCCTGTCTGCCGTGCTGGGAGCAGCTCTCCTCCTCCGTCAAGCCTCTCTGCCGTGCCATCCTGCCTTTTGCAGCCAGGTGAGTATGGACTGAAACCTCCAGAAACTCTGAGCCAAAATAAGCCTTTCCTCCTTTCAGTTGCGCTATAGAGTGTTGAGTCTCGGCAATGAAAGAGCATTAAGGCAACCTCTGATCCCCCTCACGGCCCGGGTGACTGCCATCGGACTCCCCAGCACTCGCCAGAAGTCTTTTCCTATTTTCTGTCCACTGAGCTGGGCTTCCTTAGAGCCGTCTGAGGCTTTTGGAAATATCAAACCCTCGCACGAAATGCTCCTCCTGCAGCCAGAAGAACTAGGATTTCTACCTCCAACTGCTGCTGAGGAGGTAGGGTCCAGTTAATGCCAGAACGTTGGCTTCTGTCCCAAGAAGCTGCCCTTCCCCACTTCCCAGGCCATTCCACGTGGAAGCTCAGAAGAAAGCCGGCTCGGTAGACCTTGACTCTTCCTCTAGAACCCCCAGCAGGCAGCTGATTTACAATGGATGGGAGGGGCACACAACACCGCCCGCTGGCCTGCGCGAGAGAGGAAGAGCCTTGAAGACCCGGAAAGAAAGTTTCCAACACCCCTCTTCCCATGGTTCCCCATTATCTACAGAAAAGTTAGGTTATTTGGTCCAGAGTGCAGATGTTTCATGTTACGGCCCCGTCATTCTGGTCTCATCTCCGGCCGGATCTCAGAATATCCGTGCTCCCCAAGTAGTCCAGTTCATCCCACCCAGGGGCCCTCGTCCCACGATGGCACCTCTCTGTTTAGGCTGAGTTTGTAGACAGCTAGGCGATGATCCAAGTGCAATATCCACGGAATAGTGGGTTGGGGAGATAACCGGAAAGAACACCGGTAGGATAATGGAGAAGGAAAGGAAGCCGTTGAAGGGGGCGCTTTCTAGCAGGTTTTCATTATGGGCAGCCAAGGTTTGATTCTCCTGGGGACCCCAGAAGATCGCACAGACCCCACTTCAGAATGGTCCCCGCCCCAGAGGAGAGGGAGCTGGGCTATTTACTCACCCACTCCCTCAGCACACAAGTCCGGCTGACGCAGGTATGGACGGTGCCCCAAAAGGGCCGCTGCCTCCTGCCACAGCCTCCTCTCTCGCCATTTGAGTTACCTCAGATGATCCATCCATGAAATTCAATGCCACCATCTCCAAAAAGCTTTTTTGGTGTTCAGTTAAAATCAGCAGCTTCTTCCTTGGGTTTCACAGAAAACCACTGCCTGTTACCAAACCCCTTTAGGTCTTGCCCCTCCTTCAAAGCGACAGGTAAAGGCTGCGCTGACCACTGGGCAGTGCGATGCTGGCGCTCAACCTCCTGCTTTGATTTCCTTCCTTCCTGCTTCGTGCACAGCAGTCTCTGTGATTTGCATACACATCGACATTTTTAGTTCCATTCACATTAGAAATTAGAAAATATCTCTTTCAAAGTACCACTGGCACTATTGCCTCGAGCTGTTCTTTAAAATGAAAATTTAAATAGATGTTATTTGAAGCGGTGTCTGGTAATTGCTGTGTTATAATTTTATATGAACGGTCTTATTTTCCTAAAGATGTCATATCCACGGTCACACAAAGATTAGAAAAATCCCCGAGTCCAACTTGCTCTCTCCTCCTTACCTGGAACTGGGCTATTTGCATACGCTGTAGCATCTGCTCCTGCTCCGAAGAGAGAGAAGATGGTGTACGATCACAGATGCAAAGAAGAAGTCCGAGACCCGGAGCACTGAAAAAGGCTGCCTTGAAAAGCAAGGTGGTTGTCACCACAGCGAGTCTGGACAGACGGACTTGAAGCCACCTTACGCTTCAAACACAGCTTGACCCGTGCGGGTGTGAATGAGAGAAGAGCTCGCTGCGTATGGTCTTACAGAGAGAAGGAGGGAGAAGAGCCCAGACTCTGGCTCATGGATTAAGAAGTGGGCAGTGCTCCTACTAGAAGTGTCCATGAGACCACAAGAGGAGTCGGAGAGCAGCGGTCCACACTGTGGTGTCCCCTCTTGGTGACTCTTTTTGAGACACAGGGCCCATTTTCCCCCACAGGAAACCCCGAAGCTGCCACAGCCTGTGACGTGAGCAGTATCTGTGACCACCAGGGCCACCCAGGACGAAAGGGACTGCAGAGGCGGAGTGTGATTCCAAAGTGATTCAGAAAGTTCTCGAATGAAGGTGGAAGGCGGACCCTTTGACTGGCCACATCTGAAAGAAAAACCCACTTTTGTTGTTTTGTTTTATTTTGGTTTTTGTTCTTGAGACAGAGTCTTTCTATGTAGCTCAAGCTGCCCTTGATCTCTCAGTGAGCCTCCTGCTTCAGCCTCCTAAGAACTGGGATTACAAGTGTGCACTACCACTCCTGGCTCCCGGAATCCAGCTTTATCTTTCTCTTATCTACTTACTCGAGGAGAGAAAATATTTTTGGCAGAGAATTATAACAGAGAATTGCATCTACTCCCTTTTCCCTCACTCAGAAATCTCTCCTATAGCCAGAGGTTTAGCTCAGTGGTTCTGCTGCCTGCCTCGCAGAGGCAAGGTCCCAAGTTCCATCCCCGGACCAAAAGAAAGAAATCTCTCCTTTCACTCAACCCAGAAAACCACCACCTCAACTCCACCCCACCTACTCCAGCCACCAAGCCTCAGGCCCAAGCAAAGCAGTTTGCCAGGTGAGACAGCACCAGGAGGCTGAGGCAGGAGGAACACAGCAAGTTTGAATTTGAGGGCAGCCTGGACTACACAGCAAGACCCTATTTTCAAACAACAACAGAATATCTAACAACAGAAATCCTAATCGCACAGATTTCAGGTGCCATTCTCTGTGCTGGGGAAGCTGTGTGTGCCCAACCCAGGACCTCCCCTCCTGTGCTGTGGGCCAGGACCCAGCTGATGCCCCCTTGTCCCCTCAGAGCCCTGTCACAGTGTTCCTGGGCTCGTGGTCCTGCTTCCAAGGAGGCAGAGGTGGGCAAGTTGGCCAGAAGTCCCAGAAACGTGTGCGGGGTTGAATGTTGTCCCTCGGCAGAGGCTGGGACCCCCGCACTTCCTGGCCTGGCTGGAAGAAGCCACTGAGGATGGGGACCTAGCAGTGCTGTCCTTGCTCAGCTGAGCGTGGGGGACAGTTCCCTAGACTCACACTCTCCTTCTGCCCCACTGTACTTCCTGGGGCTGCATGGAGCCCGTCGGTGTCCTCCCCAGGACAGCCCTTCAGGTGGCCGGGGACAGAGCTTTGGTCCTCTAAGTCTGATTCTCCAGACTGAACATCCTCAGCCACGGTCTGTCCCAAAGTGCTCGTGGAAGAGCACGCTCTGCAAGGTGAGATAGGAATGGGCAGAACAGTGGTTCTGACCCAGCCGCTTGCTGCATCTCAACAGGAACAAAAGCACTTCCATGGCTCTCCCGGGGGCAGAACCACTCTCCCACACCCACATCAGCTGCTAGCACCGCCAACAAAAGCAGATTGAAAGTTTGAGGACAGCATGGGCTTTATGGTTTTGTAGAAAACAAGGTTCACCCTCATTCCGTTGCATTTTTCTTTAAACTCAGATGTGTATGGTAAAAGAACACTGAGAGCCTTTATTTCTATGGGCAGCTTTCCTCTGAGGACGTGGGGCAGACCCAGAAGACCAGAAAGTGGGCCAACCAGGGCATGGGCCAGCGCAGCAGCCATGAGGGAAACAGAGGGGCAGAAAATTCCCAAAGAGGAGGCCTTAGGGAAGTGCTTCTTAATCTTGTTTTCCAGAATCTTCCTTCCGCTGAACCCTAGAAAGTGTTCAACAGACAAATCTCTTAAAAATGAACTCTAAGAAAAGCCACTAGGATCTGTTTCTCCTCTCCCTACTATCTTTCCCTTTTTCCTCACCTTATCCCAAACTTACTTGAAGTAATAAATACCTCAGGGCTTTTGTGGTCTTGGGCTTTGATAGCACTAAACCACTCATTGCTTCGCACCAGTTGAATGTGTGGAGGCCAAAATCTTTTCGTGCCAAAGACTTCAGGCCAAAGCCAAACTTTCAGTAATGAAGTCCAACCTGTTAGCGCCAGACATCACAGCATGAGATTAATTTCAGCCCTACTTGATCCCATCACTTCTAAACTGGTACAAAATCCTTCTTCACAGTGAATGTTACGTGGGCATATCACGGGAGGGTCTATTTCTCCAACCCTCTGTTTAATGAAAAGACAAAGCAAAAAACATTTTAGGGTGTAAGGATCTTCATGACATCAACTGGAATCCAGTCGGAGGTAACTTTGGGAGGGCAATAAGCGCTGAGAACAACAGCTTTGTGTGTTTGCATCTCAGCCCGGAGACACACAGGAAATGAAGGCATACATCCACCTCGCCTGGCCCTGAAGGCTCTCTGGCTTTTCAAGAGCGCTTCCTCCTCTCCTTCCCAAACACAGCGTTGTTGGCCCCTCCCCAGCCTCATTGCCTACTCTTTGATGTCATCTGAAGAAGGAAGCCAGTTTACGAGCTACTCAAGACTTCTGTGGGACACGCGTGTTTAAGCAACTTACGACAGGGGCCACAAATCTCGTTTGAGGTGGCCGATAGATCTGGTCACTGTACATTGTACACATGCGTCGAAATGTCTCACCGTATCCCACACAGAGCATCATTATTACGTGCCAACTAAATTTTAAATACCTATGTAAAATAGCACCAGAGTCTGAGGGAAAGATGAGGAACGGGGGAGGAGGAAGATTCGATGGCTTAACCTGTCAACCCCTCCCTGTCCCTTCCAGAGAAGCCAGGAGGCTGGATGGGACAAGAGAGTGAATCTGCTGTCCCCTCCGTGCCAATCAAGACAGTGGCACCGCCCTGTACTAGGACTTGTGGTCTTCTCCTGTGCCACGCACTCACAGCACAAAACACACCTTTTAAAAGCCAGTTTCACTCACGCGTGTCCTGGATGGGACAGTACAAGTTACTGGCATCACAGAGCCTCTGCCCTGGAGTAGCTCCTTGCTGTCAGACTGCAGGTGACCAGTGAGGATGGGACAACACCTGCCACACAGGGACGCAAGGCAGCCTCAAGGGAAATCCCTGCTGTGAGGTGGAAGTAAGGGTCTGGCTGATCCCTCTTTCAGAAACATTTCCACTTGAAAGAACCCACTGACACGCCATGATTTTCTCCTTGTCATAGCATAAGCATTTTTCTGTGGGTTTTCCACCCTAAAATAAAAATCTTCTCTCTCCCTATCCTGGAACCCAGGGCCTTTGCACTGAACTGCATCCCTAGCCCTTTTTAAATTTTGAGACAGAGTCTTGCTAAGTTGCTAAATTACCCATGTGAGGCTCAAACTTGCCGTCCTCCTGCCTCAGCCTCCTGTGGGCTGGGATTACAGTCATGCACCGCTGCACTTGACTTTAAAGAAGAAATTCTCCTTAGCAACAAACAACATGAAATGCCTGGACTATGTGGGCAATGAGCATTTTTTAGCAGAGAGCTTTTCGGGTTACTTCCGGAGGGAAGGCTTCCCTGCAGTGAGATCAACAGGCTCTCGATATATACACGGTAGCAGTGGCTGTGCCCTCCCCTGCCAGGCCCGGCAGCTGAAGCTGGAGGACTGTAGTCATCCTCTTGGGCCACTGCTGTCACCGGAGCGAGCCCCTACACAACAAGGGGCTGTCAGGATCTAACACGCCATCTTCTGCCCAGCGTGTCACTCCCAAGGAGAAACAGCAACATTTGAGTTAGGGTTTCGCGTGAAAAGACCGAGGATAATCCATCTGCTCCAGCCCAATCATAACTGTTTGCTCCCCTGGCAAAACAGATCCAGGTGGTCCTAGGGCAGTAGGTGGGGGTTAATGAGACAACCGGCTCCAGAAAACAGGTCCCAGCCTCGATGGTGAGGTTGGGCGGGGTGGCACTGCAGGGCTCTCCCGGGTGCTCCGGCCATAGCCCCAGTCCACTGCAATCCCTCCACATGTCAGGAGGGGCTGTGACAGCTGCCCAGGTCCTCGGGGCTCAGAGACGCTGCCGTCCACTCTCTTCCCAAGAGACCAGGGACTTGGGAAGCCACACGGGGGGCTGTGAAATCGTGGAGACAAGGGGCTTTGCTCTGGGGGTGCAGTCGGGCCCTGGGACTCTGCTGCATTCCCCGTGTGACTCCCTGCCACAGGGCTGAGGAACAGGAGGAGCACGTGTCACCCCAGCTGGGAGCCTGGGGAAAGGAAGAACGGTGGGTTGGGGGGACAGATGGTCAGTGTGAAGTGTGCAGGGTGTGTGAGGAAGCCAGGTCACTGCCCAGGACGTGGCCACAGGGACATGTCATTTGCATGAATAAAGCGCGTGGATACAGGCGAGCTCAGACTGAAACGAAAAGGTCCACGCAAACATGTGAAAATGGTGGCTTTTCCTGAAGAAACAGAACAGGAACAGGGGCTGGGGACACCACCTCTGGCACCTGAGGAAGAGGCCACTCGCAGGGCCACCTCTGAGAATGTGGCTCCAGCGGACTGGGCAAGGTCAGTAACTCAGCCCTCTGGGTGTGGGGACCAAACTTTCTCTTTTTTTGTTCAAACTTTCAAACTTTTTCCCTTTTGACAGCACTGAGGATGAAAGTCAGAACCTTCACACCAAGCTACAAACCCCACACTTTTTATATTTTTCTATTTTTGAGACATGGTCTTGCTAAGTCATTAAATTAAAGACTGGGCTGCCAACTTATGGTCCTCCCGCCTCAGCCTCCCGGAGTGCTGGGATCACAGACGTGAGCCACCTTGCCCTGCTCAAATTTCTTAAGAGAAAGCAAGACAAAAGCCTTAGCCTGGGATGAGTCAGGGTTTGGGGTTTAAGCAGCCAGGACTTTGGGGACTGCACTGCAGTGACCCCGGGACGATCTGTGGGAAGATCAGGAGATGGAAGGGCTGGGCCAAGAGCTGGAGGAGGGATGTTGTTGAGAGGAGGGGTCCATTGGGATAGGGGCTGGAACAGAGGTGACGTACGGGGGGCACTGTTTGGGAAAAAGATGTAGAGAGGTGGCATAAAGGGAGGAGAGGAGCCAGGTATGGTGGGGCATGGCCTTCAGGACTAGAAGTGGCCCCTTGCCCCTCCTCTCTGGCTCCTCCCTGCTCGCTGCTTCCTGGTCACCATGAGCTGAGCTGCTGTCCTACGCCAGGCCCTTCTGCCATGATGTTCCTCCCTTGGAGCCAGCGACCATGGCCTGAATCTCTGAAACCGCGAGCCAGATAACCCTCTCCCCCTTTACTTGTCACACTCCAGGATCTCCTCGTCATGACACAAAGCTGACAGACTCGGATCGGCTCGTCGGAGTCACAAAAGGTGGGCCCATCGTTGCAGCGCTCTGTGAGAAACACGAGCCACCCACCTCGTCCCTTGTCCTGGCCTTTGAGGCCTTCTTCCAAGTGTGTGCAACAGCAGCAGCAGCACTGAGCCTGCCCCAAAAAGTATGTGTCCCTGGGTCCACACCCACCCCTCTTCCTGATTACGGGGTCCTGCCTTCCAAAGGTTTTGGGTTCCTGATTGTTCTTCGTAAGCCATGAGAGGGAAAGGGAAGTCTCCTAGCAAGGGTGCCCATCACGGCTCCAGCCTGAGGCCTTCTTCCTCTTTGGAAATAGTAACGATTCTACCACGCTGAAAACCAGCCCTGAAAAGGGGTCGCCAAGCGTGCGTCGCCATCCAGTGCGATCACATGGGCTTTGCAGTGCAGTCTGTGTCTCCCAGACAGAATAATGAGCTCATCAATTAAAGGCAGCTGTGGCAAACCCGCCAACCGGCACTGCTGACAATGGAAATGTAAACGGGTTCCAGCTCGGCGATTGTTTGGGGTCTTAGTCCCAGGACAGTAAAGGGCCAGTGGGTGCCGCTCACCAATTTCTCCCTAACTAAATCAAAGCCCCGACCCCGCTCCCGACGCAGACCCCAGGTCCCGGGAGTCTGGGGCGGCTGAGAGTGTGCAGGAAATGGTCTGTGGATGCCGGACAGGAAGCCAAAAGCTCGCAGAGCAGTGACCCTGTGCCGCCGCCCGACATCTGGCCCGGAGACAGACTGTCCCTGCTGCGCCCAACAGTGGACCGGCGCTGTCCCCGAGCTGCCACCCGCACACCTAGCTCACCACCGAGGGCACGGAGGGAGCGGTTGCCGTCCCTGCTCCCCAGGTGAGGAAGTGAGCCTGGAGCCGCTCTCTGCAGTCCTCAAACCCCTGGCCCACGACACTGCCCGTCCTCCCGGGCTTCCTGGCTCATTCTCTCCGAGAGACTCCCTTGGGGCCAATTTGACAAACGCCAGCTAAGTGCGTCCGTCCGACACAGCACAGCACAGGCTCTGGGGAAACGCGAGAGACCCTGGCTAAGTCCCTGCCGTCCTCCAGCATGCCCTGGTAAATACCAAAACTGCTGTATGAACGAGGAAATGGACCTGTGAGGAGTGCTTCAAGGCAGACAGAGCAGAGTCATGGGGTAGGCGACAGCCAGGATGGACAGCGTGGGACCATAGAAAGAGAGCATTTTCTATTTTTTAATTTCGTATTTTCTTGTGGTGCTGGGCAAGTGCTCCACCCCTGAGTCACACCCCAGCTCGAAGAGGGGCCCCTGGAGACAGCACTATCAAGCAGGCTTCCCCGAGATGCTGATGCTAGAACTGACACTTTCATGGTACAGGGAGATGATCTGGAAGAAGGAAGGTTCCAGAAAGCAGATGCAGCAGGTGCAAAGGCCCTGAGGCAGGACTAGGAACCAGCCTTCGTGGCACAGGGACAGAGAAGTGGGTTTTATTGAAAAATTTTGAGCAGTGGAGAAAATTAATGGATGCACAAGGTCATTGCAGGGAGGACAGGAGAAAGCCTGGGGCGGTTAAGGAAGATCTAGGGAGTTTTTTGCCCTTCACCTGCCTGTGAGAATACAGTGTGTGTGGCTTGTTTCTGAATTTATTTCCAAGGTGATCATGAAGACAAGAGGATATTCTTCAGCCTTTCAAAGCTAAATATAACATCCATGATCATTCATAGTCTTTCTCCAGTCTCACCATCTGCCAACAGACTGATTCGCTTTGTGGTGTTGCAGTTATTTCTGTCAAGATGAATCCAGTGTTGGTAACCAAATAACAGTCATTATGCAGTCTCCCATCCAACTCGGGTGTGGCAGTGCACGCCTGTAATCCCAGTACTCCAAAGGCTGAGGCAGGAGGATCCCAGCCACTTCCAGGCCAGCCCGAGCTACACAGTGATTCAGGACCAGCCTGAGCTACATAATGAGACCCTGTCTCAAAAAATTCCAATCTCGCTTGGTGTTATTTTCATGATACATTCGTTTTTTCCTAATGGTAAAAAAATGTAAATAGTTGGGATCTTCAGGAAATCATCAAGAACAGAATTTCAATCTTCTGTAAAGGGCAATCTGAAAATGCAGGGTTCAAGTTTGAAAGGCACCCTTAGCTCACCCTGAGTAGGAGATGGGGCCAGGTGCGGGCCTATGTCCCTTCTAGGGAGCAAGGTGCCTCTCTGAACTCTAGATCCTTTCCCTGTCCATGAGAATGAAATGAGGCTGTGTGCATAGGGCCCATAAAACAATGCCTGGCTTGAAGCACAGGCTTAAAAATATCCGCTCTGCAGCCCAGAGACTTCAGGCAGGGCCGGGAATCCAGGGTTCGGGCCCTCAAGGAGAGTTTAGTCGCCTCTGAAGAATAATATTATTTTTATTTGAAACTTTTTTTTATTAGCGATCAAACTCAGGACCTTGTGCTCACAAGACAGGTGTGATGCCAGTGAGCTTTAAAAATTTTTATTTTTATCAGTCCACATTTGCAGGGCGAAACGATCGCATTCCTGGTGGGCAGTTGGCACAAGTGCACAACACATCTTAATCCTTTTTTCAGCCCTTCCCGTCTACCTCCCCTGCTCTCCATCTCCTGGTCCTCTTTCCCATTTGCAAACGATCTATCACCCTCTTTTCTACTCTTTTATTTCTCTCTTTAATTTGTTTATATTTTGGGTTTAAACTTGTGCATCTGGTTGGTGTCATGTAACCTTATGGTCTCAAGGTGCTGCAGTGTGTATAAATACCACACTTTCTTTATCCATTCCTCGGGGGACACAGGCTGCCTCCAAGTCTTAGCTACTGTGCGTAGTGCTGCTACGCATGGATCACTGTCTTACGATGTCTTGAAGCCTTTTGGGGAGCTACCTCAGAGGGGAATAGCTATGTTGAATGAAACAACATTATTCTTTTTCTTTTCTTTTTATTGAGTTTATTGGTACAATGTAGGTATACCCTACAGTTACATTCATCATTGGGATTCTGTACCTTTACATAACAGGTCTTGATTCTCATTTTTCCCCTTGTCCCTGCCCCCCCTTC
>NW_022900924.1:44767283-44767878 GCF_012274545.1 Fukomys damarensis | reverse complement strand
TATATTTATATAAAAAGACTAATAATAGTATATTATGCATCAATAGCAGCAACAGCTTTTCCAGGTTCTGTAGTCATCTGAACAAAATTATAGATACTCAGCACATTCCATTAAAAACAAAACAAAACAAACAAACAAAAAAAAGAAAAGAATAATATCCAGAAAACAGCAAAGTTCTGTTGCTGTTGTGGAACCTGGCACCATTTTTTCTATTAGCGTCTTAATCATCATTTGGAAAGAGAACATTCTAGAGTGATATCATTAAATGTAGCTCTGATAAAGCACGGTCCCTACTATGTATCATAAAGCAGGTACTAGATATTTTACATTCATAGAGGTATGATACAGTACCATCCTACATAAATAATACTAGATTCAGTTTTGGTTTGAAATTTACTTTGTCTGCAACTAAGATTGCTACCCCTGTTTTTTTCTGGGCTCCTGTCACATGGAGAATTGTTTTCTATCTTTTCACTTTCAGTCTATGGGCTTCTTTTTGCACTAGGTGTGTTTCTTGTATACAACATATTGTTGGATTTTGCTTCTTATTCCATTCTGCCAGTCTATTTCTCTTAATTGGTGAGTTGAGGCCATT
>NW_022900924.1:44759986-44766300 GCF_012274545.1 Fukomys damarensis | reverse complement strand
GCGTCTCTGTGTCTCTAACAACGCACAGATATTCTCATCTTCATAACATCAGAGAAACAGCTCATCAAATCAACCGCAATGCTTTACCCCAACTGATACAATCAGCAACACATTAAGATCAAGCACAACTTGGACTGACCACCTCTTCTCTGGGTTATCACCCAAATCTTCCTGATATATTTGCACCCTAGCTTCTGTGTCTCTAACAACGCACAGATATTCTCATCTTCATAACATCAGAGAAACAGCTCATCAAATCAACCGCAATGCTTTACCCCAACTGATACAATCAGCAACACATTAAGATCAAGCACAACTTGGACACTGACCACCTCTGGTAGTCACTAGTCTATCACCCTTAAATCATTTGAATTAAATTGAAATCAAGAAGCAGTCCAGAACATGTCTGCAGTGAACAAAATTTCAATATAGTGTATTTACCATTTAATGGCTCAGACTGAGTGAGGATGCAAGTCCCCTGGTCTCAGTTAGCTGATGGCTGAACCCCATGATGTGGACTGACCTCAGGCTGCAAGGCCCAGATTGAGTTCCCCAACCTTCTGTGTGTTTGAACTCTACACCATTCTACTACAGGTTTCCCACGCCCTTTCTTTAAAGATGTTCAAAGTTGGGAACTCAGAAAAATACCCTTGATGACCACCTCTGCCTCTGCAGAGTGAGTCCAAAGACTGTCACAGTCAGGAGGTCTGAGAGTATGGGGGGGGACTTATGGGGGTTCAGGGGCGCCCGTGCGGCTACCTTCCCGGCGCTTGAGCGATGGCGGCTGGGTCGGGAGCAGGCGTGGTTCTCCTTCCCGTGGTGGATTGGGGCCCAGGCTACCTCCCGGCGCTTGAGCGATGGCAGCTGGGTCCAACAACATTATTCTTGTAGCCAAAGCTGCTTGTAACTTCAGAGCGTTTGTCAAAGCATTGCCTCAAATCATTTGTCAGGAACTTGAGAAAGCCCCTCTACTCTTCAATCTCATTTTCTCCGGAGATAAATCAGATGCCTCGCTGGTCCTTGTCATTTCATTCCAATCATGCCTTATGCTGTGATGGAGTTTATTGCACAGAGTGTATGCTAAGAACCGTACCAGTTTCTGCAGCTCAGTGGGAGCCAGGGCAGGCACAGGCTCCCGGCACCCAGGAGCTGAGGATCTGACAGCTCTCAGCTCTGCCACTGCCACTGTGACGTCACCATGGCATTAGCCATACTCTGTGGAGGCCACCATGGGTCCCTTAATCCTCTCGCTGACCAGTGTGGCAGAGAGGCAGCGTGGTACTCGGAATCCAAGTGCTCTGTTGGACTCCATCTGCAGCCTCTGGACTTGGCTGGCGTGAGCAGAGGAAATGCCTGGGATTCCCGGCCTGGCCAGGCCCCACCTCCTGCCTTCAGTGGCCTGGAAGGAGGATGTCAACCGCAAACAGCATCCTCGGCCACCTGAGTCCTCGCTTCACCCACACGGTCTTTATGGAAGCAACTATCACCTTGCACTGGAAACAAATCTTCCTGAGGCTTGGGGCAGGGACCCAGGAGCAGCCATGTCTGAGCCAGGCAGAGATGGACGGGCAAGGAGAAGGAGTCTCCTGAGCACACCCGCCCCATTCTGGTGCCTTTTCTCCGCATGCACCTACGCACACACACACACACAAACACACACGGGCGTGCACACACACACCCTTTTCCAGTCTCATCCCCTCCCCACCCCAACCCTCACTGCAGCCAACCAGAGACTACGCACATAGGCGACCTTCAGCAAGAAGCTGGTTTTGCCTCCTCCACTTCCTATTATGCATTGAGAACACATTGTCCTCCAAAGCCAGGGCCGAGACCTGGTGCTGTTCCATGAGTCACCTCGTGCTGTTGTCACCAGGAACGCAGACAGCCTACATAGGCAGCCTTGCAGGGCCCCGAAGGATGTGAAGTCACAGCCACCCTCTCTAGCCAGACCCACTCCCTACAGGCTTATTGTGACTGTGGCCTGTGTCAGCCTACGAGGGCATCACTCACCCAAAAGCAGCTCTCCAGGAGCACACCCTTCTGCTAAGGGGCCAGCTGTGGTCAGCATGGGTGTCCACCTGTGGGGAGAGAAAGTAAGGGAACCGGGGCACTTCACGGGGCTCCGTGTAGTATTTAGGAGTCCCGATCTGGGGGGGGTTCTCCTGTAATCCTGACCCTCTGGAGGCTGAGGCAGGAGGATCGTCGCAAGTCTGAAACCATCCTGAACTATATAGCAAGACCTTGCCTCAGACAGAGAGAGAGAGAGAGAGAGAGAGAGAGAGAGAGAGAGAGAGAGGAGAGAGAGAGGAGAGAGAGAAGGAAAGAAGGAAGGAAGGAAAAGAGAGAAGAGAAAAAAGAAGTCATGTTCTAGCTGCAAACTTGGTAATACAGATGGATTTTAAAACCTTAAGGCCAAGTAAAAATGTAGAATGAGGTACAAAAGCCCCAAGCCATGTGCTAAGCACCTGGACACCAACAGCTCTTCAAGAAGCTCGTGTACAGACGAAAGACAGCTGCAAAGCGTAGCAGAATGTGTGGCCTGTACTTGGGGAGACAAGAGTAATAAAGGAGTAAAACAAGAGCGGGGATTTGCAGGGACCGATGAGGACAAGGTGTGGTGAGCTGCAGTGTAGTCCACTTGCCGGAAGTACAAAAGGAGGAGGAAGACACAGAAAACCCAGCCTGGGCTGGGTACAGCTTTCCAGCCTCAGCTCCCACTTGCAGCCCTCTAAGTCCTGCCCCAGTGCATCCCCCCAAAAAGCCTCCTGCTGCCCCACTGAGCCAGGTACCATCTCTGCCTGCAACAGGGCTCACCAGTGGGCCTGGTAACCAGTCCTGATGCACGGGCAGGAGTGGTACCAAGGCAGCCTCAAGTGTGGGACTGGACAGACGTAGTGATGCACCCCTGTAATCCCAACACTCTGGGAGGCTGAGGCAGGAGGATCGCAAGTTCAAGTCCAGGCAGGGCAACTCAGTGACTTAGTGAGACCCAGATCCAGCCTGGCTGCATCACCCCTAAAAACCACTTCCACGCTGACTGTGAAAGCTGTCCTTGTCTCCCCAACTCCCTTTACCCCCTTGCAATGCCAAATACCACATCAGAGCCCACTCGGCCATAGGAAGGGTGAACGAGTCATTGTAGGAAAACGGATGCGCCCTGAGGCCAGACTGTGAGTGAAACACATCAGACACACAGGCTTAAATGCTGCATGCTTCACCCAAAATATAAATAAAGAGCCAAATAAAAGCTAGATAATAGGAAATAGGGAGACAGAGCTTCCGAAAAAGGGAAGGGGCCAAAAGACGGGGAGAGGAGGAAGGGAGGGCAGGGAGGGGAATAAAGAACTAAGATGCGTTGTGCACACGAGGAACACAGTCGTTGCGCACTGCAAACGCGGCCTAATAAAAAATTGTTTTGAAACCACCTAGAGGCCGACACATATAAGGATCCTGGAGTTGGAAATCTTGGAAAGTGTACAAGCTGGCTTCCCTGGCTCCAGCCTGCAAGAGTCAAGGGACAAACATTTTAGGGCCTAGGGCCGGTGCCAGGGCACCCTGAGCCCTGAGGACACAAGGCCGGGCCAAAGGCAGGACCTGCACTCACGGGCTGCTGCATAATCCCTGCCTGGAGGGCGCCAAGCCCTCTGCTCGCCCTCAGTGAGAACGTGAATTTCGGCAAATTCTCTCTCCCTTCTCCTGGACCCGTGGGTGCTGGCAGCAGAGGGAACAGCTGGCGGGAGACCAGGGCCCGTCCACGCCCTGCCGAGGCTGCACGGAGACAGCCGCTTCTGTCCCGGGCCTGGCTCCCACCCGCGTGGCATCTGCTGGAGATCTGAGCCCAGCCTGCTCTGCTGACCTCCGGCCGTGGCACCGCCCGCCCCTCAGCAGAGTTGTTCTTAAAAAGGTCCTCCTGGTTTGTGTCTGCCCGGCGTGGGGTCACTAGAATTGTTCTGGAGGACGAAAAGGCTCAGAGAACCACAGGCTGATGTGTCCCTGGGGCAGAACCCAGATGTGGGTCCGGAGATGCGCTCGGGACAAGCTGGCTCCTTTCTGAGTAGCAGTCGCCCCTTCTGAACCCTGGGCATAGGGCCAGGCACTTCCCCCAGTCACGCCACTGCCTTGGTGTGTGGCTTCCCTCTCTGGACTGATATTTTCTCGAAGTGTCTTCTGATCCAATGAAATTATGAATGCAAAAGAGTTTTCAAAGTGCTATACAAATGGAAAGTCCTAATGGGGCCCTATGTACTTGCACTCATATAAATGCTCTAAAAGGAAAATCATTCAAGCCAGACACAGAGGCACTCACCTCCAGTGCTAGGTCAGGAGGCTGGGGCAGGAGGATCACCATGAGTTCAAAGCCAGCCTGGGCTCCCAGAATTTGGGAAATGAGGAGACATCAGAGTAGCTTTCCAAAGAGGTAAATACAGGGCCAGCCTGAACTACATAGTAAAACCCTGTCTCAAAAACAAATAAATCGGCCAGGCGTGGTGGTGCACACCTGTGATCCCAGCACTCGGGAGGCTGAAGCAGGAGGATTGCTGCAAGTTTGAGACCAGCCTGGGCTACATAGTGAGTTCCAGGTCAGTCTAAACTACACAGTGAGACCCTGTCTCAAAATAAATAAATAAAGAGAATTAATCAAAAATAAAGTTATTGAAAAATAGAAAACATGAGCTGGGCATGGGGGCACACACCTGTAGCCCCACGAGTTTGAGGCCAGCCTGGGCTACACAGTGAGTCAAGGTCTCAAAATTATAAATAAATAAACAAACAAATGAAGTGGGGCCCTATGGGGAACCCTAGAAGGGCTCAAGATTCTTCTAAAAACTCATTTTTTGGTGTGAAATCTGCTCTGAACCTCTGTCTCTGTCTTCTACCCACTGTGGCCTTTGTCAGAGTCAAAGATGCTTTGTTTTCATCTCAAAAAACTGGGTAAATTCCTGAACCCAGGCCTGTGTGAGGCCTTCCCTGACAGAGCAGAGCGGGTCAGTCATCCAGGCCTGGCGCGGCTCTCGGGACGCCAGGGAGACCCGGAGGAAGTGGGCACTGGAGCTCAGGGTGGTCCGAGAGAGCAGGAAGAGCAGGAAGGTGGGAAAAGGAAAAGAAGACAGAAAAGTCGAGGAAGAGGGAGAAGGAAGAGGAGGAAGAGAAGACAGAAGAGGAAAGAGGAGCAGAACAACAATGAGAAAACATCGGAGAAAAAGCAAAATCACAGAAGGAGAGGAGGCAGGAGGAGGAGGAAGAGCAGCAAAACTGGAGCAGAAGCAGTGGGGAAGAAAGATAGAAGCTAAGGCAAAAAAAATAAAACGTCAAAGCAGAAGTAAAATCCCGAAGAACATCTCAGGACGTTCCGAGGCGGAGCACACGAGAGAGAACCGGGGAGGGACACCTGGCTGCGCCCCCATCCTTCCTCTCAGAAAAGAAGGCAGTGAGCCGTCTGGAGGTCGGGCGGGAAAAGTGCTTGGAGCCAGCAAGAACGAAGAAGTGAATCGGAACCAGTGCAAGAACCGGCAAAGGAGCCTCTGTCCCTGCTGTCCAGGACCTCGTGTTCTGACTTGTACCTCATCAGAAGAGGGGTGGTGATCACTAAGGCCCAGAATTTGGGAAACGAGGAGACATCAGGGCAGCTTTCCAAAGAGGTAGAGTTGTTAAAAAAAAAAAAAAAGTATTAAAGATAAAGATCGCTGCCCTAATGTGTTGATGGATGTACAAGATAAAAAGATACGAACTTTGACACTGAAAAGAAAAAAGTGAAAGTATACAGTATGTGTACATAATCAAAGTTCAGTGGTCATCAGCTTAAAACTGACTGTGAGGGTCTATGTAACTCTCATGATAACCACAAAGCAAAAACCGAAAGGAAATACACAAAAGAGAAAAAGGAGCCAAAGCATGCACTACAGAAAATCACCAAATAACAAAGGAAGATGGGAAAAAAAGAGAAAGAAAGGAAGAAAGAAACTACGAAAGTCAGAAAACAATTTAACAATTAGTGAAATGCCAATGCTAAGTGCTTACCTATTAGTAATTGCTTTAAATACAAATGGGTTAAATTCTCCAATCAAAAGAATAGTGGCCAGGTATAGAAACACATTCCTCTAATCCCAGCTACTCAGGAGGTTGACACAGTACCACAAGTTTGAGGCCAGCCTGGGCAACATAGTAAGACCCCATTTTTAAAAATAACAATAACAGCCAGGTATGGTGGTGCATGCCTGTAATTCCAGCACTTGGGAGGCTGAAGCAGGAGGATCGTATGAGTTCAAGACCAGCCTGGGCTACATAGTGAGTTCCAGGTCACTCTACTACGTACT
>NW_022900924.1:44751893-44759938 GCF_012274545.1 Fukomys damarensis | reverse complement strand
CAAAAAAAAAAAAAAAAAAAAAAAAGACCAAATACAAAAAAATAGATAAGATCACATAAATACATAAGAATCAACTTAAAATGAATTAATGACTTCAACATGAAACCTGAAACTATAAAACTACAAGAAGAAAACATAGGGAAATGGAAAAGATAAGATGTAATGACTTCACAGATAAATCCTACCAACATTGTACCTATATGTTTTGTTTTGTTTTGTTTTGCTTGGCTTTGCTTTGTTATTTGAGACAGGATTTCACTACATAGTTCTGGCTGGCATTAAACTCACTGTGTAGCCAAGGTTGGCCTCAAACTCATAGTGAGCTTCCTGCCTCAGTCTCCTGTGTGCTGAGGTTACGGACATGAGCCACCATGCCTGGTTTTCCACCAATTTTTAACAATAATTAATGTTAATCCTTTTCAAATTCTTCCAAATTCATTTTATGAGGCCAGCATTATTCTGATTCCAAAGCCAGCCAAGGGTACCACAAGAAAAAAGAATTATAGGCCAAAATCCATAATGACTGTAGATACAAAACTCTCAACAATATACAAGCATTCCAAATCCAACATCAAATTAAAAGACCATAAACCACATTTAAGTGGGATTCGTCCCTCAGATGTCAGGGCAGCCCGGGGTATAAGACCCCGCATAAGCAGAGAACAAAGATCTTAGCCCTGCCTGCATAGATGCAGAAAAGGCATTTGGCAATTTTCAAGTATCCTTTCAGGATAAAAAACAAAAAACTTTCAACAGACTAGGTACAGAAGGGATATATACCAAAACAAAGCCAGATGTGACAAGCAGCTAACAGCAGACTTGGTGGAAAACAGCTGTGAGCTTTTCCCTTGGAGGAAGGAACAAGACAAGGGAAACTTCTCCCCTCACAGTCTCCACCCTAACACCGAGATGGAAGGCCTGGCCAGATCGATTCAGCAAGAAAAGAGGTAACGGCATCCAAACCGGAAAGAAAGAAGAAAAATGTCTCTTTTCAAGAGATAATACAGATCTTATATAGAGAAAGCCCTCAAGGAACCCGAAGGAGCCCCACCCCCATTAGAACTAATGAATAAATCCAGTAGGGCTGCAAGATATGAGATCAGCATACACAAAGCAGGTGCATTTCTATACATTAACAGCGGGCCACTGGAAAGGAAATTAAGAAAGGGTCCCATTTAAGTAACAGCAAGCCAGGGATTTAGCCCAGTGGTTCTGCTGCCTGCCTCACAAGCACAAGGTTCCGAGTTCGACCCCTAGGACCAAAAAAAAAAGTGGCTGAAGTAGCATCAAGAAGAATAAAATACATAATAAACTTCATCATGGATGTGAAAGACACTTGAAAACTGTAAACCACTAAAGACCTAAATGGAAATATATCCCAGCCAGGCATGGTGGCACACACCTGTAATCCCAGCACTCAGGAGGATGAGGCAGGAGGATCTCTGTGAGTTCGAGACCAGCCTAGGCTGTATAGTGAGTTCCAGGTCAGTCTCAACTACATAGTGAGACCCTGTCTCAAAAACAAAACAAAACAAAAAAAGAAATATATCCCATGTTCAGGAACTAATATTGTGAAAAGGCCCATACTACTCCAAGAGATCTATAGATTTAATGCAATTCCTACCAAAATTCCAATAATATTTTTCACAGAAATAGAGATCCTAAAATTCATATGGAAACAGAAAAGAACCCAAATAGCCAAAGAAATTCTGAGTAAGAAGAGAAAAGCTAAATGGTAGGCTTAGAGGTGCAAGCCTATAATCCCAGAACTTGGGAGGCTGAGGCAGGAGGATCACTATGACTTTGAGGCCAGCCTAGATTACATAACAAGACCCTGTCTCAAAAAAAGCTTCCTGGCTTTAAATCACATTGCAGATCTATAGCAACCTATACAGCATGATACTGGCAGAAATATAGACGCACACAAAGCCCAGTGGAATAAAGAGTCCAGCCCAGATATAGACCTAGGCTGACAGGGCCAGCAAATCTCCCACAAATGTGCCAAAATACACAATAGGGAAAGAACAGTCACATCAATAAATGATGTTGGAGAACTGGCTATCTGCATGCAAAAAAAAAAAAAAAATAAATAAATAAATAAAAGAAAAAGAAAAAGAAATTGGACTCTTACCTTATAAGAACACATACAAATCAACTCAAGATCGATTAACAATTTAAATGTTGCCTGGCAGGGTGGTGCATGCCTATAATCCCAGCACTCAGAAGGCTGAGGCAGGAGGATCGCTGGAAGTTCAGGACCAGCCTGACTACATAGTGAGTTCAAGGCCAACTTAAAATATACAGAGAGACCCTGTCTCAAAAAAAATTTTTTTAAAATGTAAGACCTGAAACTGTAAAACTATGAGAAGAAAACAGATGAAAAGATTCTTAACATTGGTCTCCACAGTGATTGTTTTAAATGTATATGACATGAAAAACATAACAAAAACAAAATAAATAAATGAGATAGCACCAAACCGAAAACTCCAGAACAAGGAAACCTCATCAAAACCAAACGGCAACCTGCAGAGAGGGAGGAAATGTTCCCAGCTCTCTATCCAGTAAGAGGTTAATATCCAGAACATACAAAGGACCCAGGCAGCTCAGTAACAAAACAATAATCATAATCTAATTTTAGAATGGCTGGCTTCCTTTGCTAGGCATATGGCACACACCTACAATCCCAGAATTTCTGGGAGGCTGAGGCAGGAGGGTTGCAAGATTGAGTCCACCCCGTGCAACTTAGCTGCTTAACAAGATCTTGTCTCAAAATAGAAAAATGAAGAGGACTGGGGATGTAGCTCAGTGCAAAGGTCCTGGGTTCAATCCCCACTACCCCAAAAAAATAAAATAAAATAAAATAAAAATGTAAATGGGCAAAGGGCTTTAACAGACGTTTCTGAAAAGCAGCCATGTAAGTGGCAGAAAGGTATATGAAAAGGTGCTCCCCTCACTAATAACTGGAGAGATGTAAACCAAAGCCACAAGAGGTGTCATTTCTCTCCTGTCAGGATGGCTGTTACAGAAAAGTCCAAAGATGAGTCTGGGCAAGGGTGTGGAGAAAGGAGGATTCTGCTCACTGCTGGTGAGGAGATAAATTAGCACAGTCACTCCTGAAAACAAAAGGGCACATCCTCAAGAACTAAAAATAGTACTCAGCATATGGTCCCACAGCTCTGGTCCCACAGCTCTGGATAGCTGTTCAAAGGAAATGAAATCGGTATGTCCAAGAGGAATTTTCATTCTCCTGGGTTTTTTGTTTGTTTACTTGGTTTTCTGGTACCAGGAATTGAACTCGGGTCCTTGCGTTTGCAAGCCAGGCCACTGAACCGCTGAGCTACATCCCGGGCCCTTATTCTCCTGTTTATTGCAGCACTATTCACAGTCGCCAGATACGCAAACCATGTAAGTGTCCTCGCAGATAAATGCATGAGGAAACTGTAGCAGAGACAGACAGATAGATGAGACATGGAATAGTATTCAGCCCCTAAAAAGAACGCGGATAAACCTGAGAGATGAGATGGAACGTGAAACAAGCCGGGCACAGAAACACAAGCACTGCACAACCTCACTTACTTGTGGAATCAAACAAAGGTGAACTCATAGGAACAGAGTAGAGGGGTAACTACCAGGGACTGGAGCAGAACAGGAAAAGCAAGGAGGTATTGGTCCAAAGTGCAGTCTCTGGCCACTGTGTTCCTTCTTGCATCCTCACACTTTTTCACTTTTACTCAAAACTCACTCTGCAGAGCTTGTTTCTCTTCCTACCTTTAATAAAACTTTGATACCATTTTTAAAAGATGCAAAATTTCAGTTATAGGATAATAAATTCTGGAGATCTAATGAGCAGCATGACTATAGGCAATAATAATGTACCATACACTCTAAGTTGGCTGAAAATAGATCTTATATGCTTTACTGTGTGCATGTGCGTGTGCATGCGTGTGTGTTTACGAGACAGGGTCTCACTATGTAGTTCAGCTTGGCCTTGAACTCACTATGTAGCCCAGGCTGGCCTCGAAATTGCAGTGAACCTAGAATTTGTGGCAATCCTCCTGCTTCAGCCTCCCAAGAGCTAGGGTTACACAACCATGCCCAGCTTTAAGTGTTCTATTTTTACAAGGTAAGAATGAGAGGCGGGGATCTGTGGATGAGATCGAGTGGGGTCTGCACACTGCATTAGTGTGTCAGGACATCACCTTGCACACCCTAAATAGACACGATTTGTATTTGTCCTTCATAAATCTCAATACAGCTGGGCAGGAGGAGAAGAAAGGCGGGATGTGCACTCAGAGTAAAGGGCGGAGACGGGGTGTAACAGGCGGAAGCAGGTTGGGCAGGACGCCCCGTACAGAAGCCGTGCTACGGGTCACTCTGCTTCAGCCAGCCTGGGCCCCGGGAGCTCAAGTCAGATGGGGTGGTGGGGCAGAGTGGGGCACTGGCGGGCCCTGCCAGTTGCTGCCCCTGGGCCTGCAGCATGGGGCTCTGGCCTGTCGGGGAGCAGTCTTCCTCCTGGGGCCTGTGTGCCACCTCACTGACGAGAAGCACTTCAAAGTGACAAGGGGACCCCAGAGGCTGAGGAACAGACCCTCCGGACACCAGGAGGGTGAGGGTGCAGAGAGGAGGCGAGGCCTGGCAGTGTCCCTGTGGGGTCCCCATGCCCTTGAGGGGCTGCGCCTTCCGGAAGCCGGCTCTGAGCTGCCTCCAGGTCCAGTTAAGATGCAGCGTTCTGTGGGCTTGGGGTCTCCCCGTCCCCTCCCCTTTCCCTCAGCCCCCTAAGGTGACCTCAGCGGGCTCCTCACCATGGCCACTGTGCACATGTGAGTGCGTGTCTGTGCGTACAGAGGCAGACCGATAGAGGGAAGGGAGAAACCAAGACGGAACCAGCGGAGCTGCCGGGTACCAAGCTGTGACAGCGTGAAATTCCCAGGACGGCAGGAGCGGGGGCGGCTGGGAAATCAGGTGGCAAGGAAAGCTCAGACGGGAAACCACCCCGTGCACAGGCCAGAGCAGGAAAGCTCCCTGGGCCTGGCAGATACTAACACACGGTTAACTTTTGTCTCCAGGGGCGCTGCATGGCTGCCTCGATGTCCAGAATCCCTTCAAAACGTCAGCCTCTCCTGATCATTTTGACTCCGAGGAAGAGAAGTCACACGGTGGGTGTCAGATCTAGTGAATAAGGAGACACGGACACAGCGTCATGTTTTTATGAGCTGCTTTTCCACTCCCCGCGTTTCTGATCACGCCTCCTAACGACGCTCACCGAAGAGGATGTGCAGAACTGCTTTGGAAAGTGGCAAGGACGATGGGGCGAGCGTGTTCGAAGTGAGGGGAGGATTGTGAGGGGATTCACGGCGATGTGTCTTCCACTGTCCTTTTTTGACTGAAGCATTCACCATATTCGTGGGTCCCCCCTCTGTGTTGAAATAATACCAGCACGAGGTCAGAGAAGCGGGTGCCTTCTCTCAGCTCTCCTGGCCGCTCCACCTCCCCCACACCGCCTGTGACAGCTGTCCCGGGGGGCCAGGGACCCTGAGCGTAACCTGGTGTCCACGGCAGCCAGATCTCCCAATGCAGACCTGCCCGTGCAGGGCGCTGCTTGAGATCCCCGCTGCCCTTAAAGTAAAATCAGCGTCTGCTGTGCCATGGCCTTGTCCCCACACCAGCCGCCTCCTCCACGCAGCCTCTGTTCTCCGGCCCTGCCAGGCCGCCCTCAGGCTTCTCCTCATCTAGGGTGCGGACAGACCGGTCCCCCAAGCCCTCTGCATTCTCCCCGATTCATCTCCCTCTTCAGCACAGTCCTCCCCTGCCCCTAACAGCGCGCTGGTGCTAAGTGCCCGTGACACCCTGGGTTTCCCTTCGTATCCCGTCCCACAGCTGAAATGTATATAATTGTAATTGTTTGTTTGATTTTTGAGACAGGCCCTCGCTGTGTAGTTCAGGCTGGCCTAGAACTCACTATGGAGCCTTGAACTCCCTCGGTGATCCTCCTGCCTCAGCCTCCCAAATGCTAGGATCACAGGCAGGCACCAGCATCCCCAGCTTGAAATGTGTATGTTTTTGTGTGCTTCTTCATTTCGTGTCCATCTCCCCAGCTTGGAACCTTAACGAGGTAAAGAACGTACATCTGTTCGGTGGCCCTCACACAGAGCTGCCCCCTGGCCCTCCATCCTGCAGGAGGATGGTAGGGAGATCTTCCGGCAACTGCCACTCCCCTTTAGGTGCCAAGGATTAAGAAGCCTGGAGGAGGAGAAAGCGCTGGGGTCGGGGTGTCCAGAGGCCTGCATTCCAGCCCTCGCCCTCCCCGGCACTGGGACCCGAAGCAATTCCTTCCCCTCTGGGGACCAGCAGGCCTCGGTGGGCAGTGAGGATGCTCATTGCGCTCCCTGGTCTCTCGGGTTCGGTGCCTGGGGTTTCTGCTGCCGAGTGGACTGCTCTGGGGCCCCGATTTCCCCGGGTCAACCTCAGAACTAGCCGTGAGGCAGCAGAACTGGAGGGGACCAAAACCATCCCTAAAGAAGCCAGTTCTCTTGTTCCTTTTGTTGTTGGAACGCTGGTCCCGGAAAGTGACTTCAGAACCACAGGCATGGGGTCACTCTGTCCCCTGCAGCTTAATTCGTGTTCCATTACTCCTTCCCGGAAGCGGCCTTTCTATTCTCTCAAGGGAGCGGGCACGAGCCCGACCACGCCGATGTCCCACAGGCGCAGCCTGCACACAGGCGGGCCTGAGCAAAGTCGTTTACACCTGGTGACGCACTAAAGCACACACCCGGAAGCTTCCAGGGTCTCCTTCGTGCCCTAGGACGCATTTTTTCCCTGTTAACTCACTCCTTCTAGCTTCCATTCTTAGCTCTCTGGAATTAGAATGCCCGCGGCCTTTGGCTCAGGATACAAAGTAATAATTATCCTACTCTGCCCCGCGCCCCCAGCAGCCTGGGTCTTCTATTCGCACACTTTTATTTCCAGGCATGGTCTAAAGGCAACAGAGAGAAAACTGTCCTGCGAGGGGAAGAGCTGGGACTCTGATTCCAAGCACTCCCTGAACATTTCCTATCCACAATACAGTCCTGAAATGTGCGCTGTTCCATACATTGCGTTGAGAAACCATACCTTGTTAAAAATAACAACAGGACTGGGATTTAGCCCAGTGGTTCCACTGCCCGCCTCACAAACGCAAGGTCCCAAGTTCTATCCCCGGTACGAAAGAAAGGAAGGAAGGAAGGAGAGAAGAAGGAAGAAGGAAGGAAAGACAGACAGACAGAAAGAAAACAAACCACCACAAAGCCCAGCAGACTTCTGGGACCCCACCCCCAGGGAGGACACCCAGGCTCCAGGCTCGGGGATGTCATAGGGACTCAGAATCTGCACACCAAATAAACGTGAGAATATATGTGTGTAGCTCCCTATCCAGGCCTCTGGGTGAGTCTTGAACCCAGAACCTGCCTGTCCTAACTCTGCTTCCAAGGACCAGCCCCCATCCAGATAGCCCTGTTGAAATGAGCTCCAATTAGGCTTTTAAAAGCTCTTCGAGTTTGTGTAATTAATTTGTTCCTGGCAACTTGGATATAAAGTATGAAACACAAAAGAACATTAAAATAGGCCCCAAAGATGTATTTTCTTCCATTCCTGGTGCACAGGTTAGAGAAACTGGGACGTGTTCTCGTGAAGATGGCAGCCATTAGAATTTAATCACAGGATTGGCTCAGATTCTTAGCATCTCCACTGTGCTTTGGGGAAAACTGAGAGTAGTTTATCTTCCAAAAATAAAGTTGGAAATCACTACTGCAAAATTCCACAGGATCCCGGCGGAGACAGGAAGGTATAATCAATTATGATACTGCTGCACCTCCTCTGCTCTCTGCACACTCCAGGCCTTGCTGTCATCTCTCGTGTCCGGAAATCATACAAATAGCTTTTACAGCCAGGAGTGGTGGCACAGGCCTGTAATTACAGCACTTGCGAGGCTGAGACAGGAGGATCATTGAGAGTTTGAGGCCAGCCTGGGCTACATAGAAAGGCCTTGTCTCAAAAAAAAAAAAAAAAAA
>NW_022900924.1:44744682-44751652 GCF_012274545.1 Fukomys damarensis | reverse complement strand
AAGGCTTTCTCACAAAAAAAAAAAAAAAAAAAGTCGGGCCAGGGATTTAGCTCAGTAGTTTCTCCACATGCCTTGCAAGTGCAAGGTCCTGAGTTCAATCTCCAGAGCCAAAAAAAAAAAAAAGTTCTTACATGTGTGGCCTCTGATAGACAGAGACAGACAGGCTTAGTAACAAACTCCAGGACACACAACTATCACAAACAAAACTACAGTCAGCACCAGGACTCTAATTTCCAGCATGCTGGCTCTTAGCCACTATCTGAAGTCACCTCTTTTTCAAGCTGATTGATATTCATGTCCCTTCTGGTAACGTGAGAGTTTTCAGAGGAAAAAAAAACCAACAGCAATTAAAAAGAAAAAAAGTTCAGGTGTTTATACCCAGGCTGGCTTTCTTCAAACGTAGCTTTGGGAAAAGTTTTTTTTTATATTTGGGGTATTTTTTAAATTTTTCATCTCTGTCATTTCATTTGAAATACTGGCAAGAATCAGAGGGCATTTTTTTGGTTGTTGTTTTGTTTTCATAGTGCAAGCTGTAGTGCAGGCTATAGTTCAGGCTGGTCTCAAATTCACTATGTAGCCCAGGCTGGTCTTGAACCCTTGCAATCCTCCTGCCTCAGCCTCCTGAGTTGGGGGATTACAGGTGTAAATGGCATCTTAAAAGGCTAGAAGTCCGTGGCTGCATCTCTCTACCCTTTCCCCAGCCCTCTCCCCTACCTGCTCCACGCAGCTGAGGGAGGTTGGGACAGAGAAAGCAGGCAGACTTTTCCGTCCTTTTTTTTTACCTCCCTGTCAATGAATTAAAGTAAAACAGCTGTCTCTGTGGCCTCCTGGGGCCCAGCGTCACCTGTGATGCTGCCTGCCTAGGGCCTCTTCAGTTACAGCCAAGTGCAGAGGGGCTGGAATCGGACACAGCTGTGTCCCCACTGAGCCGGAAAATAAATATAAATAAATAAATAGGGAGACAATAGGACACACCAGGGCAGCCAACCTGCAATTTCTCAGGCAGGGTCCTCAGCTCCTACATCTTTTAATTTTAATTTTAATTTTAATTTTATTTATTTATTTATTGAGACAGGGTCTCACTATGTAGTTGAGACTGACCTGGAACTCACTTTGTAGCCCAGGCTGGTCTCGAACTCACAGTGATCCTCCTGCCTCAGCCTCCTGAGTGCTGGGATTACAGGCTTGTGCCACCATGTCCGGCTCCTGAATCTCTTTAAATGTAAGCAGCTCAGCGCTGCCTTTGTGATTCTTACAGTAACTAACCTGGCTTGATGACCTGCCGTCCTATTTGGGGGCCCTGTGTCATCGAGATGTCACTCATCTGAGCCATCCCAGCTCCAGAGGGAGAGAGGAGAGCTAAGCTCCCCCCCAATTCATGTTACTGATTTATGTCACTGCACAGGATGCCACTCAAGTCCCAGGGCCGATACTGATTGTCCCGGCGGCCCCTTAGCCTCTTGAGCTCCATTTCCCTTGTGAGGTCATTTTCTGAGCCAAATATGGGAAAGTCCCCAATTTGTTTCAATTGCAAAGGGCTATAAAGCATGAAGCTACCATTTTATTAAATGCAAGGGGTGACTGAAAAATACGATACATGTTTACATTCTTAAAAGACGTGTTACAGTAAAAAGACACATTTCCAGGAATGATGGGACAAGTATGTTAGGAATTAGGACTAACGGAAAAAAATTTGAGGGAGATTAATGAGAATGCATCTTACCATAATTTTTTTTTTAATTTAAACATTCACCATAGTTGTTAATCACCCTTCACTGATCAACTGTTTACAGCAATTTTTGTCAAATACAAACCATGACAGTGTGTCCTTATCCACCTTATTTGTGGGATCTGCAACTTCTGGCCCTTCCCCAAAGTCAAAATGACCATGAAAGGTAAATATTTTTAATCAGTTTCGAACCTTGAGGCAGCTCTAGCAATACAACTAAAGACACTCCAGAAAGAGGACTTCCAGCACTGCTTCAGAGAGTGACAAGAACGACAAGGTAAGTGTGTTAGACTCGATGGGAGTCTGTTTGTTGTTTGTTTGTTACCGGGGATCGAACTCAGGACCTTGCACTTGTGAGGCAGACACGATGCAACTGAGCTAAATCCCCAGCCTGACGGGAGTATTTTGAGAGTGATTAATGGTAATGTATCTTTTACTGTAATAATTTAAAAATGGAAACATTAACTGTATTTTTAAAATCATGCTTCTTATTTTGATTATCCATTGGCTCCTAATAGATTTAAATATCTGTCTTTTTAAAGCTAAAAACCAAAGCAAACAACGAACAACCCCCCCCAATCCTGACAAATACCTACAATATCTAGCAGGGTGACAAGAGGGACTCAGGCTCACCTGCCCGGAGTGGGCACTCTTGGAGTTGCGTCCTGTGCTATCCTTGGAGTCCCCAGAGCCACGCAATGCACGAAAAGCCATTTTCAGAGCCGACTGTATCGGTCACCACAGCAGCTCTGCTGGACATTTGCAAAACTAGGTAGAGTCGTGGGGCAGCGCTCATTCAGTGACTGGACGATGCTTGATTCGGAAATGCATCCAAGGACCCTGGCAGGGGTTTAGAACCTTCTCCCACTGCCTGCCCCGTAGCCCAGGATCTTGTGACCCAGACCCCAGAGCGTTATAATATATTTCTAGACACTTTATGCTCATTCATGGCATCGACTCCTCTTCCGATTCTTCTCAGGGCCTGAGTCTGAGCCTTGCTTTGCCCCACCCCAATCTTTGGGATTCAGCAGACTTATTAGTTCTGCAGGTACAGACAGTGGTGTGGTCCCAGAGAGGCCCTGGGATGCCAATTAGGGGAACGTAAAGACAGGGCCCCTCCGATGCAGGGAGAGGTCAGGGGGAGGCATTGACAATTGGTCTAAATCCTGTCCCAAGAAGCGGCTCCTGTTCTTAATGATATCCCTGACACTCCTTACAGACCTTGCGAGCATCCTTCTTGACACAAGGGTCCTCTGACATTTCTAACAGGCGACTTGGAGGAGTAACGGTCCTTAAAGAAAATGTGCACTGCAGGAGCCAGTGCAGAGAATCTTGGGAGGTTAAAGGGGACATGGAGATTTGGATCAGAGGTTTTACGTGTGGGAAACGGAAGTTTTGTTCAGAGAGGAGTGATTTGCCTCAGTTTACGAGAAGATCTGACCCCATGACTTCCTGCTGAGGAATTTTCTTCCCTCACCTGCTTTTTCAGTGTTACCCCTGACACCAAGGCCTGGGGTTGGTCTCACTGCAGCTGTTCTGTTCATGAATGAATGAATTCAACCAACACCTACTGAGCTCTTTCCTACTGCAGGCTGGGAGCTGTGCTAGCTACGCTACACATGATGAAAAGTGCTGAGCGCTTCAGGGAAGTGTCCCGCCCTCGTGGTGTCTGGGCAGGGTCTTCAAGCTAGACTAGGTATCCAGGGAAGGGAGCGCCAGTGATCACTTTCCACGCCCCGGAAGTAAGACTCACATGGGCCGTGAGTTGAGGAAACATCGTGCCCAGGCAGCAGTAGCTGAGGGCTAAGCGGGTGGCTGGAGGCCAGAGAGGCCAAGCTGGGAAGATTCTGCAAACCAGAGGAAGGAGGCTAGGATGTGTCTAGAGATGTGAGGAAGCCACGGAGTAACAAAATACCAACACCCACAACTGAAAGAAGTTTACTTTGGCTCGAGTTTTTAGTCCCTAGTTGGCCGGCTCCAGGGCAGGAAGGCACAGTGGAAGAGGCTGCTCAGGCACAGGGGGCGGGGCATTAGAATAGAGCTGGGTGGGTCAGCGAATGGCGGAGCCAAGGAGGGAGATGGACCCTTCCTGGCCACACCCTCAGTGAGCCGCCTTCTCCAACCAGGCCCCACTTCCTCACAGGACTCCCATCATTCAGCCGCCTTTCAGAAGCCCTGTGTACGAGTGCAAGAGGCTCTGGGGGGAGTCTAGATGTAAACCATAACCCCTGCCCAGCCTGTGTGCTCTGGGCGAAGAGGTGTGTCTTGGCCTCTGCCCCCGGGAGGTTCAAAGAGCTCTTGCTCACTCAGATGGAAAAATCCATGCCAAGGCTCGTGTACCACATGTAGCAGAAAAGGCAAAAGTTACACAGGTGAGAGAAAGCCTGGTTGGTATGTTTTGTTTTTTTAAAGCCCACAAGGTGAGAATCGAGAGCGTTCTCTTCCAGCCCACAGCCCAGGAATCCACAGCACATCTGCAGGGCTCAGGCCCGGTGGGAGGGCAGCTGTCCCCTTCCACCTCTGCCTCTCCTCTCCGCTGGGGCTCAACCTGCACTCAGAGCCTCTCCAGGCAACGCGAGGGGCCACCAGATGGCCTTTCTGTAATCACAGGCCGCAAAGCCTGCAGAGGGACGTTCTGCTGGGGTTGGAGGTCTCTGCGGAGGGCCTGCTGCCGGCGGAGCGTCCAGAGATCAGCAGCCGGCCTTCGTCATCCACGTTAACCTGGATGATGTGGAGACAGCCCGGCCACAGCAGCACTTTGGGGAGTTGGTTCACATAGCACATAGTTATCCTGAGGACTCTGCTTTGTGCGTCTGGCTGGGTGGCAGCTAATGCCAAGGTAGAAAAGCGCACGTGCCTCTTTGAGATTGAGTCCAGGCTGGCAGCAACTGACGCACCAATGGGTAGCAAACAAGCCTTCTGCCTGCTTTATATCGATAGTCTACTTTCATTTGCCATCGTCTTGGGCATCAGTAGCCTCAGCACTGGACTTGCACTAAGGAATTTGGGGTTAACTCCAACAGGGAGCGGCCGGGTGGGGAATCCAGGGAAATGTTCAGAGGTGAAAGCCGGGCATTATGGTTGTCGTTGACGCCAGTAGCTGTGTGTCCACTGGCAAATTGCTTTTCCTCTCAGGACCTCAATGTCCCCAGCGGTGAGATGGGACGGCCCAAGCCCTTCCAGCGATTGTACACCATGATTCTGTGAATGGGAAGGTTTACACAGAGGCCACGGAATCCATGCTCAGAAGCCATAGAAATTAGCCAGTCCTGTTCAAACTGACTACCGGATGAAGAGGTCACTTGCACTCCGGATACACAGAAGTATGTGGCCAAAAGTAGTGAAAAGCCAGAGCAGAAGGCCTGAGCTTGCAGGGAGGGACTCCAGCTCTGGGCCTGCAGTCACCAGACCGCAGCCAGCTGTGGACAGAGAAGCGTCATCATTCATGGGTGCCGATGTTTGTGACAAACCTGCCTGAAAGATTGAGCTCAAATTCAATCGACAAAGGAAGCCACCCAGAAAAGCACTGGCTTCCCATGGGCAGTGAGGACCATCAGTGCTCCCTGCCACCTTCAGGACACGGGGGCTGTCTGCTCTCTGTCCCTAGCATGAACTCAAGGCCCACACTCCCAGGAGGCCTTGTCCCACTCCCCGCCGTTCCCAAGGGTGCTTTGGGAAGGCAACAGTTTTCTCGGCTGTCACCAGAGGAACCCTGGGCTGCAGGTGCGGCCTGGGTTCGAGTCCTGTGTCTGCAGCTTTCTTGCAGGTGGCCTTGGACAAGACGCGTCTCCTCCCAGGGTCGCCGTTTTGTCATCTTCAAAAGAGATGGGAGAAAGAAGAAGCCTGCTGCTTCAACTTTGCAGGTAATTATGAGGCTCAAACCAGATAGTGGACGTGAAAGCTGTTTTGTCCATCCCAGACACTGAGTGAATGCTGGCTCTCTCAGCCCAATGGTGATGAAGGCAGTGGGGGATTGGGTTACTTTTGATGTGCGCCTTCTAAAAATACCACACTAAGAGATGAATTCCTGCTTTGAACGGCCTAAATTTACCTGCTTCATTCATCCTTGGGTTCTCACCCAGCTCTGAAATTCCACTTTTAGCTTCCTGGGCGAGTTTGGGTGCAATGGCACAGAGCATCGCTTCGGCCCTGCAGGCCATGCCTACCCTCCCTTGAGCGGGCAGGGTTAGAGCAGCAGGACCCGCTGCAGCCGAGTGGGCTCCCGTTCCACTCGGAAGAAGGGGAGTCAGATGATCATTAATGTCTTTGCCTGGTATCAGGTGCTAAGCCTAGCAAATGCTCTTATTCAAGCAGGGAAGAAAGGATTCAGGCAGAAGGAGAGAGCCGGAGGGGTCAGCCCATTCCTGGAGTCGTTTGTGCTGTAATGCGCCTGCGTGCACGTGATAGCTAAACTTCGGAGAACTGTGGTTCCGCCCCTCTCTTCTCCCCATTGCAAGTGCGGCAGTTGAAAGTGTGTTCTCGGGGAGGCAGAAATGGGCATTCTTTCGTGGAACTGGAACTGGGAGCAATGATACGTGAATCGTCGCCGTTGGTTATCAGGAGATGCTCTGGGCAAGCGGGGATCATCACCCCAAAGCATCACTTTAGCCTTTTTCTGAGCACATGAGTGGCCCGGGCTCTGTCGCAGGTGGCTTGAGGTCTGACCGTAGGGCAGAGGGCTGCTGTTACTGCGGTGGCAGGAGCAGGAGGGAGGGGGGAAGCAGGTCCTTGCTCATCTTAGAACCTCAGTGCTGGGGGTCACTGGGTCCCACGGGGCTCCCCTTTGTTTGCCACCAAAACACTTTCCTTCCTCCTGGCCTCACATTTGGAATGAGTTTGCATACCAAAAAAATATGTTAAGCTAAAATGAGTTTATTTTCCCATTATTTATTAAAGAAAGGTATGACTGCAGACAGGTGTTTGTAACCCATGCAAGAGCCCTGATACTGGGGTCCATAGTGTGGTAGTGGATGTGGTGGGATTTGGCTGTTGGGTTAAATCAGTGCTTTTTGTTAAGAAAAATAAGCTGGGCATGATGGTGCACAGCTGTCATCCTAGCACTCTGGGAGGCTGGCAGGAGGATCACAAGTTCCAGCCCCCAAATGGGCAGGTTAGAGACAGAGAGACTCTTTCTAAAAAAAAACAAAATGCAAGGATGATGTAGCTCAGGGTAAAGATGAGTTCAGTTCCTATTAGTTCAAAAAAGAAAAAAGAAAGAAATGTTTTTTTTTTTTTTTTTTT
>NW_022900924.1:44623442-44744218 GCF_012274545.1 Fukomys damarensis | reverse complement strand
AAAAAAAAAGAAATTTTTTTTTTTTTTTTTTTTTTTTGAGACAGGGTCTCACTATGTAGTTGAGAGTGACCTGGAACTCACTATGTAGCCCAGGCTGGTCTCAAACTCAGCAATCCTCCTGTCTCAGCCTCCCAAGTGCTGGGATTACAGGCGTGCACCACCATGCCTGATGCTAAATGTAAATTTTCGTGAGGTCTTTTAAATCACTGACACTATCCATCACTCTTTGACAAAACTCTGGGTGACTGGAAGCCCCCGAGTTAGAGCTGATTTACAGATGAGGACAGCACAGCCACAGGGAAAAGGCAGATCTGGATTTAGACCCGGGTCTCCCTGCCCATGCCCCAAATCCTTTCTCCAGCACATGGACACCCAGCCAGTTCTTGAGCTGGAAGGCAGGCAGGCATCAAAGCTTTCCAAGGTGCCTCCGATTTCTGGCCCTGCTAAGGCCTTCACAGATCAGACCCAGGAAGAGTGCGGAGTGACGGCTGGCATATCCTGCTTGTCACAGGCTCCAAGTGCTGTCAAGTATCATAAAAGACCCAGCCTGAGACACACGGAGACACTGTCTTCCAGGTGACTCATCCTGCTAGCACAGGGAGTCCCAGCCAAGGTCATGGTGCCATCCCAGGGCCTGCCCGCCCTGGCCCTGCCCATCTCATGTACAGCTGAGTCCTCCTGTGACATCGACCAGGCAGGCATCACTCAGGGCTCTCTGGGGGCCACAGGGGAGAAGCCATACTGTACAAGGACTTATCACTAAAGAGACAACAAACTCGTCAGGCAAATGTGGTGTTCCTTTTGCAGCTCGATCTGAATCTTATTCCACAGCACCAAGATGCCATGCCTTTTTCCTCAGAGAGGGGCACATGCAGATGATGGAAATGCCATTCCTCTGTCACTGGAAGCAGGGGTGGCTTAGCACAGGACTGTGTCTCAGGACCCTCGCACCTGTTGCCAAGAGTGCTTCTTTTTATAGCAGTGAGTGGCCTGTCCAGTCTTCAGGACCTGAGTGATGTTACACATACTGTGCCTCTGTTTTTATTTCAGTGGTCTGAGAAAAGCAGCAGCTTCGGAAATCTCATAAACTTGAGGAAAACTTTCAGATAAATCCTCCTCGGTAAATGGCACAAAATGTAGCGAGCAGCCACGTTTGTTTTCTCAGTAAACATCCTGGGGCCATCCTCATCGACTTTGTGCCGGAACATCGCCTCTGCAGCGGGTTCACAGCATGCGCCCCGTCATTCTCCTGGCAGCACTTGGAACCATTTGCTGAACGAGTGTTTCCTATTAGTACCTCAGCCCTTGAGGTCAGGGTTGTCTCTGTCTTCCTGCTCTCTCGGAGCCCAGGGCCAGGCTCATCCATCTGTTAAACATGGTGATTGCTGCACTGAGGGATGGTTTGGGGGTAAACGAAGGAACAAATGCATAGGGGAGAGTCGGTAGGGTTTCACCAAATATTTTTCGTGTCTGTGCAGGGGACCCTTGACTTATGAACTCAATTCGTTCCTGAGGGCTGGTTGTTACTCAGTTTGGTCAATGAAAGGCTCAGGCTCCTCTGCACAGCCTTCAAAGTCTCTTCCTGTACACAGGCAGGTCTCAGTGTCCTTAGAGAGACACTGGCCCAGGATTTCTCACTTAGCCCCACACAGGGAAGGATGCTGTAATGTTCCTTCCAGAACTCTTTTAGGGTCACACCAGTATCTGAGACCGTCTAGAAGCACAAGTGGCCAATTGGGTTGTAACTCAAGATTTTGTTCATAAGATAGAACTAGATTTCTGGTCATAACCGAAGTTGTTTGTATGTCAGGGTGGTTGTAACTTGAGGGTCCACTGTATTTATTTTTGTGTGTATTTGTGTTCTCTGCCACTTCATCTATTTATATCTTGTCTTACTCCAGAAGAATAATGCAACATCTTCTTTAGAGGTGAAAGTTTTCGTTTTTGGTCCTAACACAAACATTTCTGAATATGTCTTCAGATCTTAGATTCATGGTAACTCAGAACAGGACAACATTTCCCGGACACCTGCCCCAGCCAAGGCGAATCGCCGAGGGGTCAGAAGCAGATTCCTGCCCACCAGCTGCCTTGAGTGTGATGCGTTAGAAGCTCTTTTCCAGGTGACAGAGGTTCTGGGAGAATGAAGAGGCTCACTAAAAACACCCCACACAGTAGAAGCAGAGAGAAAGGAAGAGCATTTGCCTTGGCACTTCTGTTCCAGCATTTGTTTCTTTATCTTTGTTACTGCTGGCTATTAGGCAAGTTTTTGACAGTTTTTCATGAGATTTTTCTTAACATAAGGAAAGTTAGGTCCCATTGAGCTTACTTGTTAGAAAATACGAGGGCCCATGCAAAGCAGCTTCTCCAGTTACCCGCTTTGTTGGAAGGCAGTGGAGCAGATATGGACGTATTCTGGGAGTTCTTTTGACTCCATTTATTTCGGACCATGATAAGCACCCACAGTGTGTTAGGTGCCCCAGTGCTGTCCAGGATGGCACAGTGTAATGCAGATGAGCAAAGACATGCTCGGGACTCAGAGTAAGAGCAGTAGTGAAGACTCTGCCCCACTGCTAAGGGAACGGGGATGGGGGTCGGCGGAGGTTCGCTTAGACCGGAGTAGGAACCTAGTGGAGCGTAGCCAAAAGAAGGCAGGGATGGGGAGGATGTTGCAGACACACAGAGCCTTCCAAACAGGGACATGGGAGGGCACTGCATGTTTGGAAAACTGTGAGTCACTCTGCTTGGCTTTGGCATGGAGTGCATGGAAGGCGGGGGCTGTAGGGAAATTGAGAGGTAGCATGTGCTGGATCATGAACAAGTTCATGAGTTGCTCTCAGGAAGTCAGATTTTATTTCCCATGCAGTAGGAAAGCAGATACTAAGTTTTAAAGCCGGAGAGGGATGGGGCCAAAATGCCTGTTCTAGAAAGATCTCTCAGGGTGTAATGCAAAGAGCAGTGGGTGAAGGGAAGGCTCATGGCAGGGAGATTAGTTAGAAGATTTTCACTGCAGCAGCAAGGGGCCAGGCCTGGATTTAGGCAATGGCAGGGGACCGGTGAGGATAAATGGATTCAATGCTATTGCAGAAATATCTGTGAAAAGCATAGAAAATGCTCAAGAGGGGAGCCAGCCACGGCCTTCTCTTTTTTAATTTCAACCACTTTTCCCTGGTACCTATATTCCATCAACCCTTTCTGCTAGAATCTAATTCATTTCTGAGGGTTTCAGCACTCTGTCAGAGAGGCAAGGAAAAAAGCCACCCCCAAGGATGACTTCATACAAATCAAAGCCTCTTTCTTTTAAGTTCATCCATCAATAGTGGAACCTTTTCGCCTCGGGCTTTTAGCAGAAGTTTTTCTTTGCATTTTCTTAGTCAGCAGGAGTGCTGATGGCAATTCTGCAGTTCAAATCTATTTGAAATTGTTCTTCAAAGTTCCATGGCCCCTCGTCAGTAGCCTGGGACTAGACAGTTTTTCTTGAGTTGCTGCATGCTGGACCCAGAGGGTAGCTTTTAACCTGGAAGTGGCCACTGTCCCAAGCACACCAGAGCCTCCAAGGTGGGGACCCAGACGTCTCTGTCAGCTACCACCCTCGTGGTGGCCCCAGTGAGCAACTCGGGGTGGGGAGAGAACAGGCGAGACCTAGATCTGCTGATCACTCAAAGCCGATTCCTTGGGAGAGGGTCCCGGGGCCGGAAAGAAGCTCAGTCCTCGGACGGCACGAGGAGAGTGTTCTTTGATGAACATTTTCACAAAAATTAAATTTTCCTGAAATTTTCAAGAGGATGGAAACTTGAAATAAGGAAGCTACCCAGCAGCAAGATGAGAGATGTGAAAGCCCCTCTGCCACCCCAGCTTCCTACATGTGGGAAGTAGTCTCTCTCCATGGGTCCCAGACCTGCCTGCCTGGAGGAGTCCCAGGAGGAGCGGCCCGGGGCCACCTGCAGCCCTCATCACCACTGACTGCCTGCTCACCCTTCCAGGGCAGCCTGGGTCTCAGTGTTTTCCCAGCCTGTCAACGGCAGGGGAGAAGGAAGATCCTCTAAGCTTGTGGCAGAATCCCATGGGCATTTCCTTTTCATCCTAAATACTTAGGCTTATCCTGCCCTCTCTTCTGTGTCAGCATTGATTTCAGTATGTTCACGAATCACCCCAAAAGATGGTCCATACTTCCCTGGGCAACTGTGAGCACCTGTGGTTGTTCTGCCCTACACACAGGAGACCAGGACAGCGGCGATGGGACGGTGAGTACTGGTGCAGGGCTAGGGTCACACACACACACACACACACACACACGCACACACACAGTGGAAAGTGCATAGGGTCTGGAGCCAGAAAGTGTAAGAAAGTCCTGGCTTTTTGTTTCATTTTGCTTTTTTGTTTGTTTTTGTTTTTTTGAGACAAGGTCTTACTAAATTGCTAAGTGGCCCTAGAACTTGCAGTCTTCCTGCCTCAGGCTCTGAGAGTGCTGGGGTGGCTAGGCTGGTCACCACATCGGGCTCTGAAAGTTCCAGGTTTGAATGCTGGCTGTGACATTTACAAATTGAGTCTCCTTAGGAGAGCTGCTGCTTAACTTTCCATTTGTAAAATAGAACATTGTCTCCAATTCAAGAGTGTCACCTGTGAGAGTGCTAATGGTGCTCTCTGTAGCTCACAGTCATGGTGGGAGGCTCAAGTGCAGTCCCCTCACCCCACAAATCCTCACCAAGCACAGCGTTTCACATTCTCCGTGTTTCCCCGTGTAACGCCGGGCCCAGCAGGGGAAGCAGAGTGTGAGGCTGGCTGGGTCCAGATGACAAGGCAGGGTGGCTTCGGAGGGAGGAGAGAGGTGACCAGGTGGGAACTTACCCGCCTTGAACAGGACTGGTGCTGCCACGAGGGACTGGGGATTCTGCCCCGGATGGCCTTGTCTTCCCTTCTCTTGGCTGGAGCTGCCTGTCAGGTGGGGGATTCTCGCCCTATCTGTGGGAAGGGCATTTAATTGTGGCTCCTAAGATGTGATTTTAGGGAAGGTCTGTTTGCAGCTGCCTGTAAAGGGCACTTGCTTCCTCCTTTGTGGCTTTATCCTTTAAAAAAAATGTCAGCACTGGAGATAGAACTTGAAGCTCTCACATTAAGCTACATCTCCGGCCCTTATTAATATATTTTTACAAAACTGGAGACAGGGTCTTGCTAAGTTGCCCAGAGTGGTGTATTTCTCATTCTTTGTGTTCATTTGCTTCTTGACAGGGTAAGAGAAAAGCGAAGGCTCTGTGAAGAAAGGCAGGAAGGAGGGAAGGGAAGAAAGAAAGGAATATTTTTGTGTCTAAGAGAACCAACCACCCATCGCAGAGCTTCAAACCCTGCGTCGTGTCCACAGTGACAGGCATGGGGCCGAATGCTGGGGCAGGGGTTGGGGACCAGGGAAGGTGAGCTGGAAAGTGAATCTGATGTGACTCCTGCTTCCAGGGGTCCGCTGTACTTAGGGAGGACAAGAAGTGAGGCGCTTATGAGAGAGAGAGAGATGCTTCATCAACATCCGTCTTTTCTGCTTTGTTCTGAACCAGAAAGCATTAATACATAAATTGTAACAAGGGCACCACATTAGTCTGCTAAGCACAATGCCAGGCATCCACAGTTTAAAGGGGGAGAGGTCGGATTGAGTCCATGGTTGGCTGTATCCAAGACAAGAACGCTGTGCTGGACGGGTGTGGTGGAGCAGAGCTGCTTCATCACGGCGACCAAGAGCAGCGCCAGAGAGGAAGGAGTGAGGGACCAGACGTAGTACCGCCCAGCCACACCTGGGAGCAGGCTTTACTAATCGGCTAGGCGTTTCTTAATCCGATGAAGAGGACAAATCAGGATTAATGCATCATTTAAAGCAAAGATTAAAAAGGAGGGTGGGGCAAGGGGACAAAATGGAGCCAGAAATGAGACTACACTCAGAGACCCGGAAATGAAAATACATTTGCTTTGGGTGAACCACACCTCTGGCCCCATGCATCTTTCCTGAGGGTCACGGGTGTGTTGTGTGCTGAGGTGAACCACGTCCTCCATGTGTGTCTCTGGACTCCGGTGCGGGCTACGGTCTGCCCCACAGCTCCTCACGGCTTTCACCACACCCAGGGGTAGAACACGTAAACATGTTGTCAGGTTAGAGTGCTGTGTAACTGGGAAGGAAGGAAGGGGTCAGAGCCAGGCAAGTAGAGGGAGCTGTGGGACAGAAAAACTCATGCCCTACAGCAAGGTTGTGCTGGGAAGCAAGTAAGAAGTATCAGGCCTTACTAGACCGCCCGTCCCGCCTTCCCTGCCTGCATCAGCAGGAATGAAGTGGGGGCTGAGAACTCTGCCTGCTCCCGGCAAGCCCCTTGCGTCTTCTGAGGGATAGTCTAGGCCTTCTCCTCCCGTGGCCACAGAGGAGGAGGCGGCGTAGACCTGAGCAGGGGAGAGGGCTCATCGGGGCAGTGTGGTAGCGTGGAAGAGAGACCTGGAGATGACATTGGCACAGCGGTGCTCGAGGGGCCACACGGGCGACGTCCAGAGGTACTCTTGGCGGCCTCAGTTGGGGAGGAAGGACGTTCTACCGGTGTGTCGTGGGTAGAGGCCTGGGACACCGTTAACACCCTTCAGTGCACGGGACCACCCGGCCTAAAGCATCTCCTGGCCCAAATGGTAGCCTTGCCGAGGGTGGGGAACCCTGGGTTGGGGAGAGACGCTGTGCTGGAGAAAGGGTTTATGTTCTTCAGTTTCCTGACCATGAACCCCAGTGTGTGGGAATTCCACCATGGGCACAACTCGAATTCTTTGCCCAGAAACCATATTAGCACCACATCTCCAAAATTCTGCATCTTGGGCTGGGCCCACTGCCCAAGCAAATGAACTGCAGAGGCTCTTTGCGAGGTTCAGCAGCCTCCCCAAAGTCCCCACCACTGCCTAGGGCTGGAGAGGAGAACCTAATGGGAGCTTACCAGATTCAGGGACAGCTGGGCCCCCCTCTTAACTTCCCAGAGGGACAGGCAGAGCCTTCAGCCTCCTCCTCAGGAAGCTTTGTGAGGCTCGCGGCCCACGGCCCCTGCCGCTGGCCGAGTCATGTTTCTTGTGGGCACTGAGGCCTGGTGTGCAGCCACGGGCAATGGAAGGCAGTGTGACATTAAATCTCTCCCCTGTGATACCCAGGTAGGAGCACAGAACAGGAAAGACGAGCTCTGCGGCTCTCAGCAGGGAAGGGCCCAAGGACACTGCCTGAGGGGAGCCCTCATTCCTGTCAGACCCATAGCCCCATAGCTCAGGGGCAAGGCCAACCTGGCAGGGTCTTTGCTTACTTCCATGCTGGACAGTAGGACAGGAGGGGCCGACAAGGCCTTCAGACTCCTCGTCAGGGCAGAGGGACAGGTAGGCCCTGGCCTGGGAGTGTGGGAGCCCCTGGTCCCCTTGGAAACTGCTCTCTGTCTCCTCCCTGATAGCCCCCTGCCGCGGCACCCTTCCGAGGCTTCCCTGAAACTGGGGCTCTCACTTTCTTGAGGATCAGAAGTGGCTTCCCTTCCCTCCCTTTCCATGCCCTCCCCTTCCCTTCCCAGAAACACCAAAGACAGGAGATTCAACATTAGTGACTGGTTCTAGTGTCTCTGGGGTGTAGAGTTGTTAATGTTTATATGGCCAAATTTATCGATCCCTTCCTTTATTGCTCATGACCCCGATAGCACGCTAAGAAAGGTGTTTCCTGTCTCAAGATAACATTACCAGTCTACTTGGTCTTATGCTCAGTTTCTCTATTTCCCTCTTGAAGTTATCTGCAGTGAATATTGGTCCAAAGAAGGAGGGAAAGGGAGCATTATTTTTTCCTACATTGCCTTTGCCCCAAGCCTGTTGATTGAATTTATCCTTTCCTCGCTGATGTGAAATATCACCTTTGTAATGAAAGAACATTCTTAGGTGTTCTTGGACTCCATTATTTTGTCCCATTGATCTGTTTCTTTATTTTGGCACCGTTTGCTTTGGCAAGATTGGCGAAGTCAAAGCAAACAACGGATGTGATTGGCCAGGCACATTTGCTGCCTTCACAAGAGAAAAGCCACCTGCCCTTGAGAACACGCTGGGGCTGCTGGGAACAGGCACGGCATTCCAGGACGAGTGCTAGGCAGTGTCTTGCAGTCCAGGCCTTGCTAGCTAGAAAAGCAAGGACTACGCGTCAGACGAAGTCAGAGAAGGCCAGAGCTGGAAAGTTACTTAGAAAGGACTTTTGGTCCAACCTCTTTGCTTCCCAGCGAGGAGACCCGAGGCCCAAAGACGCTAAGCAAGGTCTCACAAGGCAGAACACGGGGTCGGAGCTCGCAGGGCTCATTCGATAAGCTCTTTGTCCTGGACACCGCTCCTGTAGCAACGCTGGCTACTCCCATGCCCACCCCTGTCTCTCTCACCTGCCCACCTCGCTCACCCGCACCCCTCTCTGCCATCTCCATTTCCACCTCTGTGTTGAGGTCCTGTTCCTCCTCTGTTGGACATTCTGGGTCAGTGGTTCCACACTGAAGTCGAACATAACTTGCTGTGCAGGGGTACCTATCTAAGTCCTTCCTTCCTTCTTTTGTACTGGGGATTGAACTGAAGGCCTTAGCACTGAGCTGGATTTGCAGCCCTTTGTTCATTTTTTTCTTTTGCGACAAAGTCTCACTAAGTCTCTCAATTGCCTAGATTGGGCTCTAACTTGCAATCCTCCTGCCTCAGCCTCCCAGAGTGCTAAGATGACAGGTGAGCACTGCCATACATGCTTCCCCCTCACAAAATTCATAAGCTCCAACCAGACCGATGCTTGTCATGCCCTGTACATTTCCCCACGAGCCCCTAATTGCCCTTTCTCTTTCTAGATCCCCATCAAACTGCTCTTATTCTTTTAAGCCTGGTCCAAAGGTTGCCAGAGTTACCCAGATTCCAGAAAAGTTAAGTCCATTGTCCCAATTCCTCTTCCTCCATACTGCCTGTATTAGTCAGCCTTCTGTCTCGCTAGCAAAGTAACCTGAGCTAATGAACTTACAAAGAACAAAACCTGATTTGGGCCCCCGGCCTTGGCTGTTCCCTTCTGTGATTGGTTGGCTCCGTCACTTTGGGCCTAAGGTGAGGCAGCACAGCACGGTGGGAGGGCGTGGTGGAGAAAACCACTCCTGTGGCCAGCCAGGGAGCAGAGAGAAGGAAGAGGCCAGGGCTGCACCATCATTTCCATGGCTGCTTTCGGGGATTCCAGGAGCCCGTAGAGCACCCCTCCCAAGAGCACTGCTTTGGGGTCCAGCCTCTGATACACAGGGACCCTCAACATGCAAACCCAGCTGTGCTCACCTCAGGTGAACCCTCTCCCCCCGAGACTGCGCGTTTCCTTGGAGGCACCGTGTCTTGCCTTCTGCTTTTCCGCCTAAATTGTGCACCCCTCGGGGACAGGGGTGGTGCCTGTCACAGTGTTTCTCCCGCAGCACCTCACAGTGTAGATGCTGATGACAGAACAACACGCAGCGTGTGCTCCGTAGCACGGGACACGAGGGTGGATGGGAGCTCTCCCCTCATCCCACGCCCAGACCCTGGCTTCCTTCCGTGAATTCGGAGGGAATGCATTTCCTGGTTACTGAATGACAGTAAGCTCACGGCACAGCGTAGTTGCTTTGGGGAGAATTATGCAAAAGAGCTGGCAAGGGCAGTCCTATTTTCAAAAAGAGGGAGAAGATAAATTCTGAAAACAATTGCGTGAATGTTTGAAGTCTATTTTGGGCAAAATAGGACTCTGTATTGTGAAAAGGATGCGTTATGTGTATTTCACACTTATAAAGACTTCTTGGTAATGCTAATATTTATTGAGCACTTACTCTGCTCTCATTATCTCATTTACCCCTCACAGCTACTCTCCCAAAACAAGTCTGCTATTATTAGTCTTGTTTTATAGATAAGAGAACTAAGAGCCAGAAAGGTTAAGCGAATTATGCCAAACTGCACAACTCACCATCAGGATTGGAATCTCAGCCTTTGCTGTCCAAAGCAGGGCTCCTTGTCCAGTGGCTCTTGCTGCCTTTCCTGGGCTAACATAAGGCCCGGCACCAGCACCTGCTTAACTTAGTCCTCCCGATTCTGTGTCCTACCACGATATGCCATGGGATGTGCTCATAGAATTCTCCCGCCTGCAGCGGGGAAGGAACTGGTCCTGTCCTGGTCCGAGCCGAGCCGCCCCTGCCTGGGACACAGCTCAGAGGAGACGGGCAAGCAGAGCTCAGCTCTAATTCCACTGTTTTCTGCTGTCTCTTGGGTGTGGGGCACAGGCTCTCTTGCTTCTCCCCTCAAAGGAAGACAACGGCAGCTGCTTTGAGCTGCAGAAGGAGGTGATGACCAGGTCCTGCAGAGACAGCGGTGACAGCGGTGAGCACAGGTTGGTGTTGGTCTCCTTACCACCGGCTCCAGACATAAAGGGCTTGGCCGTGTGGAGCCTGCTGGAATGAGAGGGTCTCCAGGGCAGCCTGAGAATCCTCCCCTGGGAGTGCTCGACATCAGGACCCCAAGGCTTTGGAGCTCTGACCCAGCGCCCTCTGACCCAAAGGCTTCCTGGGACCCACTTGTGCCCTGGGCACAGGCAGGACTTTTCTGGGTGAGGCTAGACAACATAGCAAAGGTCTAGAAGCAAATCATTTGTTTCTTAATATATTGAAAAGATTTTTAAGCAAAAACAAAAACAAACAAACAAACAAAAAAAGACCTGCTATCTGGACGTTTCGCTCCCAAGGTAGTCAGCAAACATGACCTTCCTGTACGTGATGCATTTGGTGGGGTAAGGAGGTCCCCTTTCAGCATAAAAACTGGGGGCTAGCTGTCCACAGGTTGGCCTGGCAGGACTGAGAGGCCCGGCGCCCCTCCTTCTTTGTGGGCGCTTTGCCATATTCACCGCCATCCAGAGGTCCCCTCCCCTCGGGTCTCTCCACAAGCCCCCAGCTTACGGCCCCACAGAGATGGGGAAGGAAATGCAGGAGAATCTGCCTTGCTGAGAGATCCAGTCCAGGGCTGGTGGCATATGGAGATCATCCACGTCACTCCCCTCCCCTTGGGGCTTTACCCAGCACACGGCCGCTCACACTGCACCCTCATCCCCTCCACCATCGTTATGGCCACAGTAACTCAAGCTCACACGAAAAGTGAGAGATGGGTCTGCTTAGCTTTGTCACGAAGTAGTAATCCTTCCCCTCGCTCGCGGTGTTGGGGCTGAATTAACTATATTCACACTCGCAGTGAGTGTCCTTCCTGAACTTTTGCTTACAATAGATGGCGTCACCCACCTTCCTCTTCTTCCCTGCCTTTCCCAGGGTCTGGCGGGGTCCCCGGTGAGGGAAATCATGAGTCTGCCTCAGTGCCTCCTGGACACCAAGTGGCAGCTGTGACAGGGGAAAGAGGACTGGGTCAGCTCCGCCACCGAGAGAGGCCCTGTGGCCCTTACAAGTCACAGTCTCTCCGAGCTTCAAGTTTTCATCCGTAAAATGAGAAGTGCCTCCTACCTCGGAGGATAATTGTGGGTATCAAAGGGAGAAAAAGCCATGAATGTGCTTCATAAACTGCAGGCCATCGTAAATGTGCTTCATTTCTGTTAAATAAATGGCCCTGCAGTGTAATGCAGATTGCACGAGGATGCCACACAGGTGTTACGCTACCCTTCAGCTCCCCTGGGTGCTGGTGGAGCCAAGGAGATTAATACACCACGCTCTGGGCGATGTCCTTCCAGACGTCTGGCACTGACAGTCCCCGGGGCCATCTTTTGTGTCCACGGCTGACCAGCCCGTGTCAGTGCAGGCTGCTGCTTCTCTCTTTCTGCGGCCTGCAGCCCTGGTGGCCCCAGCTGGCGTCCCATCGCCACAGATCGTGGGCTCCAGTCAGCTCGTAACCTATACCCCGCACCCAGGATGCTGTCGGTTTATCTCCAGAAACCTCTCCCCGTGGCCCCTGAGAAAAGGCGCCTGGGGGGTGGGGTCCACAAGTCTCAGGCCTGGGAGTGGGTTCTGTGGCCTCTGCCCTTGTGGATCCTCCCCATCTTTCCGAGTGCTTCTCCTCCACCTGCCTAGGAGTGGGGTGAGCACCTCCCATCCAACGCTAAAGCCTTCTGTGCTTTCCCGAATCCCCCTGCTTGCATGAGCTTTGGAATTGCTGGTGTTTGCTTATCCCAGACCGGGCTGATGCTCTCTGAGAGAGCCCTGCTGTCCCAAGTACCAACTGAGCAGGTTTGCAGCTTCCTTCAGGGCCTCGGCATCCGTGATCCACTTTCTTTCCGTTGCATAATTGATAAATAGCAGACCATGTGGGAAAACTCAAACGTTTTTGGCTGATGAAAACATTTTTCATGCAAAAAAAGATAGGAAAACACTTGTAAAGAGACATGATCTGATTTGGAAACCGGCTATCACAAAACATAAACAAAAAAAAACAAAAAACACTTAACTCTTTCTCATGAGCTAATGCGTGCTTTAACACAGGCAGGCAGGCAGCAAGTGGCATGAGAATATTTCCAGTCTGAAATACATACTTCATTTCCTTTTGAAGTGAATGAGACAGATTGAGGGGGCTTTGACATGTGATGAAAAGTCTCCAACAAATATTCACTCCACAGAAGAGATAATGACTTTTTGATATCTCAGAGGTCATCTTTCAGAGGTATTCATGTCTTGATACAGATTTCAATTAGTAAAACCAAGATGCTGGACACCAGTTCACACATATTGACTTAGCTTAAAAACAAGTGCTAGAGCTAAAGAGCGTACCCTGGTGGGAACCAGGTAGAAAATGTCGGTGATGAAGCCGAACTGAGCCACTCTGCCCAGCGGGGACCTGCGTGCAGGCTTCACCCAGGGAGAAGGGCTGTGCAGGCAAAAAAGGCCGAGGCAAACATCTCAGTAAGTCAAAAGCATCAAAGCAGCCTCAACTCGGCCTCAACTCGGCTGGTGTAGTGGCTCACACCTGTAATCCCAGCCCCGGGGAGGCTGAGAAAGGGAGATCGTGAGCTTGAGACAGGCCTGGACTACACACAGAGCGAGACCCTGCCTGTCTCCAAAAGTAAAAACAAATAGATGGTCCCACTTCTGTTCTGAAGATATCTGCTCATGTTATAAAATATTGCAGACTGTGATACAATCTAGGTGAGAGAACTCCAAAAGGTAGAACATTTGTCTTTTCACGCCCTGCGGCTAGCAGACCTCCTGGCACAATGCAGCATTTCACGGATGTGTGCCCACGAAATGGCTGAGCAAAATGCCAGGGAGGGCAGGCGCCGGCTTTGACAGTGTCTTACAAATGGGTTGTAGAAGATCAGACCATTTCAGTCACATCTCCCCTGAAAACACTTAACCTGCTCTTGAAAAATCACAAACGGTGACATTTTGCAGCCTTCTTTAAATGCGAATCAACCATTGACATTTCCACAGACCAAAGCCAAACCCCAGGGGAACTTGGTTCCAATCTAGTCATGCAGGCAAGACTTCAAATTCTCTTTGCCCACAGAAGTGCTCAAAATATTTTTTAATAATCAAGGCCACATAACTCTAACCAGGTCGATGTGTGAAATGTCTGATGTTTATTTTATCTATACTTTGCTTTGAGTTAAAATTTCACTGCCAAAAGCACTAGCCAAGCAGGCTTCTTTCACAGCTGCTCTCTACAAAGCGATTTCACAAAGACAGGATGTTGTCCTAAAAAAAGCCCTCCTTTTCCCTGCTGGACGGGCCAACAGCTGGCTGGGTGTCACAAACAAACCAGAAAAGCGTGCTCAGTGATACAGCTTGCTGGGGAAGCTGGATCTGCAGCTTCAAAAGTAGAGCAAGTAGTGAACTGGCAAACAAGTGGCCAGGGATGTAGGAGGTGGATGGTTTTATGGAAGGCCTTGGAAAACAATAGCTGGCAAAGGTCAGGGTGGACAGGAAAGAGCCCGAGGAGGGGAGAAACAGAGAAATAACAAAATCAGCCCAGAGTGCATTAGGCTTTGCAGAGATCTGGAAAAAGAACTGAGCACAGGCAGCACATGTACTTCCTGGACCAGAAAAGTCCCCTTTGACCTCAGTTCTGCTCACACCGGGCACACAGTGGCAGCTCCGGTAACAGCACCGGGTTGCGTCCAGTGTGGACTTGCTCAAAGGCGCTTTTGAGTGCATTTTCTCATCTGATGCCTTCAGGACTCTGAGACCAAATGTTTTACTACTCATCAATCTGGATGAGAAAACTGAGATTCAGACAGGAAGTAACAACCCCAATCCACAGCGAGGATGTGAAATATGGGGATGTGGGTCCAGTGTGAGACCGAGAACATGTCCTCAGAAATCATAATTTTTATCAATTTTCAAAGAAAAAAACAGTGACGCAGTAGTACAGTGGGTGAAATGATGACCTTTTGAATTAAATGGTTCTGGGTCAATTGGATAGTCATGTGAGGGAAAAAACAGTTTTTTTATCCCTACCTCACACCATACATGTAAATCGGTCCCAGCTGAGTCAAAAATAAAACATAAGGTTTGTATAACAAAGCATAGAACACCCTCATAACCTTGGCACAGATTATAATTCCTACTCTGCAGGAAAAGTCCCTGACCATAAACAATACCCTCAATACATTGACTTATAGAAATAAAACCCTTTGGTTTGTCAAGATACTACTAAGGGCCTAAAAACGTGACCAACAGAATGAAAGATTTTTGTAATGCTGCACCTACTGGAACCATGTCAAGAACTCATAAAAGAATTTCTACAGATCAGTAAAAAAGAAAAAAAGAGACAGAAAATCCAGTTTTAAAAAATGGGCAAAAGTCTTAAAAAGACACCTGACAAAAAAATATCCAATGGCTGATAAACATATGGGAATTTATTTAAGTTGAGAAGATGGAAATTGAAAACCACAATGCGCTCTCACCACACAACCATCAGGATGGGAAACGCCACACACCAGTGAGACTCTGAGGCAACCAGAGTGTCAGGGGAATGAACAGATACAAGAATTTTGGAAATGGTTTGCTGGTATATACTTTTATGTAGAATTTCACTGCTTGTACACCCAATAGATACTTTATTATCTGCTTTTAAACAATTTCACTCTTACAACAGGCCCAGTAGAGCTGGGCATGGTGGATCACACCTGTTATCCCAGCACTTGGGAGGCTGAGGCAGGAGGATTTTCTTGAGTCTGAGGCCAGCCTGGGCTATATGAGTTCAAAGCCAGCTTGAACTACATAGCGAGCCCCTGTAAAATAAACAAATAAATAAATAAGAATAGGCCCAATAGAAATGAGTATATGTATTCAACCAAAGACTTTTACAGGAGAATAAAAATTTGCAGCAGTATTATTTATGATGGCTGAGAACAAAAACAAGACAACAGTACAGTGGGTACATGAGTTACGGCGTGTTCACACAGTAACAGTGACACTGTGTGAGCTACAGCCGCGGGCAATGAAGTAGGATAAATCTTACAAGAGTGACGTTGAATTTTCAAAAGGAACCCCATGCCAAACAATAAATTCTGCGCATTTCTTTTATTGGAAGTAAGAGTAGAGGGAACTCCTCTGAGCAGCGAGGTAGGTTGTCCCCAGGGAGGGGTGATGGCGGCAACAGGGTCCTGGGAGGCGAGGCTCTGCTCGCTGACCTGCGTGGCAGGACAAAGGTTTGTGGTTGTGGACACTGCCCAGCCCTAGCCTTACTGCGTCCATCACGAACCGCCCCACGCCAGCGCAGACAGCCCTTACCCCTTGCGCCGGGCGCGGAGCGCAGGAGCTCAGCTCTTGGAGGTTGGGCTCGGCTCTGCCTGGGGCAGGGCTGTCCCTGCAACCTGCGTCTCGCGTGCAGCAGGTCCCTTTGGGGCAGAAGGCAGGATCCCAAGAGGGACAAGGAGAAGGACAGAGCGCTCTTCATACTTCTGCTCGGAGGCAGCACCCTCTGACGCTGCCCACGTCGTGTTGGCCAAAGCCATTCGCAGGTCCAAGCTTTGCATCCGTGGAGGGGAAACGCGCTCCTCCGCCCTCAGTCAATACTTGCTGAGCGGTAACCTAGCCCCTGGCATTTAAGAGAGGGGCTGCTTCTGAGTGTACTTCATAGTCTGAAAAAGTTTAAGAGAGAGAGAGAAAAAAAAAAGTGCAGAAACAGCTGTGCTCCCCTCTGGCCGAGAGGGGACATTGCTTATGAAATTCTTTAAGCGAAAACAGGAAAGGCGGAAGGAAGTGCCCGTGCTTCCTGGCACACAGACGCTTCCTGCTTCTTGCCTGCCGGGCTGAAGAGAAGGGCCTCGCTGCTCAGCCACCCCATAGCAAATCGGGGTGGCCACCCCATGAGAGAAGTGACACATTCTCCTCTTCACACAGATGCAGCTCCCTGGAGGGCCCCGAACGGCCCAAGCTCCCCCACCTTCAGTGCCTCCCTGAGTCCTGGAACTGCTCAGGAGGCTGAGCCTTCTGCAGTGAGGGGAAGGAAATGAGGGGTTAAAAGGCCCACGCTTTCCACGGGACCAAACCCTTTCTCTCTAACAAACAGACCTGGAAAAGTCCCCCTTACTCCAAGCAGAGACGGCAGATTTTAAAAGCAGACGGTACCTCCATAAAGGAGCGCCTCATTGCCTGACGTTCTGAGGCAGTTTATTCGATACCACACCAGCAAGAGAGTTAATCCTCTGCAGAGGGCTGGTCCCCACTGTCCCGAGAGTGTGGGGTTCCCTTCCTTCTTTGTAGTAGGGAAAGTCCAAAGGTGCATAGTGACAGCTGTCTCCCTTCCGCATCACAGCTCTTACAAACCCCATCTCTAGAACCAGACTGCCTGGGGTCAAATTCTGGTTCTGCTACATATTTGCTGTGTGGACTTGGGTGAGTTATTAACCACTCTGATCCTTAGCTTCTTATCCATGGACCTTTACTGAAAGACCTATTCTGTGTCAGACAAGGTGGTGAGTGTTAGGTATGCTCTGCAAATGAGACAGACAGTGTCCTTGCTATCATGGAGAGCTTACATGAGGGGGAGGTAGAGTGAAAGATAAGAAACCATGATGTCAGCAAACATAATCATCATGTTACAAAGGAAAGAAACTCCAAGCAGGGTTAGAAAATAACAGCAGAGTGAAGGAGAGCCTCCAGAGCCTCAAAGGAATGGAAGCTAGCTCAGGAAAGGGCAGGCAGGTAAAGTGGGCATATGTGCAAAGGCCGTGGGGCCAGAAAGAGCTTGGTGCAATTGAGAAACAGAGAAGACAGCCAAGGTTGGGGCAAGAGGAGAATGGCATCAGGTGGGGCTGGAGAGCTAGGCAGAGTTGTAGAAGCCAGGGGAGGAATCTGACTTTATTCTGCAGGCAGTGGGCAGCTGTTGCAGTGTGGAGACTGGAAGACAGTGGCATGGCAGAGGAGGTTAAGGAGGAAAGGGAGGTGGCCAGCCTGACTCTGGGGGAAAGGAGGAGGAAGTATGGCGAAAGCCGGGCAAATCAGGCCCTGTGGCAGAGGAGCAGCCAACAAGGCTGAAGGAGGGAGGGAGCCAGGTGGCCTGGGGGTGAGGGTGTCATGAAGTCAGGGCTCCCCCCGCGTTCACCATCACTGAGATGGGAACAGAGCTTCAAGACAGAGTGCTCCAGGTGCAAGCAAGGCAGGCAACCCTCTGTATAGTGGGTTATCTTGGTGCTTTAAGAAAGTGTGTTCCACCATGCCCCGTTTAGCTTCTACATTTTTGTGTCATGTGACTATATTACTATTCAGAATTACAAACAGAAAGAAAAGGTGCCCCGCCTTGCAGAGCCACTGTAGGAGAATAGCAAGCATTTCACGAGCTGCGCATGAGGGTGGAATGAGATGCTCAGTGGGGTGACGTGGCCCAGCCTGCGCATGGGACCCTGTAAGCGTTGCCGGTGCTGGTTGTGGCCTCTGCAGGAATCAGCAGGAAGAACCTTGGCCTGGGTACGTCCTTCTCCAGGTTCCTGTAACCAAGTGCCACAGACTGGGTGACTCCAAGCAACAGAGATCTATTCTGTCATTTCTGGAGGCCAAAGATCTGAAATCCAGTTGTGGATAGGGGGCCCCCCTCCCGCCTGCAGGCTCCGAGGAAGACCCTTCCACGGCTCTCCTGGCCTCTGCCGGTGCCTTCCGTGCCTGCATCCCCTGGCTTGCAGCGCCCTCGCTCCAGGGTCAGTCTGTGTCACACAGCCTTATGTGCGTCCACAGTCATTGGACGTAGAGCCCACCCTATTCCGGCATGACCTCACCTTAACTAATTATATCTACAATAACCTTTTTTCCAAAAAGTCACCGTCTCGGTCTCTTTCCTCGGGACTAGCACAAAATACCCCACACCTGAACGTAACAGAGAGGTTTGTTTGGGCTCACAGCCCGCAGGTGGCCCCGAGGCAGGACAGCATGGTGGGAGACGGGAGGGGAAAGCGAAACACCTTCCAGGTTGCACATCTAGTGAAACGGAGGGCTGGACCAGGTCCCTCTCCTAAGGACAGGGAAGCCATAGCATGTCCTCCGCAACCCAAATACCTTCCCAAAGCCCCATCTCTGAGCACATGAGAGTCGTGGGGGTCCTTTTAGACCAAATGATAACAATTTAATTCACAGATTGCCAGGTGTTTATGAGTTTGGGTTTTGGGAGGACATGAGTCAACCCAGTCTAGTTTCGTGTTAAGTTTCTCACAGCCACAAACTTAGTGATGACCCAGATCAATCACTTCTCCTTCCAGGCGTCTGGCTCCCAACTGTAGGAAGAAAGGGGTCCAGACGTGCTCTGAGCCCCACCCACCTGGTGTGCCGGCTTTCTGCCGCGGACCCCACCTCAAGTACGGAGGTCTGGCTGCAGGGACATGACAGGAAGCCGAGTCCCGCCTGTGCTTCGGGCTCCCAAGGACACCAAACCATTGGAGATTCCTGGAGTCACAGCCGGAGGCTGCTCCTGAGCGCATCAGGTTGGGGCCCCAGTTCGGCTTGAACCTTGAGGCCACAGCCCCAGCTTGGAACTTGGACAAGGAAACCCAGTCCTGCCCGGCCCCTCTATCACCCAGTTCCTGGCACACGTGCGACTCACGTCCTCGTCAAGGCGGAGTCGGAACAAAAGGATTCACCACGGCCGTTTTCAAGGGACGTGAGAGGGCAGGCACTGCTGAGTCACCTGCGGGAGACATTCCCTGGCACCAGATTGCCATCGGAACCTGCTGCTGTCCTCCGTTTACCCGAACCTCCCCCCTCCTGGATGACTTTCACAGCCAGAGGCTTGTGTGATTATCAAGAATCACGAGTGGCAGAAACTTTTATTCAGCTTTATGAATAAGAACTGTGAGGGCAGAGTGGTGCCAGGCCTGCGCTGACTCCCCAGGGTCCTCACCATGCGCACAGTCCCATCCCCCAGGAAGGAGATCGCCACCCCGCTGCAGCCACCGAAGCCGTGAAGCACAATGCTAAAGTAATAATCTCCGATCTGGACACTCTGTTCCCTTGCTCTGGTGTAAAATATAGAATGCTCCTCTTTTTATTGATTTATAGCATGCAATATAAATGAAATCAGTGTGCTTGCTATGCAAACACACGGCCGAAACAAGCCTTCCTCACACCTCAGCCTCCTGGCGTGGCCCCGGCTGCCCTGCCCTGGGAGGCGCCCCAGATTCTGCAGACGCTGTTGTGGGAGGACGGGCCTGTGGCAGGAAGCCTCACCCTGCCAGGATAGCCCCTGCGCTGGGCTCCTGCCAGGGCCCTGGCCCGGGACCGACCCTGTGGTGGCGCGGGCGGGCCTTCCTGCAGGGCTGGTCTCCACAGCCAGAGAGGACCTAGTTCCGCTGTTGGTTACGGGGTGGTTCAGGGTTTGGCCAAGGAACTGCATGGCCATTAGGCCAACATTTGGGCTCTGCTTTTGGTGATGACTTTAAAATAGAAGATGGAGGAAGTGGCGTTTTACAGTGGCATGGGAGGACCGGCCTGAGTCTGAACCATCTGTGCTGCAGCTGAAATTGCAGTCCGGCATCTACTGCAGACCAGCCATGAGAGATCTCGGGACAGCGAGCACCTCAGTGTCAGAGGGAGGTGGGAAAGGACACAGAGTCGGAGCCTGGACCCACCCAAGGTCACACAGCCCGTACGTGTGACCGGCTGTGCAAGTGGGAGCTGACTGAGCACAACACTGTGCATCCCCAGCACCCAGCAAGCCTCCTGGCAGAGAGGTCCTCAGTGCTGCGAGCCACTTGCCCTGCAGGAGAAAGAGGAAGGCAGAGGGGAAGGAGGGACAGGCAGAGGTAATGTTGGTCCTCGTGGTGGCCGGGCCAGGCTCTGTGCTCAGTGTCGCTGTTCTGAGATGACAAACACACAATGTACAGAGGACAAGGTTGGCAGCTCCTGAGCGGGGTCCACGCACCCGCATCCAGGCACCGGCTGACCCAGCTCGGCTGCTCCCAGGGCTGACCATGGTGGGAGACAAAAACCAGGAATGTTTTCCCAGTAGTCTGGGCACCATCTTGTGGATTCTGGTTGCCAGGGGTCCCTGCCGCTTCTGTTGGGTAGGGTGAGGTGGAAGCCAGGAGGTAGGAGAGAGAAGGCACCCACTCTTCTGGGGGAACAGCCCATATTGTCCCTCAAATCTGCTCAGTCACGAGCTCACACCTTGAAACGGCCCTAGGGAGTCCCCACTCCACAGATGTGAAAACTGAGTCCCTTTGAGTTCCTCTCACTTGCTCCTTGAGTTGGTTTCCTGCTAGATGTTGTTAACTAATAAGGACTGGGTTTGTTTGTTTTTTGAGACAGGTCTTGTGATATGCTTCAAGCCGGCCTTGAACTCACTATGTAGCCCAGGCTCACCTCAAACTTACAGTGATCCTCCTGCCTCAGCTTCCTGAGTGCTGGGATTACAGATGCACGCCACCACACCTGGCTATTAGTGTATTTTAATTGCATACAATTAATTCATTGTAAGCCACAGGAACAGAACCTCCAACAAACTTTGTTGTTGAGCTGGCTAGGACATCTCAGCAACTGTAGCTCAGTTAATATTTTATGGAGCATTTCCTATGTGCCACACAATGTCTTGTTATCCTCACATTTACTCCATTCACCCCTAACAAGTAAGTACTATTGAGCTAGGAGGTTAGAGTGTGGCAAATCTGGCTAGGGAAGTAGATATGACTTGTTAATTACAAGATCCTGGTGGCAAGAACAGAACAGTTCGCAAAGTCCTGCGCCTGGATTTCTTGTGAGAACTCGAGCAGGTTTTCAATAGATCAGCCTAGACCTGACAACAGTCTGAGACTCAGGATCCCAGCACCACCTCTCAGGACCCGTAGGTGGAAGTTCTCGTGGGATTCCTCGAGATTTGGACAGCATAAAAGGCACAGACACCAAGAAGAACTTGCCGTCTGACTTTCTCCCTTGTAGCCCACCCTGCTTTCTCTGGAGTATATTATTATCTTCTTTTTCCTCATTGACTTGGCCCAGACTTGTTCTGCGGAGCCAGTTTCTCCCTCACTCTTCACTTTTACTCTCAGACAAACTTGGCCACTGCTTTTTTTTGCTCCTATGGTTCAATTCTTTGTTCGAGATGAGAAGAACCTGGAAACTCCAGAGGGCGGCAAGCAGCCCAGAGCCCAGCAGCATTTAGTTGCGAGCCACTTTTAGAAGGAGCTACCTGGAAACACCGTTATTATGTCTTGTTCACAGACAGCGAAAGGGAGGCACTGACTATCTTGCAAGGTCACCTTGATAGTGAGTGCTGGCCTGGATGCTTCTAGTTGTAGTCACTTGCCTGTGGCCGATTCTTGCCTATTCCAAACACTGGATCTTTTCTGAAGAGGGGCCATGGACTTGGCACAGTCTGCTAATGGGAGAGAGGATCGGGAAGAGGGGAAGAGAAGCAGGAAGACAGGACGACGATCAGGAAGGTTATTCTTTGGTCAGTGGGGAGGGTAAATGAGAACCAGAGACGTAAAGGCAAATTCTGGCTTGGAAACCTGTGTCCGTTTTCTTCTTTTTTATCCGCAGGGGTTTCTCTTGAGATGTGCTCATTGGTCATCAGGCATGAATATGTGAGGCCACATCACAGAGACCGTTCCAGAGGTGGTGACTTCTAACTCCCTGGCACGTGGGGCCACGTCTTCACGGGCCGTGGACTCCACAGACCGACAAGGTTAGGCCCTGCTTTTGCTCCAGTGTCTACACGCTCGGTAGAGTGAATGCTCTTGGGTTTCCTCCAGGAAAGAACAATTCTCCTTCCTCCTGATTCTCGGGTAGTGGGGCTTTGGTGTCTCTTCCCTTTGCAACGGAGTCTCCCAAGAACATCTGGATTGTTTTCCCTTAAAAGCTGCGGGTGTAAATGGAAGTGGAGTGAGAGCGTCTACATAGAGATTCATGGGGCCTCCAGGGGTCACGCTGTCCTTTTCAGAAGAAAGCCGCAGAGTTAAGAACCCTCAGCCCCAAGGCATCTCTCTTAAGAACCCCATGAGGCACCGGAGATGCACGCGCGCACGCGCGCGCACACACACACACACACACACACACACACACATGATGGCTTAAATCAAAGGGGCTGAAAGGCTTGTGAAGCTCCTGTCCAGCACCCGCGGTGACACCCACCCCTAGAAACAGATATTTCTGGAAAAAATAAGATCAAGTGCCATGATGGGGACAGATGAAACCTGGAGAAGCCAAAACAACCCGCTCGGAGGTGCCTGGCATGGGTCACACAGGGCTTCTACCTCCAGAGCGCACGTCGGCATCTGCAGTCGTCTCTCCAGAGGCCCATATGCTAACCATGGCAGAAGCTTTCGGAGATGGAGCTTAGTGGAAGAAAATAGGTCACTGGGTGGGGGGAACCCCTGAAGGGGAGACGGAGACCTTGAGTCCTTTCTCTCTCTCCCTCTCTTGCTCTACTTTTAGTGGAAGAAAATAGGTCACTGGGTGGGGGGAACCCCTGAAGGGGAGACGGAGACCTTGAGTCCTTTCTCTCTCTCCCTCTCTCTTGCTCTACTTCCTTGCTGCCGTATGCAAACAGATTTGTTTCCCCATGTCCCCCCCATCATGATGTTCTGCCTTGCAACAGGCCAAGGATCAAGCAGCCATGTGACTCATGGACTGAACTCCTGAAATCAGGAGCCAGGATAAACCTTTCCTCCCTGTAAGTTGGTTCCCTCAAGCATTTTGTCATAGTAAAAGGAAGCTGACTGACAACGCCATCCTTGTCAGGTCTCTGAGGGTAAGCAGACATCATTAGGTCTATTTTGCAGATGGGGAACATAAGCCTTACTGGGGACCCCAAGATGTGTGGTAGGGGGGCCAGGCCCAGAGTCCACATCTCCTCATGCTCTCACCACATGAAACTATGGCTTAGGACCCAGGACACAGTCAGAATCCACATCTGGACACCCTGAGACTTTTCCAGCTGAATCCAAAGCCTTGTGCCTTGATGCCAATGGGGTGGGGGCATTAAGTGAAAGTCTCAGTGCTCCAGAGGCCACTGGGTGAAGGGGACTACCTGGTAGCTCCTGCTCAGAGAAGAAAAATGCCAATGATACTTAACCCATTGACTAGGAGCCCTGCGGATGGCTAATTGGTGCAGGGAAAGTAAATCCACTTGTGACCTCATTCAATCCTAGAGTTAGCACTTACTTCTTGGTCATTCCCACCTACACCTGAGTTTCCTAAGGACCACACAGAACACATCTAACTCTCCTCTACGGGCCAGTCCTCAGGACAGGGCAGAAAGCCAACACCTCCCTCACGCGTCCCAAGTCCTTTCCAGCTCCCATCTTCTCAGATGCCCAGCACCTGCTCGTTGGACCAGATCTTCATTCAGACCTCATCTCCCTCTCTCCTGCGGCTCTCCCCTCTGTCTGTGTCCCTAGCAGGTGACACCCGGAGCAGTGGGCAGCGCTCCAGTCACTGTAGATACTGTGCTTTCTATGAGTGCAGCCATCTACCAAATTTCCTTCTTTGTCTCCCTGGGCTCACTCTGATACCTTCTCCTCAGCCCTACAGCCGGCCCAGTTCCTTCCTTGAATATGCAGGCTGAAAGTCACCGGTGAACTTCACCCCTCAGAGAAGAGGAGTAAGTGGTAAGCGGTGTGTCCAGTTGGAGATGAACCCACACCCACCCAGACACTAATTCCCCAAGCTGAGCAATGTGGGCCCCTTGAAAGGTGCCAGGAACACTCAAGGTGCCACCCAGGCTGTGCCATACACATTCTTGTCCTCGCCTTATGCTCAATGTAAAGGAACAAACAGGCTGGACCCAGTGATCATTCAGCTCAGAATTTGCTCCTTTATTTGCTGAGCCTCCATCATTGTCCTGGGCTGGACTTGATGTAATTCTTGTTCAGAGAAACAGAAAGCTCTGTGGGACAAAAATGACAAATCTCTGCTTTCTGTCATTCTTATAAAAAGCCACAAGGGGCCGGGGATTTAGCTCAGTGGTTCTCTTTCTCGCAAGTACAAGGACCCAAGTTCGATCCCCAGTAACAACAACAGCAACAACAGACATCGGGATTCAATCATGGGGGCTCCATCCTAATGACCTTATCTAATCCTAGTCAGTTTCCCAAGACCCCACCTCCAGACACCACAGTCACTAAATTACCACCCTCTCAACACTTCCCTGTGGGGATGCCACGTCAAGACGGGAGCCTGTGAGGGACACTAGAACCCTGTCTGACCCATGGCAGTGAGGTTGCTGTAACGTGCACAGTGGCACCCCATTGTGCGTGGGTTAGAGAGCTGCTTCCTGAGACTGTGGCGGGGGAGACCGAGAGAGCATTGTTTAAGCACTCAGAGCGCTTACTGAGAGAAACAGGTCTTACTGATCTTGGCATTCTCAGGGCCTGGCGTGTGGGAGGCCTGTGTGGCCCCAGTGGGCAGGGCCCATTTCCTTCCTCCTCTCCGTGTCACCTTAACAACATTCTAGGAATAAAGTGGACTTTAGAGGACTCAGAAGGGAGCGGAGATGCGTGGGCCTCCTGGTCCCTGGCCTCCTTCCCACCCCGGCTGTCCCCTCCCCGCCCCATCTCTCCAGTGTCCCTGCCCCATGCCCTCCCCTCACCACATCCTCCAGCAGCCAGGATGGAGTGAGTCACCTCCAGAGCTGTTTCCAGCCGTGATGCCAGGGGCCAAGACAAGACAAGGGTCGGGCCCTGCTCTCCGCCCAGCCCAGGCTCAGCTATTGGAAAAACCTTCTCCTCCTCAGAGCACTGGCGCGGCCCGGCAGACTCGGCAGCTGGCAGGGTGAGGGCCAGCTGGTCTGGGCCACCACCCAGGGCAGAGCCAGCTGCTTCCAGGACTTCCTGGCTCCTTTCCTCAGTGGTGGGAGGGAAGAGGTGCCAGGCAGAGAAACCAGGGCTGTGTGGAAAGAGGCTGAGCTCAACTCTCTGGCTGTGACCCATTTATTAACTCTGATGCTGCCAGAGCTTCCTCAGCTGCTGAGAACAATTCTCACCCTGGCAGAACTCAGATGGCCAAAGTCCATCTGAGAAAAAACCACACAATGAGAGACAAAGCAGCCCTGATGACCCTCATTTGCCTCCCCAGTTAAGAGAGATGAAGAAAAGCAAAAATCTGCAAGTCAAAATGTGCCTTAGCTTAGAGTTTACTTCCTTATTTTTGTTTACTCACTACCTTCTCTGCTTCGGTTCTTCTCTGTCTCCTACACAGTATTTTCCTATGCCCCGCACAAATATATTAAAACTCTTGGAAAATGACAGTCAGTGAACTGCTTTCCTTCGTGTGTGTGTGTGTGTGTGTGTGTGTGTGTGTGTGTGTGCGCGCACACGCACGTGCACTCATAAATGACTTGGCTGAAGACAAACACTTGGTAAGAAAATCACAAGAACTTTCCAGAAAACCTGTGCTGAAAAGGATTAATAAAGCCCAAGAGAGACAGCCTCAACTTCCTGCTTCTTCCAAAACTACCCTTCTGTATTTTCTCCTCAACATGCCACCAAGCCCAGCGCTCTGCCCCTGGAGGTGTGAGGCTGCACTCTTCTTACTCCAAACAGCTAGGGTGGGACACAATACCAGGACCCAGAAGACCCAACTCCCAGCATGGCACACAAGTCTTCTCCTAACCAGACCCAACCTCTTCCTTCCACCGTGGACCCTCCTACCCTCCCCACCCCCAGGCACCCAGCTTTCCACCCTGGTCATACCCACCTTCTTGCCAGACACCCTCCCTGCGTGCTAGACCCCTCACGTCATCCTAGGTCCTGCTCAAGACCAGTTCCGGCGAGGCCTCCTCAGACCTTAGACAAATCTCTTTCCCCTCAGGTGAAGTCAGTGCCCGTCCTGGCATCCTATCATCCTGGCACACGTGGCTACCCTGATACCCAGTGCCTGGCATTACTAACAAGGCTCCTTCCTCTCTCTTCCCACCGGCCTGTGAGTTCTGTGACGCACAGCGGAAACTCTAAAACACATTTATCTTCTTGATAGCACAACCCACTGATAATAATATCAAAGTGTTAGAACCAAGGCCATGAGCTATGTTGAAATCCATGGTCATGGACCAAGCTGATTTTCCTGAGAACTTCATCAAATTCCTCATGAAGAGTAAGGTTTTTAAACTAAGCAGCAGCTTTAAAAACTGCCAAATCAGTGCTTGCTTCGGCAGTATATATACTAAACCTGCTAAATCAGGCTCTTGCTTCATGGTATGAGCCGTGAGGGGTCATGAATCACTGCAGCCAATGGTCCTGGCACTCTTGGTGGGTTTCCTGTGATGTTGGGTTGGTGGCTGTCGCTGGGGGTGGGGAGGACCCAGCTAAAGACTCTCTGTTAGCTGGTCAGTGTCACTGGTCACACTGAGGACCTCCAGAAGGGCAGAAAACACCTCAACTGTGAAATTTGCTTTTATTTCCTGTATTGTACAGGTACCATTTTTGCAGTAAGAAAAAGCAACACATTTCCAAAAGTACAAAATGTCAAACATTAGATGGGTTCAAACTGTAAAACCTACATTTGGAGGAGGAGAGGGAAGAAGAGAGACTCTTTACTAAAGATGCCTGCATCCCTCAGGCTGGACAAGAGGCCAGATCTCTGTCCTGATGGTCATGTAAAATGCACAAGGACACGGGAGAGACCAGGGGCTGCGGGAGCCTTTTCCCACCAGGCTGCCCCGAGTCCTGTGATCTCTGCTGGGCAGGCACTAAGGTTCCTGTGAGCCTGGGAAAGTACGGCTTGGGACCCCGTGCTGCCCTCCACTTGCAGACAATGGGGCCTTAGACAAATCTCTGAGGCTGACACGGCTGCCTCGCAGGGCTGCGGGAACACACATCCGGGACCTGCTGTCATCACCGGCAGCTCTGAAAGGAGCTGGGGCTCCTGCTAAACTTTCTGAAGCTTTACAGAAGGCGTCATGAGCTGGAGAACATGGTGTAGAAGGGCTGTGTTATCAGAGCCTGGATCGAGTCCAGGAACCGAGAAGTTGAGTAACTTGTCCAACTTGCCACAGGATTAGGCGTGCAGGAACTACAGTCTGAAAGCTGGTGGTCGGTAAACCAGGGCTCAGGCTTATACATGCACACACACACACACACGTGTGCACATACAGGAGCTCTCCCTTCCCATCGTAAATGCACCATCCAGCATCTCCTCGTGTTCTGCAATTCAGCACTGAAATTGCTTTGAAACCTACCTGCCCCAAGACACCACTAACTGTTTACCACTAGAGAGTGGAACTCTGGGTCACGGCGGGTGGGTAAAGGGAGCCTTTCCTTTTCATTTCTTACTCTCCTGCACTATTCTGATTCCTCCCTAGGAGCATTATCATATTTGTAAGAGTTCATAAAAAGATATGTTGCTCTCCCTTGATAGGGTTATGCTTCAAAATAAAAGTTTTAAAGTGTAACAGAAAAATTTAAAAATCCTATGCCATTCACAGGTTTGCCTGGCTGCTAGGGCATTAGACACATTGGACCAAGCCTGGATTTCCTGATTTCTGCTCCTCCAGCTCTCAGCCAAGCCAGCCCTGCCCATTCCTGTGGCTTCCAGCTCGCCCGCCTGCCAGTGGGCAGTGGGCACGGGGGGAGGAAGGGGATGTCAGGACCTTTCCAGCCATCCCTTCTGTCTGATGGAAACAAGGTCAGGTCATAGACAGTCCAGGCCTCCCAAACCTAGTGACAGGGCCTGGAGGGGTCAGAGCTCAGGAAAGAGCTGGGCCAGCTTGGAGAGGACCCAAAGCCCTGACCTCAGCCTCTGCCTCCCTGGAGGTGTCACCCTCCTTTTCTCCCAGGGTTCAGGGCAGAAAAGGGACAGATTCCACAGGGCAGTGGACCCTGAGGGGCTGACACTGAGCACAGGCTGGCTCACGTAGCAGCCAGCTTTACTGTAGTTTCTGGAGTGGCTCTCATGCATTATTCCCCGGGAGCGGGAGACCATCAGGCAGCGGGAGGAGAGAGAGCAGGCTGGCATGCTCCTGTCACATGTACCCACTTAGCAATGTCACTTTAACTTCTCAAAAACATTCCCGGACAGATGTACCGTGCCCTGCAGGCAGGGAGCCTGACCCTCCTAATAGAGCAGCTCCGAGGCAGCTGGAGCCCAGCTCGCCGGCAGCATTGATTAACCACCATGACTGCTCCTCCTTCTCCGGAGCCCTCCAGCTGGGCCTCACTGGGTGCATGGCCTCATGTGGAACAATCCCCATGGTGCGATCGCAGGCCAAAGAATCCAGCCACCCGTCCCTGGCAGATGTCCCTCAGCAAACAGGCTGTCGGAGCTGGTGGCTTTCTTCTGCAGCCACCTTCCGGCCATGATCAGGGCTGGGCTCAGCCACTGCCGCTGTGGGTGTTTGCAAGGCCAAGAAGCAAGGAGCCAGGAGACTTTCTTCTCCCCACATTCCACGCAGGAAACAAGCTCTGAAATGTTCTCAGCTCCAAAGCCTCAGGTGGCTAAATATTTACCCAGCTCACTGTCAGCACCTTGACGGTGCTCACTGACCTCAGGGACAGCAGGTGGCCCAACCTGGCCTCCAAACGGAAGTGCAAGCTCCCTCGGACCCCAGACGCTTCCTCACCCCACCACCACCTGCCTGGGGAACAGCTGCTCAGCAGCCCGAGGCTCTGTCGGCGGGGGACTTCCACATTACCCTGCACACCTTTGCATGGCTGGGGTTGGCCCTGGTCGCCCCACCTGGCTGCCCCTGCCTGAGAGTTCCTTGTGCAGCCTTCCCCGCTCTCCTTGAGGCCAAGGGTGGCTCCGAGGCTTCATCTGTGGCCAACAGTGGGAGACTGATCTGTGGGAGTTGCCAGAGCTTTGGGATGGCCCCATCCCTGTGACTCTTCAGAGATGCGCACTCAGTCTGCGGGGCTCACTGAACACGCCTCTTACGGACTTGTCAGGAATCTGGTCAGCTGTGAGTGCCAATTCTCCATGGCACCCTGAGATTCCCACCTGCCAATCAATTAAAGGTGATCGTCTCCCGCACCCCCTGGCACCGAGGTATTTTCATCTTCCACCTTGTAGGACAATGATTTGGGAAGCTTCTCCTCTTCCCTTCCTGGCCTCTGGGATCTTCAGGGCAGCTGCTGCATCCTCTCCATCAGTGTCCTCCTTAGCACACACTATCCTTGATGTGGTCAGTGCCCGGCGATTAGATTAGATTAGAGTTAGATTTCCTTCTGAGGACAGCCAGCCGCAGGCAGATGCCTCCCTAACGTTCTTCATAGAAGGGCACTTGGAAAGGGGGCTGGACGGTTCTGCATCCCTCAGGGAAGGAGCAGGGACTGGGGCCTCTGTGGGGGACACAGGGCAACTGGCCACGGTGGGGGTCAGATGGCAGGGTTGCCAGATAAAACAGACGCCTAGTTAAATTGAAAGGAAGGATAAGCATGTCCCAAATATTCCAAATATGGAACTGAACATATTTACTCTGAAAAAAAATTATCTGTTGCCTATCTGAAATTCACATTTAACTGAATATGCTATATTTTAATTTCCTGGGACCCATAGATGGTGATACTGGGGAGAAAGCACTGGGCACAGAGTTTCTTATTTGTTTGTCTGTTTTTTGAGACAGGATCTTGCTGTGCAGTTCAGGCTAGACTTGAATTCATGGTGTAGCCCAGGCTGGCCTTGAACTCAGAGTGACCCTCCTGCCTCAGCCTCCCAAGTGCTACATTACACAAAGAGCTTGGGGCTACTGGATCTCGTCTGACCACAAGTGTGCTGCTTTCATCTGCAGTGAGGAAAATGTGCAGCAATAGGAGTTGGCATTGAGCCATTTCTTAGAAGGCGTCGTCCCTAATTTCCACCAGGCAATGAGCCCAAGTACATTAGGCTGATTAGGATTTGAAATCAATTAATGCATCCTCAGGGAACTTGGCTACCGTAAAAGCAAGATAAAGCTAAATCTTCTTGAGTTAATTTATTTCCATTTAAAGGATAATTAATATGAGCTCACTGGTGTGAATTTGGAAAATAGACAAAGTATCACGAAGTGGGAAAATCTCTTCCAGCCTCTCGGCCCTGGGCACACGCAGTGGTGCTTGAGCCACACCTGTGCTTTGCACATCTGCTTTCTCTCTCCCCTCTACACTCAGTGCCCTGAGCACTTTTGCTTTCTCCGTTTCCTCCTCTGCCCCGCACTGTCAGCACAGCCTTCCCCTGGACCTTGAGGTTCGGCAGAAGTATGTGGTCCTAGTTAAAAGGCTCCCAGAGACCAAAGGAACAGCTGGGGGACAACAGCAGCAGGCGCTGATAATGAGGCTGGGGCGGCAGTGGGGTGGCAGGTGACAGTGTGGGGCAGGACCACCGCACCTCAGTGACAGCTGTGTGAGCCACGCGGGAATTTCCAGCTTGGGGGCCTCATGGCTAGGGCAGAGTTAGGGAGAGCAGCCAGGACCTAGATGCAAACAACAGAAGTTGACCGGCTCTCAAGGCAAGGAGCTGAGTCTATGTTTATCACAGAGCTCACTAGGCTCACGACAAGGCTGGAGAACCAAACTCAGGACACAGGAACCAAGAGAGGCTGGGCCGGGGCCAACCACAACAAGAGCCAAGCATCCCTGCCTTTGCGGCCTCTGCCATCTCCACACTGCTGCGGGTGAGCTCAGTCTTTGTGTCACCACGGGAGTGGTCTGAATGGCCACGCCTCTATCACGTGCCCTGTCCCATCACGGGACATCTCTGGGACCTCCGGCCCCCTCCAGATTCACAGTCACTCACTGGGAGGGGGGCCCAGAACGGTGATCTCCCTACCCAGTGTCTCCCTTCTCTCTCCAATTCCTGGCCTCCGCACGGTGAACAGCTTTCTTCCGCCAAACCCCTTCCTGCCTTAGGCCGAATTCTCCAAAGACTGTGAGACAAACTAAATCTCTCTTCTTTAAGTTGTACGTGTCGGGCATGGTGTCTACGGGTGGAAAGTAAGATCATGATCTCCATTGTGGCCCTGAAGTCAGGAGAGTAGGAGGGAGAGCCGGTTTGTGTGGGGAGCGACGGTGAGCACAGTTTGGAGCATACTGAGTTTGAGACACACTCAGGTGCCCATGAGGAGCGGGGTGGGGGTGACGCTGGAGGTCCTGACTGGGAGGAGACCACTGAGCGTCCTGGCCTGGGTTACACGGGCTCCTCCAGCCATTCTGGAGTTCCCCGATGTCTTGTGAGATGTCCTGGTTTGGCAGGGACCCCTTTTCCTGGGAATCTCAATTCTTGGTCTGAGTTTCCCATGATTAAAACTGATTATCAAGTAAGAGAGATTAAGCTGGCAGGTGTCAGGGGGGAAGGGCAGCTTTGGCTGCAGGCGCTGAGGATAAAGTGGGAAGCACCACCCTTCCTGTCAGGGGTCTGTGGCACCAGTTCTCAAGTTCCACTCCTACAGCCAGGGGTGGCCACGTTGCCAGGGCTGTGCTGTGCGGAGGGCCCTGGAGCTTCTGCACCGCAGGGAGACGTAGGGGTTGCAGAGCACAAGGCCCTCGCTTCAACACCAGGTCCCCGGGCTCCGAGGCTCACAGCTGGCTTCCCCATCACCTTTACCCGACACCCTGGCCCATCCTGCCCGCCCTGCAACCCACCTGAGAGGATGCAGCTGGGTGGCCCCTTCCCTTCCCTTCCCAGGAGACAAATTAAAACGTTGCTGCCATTGTTCGGATCTGGCAAGGAGATCTGGATTATTCTCCTGAATCACCAGAGCACATCCTCAGGAAGCGGGCGGCTGGGCTCCCAAAATGGCCAGGGACAGAGGATCCTGCGGTGGTCAGAGCTCTGCAGATGGGCGCCGGGGTCAGAAGTGTTGTGGCCTGACACTTAGGGGAGACCAGAAGCCCACCGCTGGGGCGGTGCCAGAGCGCACATGTGACATCCTGGCTGTGGTGGGGGACAGTCAGACAAGGAAGTGGGCCACCACCTGGAGGAGGGGTGTTCGGCTCAGCATCCTTTTATTCTCCTGCTAGGAGGCAGCCCCTGAGCTGGGCCTTGAGGGGACCAAGCCTCTTCTCTCCTAATAGGCAGGAAGGAAGAGGGCAGAGCGCCAGGGAAGGGGTGTGCGCAGAGCCTGGGACCAGAGGAGTCCAGTCCTGCATTTTGGGAGAGAGGAGGAGGCACGAAGCACAGCAAACCCAAATGAAGGAAAGAAGGTGTGCGGCTCTGTTGTGTGGAGAGAATCCAGGGTGAAAACAGGAAACGGGGAAGGAAGGGATGATGGGCAGATCCTGCACACGCACAGTGCTCCCTGGCTGTGCTGTATTCTAGGAAGAAGACGGCATTGTCATCTAGGATTGTTAGCAGAGTGACTTTGGCAGCAGAGTGGCTTTGAGCAAAAGCGGGGTGTAGATGCTTTACTTGGAATGAGCAGGAGGTGGCCTGAGAGGAAGCAGGAGTCCCAGATGGAGTCCTGAACTCGTGCAGAAGAGGGACAAACAGATGAACCAGAAGTGAGCGAAAGTGCATGTCAGGGCTTGAGACCAGGCTGAAGGGCCAGGAGAGGACCAGAGCGTATGCTGGCAACAATGAGAAAAATATGTTCTTCATTTCTTTGTTTAGTCTTCTCATTGAGCTACAAGGTAGGCATTACTGTCACCCTTGTGATACAGATAGTTAACTGAAGGCACAGAGAGGTTAAGTAACGGATCTATGGCCACACAGCTAGTGAATGGTTGAACCCACTCTATTGACCTTGACCCTCAAAACTTCCACTCTTTTTAAAAATTTACACTCTTAACCATCACACAATAAGGTACTTAGTGTAGACATTTGCTCACCTAGTTTTTGGCCCCAATATACATGACCCTGCATCAAATATTTTCTGTTGAAACTGCTTATTATGACATGAGAAAAACTCTCTCTTAGGGGGTAAGTCATAGCCTTGGAGCTCAAATAATAATTTTTGGAGTAATCTAAAGTAAAATTCATCTTCAAAGACCCTCAAAGGAACTGATACCGGAAATTAAAAATAATAGCATCTTCTATTACAATTACTTCTGAAGGTTTACTTCGGAGCAGTTCATTTCCTCCTTTGTTTTGCATTTCTCAATATAATAATTTTTGGAGTAATCTAAAGTAAAATTCATCTTCAAAGACCCTCAAAGGAACTGATACTGGAAATTAAAAATAATAGCATCTTCTATTACAATTACTTCTGAAGGTTTATGAACTTCGGAGCAGTTCATTTCCTCCTTTGTTTTGCATTTCTCAGGACTCAAGTAAATGGGAAAAAAATTGCAGAATTTTGTTTGACGGAATGCGAAGTACAGACCAATGGAATGAAGGCCCCTCTGAATGCAACTGATGTATTTATTCATATCTGCGTAAATATCAAACCCATTCCTCTCCAACCTGTTCTCTGTTAAGTTCTATGTAATTTTTGAAAAAATGCGTCTTTCCTGCCTAAGAATGTGGCTGTGTATTGGTGGTGTGTGCAGGTAGGATGGCTCGGAGGCGAATAGTGGAAGAGCCCGGGCTCAGATGGGCTTCAGCAGAAGGACGGACCTCATTTCCTGTAACCAGGCCCAGGGAGGAAGGGAAAGCACAAGCCCGGGTCCGTCCGCAGCCCTGTGATGTCACCTAGGCCCCGAGTCTTCTTCGTCCCTTCTCTTTGCCGTCCTCAGCTTTGTATGGAAGCCGAGTCACCTGCCAGAGAGCTGCAGCTGTCCTGACCCGAGCCTCCAGAAATGAAAACAAGCAGGGAATGGAGACGAAGTGTTTCTTTTTGTGTATCTCTTTTAGCAGCAGGAAAATCTCTTCCGAAAGTCTCCCAGCCAGGGCTGAGAATATGGCTCTGTGGTAGACCTCATGCTGAATATGTACAAAGCCCTGGATTTGATCCCCAGAACTCAAAAAAAAAAAAAGACTTTGAAAATGGTTTTCCAGCAGCCATCTAGGCAGCCCCACTAACTTATTCCTAAAGGCATCACTCTTAGGCCAATCTTGTTGGGGAGCCAAGGCCAGGACCACCCTGCAGAGGGTCAACAGCCAATCCCCTGGTACATTTCCGAGACAAATGCCACTCCTTCATCCAGATAACAAACCCATGGGAATTACATGTCTCGGGAAAGATACGCTGAAATTTCAACATGGCAGCAGGCCTGCAGTCTCTCCTGATGATGAATTGTTTCTCTCACCTCAAGGGTCACCTTGCTTTCCCTAAAAATGAGTTTCTGAAGATTGTGAAATACACCGTTGCTAACAAATACTGTTCCAAATGCAATGAATGGCTATTTAGAAGCACTACTTATTGAATTTTTTTTTTAATGAGAAATGATCAGAACTTCAGGATAAAATGATGTGTTGAGGGTACACCTTGATCTCCTCTCCATTCCTAAATATCACACAAAAAAAGGAAAGAAATCAAGTGAAAGGCTTCATGGCATAGGGACGAAGAGAGGGAAAGGGGTAGTCACTGCCAGCATTTCAGAAGCTGGAGAGCAAAGCAAGAGTGGAGTCCAGCTTGGCAGACTCTGAGACAGCCATCGGGGAGCCAAGAAATATCCTGATCTTAGGCTGTGGAACTCCCAAAGGCTCCAGAATTGGTGGCACTGGGCACTTCTGGAAGTGCAGGTGACAGAGGGCTAAAATAGGAGGATGTTAAAAGATCTAAGAAGTGGCTGGACTTCTATTTCAAAAACAAGGGCCCAGTTTCAGCGATAGAGCACTGGCCTCGTGCTATGGTTTGGATCTCAAATGTCCCCAGAAGTCTCAAGTGTGTGGAGCGATTGGGTCATGAGGTGCTCTGCTCATCAGCAGGTTCAGCCATTGATGAGCTCAGGGCTGAAGGTGCTCTTCAGAGGTGGTCCCTGGAGGTGTGACCTGGAAGGGTGTATTCTTGTCCCTGGCTCAGCTGGTCCCTTCTCCTTGTTTCCTGGCTGCCAATGAGTGGAATTCCTCCACTCTGCCACTCTGCCACCCTCTTGCTTCCTTGGAGCCAGCCAACCATGGACTATAACTGTGCGCCAGCATAAACCTTTCCCCTCTTAAGTTGCAGGCATTGGATATTTTGTCCCAATGACAAGAAGGGACTAATACACCCCGCATGCACAAGGCCCTGGCTTCAGTCCCCAGCACTGGTAAAAAGGAAAACGGGTGATATCAATGGTCAGGTTATTGTCCAGAAAACAGAACAAGAAAGTAGAAGCTTGCAAACTGTATGTTGAGATCACCAACTTCAAAATACTGAAAACCCAAAGAAGATTATATCCTTCAAGGAGGAGATAAAACAGTATTCTTTGCAGCAGCTGAATAGCACTCCAGGAGAAACAATCAAAATCTATGATATTAGAGGTCTCTGGCTGGATAACCCTACAGAGCAAATCACAGTTGATGAGGCCCCTGTTTCCAGAGCTCCTGATTCGTTGTTATCTTGGCCCACTTTCTGTTACTATAACTGAAGACCATAGACTAGGTAATTTATAAAGATAGAGGTTTGGGTTTGTTTTTCTTTCTCTTTCTTTCTTTTCTGGGAATTGAACCCAGGGCCTTTGCACTGAGTAACATACGTAAATCTTTAAAATTTTTTTTAAATTTTGGGACAGAGTCTCACCAGGTCACTAAACTGCCCAGGGTGGCTCTAAATTGGCAGTCCTCCTGCCTCCCAGAGTGCTGAGTTTACAGGTGTATGGCCCTGAACTCAGCTAGCATAGAAGTTCCTTAGCTTAGGCTTCTGGAAGCTGGCAAGTCCAGGAATATGGTGCTGACACCTGGTGAGGACCTAGGCGACATGGCAGTGGGTGTCACAGGCGAGATATTGCGTGAGGCGCGTGTTATCTCATGTCTGCCTTTGTCTTCCCTTCAAGCCAGCCGTTCCAGCATGAGGGTCCCTCTGGTGACCTTACGTAAGCCAAAGTATCTTCCAAAGGCCCTGCCTCCAAACCATCAGCACATACAATTGTTTCCGACACACGATTGACCCATTCGTGCCATGGTGTGTTAAGGCCCCCTTTAAACAGCCAGCAGAGGGTCACGGGGCACCAGCATGAAGTCCCTAATGGGAAAGAGTCCACAACAAAGGAAAAAGCAACTTTGTCACAAGTGACTGTGCAAAGAGAATAAAACAGTTTATAAAAAAAACTATCCCTAACAGCTTCACAGAAATAAAATATTTACCTATGAAACAGGAATATGATACTATAAAACCAAATAAAAACCCTCCTAAATGAAAACCAGGAAAGCAGAAGTGAAAAACTTAATAAGACTAGAAAGCTAAGGTGAAGAAATCTTCCAGAAGGTAGAGCAGAGAGCAAAGGGATGGAAAAATAGGGAAGAAAATATATTTTTTCAAACAATAGATAAAATAATAGAAGCGGAGGCACAATATCCAAAGAATAGGAGTTCAAGAAAGAAAATGGAGACCAAATCATCAAAGGAATAGTGTCAGAAATTTTCTTTTAGTATGTCTTTTAGTACAGTTTTACTTTCAGTAACTCTTCTTTTAGAGAGACATACATTTCTAGACTAAGGTGCTCATCCAAGAGGGTCAACCCAGATTCCATCGGACATCTCACAGTGGAATTTCAGGATGCGGGGCAGAGGAGAAGCTACAGGCCTTTGGGGAGCAGGATGGTCAGCCTGGGGGCTACTTGACTAAAGGAAGGGATACTTACACAGCTGGTGGAGCAGGCTTTCCAGCGTGCTGTGGGTTTGTTTCTCGAGGTGGATGTGAGAGCTAGCGGGCTGGCCAGGAAAAGTCTGACCTCCACCGTGAGCAGGCCACAGACTACTGGCTGGCGATCGAGATGGGCAGGAGAGTGGAGGCAAGAATTCACTCTCCCCTAGGGCTGCTGCGTTGAGTCTCTTGCTCTTGGTATCTCCATACTTCCCCGTACTTCGCAAGAACTTTTTTTTTTTTAGCTTTAGATTAGTCATATAATATAATATAATAGGTACTATCTAGTTAATATTTGCTCTATATTTTGCCTCAAAAGGCATCCAATTTTTCAAAGAAATGGCCATTGGAAGGCTACAAAATCAAACTGGTAGAGTAGATATTTTTTAGTCATCTGTATCTGTCAGACAACAATTTCAACTAGATGTAAAACATTAGTTTCTGTCACATTGGATTAGTCCCAAATATTTGGACTAAAAAAATCTAGATTTTGATCAACATTGGAATTTGAGTACAAGAAGCTGATGGAAACATTTATAAAAATTTTTTTTCTCAGCTTTCTAAATAAGAGCCCATATAAAGCATCACAAATATAATTATTTTACTCCCTTAGTACACCCATGCAAATGTGTGAATTATTGCCAGGTTATGAAATTTTTAGACAAAGACAATGAAATTAATGTTGGCCAGTGCTCACTACTGGAGGGGTGATTTTTGCAGAAATTTACTGTACTAACTCCAATTCAAATTGTCTTGGAGTAAAATTAATGCTTGCTAAATATTAAATAGCCAAAGAGACAATATAGCATCATCACATTGTGTCAGAAATGGGCTAAATTTGAAGTTCCCAGGAAGGGAAACATTTACTTGCAACCTATCTAGACAAGCAAGGCACCTGATGACAAGATTGAAACGTTTCATTGAAAAAATCAGCAATAATGGTTTCAGACAGTTTCTAATGTGAATCAATATTCAGTAAGAGCATCGGAACATCTAGAGTTCCTTTTCAATTTAAGCAAGATGTCTGAATTCTAGGTTAATAACACTAAGTTGACTCAGGTGTCAGGGCCAATTTATCTGACTTGAACAGAAGTGATTTCACAATTGATATGTTTTCTGTGTCAAATTGATTCTTTAGAACAAATTGTGAATATGAATATTGTACAAAAATGGCTTTCAATACTCTCATTACTGGGAAACATGTCGGTATTCTTGAAACCACTTGAGCGTGTGAATCTCCATAAATTTCATGAAATCTTAATATAGATCAACTATTTCCAGTGACAATTTAGTGTCCAAATTAGATGTGCTGTAAGTGTGAAACACATACTGGAATTTGATGAGCTGGTACCAAGAAAAGCATAAACTATCTCATTAATTTTTTTATTTTATTGAGTGCTGGTGAAGTGGTGATACACACATTTTGGGCAAACTGGGTTAACTGTATTCATAAAATTCATTTAATCAGTTTATTTTTACTTTCCTCAATATAACTACCAGAAAATTGAAACTTCCACCTGCCCCTCCCACAATTATTCTTGGATAGCACTAGATCATGCATTTCTCCGTCGGGCTTTGTGTCTTAGTTGCTACAATATCTATTAATACATATCTTGTATCAGAGATTGTGCTAAAAGTTCTACAAACTCCACACAACTCATTTACCTCAATGCAACAGAAAACTGAGGCTCAGAGACCTTAAGCAATTTGTGGAAGGTCACACAGCTCAGAAAATTCCAATTCCAGGCCTCCAAACTGTCCCCTTAATAATAACTGCTGCACGAACCCATGTCTAACACTAGTGTTCCAGTGTGGGAATTTCTTTCCTGCATTTCTTGGGAAATTTGTCTTCCAAATTCCAAGCTCAAAGAAAAATCCAGAAATTGAGAAAACAGAAAAATGCACTAGAATTTTATGAGCATTGAAGCCCTCGCTGCCAAGAGCTATGCATCCACCGATGTCAAGCCAAAAACAAGAGTGGGGAACACTGTCACTTGGAGCGAAAAGCTCAGGTCAATATTTTCGGGAACTGGGACAGGAGCCGGTAGGAGAGAGGCTACTTTGTGGCCTTGTTATAAATAACAATTGGCCTGTGCTTCTTCCTGTTGGCATTGAGCCGTTGCTTCTAACACAATCAACATTCACATCTTTGTGCGTGTCACAAATGTCACCCAAATTCCATGAGTGGGATTCAGGAGACGAGCATGTTTTAGAAGCAAAGTTCTTAAATTGACAATTCCCAGATGATTCCAGAGGGCACCCTTGGCCTTGCTTGGAGACTCAGCGCTGTTGCTTGAATTCCTTCCACCCACGTTCACGGGTGACTTCTAGTGTTTGCACATTGGCGACAGTTCTTGACAAATAGTACCAGAGTCTAAGCTTTCTGAATATCCCAAGTACAAATATTTTGCAAAGGCTACTGAACTTAATGTTTATTTATTAATGAAAAATTTATGGATATTATGATAATGAGCAATGAGCAAGAAGAATGTTGGAAAGGTTTCAAAATAAATTACAATTTTGGCAATTTCCTAAGAATTTCCTTGTTTTAGTTCCAGTGCCAAAGATTAATATCTGTCAGGAATTTGGAAATAGTCCCCAGCACCAGAGGCCTTTATGATTGCACTGAAGGAGAAGAAAAGAAAGTGATGGTTAGGACCCACAGCTCTGGGATAGTTCTCACAGATAGTGGGAAAGATGCCAGGCATAGTGGCACACGCCTGCAATCCAGCACTTGGGAAGCTGAGGCAGGAAGATCACCAAAGGTTGAAGGCCAGCTTGGGCTATATGGTGAGTTCAAGGCCAGCCTGAACTACCTAGTGAGACCCTGTCTTTACAAAAAGAAATGAAAGAAAGAGAGAGAAAGAGAGAGAGAGAGAGAGAGAGAGAGGGAGAGAAAGAGAGAGAGAGAGAGAGAGAGAGAGAAAGACCCCAAACCCCAAGCCTATAGTGTAGGTAGAGAGTTGAGATGCTCATGGCCTCTTTTTCCTAACACAGTAAAAGTTAGGGTCATCTGTTGAGCTGGAGGTCAGAAGTGGGCAACAGCAGGGTCTTAGGAGGTCATAAAGGTCTACAGTTTCACAACAAGGGGGTGAGCATTGCCTTGGGGACACCTGAAAGGTTTTGTGGGGACCACTGAGCTGTCAGCTGAAGTCCCAGCCACTCTCTCGAGTACAAGAAGGAAACATGTGACTGGGTCCCCAGGCTCCAGGACCTCCTAGGCTCTGAGTGGAGACCGGTCCCACACATACACATGGGCTGGCAGAGCCACATACAGAACCACACCCGGAACAATGTGTCCCTAACAAACAGCTACACAGTGGTCGCACAGCCCGTGTGTGAGCTGGGACTTGGAGAGTCGGTATTTCCCAAGGTGCTGTGCTGGGACAGGAGCCGCTGCTGACTGTGTGTGCGTGTAGGCTAGGGGGCAACACCCCTCTGGAGATCGGTCGCTCTGGAGCGACTGGGGTCCAGTGCTGAGGTGACTGTGGCCTCTTACCTCCTGCCTCAGAGCCACTCTCATGGGCCCCAGGCTCACCCTTCCTCTCCATTACCCAACAGGCCACGACCCAGTTTCCAACCTCAGCTGGAAATGAGTTCCATGACAACCTGGGCTTCTCTGGGGGCCAGTGACCTATGGGGCCATGGGGCTGGGGTGCGTTGTCTTCTGTTGTAAGGGACAGAGACCCACACGGGCCACCTCAGGTGATGAGGACAATGGTGAAGGCAAGAATCACGGGGACCTGGGCTCGGCCATGCATCCTGACCCTGTGGAGCCTGGGTGACAGTTCTGAACCTGGAAGGACACTCAGAGTCCATGAGTGTCAAGTCCTTTGTGAGTTAGAGGTCACTGTGCTTGGCTCTGGCACTGTGCCCTCAGCTTAGCAAGAACTAGGTTCCCTACATGCGCACCTGTGCAAGGGTGTGGTGGTTCTCCTCGGTTACCTGCTTCTTCCTGTCTCTCTCGGGGCGCTCGGAAAGAAAGAGAGAATCTAACGGGCTCAGCGAACCACCCATCTATGTGGTTTGGGTTAACTTCGGGTAAGCCATCTCAGAAAATAACCCTCAGCCGACATCTGCTGCCCTCTCTCAGCTACGAGCCAGAAGGCAGGGCGTGGGCACAATGTGGCCATCCCGAGCTAACCACTGCCCCAGGATGCTCCCTCTTGCAGCCTTCTTCAGCCCCTCTGGAACTCACAGAGGCTGAGCTCTCCCCACCCATCCTCCACCTCCTGAGAACACTGCATGGGCTGTCTGCTGGCGCCAGACTCGTAGCAGGCTGGCGTTCCTTGTCCCTTGTAATTCTCTCAACACCGCTCCAACTTAGAGACCCCTCTACAGAGCCCGAATCTACAGCACAGTTAAGGGAAGCTAAGCTGGAGGATGAATGGTAGAATTCAGATTTCAACACAGGTTCATGTAACTCTAAGACTCGTTTTCTTTCTATTCTGTTTGTTGCCCTTGCAAAAATCTTTTTGATGAATTTCTCCCTTGGATTCTGTACCCAAGGAACAGTTGTTTATCAAGAGAAAGACACCAGGGCAGGGGTCTGACAGTGACAGTAATGACCCCTGTTGATGCCCCTCTCTGTGCACAAGTACAAGAGGCTCCCAGGCCAGCCCCCTTCTGGGACAGTGGCTCTTCCAGTGTCCAGAGCCAGCCTGGACAGCAGCCACACATGCCCCTCCCCAGGCCCAGCCCAGGCAGCAAAGGAGCAGCCTGGAAGAAAATTAAAACACAATGATTATTCTCTCAGATCAGAAAAAAAAATTGCCTATAAATAAAATTGGGAAGTAATCCTGGCAAACCAGTGCGAGTAATTATATCAACTTGATGGTGGTAATTATTTTTCATAAAACTCAGTAGCTTCCTGCTTCCAATAAATCTACCTTACAATAATTCTGTAATATGTATTCATTGTACACCAAACCAGGAATCGTTACCAAATGTGCTGTGAATATGCACTGAGTTTCCTACCTTCTCTAAAGACCTTGCACTGTCTGTGGTTCCAGTCCCTCCCAGACAAACGCCTGGGGCTCACAGGTGCCAGGTGGCTCTGTGGCTATGGCCTGAGGGTTATGGCAGGGTGAATCTTCTGAATTTTGCTGAGGAGCCAGTAGTGTCAGGGACAGCAGCCCAGTAAGGCTGAGGCAGAGAGGGAAATGGAAAGAGTTCTGGGACTGTAGGAAGTCAGGCTCCCTGCTCTTGCTTCCCCTCCTGCTCCAGTCCAGCCCAGGGACTGTCAGCCACAGACACAGAGCAGGAGTTTAGGCTTTTAGGGCAGGCCATGCGCTAGCTGGGTAACTTGTAAAGAACAAAAACGTCTCTCACTGTTCAGGAGGTTGGGAAGTTCAAGACTGAGGTTTGGTTTTCTGGGGATGGGGCTGCTCTCTCTTTCTAAGATGCTGCTTTTCTGCTGTTTTCTCTGAAGATACTTTCCTCTCTTTTCTGGAGATTGAACCCAGTGCCTTGTGTGCTGGGCAAGTGCTTCAGCATTGACTTACAACTCAATGTAACCCTAGCCATCTTCATTTTTTATTTTGAGACAAGATCTCACTACGTTGCCCAGGCTGGTCTCAAACTTGTGATTCTCCTGCCTCAGCCTGCTGAGTAGCTGGGATTACAGGTGTGTGCCTTCATACCAGGCTGATGTTTCCTCTGAAGTGAGGGACACTGTGTCCTTATGGCAGAAGGTGTGGGGGCAAGAGAGACAAATGACCAAGTCACCCATTAAAGGCCCTACGTCTTAATTCTACCGCCTTAGCCATTAAGTTCCAACACCTGAATTGTGGCGGTAACATCCTCCAGCTGTACCATCACCCCTCCCCTGAGGAATTAATTGGGTTTAACAAACCTGCACCAAGTGCCTATTCTGTGCCAGGCCCTGTGTTCGGTGTCCAGGTGGTACCTGAGACGGTCCTCAACTTCTTCATACTTCCGGTCCCTTGGGAATGCAAACCTACCTTGAACAGGTAATTACAGGCGTATTCATTATTCCAGGGAAGGAATGGAGGGCGCCAAAGGACTACTGAACAGGGAAGTAGGGACACTTATGGGAGACGAGGCTCCTGGAGTCAGCGACACCGAGCTGACACCAGAAGTACAGGACTGGTGGGAATGGCGTGGAGTTCGGAGGTGGCTTCCCCCAGCCTGGCACTCCTGCAGGGCAGACGCCCCTAAGCCCTGGCTGGAAGCTGAGGGGCCTGGGGAGTGTGTGTGCTGGATGGATGCCATCAGCTTGTGAGGCCACTGCCATGTCCTAGACCCCGTCCATGGGAGCCTGGTCCAGCTGCATTGGTGGGGCAACATCTGCCACTTGTCCAGATGTGAGGGTCAAGTGAGGTCCTAGAGGCAACAGGAAGTTGCAACCTAAGAGCGCTATCCTGTAGCTTTCCTCTCTCTGAATAGTGACCATTGGCCCTTTGGCAGCTGTGCGGCTGCCTTGCTTTCTGCTCAGAGGTAACTTCGGAGATGGATCTCACACTCTGGGGCTGCCCTGTCCATCTGTGCCTGAGCTGGCTGCGTCTGGAGCAATCTTCCTCCTGCTGTCTTGAAAGCTGGACAGGTGCCCTCCCCTCAGGTTCCCCCAGCCCAGCTACTGCCCTAAGGACACAGCAGGCCAGCACCGCTCCTGATCCCCACCAGGTCCTCCCAGGAGGTGCCGGGAATCACACAGATTGCAGGCAGAAGCATATGTTTCCATAATAAGTGGTTATTTTGTACCCATTTGACAAGTCCCAATCAGAGACACCTTAGCTTAACCCCATGAGCAGAGGAGGCCCTGCTAGGTCTTTTCCAGTCTGACTTAGCACTGTCAGCCATGTGGGGGTCCTCTACCTTGACGTCCATGCTCCTTGTTTTAGAGAAAGTTCCCCTGGTCGTTGGTCTTATTGGAAATCAGTCCCTTATTCCTTGTCTTCCTCACTGCTACCTTGCCCATCTCCCAGGTCAGGGGAACAGGATTATTCGGCTCAGGACCCAGGCAGAGTCCATCCCCTGCCCCCCCCAACACAAACGACCTTCTGGGCAGACCATGGTGTGGTCCTCGTACATCAACCTACATCGTGCAGTGGCGCTACCTAGTCCGGACCAAACCCCACACAGCGGTGTCCCCAGGCTGCTCCTCCACGGTCCCCATTTCACTGTCCCGATTGCCACAGGACAGCTATCGGCCCAGACACGAAAGATACTGAGAAGGTGATGGGGGATGGATAATTATGTTTGCAAACCGAAATTAGCAGGACTTCTGCAGTGACACTCAAAACAAGAGAGTTCAGCTCGCTGAATAAAAGGCACCCGGGGTGGTCGGGAAGATCCCTGGAGCATTCAGAATTTGATTTGCGATCTTTGGATGAGCCCACAGGCCACTGTCTGTTCCTTGAAACTATAGAAGATTTGCTGCTGCTTCCCTCGCCTGCCTGCTTCAGGCTGGACCACGGCGCTTAGCTGGATTTTCCAGGCCAAGGTAAGAGCTAGAATGGCTCAGAGACTAGACTTTAACGGGGTGATAGCAAAGCCATCCACACAGCAGGAGTTTTGTGATTACACCCGGCATCTTTCCCCAAGGACCCTGGGGCCCCACACCAGCCACTGCCAGGCAGAAGGCCCCCTGGAGCGGAGGTGGCACATCCTCCTCTGCCCCGAGTCACATGGGCCAAAGATGGACACAGAGAAAGAGCTGGGACCTGGCCGGCAGCTGTACCATCTCCAAGACCCTCTCTGCTGTGTCCAGAGAGCAGAGCATCAGACGGAAGGAATGATGTGGGGGAGCGGCTGGGAGGGGCGGGCGGAGCTGGGCGGAGCGAGGGCCCCCCGTGACCGCCATTGCACTTAGACAGGTGAGGGAGAGCGACCCCAGACATCCAGGTCCCTCACTCAACACATTATAGACTTAACCCCTCCTCCTCCTTTACAGTTCTGAGAATGAAACCCAGGGCCTTTGCACTGAGCAGCACCCTAAGCCCTTCAGGCTGGATCTGAACTTAGCCATCCTCCTACCTCAGTCTCCCAGAGTGCTGGGTGCCGTCTCCCAGAGGAACAGCTCCACGGTTTCTTTCTCACCAGCAAAAGCATCCATTTGTTTTACTTGTCTCTTGGTATCTCCTTCCACAGACTGCGCATTCATCTCTCACAGGATTTGGTCGGCTCGTGGCCGCTGGTACCATTCACACCCACCCTGTTTTGTCTCTGGGTCCTTTGGGGAGGTCTCGCTTCTGCCACACCCTGTGTTTGTAGTCTACCCTGCCCTCTCAGATCTCCTCCAGCCCACCAGATCCTTCGAGGATATAGGGAGAGAATTTGTGCAGAGCTCCCCGCCTGTGGCTTTCCTTGCGTTTTAAATGTGTCAAAGAGCAAAAGTATGAGATGTGATCAAAATATCCGATGTGTGTGTTTACATTTTAAAAATAATTTATTACAAGAGAAGACACATCGCTATCGGTCCCTCTCGAAATGATTTCCTGCCTTGGAGCACACGCACCCCACCGTTCTTGTCACTGTCTGAAGCAGTTCTGGAGTTCTCGTTCCTGGGTGTCGTTAGAGGTGTGATGGAAACCAGGATGAACGCCGCTGCAGAGCGTCAGCCAACAGGAAGGTAGACTTGTGAAAACCTTACACTGTGTGTCACCCGCCTGTGTCATGGGCCTGTCACCACAGAGCTCCTGGCTGTCCCCTAACGTCACAATGACTGTAGGTAAACATTTTGTGTCTATTCAGGCCATCAAGGCAGCCACGGTGCCTCTAAAGACACTCGAGAAAGAGGACTTGCAGAGCTGCTTCAGAAAGTGGCGAAACAGTGGGATAAGGCTGTTCAAAGTAGGTGGATTGATGGCAGTGTGTCTTTTATTGTAATACATTTTAAAATGTAAATATTCACTGTAGTTTTTAATCACACCTGGTATGTCATATTGAAGAACTCTAATGTATTTATTTTTTATCTTATGGAATGTGCTTTCTTCACATGGAAAGATTTTTTTTTTTACTCCCAAGGTTGCAAATATTTTTTCCTATATTTTCTTCTAGATGTAATTTCAATCAACCATACACACGAGGTTCTACTTCAGAATTCCCTATTCTTTCCCACTAATTTCCACATCTATCTTCTCCCCAGTATGGCTTCATCACTATTATTTTATAGCTAGTTTTAAAATTAAATAAAAAGTTGAACTTTATTCTTATGAAAATTACTTTTTAAAAAGCTCTTTGCATCATCTAATACATTCTAGAATCAGCTTGACAATTTGGACTTTAAAAAATCCCACTAGAATTTTAATAAGATTGTGATAAATCTGGAGGTCATTTTGGAGAGAATTGCCTTATTAATATTGAGCTTCCAATCTTCAACATACTCTGTCTCTTTCTGAAGTCTTCTATAATTCTCTCATTAATTTTCAATGTCTTAAGTCTTGGACATAATTTATTAGACAAATACCTCAGTGATTTATAGGTTGTTGGGGAACCTTCATAAATGGAATTGCTTTTAATTTCATTTCCCAAATGGTTGCTGCTATTATACGAAATGTAATTAATTATGCATATTAGCTTTGTACCTTGCAACTTTACCAAATTCATTTATTAGTTTTTATAGTTGTTCTGTGAATTCCTTTACTTTTTTATATAAACAATCATATCCTTTGCAGATAGGGATAATTTCACTTCTTCCTTTCCAACTTGTATGCTTTTTGTTTGATTTTCTTGTGTATGACAGTAAACCTTAAACCTTAAAACCTTCAGGATAGTGTGGACTAAAGCTGGTGAAAATGGGAAACCTCACCTTTTTAGTGGTTTCGGGAAAATAATTTAGTCTTCATTATATGTGTTTGTGACAGCTGCCCTTTATCAGCTTGAGGAAGATCCATACTACTCCTAGTCTCTGAGCTTTTAATCATGGATGAATACTGACTTTTGTCACCTGCCTTTTCTGTGTCTACTGAACTGATCATATAGTTTTTCTCCCTGATTCTGTTAATAGGTGAATTGCGTTAATTAATTTTCAAATGTTACACCAATCTTGCATTTCTGGAATAAGCTACTTCACCAACGTGCATACCATACACTCTCAGGTTTTGTTTTGCTGTTTTTACTTTAAGGATTTGTGTGTCAGATTCATGGTAGAATGGGTCTCCTATTTTTATAATGTCATTGTCAACTCGTGGTATCAGGTGATGCTGGATAACGTGTGGGACTGTGATCCTTTTCTGTATTCTGAAAAACTTTATGTGGGAGTGATATTATTTCCACCTTGAATATTTGATAGAAATCTCTAAGGGAACATCTAGGTCTGGAATTTTCTTTGTTAAAGGGTTTTATCACAATTGTTCTAAATTCCCTGACTGATTCTTCCCACATCTGGTTCACATCTGGGACTAGGTCAGGGTCTATTTGCTTTGCATTCTTTAGACTTTGATTTTTCTTGTCTTTTTGAAAGCCTGACATGGTGAGTTATGTCATAGGAACTAAGGTAAATGTGTCTTCTACACAAGCTTTCGTGTTAGTCTGCCCAGGAGTTGAACTATGTTTTATGTTTTCTGTAACTACAGGCACGAGAAGTTTCGAGTTCCTATAACGTTCATATTTTTTGGCTCTTCCTCAGAGAGAACTTGTGCCTTCAACTTTCCGCTGTGATTCACTGTGACTCTACCTGAGCCCTTCTGATGGGGTGTGACGGAATCACAGTGTTTGAATGGCCCAGGCTGTTGCTTTCACAAGTGTTGGCTGCTTAGCTTTCTCACCACCAGTGCCTTAGGTTAGACAGGTAGTGGAGGAAGGGAAGTGCCTTTCCCTGGTGACAGACACCCTTTTCCTTAGAGAGTAGTCCTTTGTTCTTCACAGTGGTCCCCGTCCCCCAACGCTGTCAGACCCGTAGGGTATCTTCGTGGGCTCCGCACCGTGAGAGACTGGGGGTGGGAATCACGGAAGTGTGGGGGCCCTTAAGTCTACAGCCCCTGGAGCTTCTCATCCTCACACTGGTCCCCCCAGCCTCCAGCAATTCATTGGTACTGCCCTTTCGATACCTCTACCAGGCTGCAGCTCGGTGGCCCAGGGAACCAGAGCTTGCCTGTGACACTAGGCTCCTCCACACCTCTAGATTTGAAGGTGGCACCGCACCCTGAGACCTCAGTTCTCTGACAGGGCTGTGAGCATTGCTGGTTTTCCGTGGGCCACACCTCCCCTTGTTCTAAGGTTGGGAAGCATAGCTTCTAAGTTGGAGCAGAAGCTGGAATTCTCTTTCCACACCCTAAAGGTGCCATTCCAGCCTCCCCAGCTTTCCTGGCTTCTGAGAAGCAGCCATCGTTTATGTATAATGTGCTGTTTTTCTCTGGATGCTTTCAAGAGTCTTTTGTGTTTAGTTTCTAGCCATTTGACTTGAATACGCATGGTCATATGTGGTGTGTATGGTGTGTGTGTGAGTATGGGGGGGTCTCTGAACTTCTAGAATATGTAAACTTATGAATGTTAGCAAATTCTGGAAAATTCTAGCCCATGTTTCTTCAGTTCTTCTCTCTTCTCCCTGTCCTATTATTTGTATCTTCTTCTGAGACTACAAGACTACAATTACATGTATCTTGGCCAAGTATGTATGTTTGTGAATATGTGTTACTGGGAGCTGAACCCTAGGTATTTACATTGAGTTCTATCCTCAGCCCTTAAAAAAAAAATTTTTTTTATATTGAGATAGGATCTTGGTAATTTGCCAAGATTCTCAGCCTAGACTTGAAATTGTGATCCTCGTGCCTCAGCCTCCTAGAGAGCTGGAATTACAGACCTCACAGCTCACAAAGGCTCTGTTCATTTGGCTTAATCATATTTTCTCCATCATATTCAAATTGCATGGTTTCTATTAATCTTGCTTTAAGTTCATGCACTCTTTTCTTCTTTATTCCTTATTTTGAAACTCTTTTTTGGGTTTGTCATATTCTATCTTGTTTTGTGTTTATAAAATAAATTTGCAAGATCATTTGTATTTTTGATCCAACCACATGTGGTTCCTAAGAGAGGGAAACAAATATATGTAAGACACTTTTGAAAGACACTTTGCAGCTGGCCACATCCTGGAGAGAGAGACAGAGACAGAGAGACAGAGAGAAAGAGAGACAGATAGAGAGATAATATTCAAAATAGGCACTTCCTCTGGGCCTGGTGCAAGGGCTAGGCTTAATTAGAAAGCATTGTTAAACCAGTGAAGACAATGAGGACCCTTAGATCAAACAGGAGTCAGTGTGACAACCAGTTATGGATGCAGGGAGGGCAGCTGTAGATACTTCCTGGTGCCTTTCTGCCAGCCAAGTGCTGTGGACCAGCGTAAAATCTTGCAAGGAAATCCAAGGGAAGAGGAGTACAGTGGGCATTGTGCTCTCCAGCAGCTGCAGGTTTTCACCATGGAGTTATTAAGAAGCGAACCTGTTCCCTCAAGATCCTCTTTGCAGTTGACACCCACGGTGAGTTATAGAGGAGAAATCTGGGTGACGTGACTTTCAACTGAGCGTGAAACAATAGAACTTTAACATCATCCACAATGGGGCAGACATCAGTTTTACCACCACCACCATGAAATACATACAACGAGAAGCAAGCGACATCATCTGCATCGTCTCCTTATCAAAATGCTTTAACACGAAACAAATCAGGAGAAAACAGCCTGAAGCGTTCAAATTGTGCACAACAGCTTGCCTAGCCTCAGCAATGTCAGGGATGTACCGAACGAAGTCAGGGGACTATTCTAGGTTAAAGGTAATATGACAACTAAATTCAATAGCTTTTCTTAATCACAGCCTAGATATGTAAACAATTTTAGCCAAAGTCAGCATTGGAAAACTTGAATATGGACTCTCTGCCTGATAATCGGTTTCTATCAATGTCAAATTTCCCCGAAGTCATTAGTACAGTGGTTATGCAGGAGGATGCCCTTTTTATAGGCAGTGCATAGCATTTAACTACAACATATTCTCAAATGGTTAAATAAAATGGAAAGGTACACATGCAGTCAATTATGCATATTTAAATATATATAAATGAATACATGTGTGTATCTTTGTGTGTCTTTCCGTGTGTGTCTGGAGAGGATAGAATGAAAATGTAGCAAAATCTTAAAATTGGTGAATTCAGCTGAAAGCTATATGGGTATTTGTTTCACAATTTTTGATTTTTAATTGGTATATTACATGTGTAGAGAAAGGTACACAGATCATAAATGCATGTCACTGTACTGTTCTTTTCTACAGTAGTAAAAGTTTTCGAATAGCATTTTTGGGAAAAGAAGGAAGTTATCAGAGACTAGGTTATTCATACTCTGAGTTAGTTGCACACATGAAAATGAGAAGCCTCAAATACTAAAAAAACTACTGTTTCCAGGTGTCTCTTCTCCTTGGGGCATATAGCTGAGGTGGAGGTAACCTTCTTTGGAATACATTTTGTATCCAACATTGCAGCTCTCCTGAGTCTTGTCAGATCGTCCTACGGTGGACACAGGACACAGAGTTCTCCTAGGGAGTGGAGAGGAAGTAAGCCTAGAATTGCTCACAGGCTTGGAGATTTTCCAAACCAAGTGTAAGCATGTTCCTCCTCTGCACCACTGTCCTACTTCTGGGAAGGGTCTGGCAAACTCGCGGAGGTCAAGGACTTTAAACGTAACCCTGGCTCCTTCCTTTTGCAGATTTACATGACTGAAGTTCTCTGACGGGCTGAGGTGGCTGGGTGTGGGGCCAGTTGGCAGAAGTGGACTTCCAGTAGACTCTTCTTCCTCCTCCTAGCTCCCCACCAGCCAGGAGAGCTGGATATGGGGTAAGAAAGCAAAGAACTTTAGCCCTGGCCCAAAGGGGGACCCCCATCCTATTGGTTGGCAAGGAAGACAGAGCGGGCACCGGGGTCTTCTCAGGAAGAGCCCTGGTGGTTTTCTTCCTTCCCTCTTCACCCTGTCCCGAGCCCCTTCTGGCTGAGAGGGCCCCGGAATTCTTGGACAAACAGGGTGGGAAGTCCTGGGAGAAAACAGGCTTCCTGTGAACTTGGCTGTGGGGGTGGCTATTGTGATTAGCTGGAACATTACAGGCAGATGTAGTCCTGTTTGTCTGTGAAGGTGGTAAGGCGACTTTTTGTATACCAAGGGTCAAAGGCGCTTTCAAAGTCAAAGTAACATATTCAAGCTATCCCTCATCTGCAATGACACAGGGCTGGCACACAGTTCAGGGACGGTGCATTCTGAGGCTGCCTCCCTTTCTTTCCTTTCCCACCCCTGTCTCCCTATGGTTCGCCTTCCCCCAGGAGAAGCAGCAGAAATGCTGACCTCAGGCAGGGAAAGAGACAGGAAGGCCGGTCTCAAAGCACCTTGGGCCTGCTAAGTAACTTGGCTTCTTCCTCGTGGGCCCCTCCCTCTTCCTTTCTTCCCCCCCAGTGAATAATAGTAGGGTTCAAATACTGCACAGAAGGCTCTGGCTCTATTAAAACACAACCAGACTTCCAACAAGTGTTGTGCATAAAGTGATCCAAGTGAAGGGTTATGCATTTCCCCGAATCCACTGGGTTTTGCTTCAGGACTCCAAGCCAGGTCACACATTTTAAACGAAATCACACATATTAACCAAAGTCTGCATAGCCAGTTGCATCTGGAAAAGCCAGTCCCACTGCACAAAGAATGTTTTTCCTTCAATTCCAGAGTTGTGAAGTATTTGGAGCTCAGTAGCCCAGGGATGTGAATTGTGCTCTCAGCTTCATTATTTTCATTGTTTAGTTGAAGCGTCTGAATTGGAATTGATCAGAGTCCATCCTGAACAACTCCCAAGTCATGCGAGCGTCCCCATTGTGCTGTCTGGAGAGTTTGGTGTGTACCAGGGGAAGAATATCTATTAGAGTAAAATGTCCTCCAAACTTTATCCACTTGGGTTGGAGCCAACTAGCACAGAGACACCAAGTTCCCCCACCCTGCTGTGAACATCATGGTTTCATTTTGAGGCCAGGCACAGTATCCTGAAATCAATTTCAACACCCGGTGGGATGTTTTGCTGTCGCACGGCCTGGCAGCACAATGGCGGGAAAGCACCCAAAGGCAGGTCCTGGACTCCCAGCCCTGCCTGTATGGCCAGACTTCTCCCCAGCCTGCACCTGCAGACAGGAGCACCCAGCCAAGGTCCCCATGTGTCACACCAAGCATTTTTAGCTTAGTGTGGAAAAAGGCTAATTTGCAGATGGCCCCCAAGCTTAACTCTACCCCACTTTCCAGAGGAGGTGAAAAGTGGTCCTGTTAAAGACTGTCTTTCACATTCCAGAATATTTGAGCTTCCTGACAGCCATTCTTCTCCTGGAGCTGTGGAGGAAGCCTGACTCAGCTCAATTCTTCAAACCGTGAGGTCCTGAGGCTCAGGTCAAAGGCAGGGCGGACCTGGCAGCATCCAGAGTCCAGAGAGAATCCAGAGGGTCCAGAGAGTCTTTCGTGTTCTTCCATGGCCTGGGGACCGGGCAGCATGGGAAAAGCTGGACAAAGGCAAATGAACTCCAAGGTTGTTGTTGTGGTTCAGTCTTTCCTTTGGAAGGAGAGAGTTTCTGCGCTTAACCTCAGGCACTCTGATTTGCTGGATATCACGGGCTTATTTACAAGGTTTATTTACCAGGCTTCCAGGCCCAGAGACAGAAGAACACGAGGAGACACAGAGGGAAACCGACGGCAAAGCAAAAGCTTTTAAAATGCTGCCTGCACGCATCTTCCAGCACAGTCTAATCAATGAAACACGGGCCATGTCTTTATTGCCTGGCGAGACTTTAGAATATATTTCACGAAATTTCTCACTGTTTTTCCAAAAAGAGTAACATTTGGAGAATGCCCAAACGGTAAAGGGACAAGAGGAGATTTGTTAATTCAGAAAACTTAACTTAACCTTGTGCAAGCCCAAAGGTGTGCATGATCTTCTTTCAAGTCCCCCACAGTGAGGGGACAAAGTCTCTGCCAGGAATTTTTCGCAGTCTCTCCCGCACTATGTTGGATTTATCAGACCAAGTCGGGATGCATTTAAAGCAAAGCTTTGGTTCACTTGGCAATGGTCTCTGCCCTGGGAAACAGAACCTGCTCAGGGTCTCCTGAGGACGCTGACCTTGGGCAGCGTGCAGGATGGGGTGGGGTCCGGGAGACCTCTGTGGAGTATCCCACAAGATTGGAGGAGAGTGGAGTCTCAGAGCAAGCAAGCCTTTCGAGAAGGAAGATGCAATCGATATCCGCAGCTCCCCTCTGGAGACAGAGGGGCAGACTGGACCCAAAGCACCAAGGCAGGAAAAAAAGAGAAACAGAGATGCACTCCATAAAAGGAAGACCATTTTACCAGGGTACCTCTGGAGGCAGCAGATTCGCGACCTTGTACGTGGCTAACTCACGCTGGATGGCTGACTCTGGGAAGGTGGGGATGGAGTCCTGCACTCTACAGTTAGCACGAGAGAGAGGCAGGCCATGAAAGGCTACTTGCCCGAAAGGAGGGAGACGCTGGGGGAAGGCTATGGCACCACAATGACCTCCGCGTGGTGGGACTTCACTGGCTCAACCTTGTGCCCATCTTAGAGAGCAGCACAGCTCTTAACAGATGAATGAATCAGCGAAAGGCCTGGTGAATGAACATTGATCTGCTCTGTAAGGAGGGTATGGGGTCCTCCGTACCTCAAGCACATGGGACAAGCAGAGGCGTGGTGAAAGAAGCTAGGTGAGCATGCGGGAGTAAAATTAGCAAAGTCCTTATTTATCAGGTGGCAGAATTGGCTCTCAGCCCACCGAGCTTGCACACACCCAACTTCCGTCTTCCAAGAAGACCCACCCTAAGATATCGTCAAACAGCCCGTCACCCCTGGCTCACTCTATATCCCCTAAGGTCCTCTTGCGTGGGGTGGTCGTGAAGTGTTCCATGGAGTCTTTTCAAGACTTCACCCTTGAGAAGAGAAAAGTCTTAATCCGAGCTGGGACCACCAACAAGCACCACTGTTCTGCAGTCTCTGAGATGGGGCAGAGGCGGCTGGCACTGGACTCATGTTCCCTTCTGGAGTGCAGAGTTGTGGCTCCTAAGCATGTCCACTGCCAGGGATGGCATTCCTCAGTGTCCCTTGCTTCTAGGTGGGCACACATGACAGTTTTCCCCGATGAGATAATGTAGAACCAGTATGTTCACTCACGTCATCATGGCGGAGAAGTAAGTGTAACTTCTCCATGGTCTCTTTTTTATTTTATTTTTAATTAGTACCTAAGTTTGCACTCCTCGTGTGGAGCCAGTGCCCACGTATAAGACATCTTAATTCCTTTTTTCATTCCCTTCCCCTCCCCTCCTTCCATTCCTTAGTCTCTCTCCCATTTGAGATAGATCCATCCCCCTACTCCCCATTACCCATCCTTTATTTATAGTTTGGGTTTGCCATATAAGAGAAGCCATGTTACAGCTGAGCTTGTGTGTTTCATGCATTTCCCTGAACATTATGGCCTCAAGGTGCATCCATTTTCCTACACACGACTCAAGTTTATCTTTCTTTATGGCAGAGTAGTACTCCACCAAGTGTAAACACCTCTTTTTTTTCATTCATTTGTTGATGGACACGTGGCCGCTTCTAAGACTCAGCTATTTATTATGAGCTGTGCTGCTATAAACATGGGTGTGCACGGATACTATACCACTATCCTACGATGTCTTTAACTCTTTCAGGAAGATCCCTAGAAGGGGAATAGCTGGGCCAAATGGAATTTCTCATTTCAGTTTCTGGAGGAATCTCCACAACGTTCCCACCAACAAGGCAGCATCTGTTATTTAACATCTTAGTGATGGCCATCCTCTGGAGTAAGACAGAGCTTCCATGGGCTCTCTTGTCATCCACCAGCTGAATGAAAAGGACGCCAAGGCTCTAGCAGAAAGAACTAAAGGTAGGAAGGGCACTAGGAGAGAAGATTTGGAATGTTCCCATCACAGAGAAATGAAAAACGTCTGAGTTGATGGATATGCTAGTTACCGTGACCCCCCCCCGAGCACACATATCGAAATATCACACTGCACCTACCACAAACATGCCAATTACAAATTTTTTAAAATTATTTTAGAAAAGAAAGAAAAAGAGCCTGGATTGTGAAAGGCTTCCCAGGAATGTCTGCATTAGACTACGATGTCAATGAGAAATAAATGTCTCTGTGTCACAGCGCTGGGAATATGAGGGTGTTTATCACAGGACGTAGTTACCCCAACTCACAGAGAGGCCATTTGGAATCATTCAGTGACTTAAGGATGGGCTCTGGGTCAAGGAGCTCCTAGAAGGGCCTAGGATAAAAGAAGGCGCTCGGCCAACACTTGGCACACGCATCAGTGCAAATGCTCTGGGCCCAGCAGCATCTGTGTTTCTCTGCTTCCTCTAGAACCTCGGCTGATCAGGACCCGGAACTGTCCTGGCCACACCACTGCACGCCTGCAGGGCCGTGTGGTGGGGTGAGAGCTGCCGAAGAACGGCCTGGGGCCTTGCGATCTCAGGCCCACAGACACTGTACAGGTGGCCCCAACTCACAGCTGCCTGACTTACAATTTTTCTACTTTCTGGTGATGCAAAAGCAACCAGCATTCAGTAGAATCCATATTTTCCATTTTGAATTTTGGTCTTCTTCAGGTCTATATAAATAAGTGGTTCTGTGCCTAGTTCCCAGTCAGCCGTGGGGTCGTGAGGGGAAACACTGATACCTTTCAGTAGACTGTTGCTGAGTTATGATGTTTGGCAGGTTGAGCATTTAATGCTCTTTTATTTTTTATTTTCGAGATAGGGGCAAGCTTATAGCCCAGGCAGGCCTCAAACCCACTGTGTAGCCCAGGCTGGCCTTGAGCGATTTTCCTGACTCTGCCTCCCCACCACACTTGACATTTAATCCATTTTTCACTAAATATTTTTAACTCAGAATGAGTTTATCACTACGGAACCCATCATAAATTAAAGGACATCTGTCCAAAGACACAGGTCATAAGTTACAAATCAACGGGTGCTCACAGGTCAGTGAAAAGAGACAAAAACAACAGCAAAGAACATGAACCAAAGTCCATTGAAAAATAAAAATAAACGACCAGCCAACACATGAGATGTTCTGCCTCACTCCTAACTAAAGAAGTACAAATTTAAACAATCTAACACTCTTTTCACCCTTCTGATTGATAAAGATTGATATTACCCTTGTTGATGAAAGTGCTAAAGAGGGACTGTTAGTGGAAGTTCGAATAGATGTAGTTTTGGGGTTTTTTTACAGCAATTTGACATATATCAGAATTACTAAAACAAAATATCATTTGACTTCTCCATTTTACTCTGCCGTTATTGTAGTTTTGAGTCAGGGCCTTGTTATGTAGCTCAGGCTCACCTTGAACTCACTGTGGTGCCCAGGCTGGCCTCCAACTCAAGGTGATCCTCCTGCCTCAGCCTCTGCCTCCCGAGTGCTGGGATCACAGATGTGCACCACCACACCTGGCCTATTTCACTCTTACATAATTACCCCAAACCAGACGTAACGTAGAGTCCACGGATTGATGACACAGATCTGAATCCTGTGGATATGTACCCACTGGGCAGCCATCAGGTTCAGCAACCTGCAGAGCTGGCTCCACGTTGCCAGCATGGGGTGTACAGAGGTCCCCAGCACGGTGGACAGACAAGGCCAGAGCCCAGCAGTGCCAGCCCCGCATGTCAAGTGACACCGAGCGCTGGTGAAAGGCTCCGCGTGGGACCCTTTCCTACCTTCTGCAGCTTCTCAAAGGCAGCCCCACGGGGAAGGAAGGAGCAGGAACACAGAGCCCCATCTGACCTCAGGGAAATGCAAAGACCAATTTAGCCAAACAGCTCCCAGATTACCAGGAAATCGCACCATCCAAACGCAGGTTGTACTGGAGAGGCCATGCAGAGCTACAGGAATTCAGCCAGCTTCCCTACCTGCTTTTCTGGGAGGGCACAGGGGACATGGGAACTTTGACAAGTGCCCTGGGAGGCTCTAAATCCTTAAGTTCACACTGAATCGCTCAGGACTTAATGCCTGCCTGTAACAGAGCAGTTCTCATAAGGAAGCCCCACTGCGCAGCCTTGAGTCAGCAGGAGGCTCGACCTTAGGGAAAGTTAATTTTAAATGATTGCTAAAAAGTTCTTTCCATTTTCAAAAATGAGGTCACATTAACTTCTTTTCCAGCTAAATGGTAATTTCCGCTCCAGTTTTTCTAGAAAAGTCTTTGCTGGAGTTCTGCACTTGTAAAGTAAATGCTAGGTGTCTCCAACTTGTCATGATCTCACCTGGAAATTACGGGAGTAGGGAAAGGAAACAAATTACCCTCCTGATGAGAATAACAGGTACCTCTAAGCCCACACTTGCAAACCAGCTTGGCAGGAAAAAGCTACAAGTGTAGACAGTCTACACTCTTCTATTTCTATTGATAATCTTTTCCTTTCCTTTATTCCATTTGTTTGATTGTTTGAGACAGGGTCTTGACCTCTTGGTGATCCTCCTGTCTCAGCCTCCTGAGTGCTGGATTATAGATGTGTACCACTACACCTGGTTTCTCCCTTTCTTATTTGCCTAGATCCAATCTCAGAATTTGACATGGACTCAGAGCCTCTCAGGAATCTTTAAATCCCTAAATACTAAATCTTAATCAATTTCTTCCTTAGAAGAAAATCCAATGTTTTTACCTTCTGGGAAGCCAGACTATCAGCATAGCCGGAAAATATGGATTCACACAGACCTGGGTTCAAGTTCTGGCTCTGTGATCAATCAGTACTGTGACTTTGGACAGTTTGATCCTGGATCCCTCGTCCTGATTTCCTAGGGCACTTCTGCCAGAGTATTTAGGGTCTGGCTGAGAAAGAAGTAAAGACCTGCCCCACCATCTAGTCTGGCCTGGGGAAGGAGTGAGTCCTCTATCCACAGAGGCATACAAGGAAAAGCCTGACTGCCACTTGCAGAGAATACAGTAGAAGAGATTCAGAGGTCAGCAGAGGTTCAACTACAAGTTGGGGGATCACTTCCAACTCCAGTCACCATAATTCACTCATGCTGACCTCTCCAAGATTCAGTCTTCATTGTAGGAACAAAGTAGCCGTGAGCCAGTGAGCCCGTGAGCGAGTGCCTGTTTGTGCGTCTGGGCAGAGGAAACAGGATCAGACCCAAGCAGGTCTGGCTCCTAGAGGCAGGGGGCCGGTGAAGTCAGGTGTGATGCTTTTCCGTGAACCACTCCCCATAGCCAGTGCACCCGGCCACCCCACCTAGGGATTCACGAGGAAATGGAGGCTGGGATTAGGATGCAGAGCTGGTAATCAGCTGGCAGCTGGCGGCGACAAGCCTTGCAAACAGTGACTGTCACGTGAGCCTGCAGGCAGGGGACTTTCATCCCCAAGACTGAGTCTGCCCCTTGGAAGTGTTAACAAGGTTTGGACTTCCTTATTTTATTGCCCAGTTGGGTTCCTCATAAGGAATTGAACACCGAGTCCTGGGAGAAAAGAGGTGGACTGTTGTGGGGGTGACCTCAGCATTGAGTATCCCTGTGCTGAGGCAGTGCCCTTGGGGATCTTGGGCCTGTGGGGCCTGCTGTCACGCATAATATCCTGGCCCCTCTGCCCCTGTGCCTGCCACTCTTGGCAAATGTCCTTACTGGACTTCCCAGCACCTCCTCCTTTCTCTTGCGGAGAGCGGCCCAGCGTGGCAATCAGCCTGCACGAGGCTCCGTGTGCGTTTTCTCAAGCACTGGCCCTGGAGTTTTAAAGACTGGACAGAAACGGCAGCCTTTGATGGTCCCACTTTCAGATCCCACTTATTATCTGCACGATCTTAGACAACTTTCTTAGCCCTTCTGCAGCTCAGAGTCCTCCACTCTTCCTGGGGATGAGGATAGGAACCACTGGGCAGCGTTGTTGGGAGAATTAAACTCACATCTGGAGCCGGCACAGCGCCTGGACACAGGAGGCGCAGGAGAATGGTGGCTGTTACTCCACGGTGGGGTCGGGTGGCTTTGTGAAGGAAAGCAGTCTCTGAAGGAGACGTGGCAGCTTCTGCCCTGGTGCCCGCCGTGGGCTACCCCGAACTGAGCTGGCTGCTCCTCCTCAGGGCGGCCCCTTCTCCCGTCACACTAGAGGGAGGCTTGTGAGCTAGTGTCTGCCCAGAAGGGGGACCTTTCAAGTCAGCCAGGGAAGCCAAGAGCTTAGATCTGCTCAGCTCCTGGGAGAAGCAGCCACGAAGAGCCTTCCAAGCAGCCTCCCCTCTCGCGAGATGCCTTTAGCTTCTCCAGCTGCTGCCTCAGCCAAGGGCCAACCTTGGTCTGGGTGAGACATCGTCCCTGAAGTCTGAGCTCGGCACAGCCTTCCACGGACCTCATAATGACCACGCGGAGGGCTGGCAGCCTTCGGACAGTGTGCACCCTCCAACCTCTGCCCTCCGTAGGTGAGGTCTTTGCCTTCTCAGGGATGAGAAGGACCCTGAGGCTGCAGGGACAGCGCTCCTGTGACTGCCTTTCACAGCTTCCTGATTTTTTTTTTTTTAAGGCAGGGCTTTGCTATGTAGCCCAGGTTGACCTTAACCCTCGGTGATCCTCCTGCCTCAGCCTCCCAAGTGCTGGGATTAGAGGTGTGCACCACCACATCCTGTAGTACCTTTTGAATGTTAGTGGGGTGCTCAGCCCAGCTTTAATGGGGCCAAAGTGCTGCATCCTATAGGGCACAGAGGAGGTGAGGGGAACAAGAGAGGGGACACGGGGACTGGTGTTCGGTCCTCAGAGATCAGCCCAGAGGGGCTAGCAGACCAGCACCCAAGGAGCCACGAGTTGGGTAGGGAGTAGGAAACTCCACTGGGATCAGGGGGATACATTACCTCTAACTGCAGAGGTCCCAGAAAGTCATGTAGGGACGGCGGGATTTGGGCTGGGCAGAGCAGGGATGGACTGGGAAGTGTTCTGGCTTCAAGAGAAGCCTTGGGAAGGAGGGTGTGGGCCAGTGTGGCCAGAGGGTGACCAGGGACATGGTGAGAGATGGGCTCTGTCCATGGGACGTTGGGCTGAACCCCGGGGGATCACAGGGAGAGGCTGGAAGATTCAGGCCACCCCAGATTAGGAGCATGCAGGGTCCCAATAAATCCTGGGTTGCTGCCTGTTGAAGAGGTGACATGGCAGAGCTAGCTGATGTCCATGGGGACAGCAGGACTGAGGGCCCCAGCTGTGCACTCCCTTCTCCTCCGGCCCCGTAGCTTCCCCCAGCCAGAGGACCCTGCCTACTCCAGACCTGGCCCGGTCCCCTAGGGCCTAGGACAGCTGTTCCTGGTGGTGTACCTAGGACAGGGAGAATCAGCCCTGACCGGTCAAGGGAGACACCCGCGGTGTTTTCACATGGCCACATTGGATGGGTGGCTCCATTCTCAGATGCAAATGCCTGCCACCCTGATGGTTTTGATTTTTACCAGGGCCTTGGGGCCTCCGTGGTATTGCTGGGACTCTGGGGCCCTGAGGTGCGGCTCTTGTCCACCAGGGCAGAAGAAACTGCTGGGATGCCTGGGTGAACAAAGGTTTCCACGATGCTTCCTCTGGTCACTGTAAGCTTGAGTAGTGTTCAGGTCTCTCTGCTCACTGCCCCTGGATGCCTACAGGGGCCCTGGCAGTGACTGGTGTCACTAAGGTCCACAGTCACTGCTGGCTCAGAGGGGCTGAGTGCAGACATGGGTCATGGTGGTGGCAGACACACAGAGTGCCCTACACCATGTGCCCAAGCTCAGGAGGACCACGGAGGTCGCTCTGGGGTCAGCAGTGGCTGATCGGGAAGGGGGGACTCAGTTCAATTCCAGGTAATTCAGTTGAAGGATTTATTGAGTGTCTGTTGCGACCAGGCCTTCTAAAGATCTGACCAGGACAAGGTGACGAGGAGCCAAGGAGCAGCTCCCATGTGAAAAAGGAACAGAGGAGGTGAAGACCCGAGGCTGTGCACACAACACACCCTTCCTGCTCCTCCCTTGGCTTTCCCTGCAGAGCTTTCCCTGCCTGCTATGACTCAGGTGATTCCCCAGTTGTGTTCTCTTAACCCCTCTCTAGCATGAGAAAATGCGTTTTACTATGGTGTGTCATGTCCACCAGGCGCCATGAGGGCAGGACCAGGTCCCATTTCCTTCACCGACCTATACTGAGTGCCTGGCCTCGAAAAATCCTGCAAAAATTCCCTGGAGAAATGCACAAAAAACACACAAAGCCAGATGTGAGAGTATACACCTGTAATCCTGGCACTCTGGAAGCGAGGCAGGAGGATCACGGGGAGTTCAAGACCAGCCTGAACTACACAGAGAGACCTACTCTGAAGAATGAAAAAGAAAGAAAGACAGACAGACAGACAGAAAGAAAGAAAGAAAGGGAAAAAAGGAAGACATGATGACAAGGCAAGGTCCCTGCTGGAGTTTTGCAGATGGAAAGCCTGAGGCATGGAACAGACTGGGTCTGGCTGGCTGGAGGGCAGGAGAGGTGAGCTGGAGGAGCCAGTAGACTGTGGGCAGCAGGAGCCGGGCCTGTCTGGAGCACAGGAAATGAGGACACTGAGGCTGAGGAGATACAGGGTCGTGGGCCTCAGATGGCACCTAGAGGCTGGGGTTAGCAGGGTGGCAGTTGGGTGGCTCTGCTGGCCCTAGGAGGAGCAGGTGGACTGAGGAGTTGTGGGCTGAGTGACCTGGAGTGAGAGCGGGCTGAGAGGGGCCATGGGCATTCATCCAGGAAACCAGTAAGGTCCCTGCCTCATCCCGCTGTGTGGCCCCTGGAGCTTGGGCAGGGCAGCCCCTCTGTGATATCACAGTCAGGTTCTACACAAGGCATCTTCCCTCCTCTGGGGAGGAGGCCTCTGTTGGAATCCCGGACAGGGAGGCAGGTGCCAGATGGCAGGGGTGTGATGCAGGCGGCTGGGTGTTCCCTGCCTGCCCCTCCGCCCTTCTCCCACACCCTGCACCTCGGCAGGAAACCCTCGGTGCTTGAACTGCAGGCCTGGCTGACTCACCTTCAGGTTCCACTGGGCTGGCTGTGGCTGTGGTGTAATAAAAACCTTATCAAGTCTTTGTCTGGTTTGCTGGAACAAAGCTCCTAACACCCTTGGCACTTCCAGAGTGATAAGGAATGTCTTGTTGTTCAGAACGAGTCCTTGGACTTCACCTGAGTTCATGCTAATGCGATTACTCAGGGGGGCCTCACAGCTTCCCGAAGAGCCCCGGCCCCGGGACACAAGGCAAGGAAACTTGGGTCCCAGCCCAACTTTCTCAGAAGGAAGCAGGGCGGCGGACAGGGTTATGAAGGACACTGGGAGGACAGTGTGCCCAGAGAGGGCACAGAAGCCACGGAAGTCATGTGCCAAACACCTCCCACACTCTGTGAGACTCCTGTCCCAGCCTTCCCTTCCACTGGGCAGTTCCTGGGTTTTCTACCGTCACCCTAAGCTGCTGAATACGTCTTTCCCTGAGTTCTGTGAGTTGTTCTAGTGAATAGCTGCACCCAAGCATGGATTGTGGGAACTCCCACGTTTGTAGCCAAGGTGGATCAAAGTGTAGCTGACCTGGGGACCAGCGCTATGACCCTATGAGCGACACCCGATGTCAGGGAGGCTTATGGGACTCAGCCCTTCACTGTGGGGCTGGGCTACCCTCGGGTTGGTATCAAACTGAATCGAATTATTGGACTCTTGGTTGGTGTTGGAGAACTGGAAAAGGCAGAACTAAAGCCCTCAGCTGAGGGCTGACCACACTTCCACAAAACCAAGGCCCCTGCCCTGTGCTCTGTTCCCCAGCCACAGCCTCGCTGGGTTTCTGAGACCCTCTTCCTGGTTTTGTCACTCTGGCCCTGAGGTCTTCACTTTCTCGTGTTGGTGTCCTTCATTCTTGTCCAGAACAACAGGGATTGTGGATCCTATCCGTGGAGTTACTGGGCCCGGATGACGGAGGGCAGGGCTCAGGAATCTGCATTTCTAGCAAACTCCCAGGTTAAGGTGAGGACCGGCCCAAGGCCCACACTTTGAGGACTTTTTCTAGATTTCCAGGTCCCAGCCCACATCCAAGAACCCTGAGGGACTGGGGAAATTATAGGAACTCAGAAATACTGGACACATGTGCATTACTGAAGTCTGAATAAATATTTCTTAGATACCAAGGAACTATTTTTCGAATTTCTGTAAATGCTACCGTAATATAAATGTATTTGAAAATGTCTAGGGTTCCCCTGTAGCTTCATATAAATATATATGTCCTCAAGAGATCGATACCAAAACTAGAGAACTACGTTCAAAGAGGAAATCAAGGGGAACCCCAGCTTGCTGCCCTGTGTACCTCATCCTTGAGTTCGCGTCCAGAGAAAGAACTTGGTGGAAACCGCGAGTTCTTCATTTCCCCGCCTCTCTTCCGGGGCCCAGCCTTGTTTGTCCCCAGGCCTGGCTTGGGTGCGCATGCGCCAATGACTTGGCTGCCCTGACTGAAGGGTCCTGTGCTGCTCCGCCCCCGCCCCCACCCCGCAGCAATCATCTGGGAAGATTCGGGTCGCTCCACACTGGCAGTCCCGTCCTTTGTTTGAGACTAGAGCAGTAAAGCTCTGGAGATCGTTTGTTGACCAGTCCTTTCCTTTAAAAAGCAAAGAAACTGTGGTTGAGTGGGGGAACCAGCAACTCCAGGTGAGGCCAACAGGAGGTAGGGGGGGTCTCCTGAGTGGGCTCCAGGCCTCCTTCAGTCTCACCACAAGGGCACTCATCAAGCTGTCTTTTAACTAAGCATCAGCATCATCTAAGGTCTCTGGTCAATTTATTTTGGCTTTTATGCTCATTCCTACCTGAAGAGGTGAATACATGCCTGTTTAATTTCACTATGCTCGTGTAAACATGTTACTTTTTAAAGAGCAGCCAGGCAATAAAATTCTGATCCCACTAATAAGTCTTGTCTCTGGAGTTCTGTTGTATAGATAACATAATCTCTGCCCTTTAGGAGACTGCATGCTTTTCAGGATCCAATCTGTGCGGCCTTCACACAGTGCCCATGCCAGGCCCCTCTCTCCTTGAGCCAGTGGCTTGCTTGACCATGCTCCAGGGAGCTCTCTGAGAGCCAAGGGACACCCAGCAGATATTTTGTAAGATCCCTGGAGGATCCTGACTCAGCAGACTCTGGCTTCCTGGCTTCCTGGCTCTACTCTGGGGCAACTGTCCTTACCACCAGATAGAATCCTAACTCGTGTCTCACTAAGTCCTAGCACATTGGGACCATAGCAGAGGACAGCAGGCTATTCTCATGCTAGAAATGAAGGCTGGTGGATGTAGTTACAGTGCGTCCCCCAATGCTGCAGGTTAGGGGCTCTGAGGAAGGCTACTGTGGGAGGGGGCTTGGTGTGTAGGGTGACTCAAAGGGAGGGCTTGGTGTGAATGCCCACAGGAAGGTGGGAGAGTCAGAATGGACACACTGCCGAGAAAGCCCAGTAAAAGCATTAGCCGGTCCCACGGGGTCTGGAACCTAACACTCCAAATCACAGCTGCCCAGCTTGGGCCCAATGACTGTCAGTGGATGTGGGCCACCCCAGGAAGGACTTGATTCCGGGCAAGGTGGCTCAGATTCCTGAGGAGGCCAATAACTGAAGGCTGTCAGCACACAGCCCTCCCACAGCTGGGGCGATGACTCACCCTGAATGGGAGAATCAAGCGAAACATCCCGGTGTCCACAGCCCTCAAAGTGAGGGGAAAATGGGGCTGCAGGAGGATTCTCCCACACTCTGGTGTCTGTGTGTCCTTTTCTCCCTAGGTTTCTTGATAGATGGAATTTGCAAGCGCTCTGACATCCATTGGGGTCGTGAGAATAGTTCTTGCTGATGAGCAAGTTCTTGCAGGCTTGTCTGAAAAACTTCTCACAGAGCTAGGCATGATGGTCCACATCTGTAATCCCAGCTGCTCTGGAGGCTGAGGCAGGAAGATTGCAAGTTTGAGGCCAGTCTGGGCAACTTAGTGAGGTCTTGTCTCAAAATAAAGAGGGTTGGGGATGCAGCTCAGAAGTACCTAGCATGTGCCAGGACTAGGTTCAATCCCAGTAACACAACACAAAACAAAATTTTTTTCATGGCCTCTCTTCCCTCCCCTGCCAATCAGATACCCAAATCCACAGAGGCATCCAGCGTCCTGACAGACACTTAAGGCTCTCAGTGGAGGAAGCCCGGGTCCGTGGGTGACATCATGGAGTAGAGCTCTGTGTCCCCTCCTCTGAATCCATCGCTATTGTACTGCAACAGGAGAGAGAACAAACTTTGATTTCGCATCCACTGTATTATTTGCTGAGCTTTAGCAGCTGTTTGTTTCAGCGATTAGCATTCTTTGACTAATGCAAGAATCTGTTCCTCGAAGTGAGGCGCTTCCAGTTTTGTTTTTTTTTTTAATAAAAACAGGAAGTTGAGGAAAGAGAGCAAGTTGGGTAAGTGGAGATCTGTGCTATCCTTAGCGTGTTTTGTAAAAGATGATTGTGTGTGACAACTGAGAGGCTGCACGGGCCTTGGAATGAAAGAATGGAAAGGAAGGAACAAGAAGGTTAATGCTGTAGTGGCTGCATTCAGCCAGCAATTACAATAAAAGATGAGCCTAATAAAGAAATGCTAGCAAGAAGAAAGGAAATTCAATAGAGAGAATCAGAAATTCAGGGTCTGAATGAGTGATGGGGAAAAGCATCTCTCCTAGGACGTTCTTTCCCCGCTGGGCATTGTCTTTCTACCTCCACCGATAAAATTAATCCCTGTGCGAGTGGGGTTCTGTGAACCACTGTAACAGCCCCCAAATCTCAGGGGCTTGGTCCCATGAAAGCTTCTTTCTCAGACAGTGTTCAATGTCCGGATTTTAAAAGCTTTTGAGCAACGAAGATCCAATGATCTCTCTTCTCAGCTAAACACAGTGAATTAGACCTGGGGCAAAAATCAATGCATGGACCATGACTTTGTACCCAGGCCTGACAGCCCCGAGGTAGCTGCCCTTGGTTGAGAGAGAATGGCGGGATGAGGTAGACCAGAGTCTGGGTGGCATTACTGACATATAGAAGGGACCGGAAGCAAATACTGTACAGTGGCCCTCCCAAGTCTGTGAGAGAATGACTTTGCCAGAGAAAGTCAGGAGCCTGGGTTTAACAGCTGGTGACTTTCCCGACATGCCTGAAGTCGCTGGATGTTGCTCTTGGCGCAGTGGCTGCTGGGTCTCTGCTTGTCCTCTTGGGAGAGATAAGGAGAGGAAGGGAGCAAGGGGGTGGACACGGCAGAGTGGCTTTGCTCTCTGGTCCTGGGCTCACACTGCTGGAGCATCGTATGAGTCAGCTCAGGCTTCTGTAACAACCACTGCGGCCTGGATGCCTTAAGCCACAGACGTCCATTTTCCTAAACTTCTGGAGGCTGGAGTCCAAGGTCTGGGTGTTGGCAGGTTTGGTTTCTTCTGGAAATCTCCTCCTTGGCTTGCAGATGGCCACTTCCTTGCTGGAGGAAGGACTTTCCTCTGTGTGCAAGCCCCTGGCGTCTCACTCTGTGTCCAAATTTCCTCTTGTTAGGACACCATTCTGATCAGAGCAGGGCCTGCCCTGACTGCCTGTTTAAAAGCTCCTTTGAGGCCCTCTACCCACACGAAGCCACATTCTGAGTTCCTGGGAGTGAGGGCTTCAACATGTGAATTTGAGGGACACAACGCAGCCCATAATAGGTGCGTTTCTCAGCACCCTGGCACCTAGGTGGCCACAAGGCGAGTGCCCCACCGATGGATCATGGACAGACATAAAATACCCCACTTCTGTGACACCTTCCACAGACCCTGCTCCCACATTGGCACAGCAAGTCTCCAGAAGGCCCCCAGGCCCAGGAGCTGGAGAAGTCCCAGGGGAAGAAGCCAGAGCCCAGAAGGGGTTTGCCCGGCAGAGCCCTGCACCTCTCAGAAGAGCTGTCACTAAGTAGAAGCCCTGGTACCTGGCGGAGTGAGTGGTGGTGGCAGTTGCGGGCCCAGCTAACACCCACAGAGATTCCTTTTATGCCCAGCCGGGCCATGTGAGGCAGAACTGAGGAATGAGCGAGCACATCAGTTCTCGGCACGCTGTTTAATAGGTTGTGACTGGAGTCGTATGGGCTCCAGTAGAAGTTGCCAAGCAGAGTGAGGAAACCTGGCGCCCATCCTCTAACGACACACTCCAAGCGGCAATCAAATCCAAACCCAGCAGCCTTCCTCCTCGCTGGCTGTGTAGGAGGACGTGTGAGTCTGCGCATGGCCTCCGCTGTTTGTCAAGAGAAAAATACCTCACAATCTTAAAAGAGTATCATTTCTGAAAGTTGTAAAATGTATGCCCAGGAACGAGCTCCCAGCATCTGAGGCCATTTGCTTCCCGTTGTCAATTTGGCTTCACAGGTGGATTCTACACAGGCAGACCTCCTCTCCACCTGGAACCGAGACCCAGCCCAGGGCTCTGCTGAGGCTGGCTTCCCCCGAGCAACTCTTGTCTTGTTTTGTTTTGCTGCTTTGAGATAGTCTCTCTACGTAATTTGGGCTGGCCTCGAACTCCTAGCAATCCTCTGCCTTGGTCTGCTGCGTGCCAGGATGCTAGGCGAGCGCCTCCGTGCCCGCAGCTCCAGGGGAGTGTTTTCTATAAATGGAAATCCTTATTTTCACACACATATGTAAATAAACATACAGTACAGACCCACCTCTGTGCCTTAGTGTAGTGAAGGACAGACTGTGGAGCCGGACGCGGTGCCCAGGGGTTCGCAGGGCAGCGCGGAGTAAACATTCGACGGATGGCGCCCGTTAGCGCCTCCTCCTGTGTCGCGAGCCGCGACGTCAGGATCCTGCCAGCAGGTCCTAAACCTGAAAGGATGAGGAGAGAGAGACGGGAGGCACCTTCCTTCTCAAGTTCCTTGCTTGGTTTATTACAGAACCTCTCCTTTTTATACTCTCCAGCTGCATGGAAGCGAGGGCTGCACGGGAGCGAGGGAGCGAGGGTACCGCCCACACATTCCAGAGGGAAACAACAACCATTATGGGTTACATCTGCTACCAGCTGAACTCGCCCGTGGCTATGGGCGAGAGCACCTCCGTGCCAGCGAGGTGACTCAAAGTTCAATCATGGCTAGGCCTGTGTCAAGGCTCACCGTAATGGCTCGCCATACTCCTGGACTTCACTTCTGACTCCCCTGACTGAGGCTCTTTCCCTGCTGAGTCGGTCTGTGGCCTCCTGTGTCTCCTGTGTCCTGTCTCTACTGCCCACCCTTCCAAGGCCACAGGAAGGGTGTAGCGGGCCTTCTGCCCTGACGGTTTCCATTCTGCCAGTTTCCACCAGCTGAAAACAGTTCTGAGTTCTCTCATTTGTGTGCAAAACATTTAGCTTGCGTGTGATCACTTTTGCATTTCTAGCCTAAGTGTTATTCTACACCATCCCTTCACCTCCTGATGTAATCTTCATTGGTTTCGTGTAGGCTGGATGTACGATTAATCAATGGAATTTGGGTGGCTAATTTTTAATAGGCTCCACAGTCGTTAGTCCTTGGGAATCTTGAAGATTCAAACTAATTGGCTTTACATTACATGGGGATGAGAGGGAGACAGGTTCACTACAAATAGAAGAGAGGCCCTGCCCCTTCTGCCTTGTCCTGGGGCTCTCGGCTGGCTCCTGTCATTTGAGGACACCAGAAGAGGAGTCACTTGTCCAGCAGGCCTCAGGGTGGTGAGATGTGGGGGAGACAGCCCAGCTTCCCTCCCTCCTGCTGTCCCTCAGCCTCTCCTGACTTCATGTCTTCCCCTGGACCAGGCAGCAGTCTGGACCCCAAGTCAGGTCCATCCCCTCAGAACGGGAGGGCTCCAGGCAGGGCCCAAAGAATCTTCAGAAAGGAAGAAGTGGCTGCTGCAGCTCTGAGGGGCTGATATCGTGGGAAGGGGCCCGAGAAAAGCCTTCCTGCTGGCCTAGTGCCCTTTGCTCTGCAGCCTCTCTCTCTCTCTCCATGGTTGCTTGGCTGGGATCCGCACAACACCAGCACAGCCCAGATCTCTGACGATTCTCAGCACAGCCCAGAGAGGTGCACAGGGAAGGAGCTTGGGAATCTCACCTGCCAGACACGGGAGGGACCAGAGGCTGTGCTCTGCCCTCCTCCCAGGTCCCCGACCTCCCCGGCTTGTTGGGAGAGCATTGCCTCTGTCCTTACCTGATGCGCCGTGATGCTCCTGGCTCCCTGGCACCTGAAGCTCAAAGCCCTGGCTTGTGTGTGCTCGCTGGGGCCTAACGCCTGCCCTCTCTACTCATTAGCTCGTTTGTCCACTCATTCACTCCCTCCCTCGCTCACTCTGGGTTCTCTCGGAGGAGACGGGACACACTGGACTCTGAAGCCTAGGAACGGTCAGAGCTGACCGGTGTGGGTGGTGGCCTGGGTCCTGGAGAACAGTTAGGACGGTGTCGTCAGTCCAGGGACCTTAAGCAAAGGTCTTTTCTTATCTGATCCGCGTCTGGCCCACCAAGATCTCCAACCTTCTCCCGGTCCCTGTCTGGCAGGGCTTTGCAGATCCCCAGGGGGACATTCCAGGCAGAACAGAGCAAAGGATTAGGGGGTTGCAGACCAGGCCACAGCTGCCTGTGGATGGTTGTAAGACTTCTAAGGCAGAGCCCAGTCCAAACGGCCCAGAACAAGGAGAAAGGAGACTGTGGCTTGCTGTGGTCCAGTGGCCAGTGGACGGAGCTCCAACCACAGGCTTAGCAGCCCAGGAGAGGTGGTTCAGGAGGGCCCATTACTGGCTTCACTGCCGGAGTGTGCTGCAGAGCTCTCCTGAGGCAGATGATCTGCAAGAGAGTAGGTGAGTGTGGAGGGCCCGCAGGTCAGGCTGGGGGCATGTGCTCTGTGCGGAATGTTCTTTGCTCTCTTTTACAATAGAAGGGTGCAGAGGATCCCTTTTTAAGGACAGAGGCATCCAGAGAAGCTAGGTGTCCACCGATGGCGCTGAAATCAAAAGGGCCCCTTCTCCCTCAGAGGAGAGCTATGGGGAGGAGCTTCTCAGCGGAGGAGCACCCAAGCCCTCAGTCAGTGCTGGAGGTGAGAGCCCTTCAACACTCACAGGCTCCTGGCTGCTGCCCCTGGACCTCTGCACCCCACCTCACTGGACTCTTGAGGGTCCAGAGGCCTGAAGGACCCTAGCCTATCCTTTGTGATGGTGGTTTTCCTCACCCTTTGCGGAGGCATTCTGAGGCCTGTGCCTTTGTACACTCGTGGGGCATATCCTGGAAGGAAGACAACTTCCACAGTCTCGCTGGCCCCCACGCCCAGCCTCACTCAGCCCCAGGCCGTGTTACCTCGGCCAGGCCCACCAGCCCCCTGTCCTGCCAAGGCTCCCAGACTTCACCGCACTCACCAGAGGAGGCGGAGGACCCCAGCTCCTCCACACCACAGCCAAGGCCACAGGATCACGGAAGGCAGAGCCAGCATTTAAACCCAGCATTGCTGACCCATGCACTCACCAGAGGAGGCGGAGGACCCCAGCTCCTCCACACCACAGCCAAGGCCACAGGATCACACAGAAGGCAGAGCCAGCATTTAAACCCAGCATTGCTCACCCGGGCAGTGCAGGGGCTCAGGGCACAGGACATCTTCAGCAAGGCTGCACTTAGAGGGTGCAGGGCTGGCATCCAGTGGCCCCTGGCTTCCCTGTCCCTGTGCCCTGCAGGGCACTGGTACATTCTTAATCCTCACTCGGTGAGGTATATTGGCCGCAGGGTGGGTGTTGGAGGGGGCAGGGATGGTGCCCCGTGATTAGATTACCACCCTCTGGGAAGCCTCCCCCATCTAGCCGGTGCCACACACACCCGCTGCCACTGAGGCAAGGCCACTGGGCAGTCCCTGGGGGATGGCAGGCAGCTGTGGGAAGCCAAGTCCTGCTCTCTGCCCTGATGGGAGGTGCCGTGGGTGGTCATTTGTTCTTTCCTCAACCACCCATGGTGACTGCGGAATGTCAGATGTGTCCAGTCTTCTGCAAATTGACAGCATTTCCAGAAAACTTAGGGAGAAAGTGCAGTCATAGAGCCTGCTGGCCTTTTCAGATTGTCACTCCTACCTTCTGGTCTTTCCGACAAGAGGTCAGGGTTCCCAGGGCTGCTGAGCTGCCATGGGGCAGTAGGGAAGGGCTGCTCTGCTCCCTTTTTTATTTTTTTGCTGGTTGTGGTACTGGGGTTTGAACTGGGTCCTTCATCCTGAGCTCCCTCCCCAGCCTTTTTTTAATTTTAAATTTTGATTCAAGGTCTTGCTAAATTGCCCAGATCGGGCTCAACCTTGTAATCCTCCTGCCTCAGCCTTCCAGAGTGCTAGACATGGTGTCTTTTTAAAGTTGGGCTAGAGGAAGACACAGGTGGGCCCCCCGACATGAGTCCCAGCTCCAAGGGGCTTGCTGTGAGGAGGACACCAGCACTGCTCTGTGCAAAGCATGTGCCCCCACCCCGTGCCCTCTGCATCCTGTTGGGAGTGGGACCTTAATGGTCATGAGGTCATGAGGGCCAAGCTGTCATGATCAGGAGAGTGAGTTTGTTATGCACAGATGGGTCTGTTATTTAAAAAGAGCTTGGCCCCCTTTTTGCTGTCTGTCTGTCTGCCTGTCTGTCTCTCTATGTCTCTCTCTTTCCCTGTCAACGGTTAGCTACCAATGGTTCAGTAAGAAGCCACCACCAGATGCCAGCCCCTCAGTCTTGGACTCCTCAGCTCTAGAACCATGAAAATATAATTTCTGTTAATTATAAGTTGCGCAGCTTCAGCTGTTCTTTTATTGAAGCACAAAACAGACCGAGGCACGTGGCCACTCAGTGCCGAGTGCTTTAGAAGAAAAACAAATTTGATGTCCTTCTCCAGCCCGACGCTCTCCCGCGGTGGGGCACGGCGTGGCCCGCGGGTCCCATGGCAGGTCACGTCCCGCGGGCAGGGCAGTGCTCTGATGGGCCGCTGCCTTTCTAAATGGCTCCTGGTCACTGCCCTCGCTGAGCAGTGTCTGGCAGGACGTCTGGGTCGGAGAATCCATCAGGCCAGTGGCATGACGCCTGTGGCTGAGAATTCACTTTTCTGGAAGAGATTAGCATTCGAGTGGGGAGACAGATGGACGGAGCAAAGATTGCCCTGCTCAGTGTGGCGGCGCCATCCAATCTGCAGAGCCAACAGAACAAAAGGGCAGAGGAAGGGCGGGCTTGCGCTCCATGCCCGGTGTGACATCCATCTTCTCCGGCATCGAACTCTGGTTCTCCAGCCCCGGAGCCCGGATTACATCAGCAGTGCCGCCACCCCACTGGCCCAGGACTTCACCCTGGAGGTCTCTCCCTTGGACTTGGGCTGAGTCACACCATCAGTTTTCTCCGGCCGCAGGCGATACGTTATGGCCTTTCAGTCTCCATCATCAGCCAAGCCAAGTACCGTACAAATCTCCTTTTGTGCACCCTCCTGCGGGGTCTGTGAACATGGAGGATATGTACTGGCGACATAGGATGACACACTTCCTTCTGTTCAGGATTTCTTCACTTCCAGGGCCGTTCAGCTGCATGTTTTTGTATTGGGCCTCTGCACATCAGGGTGGGACAGCTACTCAGCTCATGGTCAGAAAGCAGAGAGGAAGAACCAAGGGTCTCTGAAGCCCTTCGATGGCCCCCAGTGATAGGAAGACTCCCCACCAGGCCCTACTTTTTAGTGGTTCTGTCACCTCCCACTAGTGACACTCTGGGACCAAGCCTTTAGCACATGCACCATTCAGGCCATCCATTTATCCAAATTGTCGAAGCATCCCTCAGATGTCAAGAGGAAGTAGGCAGAGGGCAGGAGCTTCGGAAATGTACTTCAATCTGAAAACCAGGAAAGGTGCAGGGCAGGTGTAGTTTGGAAGCTGTACCTGTCTCTAAAGAGGTAAACAGACCCCACAGTTTGAAAAAGCCCCAAAGATTGTCCTGTGAAAGTCAACACCTTACCCCCACCATGCCATCTCCGTCCCAACACTTGGGGCACAAGCGACCAGATGTGAAACTCTCAAGCCTGGCACAGAGCATTAGAATCAATAAGAGAACTTTAAAAAGGTGCCTGGGCCTTGGCCTCACAAGGGAAAGCGAGTGTTCCTTCTTCAAGGATATGGACCCACTGGAACAGACTATTTCCAGGCCCTCGTGATTATGGTCTAAGAACCATAACTGTCACAATCACTCTGGGACTAGTAAGAAATGCAGAATTTTGGGTCGCACCCGATACCCCAAAATCACATCTGCTATTTAAATAAGACCCTCAGTAACTGAAGTTTGGAGCACTGCTGTACGGGAGACCAGAAGGCAGGGTGGCATATTCACGTTGAACTCCAAAGCCTGATAGATCTGGAATTCCAATTTTGTCATTTAACTAATTCCTAAGCACATAAAAGTTGGGGAAGTATGATGTCTTAGCCAGTTTCCTGTTGCTCGAACAAAATATGTGAGACCTGGTACTATATAAAGAGTACAGGTTTATGGGCTGGGGATTTAGCTTAGTGGTGCTAAGCTTCACAAGAACAAGGTCCCAAGTTCAATCCCTGGTATCCCCCCCCCGAAAAGAGAGTAAAGGTTTATGTATACCACAGTTTTAGAGGCTCAGAGCCCAAGATTGGGCAGCCCTTCTGTTTGGCCTCTTGTGAGGCCCTCCTGGTCAGTGATTATGGTGGGAGCACAGGCAGAAGAGATCACGTGGTGAGAGACTTGGGGGCCAGGCTTTTTTTTTTTAATAACCACCTGTGATCACCACAGGAACTAACCGAAGTTGCATTAATTCCTTTCGGAGATGGCGCCCCCATGCTCTAATCACCTTCCGTGAAGCTCTGCCCTTTTAAAGACTCACCACTTGGCCAACATGGCTACCCAAAGGGTCAGACTTCAGGGACAGGAACTCAGGTCCTTTGGGAGACCCAGGTGAGGCATCTCCACCCTGTGCTGGGTGGCCATAGACAGCTCAGTGCGGTGCTGGCCCGTGGCAGGGGTTCCATGATCTCAGTTCCTTCCTCACCCATGCGTCCAAAGATTCATCCCGGGCTCTGAGAGAGCGGAATTCTGCGTCCCACTGCTGTCTGTGCAGCAGGCGAATGATCTCGCCAGCACTGTCTTCAGTGATGTCTTCTGGTCTCACTCATAAAACAACATCAAAACGTTTTTGACCTGCAGGCATCTTTGAAGTTGACGCCAGCTCTGTCCCAGAGTTTAAATAATGCTTTGCAGCATGGCGAGAGAGACGACTGTGTTCTCTGCTTTGCTGGCTTCCTCTGTGCTCCCTGGAGAAGCTGTAGGATAGATTCTGTGTCAGGTGACACGGGGACCACCCACAGCCACAGGACCTTTTGAAGACACCTTTGATTCGCCACCAGCTCACTCTCCCCGAGTTCCTGTCCACTTCCTCTGAACTTCTGCATGTATCCTTGCTCTCCCTGAGCTGCTGGGAGTTTGGCTTCACGGTAGGATGTCATCTGTGTCTATTTCACAAGGGAGGAAGCCGATGTCGGGGCTGGGACAGTTTCTCCAGAAGAAACACATAGGGTCTTGTTGAATCTTAAATCTTCTTAACCAGCTCAGCGACCTGAGAAAATGAGGAAACCCCACCTCTAGCAGCTGTTCCCCATCAGTTCTGGAGGTTGAGTATCCTCTCCTGCCAATTTGGGGGTCACATCTATAGCTGGTTATGGCAACTCACCAGACAACGCTTTCTTGGAAAAACTATGACTCTCTGCATCTGTCTGTCTGTCTAGGATATGCACACATGCATGTGACCACCCTAGAATATCTCTGAACATGTGTTATGTGGGACCAGGGATGACTGCAATGGTGGCAGAAGAGATATGAGGAAAAGTCCTTGCCGCACTGTGGGAGAAGGGTGTTCCTAAGATGTTGTGCACACAGATCTCTTTGGGAAGGAGGTAGTTTCTTGTAAATGTCGTATCTTTTTACCAAGGATTGAACTCAGGACCTTGTGCTTGCAAGGCGGGTGCGATGCCACTGAGCTAAATCTTTAGCCCTCTTTATTTTTTTATTTTGAGACAGGATTTTGCTAAGTCATTAAGTTGCCCAGGCTGGACTCAAATTTGCAGTCCTGCCTCAGCCTCCCAGAGTGCTGGGACTACAGGTATAGGCCAACATGCCCAGCTTAGACTCTGTGTCTCTCATCTACTCCTTGATGATTCTGGAGTTGCTGGCCCATGGCCACACTTGAGCGGGAAGAGATTAGAATGATCTCTCATCCTGGGGGAGAGCTGCAGGAGCAGGGAGGACGCAGGAATAGGTGGGGAGGGTTACCACCCACTGGAGAGATACCTCCAGAAGTCCTGTGTTCTCTCATGATTCTGCCACCATGCCTCGTCCATCCATTCAAAAGACTGTTACTGAAAGCGTTCTTACACAGCAGAACATAGCCAGTCACGGGAAAATGGCACACACGCTGTATTAACTATGATGACACTGGATGAAGCTCACATCAGTTTCTGGCAGTGGGGAGGAAAGGGAAAGAGTGATCCCTGTATCGTTCTTAAACCAAACTCACACATAACTAACGGCAACAGCTTAACACACTAAGAGTCAAGGACAGGCAAGAACGACTACTGTCACCACTACTAATTAAGCCTCTTCTGGAAATCGGGACCCAGCATACAAACCAGAAGAAAGAAGTGTAACTACAGAAAAAGGAGAGGAGGTGTAGTGACCGCAATTTGAAGATGGTGTCATTGTCTTCCCATAATACGCTGTATTAACTATGATGACACTGGATGAAGCTCACATCAGTTTCTGGCAGTGGGGAGGAAAGGGAAAGAGCGATCCCTGTATCGTTCTTAAACCAAACTCAAACATAACTAACGGCAACAGCTTAACACACTAAGAGGCAAGGACAGGCAAGAACGACTACTGTCACCACTACTAATTAAGCCTCTTCTGGAAATCGGGACCCGGCAAACTATGATGACACTGGATGAAGCTCACATCAGTTTCTGGCAGTGGGGAGGAAAGGGAAAGAGCGATCCCTGTATCGTTCTTAAACCAAACTCAAACATAACTAACGGCAACAGCTTAACACACTAAGAGGCAAGGACAGGCAAGAACGACTACTGTCACCACTACTAATTAAGCCTCTTCTGGAAATCGGGACCCGGCATACAAACCAGAAGAAAGAAGTGTAACTACAGAAAAGGAAGAGGAGATGTAGTGACCACAATTTGAAGATGGTGTCATTGTCTTCCCATAGAACTAGGACCCATCTGATTGTAACCAATCCTCTTTGTGCCTTTCTGCTAACGTCCTCAATGCGCGATAGATGGTGTCATTGTCTTCCCATAGAACTAGGACCCATCTGATTGTAACCAATCCTCTTTGTGCCTTTCTGCTAACGTCCTGTCAATGGGCGACCTGTTCCTGAGCACCACCCCAAGTCCTGCGTCCGGCTATTTCTCACTCAGCCCCTCTGAACTCATCTTGCATTCAGTTTCCTTGGGTCAGCTGAGTCCATTACCCCTTGCTCAGCTACTTCGCAGCTTCCAGGTGGCCCTGGCCCCTTATCCTGGGCTATTTGCCCGACTCATTTAAGCCTTTAAAAAATCTGAAATGTTGTCTTGAATGATATCAGAGTAAAATCTACTCAGGGACCCAGGTGAAATAAACCTCCAGAATTGACAGCGTGTGTGGTCAGGCAAATCCATTTCTAACACAAATGAGGTGGGAAAAGGGGAAGGGAGGGGACCCGAGGAAAAGAGAACCTAGTTTGGGCCATAACGCTTTTGAGGGCGTGGAACATGAGATTTTCTCTCTCTTAAGTGAAATCTTTGAAGAAAGAAGATTTCCTTCACCAAGCAAGTTGACACTAAGCATCAAGGGTGTTTTAAAAGTATGAAAGCTCTTTAACCCAATTATCCTACCATCTGAATGTATCCCAAGGAACAATTTTAAATCTCAAATACACTTCAAAGATAAAGATGCCCATCAGAACATGGGTACGCTAGCCAAAAAATGGAGGTAACTGAAGTGCGCAACAGTGAGAAATGTTTATAACACATCCACACGGCGAAACATATGAGATTTATCAAGGATAATAAAAACCTGGAAATATTTACCTCAAACAAGAAAACTTATTAAAATTAAATATGCATTATCTTCAAAAATTATTAAGTAATGTTCAAAAATTGTTGCCTGGAAGTGAAAGGACGTGCTCCAAAATGTTAACATTGAATAGAATTTACTTTTCTTTTTACTTTTCCATGATGCGTATTTTTCTAATAATAGCATTGAGATATAATTTCCATATTATACACTTCATCCTTTTGAAGTATGTGGTTCAGTGGATTGCAGTACGGTCACAGTTGGGTGAAGCCATTCCCACAATTTTAGAATATTTTCATCGCCTCAGAAAGGAACTGTATATTTTAGCTATCACCCTCGATCTCCCAAGCCCTCCCATCCCTACCAACAATAAACGAGCCATCTTTCCGTGGAGTCGCTTATCCTGGATATTCTGTCAATGGAGCCCCTGCCACAATGCAGCCTTTTATGTCTGGGTCCTCTCACTTCAGGGCTTGCCCGTGCCGTGACACGGGACAGCACTGCCCTCTGCCCTGACCAGCTCGGAGTCTGCTGCCTGGCTGTTCTGTGCTGTATTTATCCATGCGTCAGTTGATGGGAATCGGTGGCTTCCACCTTTGGTTATTATCAATAATTCACATGGACTTCAGGTGTAATAATAATACCCAGGGTTGTTCTCCAGGCAGGGGCTCGTCCTAGTGAACATCTGTCAATTTTGTGGTGGTGGTTGATGACCCAGCATCCAGAGCCCTTCTCCTGTTTGTGAATTCACCACTTTATGAATCTTATAGAAAAGAGTCCTCTTCCCAGGACGGAAGCCAAGAGGGCCAGATGATGCATTTGCAGTCTGCCTTGCGACAGGAAAGGAGCACATGGTTTAGACCCAGCCTTTCCGATTGTGGCCTGCCCCGGCCTTGAGCCAAGATCCAATGATGAAAAGCAGAAGGGCCACAGACACCTCTCTGCCACGGCAGATTCTGTGGCTGTGACACTGTGTCCAGAGGTGGTAGCAAGAGCAGCAGAGCTAGCAGTCATGCGTGGCCATGTCCCGGGGCAGTGGTGGCAGTGGGGCAGCAGAGATGCCAGCTGAGACTCTGTGCTTCCCAGCAGACGTGACAACTGCATCCCCTCCAGCCTGGTCCTGGGTGGTGGTTTGGCTGGGGATGGAAAGCTGCTCGCCTTTCTGTTCCGGCCCATTTCCTAGGCTCAGTGATGTGGTAAAGCGTCCAATATCACTAAATTTCTTCTCAGCTTAAATTAGCATAATGCTTTTTACTGCTGTAGCTAAGAAGCTTGACTAGCCAAGGATGCCATTTCTTTGCAGGAGAAATGCCTCCTTTATAAGTGACACACATGCAATAGCAACTCTAAGAAGATAACAACAACCTGGGGTGTGTTAAGTATGAGAACCAGAACCTGGGCTTTGGCTGATCCCTAACAAAGTTTGCTGGTGGAAAGCTTCCTATTTGGGCACCAAAGCCCTGCAGCCTAGAGGAAATGCGGGTGAGAAAGATTGTTACACAGCGAAACAACAGCAACACAGAAAGCAAAGGAAGATCTAGTCAAAGGTGGTACAGAGCTCTGACTTATGAATTCAAAATGTGGCCCTTGCAGCTTCAGGAAAGCATGAGTTCCTTTGCCTGGTGGAATCACTGGAAATGTTGGTATCGACTAGGTGCATTACAGGTAGAACTCCTCTGTCTCAGGGAGACATCTGCTTTCCACATTGACTAGGGTAGGCAGCCTCCAAATGGCCCCGGTGATCCTAGACCAGCCACGTATGGTCTCTTCTCTCATTGAGCCAGAGCTGGTCTGTGTAACAAAACCACTATGGCAGAAGTGCTGGCATGGGACTTGCAAGGCTGGGTCATAAAAGGTACTGCATTCATTCTGGGCTTTCAGGGTCTTTCTGGGGAAGCCGGCTGCCAGGCTGCCAAAGCGCTTGAGCATTCCCGTGGCAGGAGGGAAGGTCAGGCCCACTCCAGCAACCATTTTCCGGTCTGACAACCTTGGAAGTGGGTCTGCCAGCGTCAGACAGCGCTCCTTCCCACTGCAGCCCTGGATGGCGTCTGAGTGCAGCTTTGGGACAGACCCCAGCCAGAACTGCCCAGCAAGCCACTTCTGACCCACTGACCTAGGGAAGCCGTAAGAGCTGTTAAATGATTACTGCTGTTTTAATCCCCGAAGGGCTGGCTGATTTGTTATTTAGCAATAGACACATAAAACACCAACAAAAAAAATCTTTATAGTGACTATTATTTTGAGAAACTCAATAAATTCCATTGGCTGGGCAGTGGGGACAGCAATAACCTTTCATTTTGCAACTTGTATATCTAAGAATACTGTTTTACCAGTGTGACACATTCACACTCAATATGAAACTTTAAAAATAAGTGTTTGATTCATAAATGTAATGCTAGTGGTACTTGGGGTTTTTCTCTCTTTTTCTAGAGAAGATGGAGGTGTGTGGAGTCCTTCCTGAAGCTGGCCCTGAGGGCTGCCAGGAAAAGAGATGGCTCCGGATGGCTTGGGCACAGGCCAAGGGTGGAGCCCAGCCTCAAGGCTCAGGGCCCAGGCGTCCCCAGAAATCCAGACAGCACCAAGCATTTCTCTTTTTCTCTCTGTCTCTCTCTGCCCCTTGACCTTCTCCAGTCCTAACACCCGGCAATTTAACAGCATCCTTTTAGCCCATCACAGTACACCTTAAACTTGTGTGCTCAAAACTCTCAGACGGGTTGCACGAATTGCCATCCCCAGCCTGATCAAATCCCTTCACCCAGAAAAAAGCATTGCAGAACCTCTGCACTCTGCCAACACCACACTTCAACAGTGATTAAGCGTGCTGTATGCTACTCACTAGTAGCTGCGTGGATTGGCAGGCAGAGCTGTAATTAACCGTGGAGTCCATCAACAGCTATGTATCTTGATTTTAGAAATGGACCTGTTTAGCAATGTTCTAAAAGTGGCAGACATCGTCTTTTACTTAACAACCAGACCCCAGCTACCCAGCTTCCAGACATGCCTGGCATGTCAGGATTGTTTGCAAAAACAAACAAATATGACCTCATTTTTTTTACATGCCTTATTGAGAGTCTTTCATGCTGACAAGGATGGAATGTGACACATCCTTGGGACTTGTTGCATAATACTGGATTTTGCCTGAGGCTTCTGCCCTAGGACTTCCTCCACCCCTCAGTCCACCCGCAGCAGCTCCCAGACTAGGGGTGCACTCGAGATAGCTTCTGCTGGCCCTGCCTCAGCAGGTGGGTGTGGCAACACTGTCCTTCCCTGGCCTTTTGTGGAACACAACTGTCCTTCTCAAACTCAGGTCCTAAACATGTTTACAGAGTCCTTGGACTCACAAGCACTCAGCCCCCTATCTTCCAGGGAAAGGAGAGACCCTCAGGTTCCTGATCCCTCCAGAGCTACTAATCGGTCAAAGACAAACACTGTCCCAGGAACTTCTTTGTGAATTCCTCCAGCTGGTCTTTTGGAAGCCAACCAGCAAGTCCACAGGAGCCAGCCAGATGCCACACATGATCACCAGAGAGAATTCTGGCAGAGCCTCAAAGGGCCATTCAGAGCCAGTTACTCCTTGGCTCCTCTGACAATGTCTCCTCTCACGGGACTCAGGAACACCAGGCTTCCTTGTCTCCATCTGGAAGGTGAGTCCAGACCACCCCTGCAGATACCAGGAGACCATTTCACCCACAGCCCATATGCAGAGCTCACCTTGCCAAGCAAACCCTTCACTGAGCTCATCTGCTGCGCTGAATGAAATATTCGGTATCACACACAGGAGTGTTAGCTTTTGGTAACTGATGATGAGATGTATACAAAAGAATATTTCAGCTGGAGCAAATGTCAATTTTTCTAATGGAATCTTTTTAAACAGGAACTGATATTTTGGGTAGAGATTGTTTAAGCCAATTCTGACTTCTTGAAAACACAGTGGAATTTGAATTTGGATAAGGGAGCTCCATCCTTGCCTTTCCAAACCATTCAGGGTTGCCAGCCACAATTCTGCCTCCTGCCTCATTTCTGTGGGATCTGCCTTGGTAGTGCCACCCCCTCTGATGCCTAGGTGGGGCTTGGCAGCTCCTGCGCCAGCCCGATGGTGTCCACCAATTGGTATGAAAGCTCCCCAGATGCTGGGCTCTGCCTGCCACTTTTGGGAGGCCAAGGGCTGAAGGTGACGATGACAGCCTGCCAGGCACCTCCCTTGCCACCTTCCATCACAGAGGCTGGGAACAGGAAACAGGAAACAGGAAACTGCTTTCTCAGTTGCACTTTCATCTAAGGGAGTACATGCAACCCAGGCCTGCACACAGTAGACAACCACACCAAGATCCAGGGTTGGCTGTAGGGGCACAATTCTATTAACTCTGAAACCTCCCTCTGCCCTTTGTATTCAACCCTTTTCCTCACCCTTCATACCTAGCCACCCTTGACCTATTTTTGTCCCTATAATTTAGAATTCCCTGAAGTTTTAGCTCTTACCTATTAGGCACATCAAGGCCACAGCATGCAGATAGCAGGGATATAGGAACGGAATTCCTTGAACAAAGCCATAAGTCAGGAAAGGACTCTCCAGCTTAGAAGTAGGATTTGGAAAACACTGCTTTCTGATCTGGATATTAGGCACAAGACTGGACAACTTAACTTGGATTGAAATGGAAATAGTCACCCAATCACATATCTGAGCTTCAGGTGTGTGTGGCCCAAGGACATGGGGAGGTATTCTCATATTGCCAGCATGGTGTGGATGTTCTGAGCCTAGAAATTCACCTAGACAGTGGTCCAGAGAGTGTTTATACTTTCAGGGAAGTAAATGTAATGATAGTGTACCTGAGGTACACGTCCATAATCAAAGTATATGCAGGACCCTACAGAAGACAGTTTTTCACCCACAAAATTACAAATCATGCAAAGAAATCCCAGGCCATGAGCAATAATCAGCAGTTTTGGCCAACAAACAAATGAGAAGCAAAAAATCATACAGAAGTCTTTAGGGACTTTAAAATAGCTGTATTCAAAGAAAGCAAAGAAGAAATATACTAATGAGGCAAAAACAGAATATTGGAAAGGATAAACAGAAAGATAGAAGAGGTACCAAAGAGAAAATCTCAGATACTAACAAAATAATAATTGATTCTTAAAAATTAATGGTTAGGCTAAACAATCCGTAGATAATTGAAAGAGAGATTGGTGTGTACGTTAATAGAGGCAAGAAAATTGCAGAGTGTGACAGTTAATTGTGGTCTGTCAACACGACTGGGGTAAGAACCACCGAGCAGATTAGTAGAGTCTGGGCGTGTATGTGGATGACTGACAAGTAGGTCTGCAAATTGAAGGAAAAAGACCCACCCCAGAGATGGGTGGCATCAACCAATAGACTTGTAGCCTGGGTGGAATAAAAAGGAGCTCCTTTTGGAGGAGCTCTGGTATTTATCGTTGCCTTTGAACTTGGGTCTCCAGTTTCTTTAGCCTTCCAGCACAGACTCTCCTTTCTCCCAACACAGACTATCACAGGAGACTATACAGTGAGCTTCCAGGCCTTCAACCTGCAATTGTCATTGGATTCTCTGACTCTGCAGCATGCAGACAGCCATTTTTGATTCATCCACTTTGATCCTGCAGACAAACATTGTGATTCTCTCACTTCTAATACTGTATGCCTACTTAGTAAATCCCTTTGTATAAAGACACATATGCTTTATATTCATTCTGTTTCTCTAGCAACCCCCAACTAATACAGATTTTAATACCAGACTAATTACTCTGGAGGGAACTTTAAGGCATTCCAACATTTGTGCTGTAGTACGGGTACCACTGGCTTCTTTTAGCCATATCTACAATGAGAATCAGGATCAAAAAGCAGAGTTGAATAATTTGAAAATTTTTGCTGGTGGTAAGAAAGGAAAAAACCTGTAAAGTTGGAACTTGTAAAGCTGAGGCCAGGAGAACTTGATTGCTGAAAAGATTAGCATTAAAAAGAAGCCAAGTATTTTGCATCAGGAGAATAATAAACATGCCCCGCGGGGATCTCATCTCAGGAGTCAGCAAGACTGGACATGTCTCAGGCTCAAAGATGCAAAAGTGAAAGACTTTGCTTTAAAAAGGAGAGCTATGTAGGAAATCGGTTCCCTGGGATTTGGTTCACAGTATTCAGCCATCTGAGCACTCAGAGGCCTCTGCAGCCAGGACCCAATGAGGCCTGGCTCCTGTTTGTAAATGAGGCAGACCTTGGCATCATCTATGTGATACTACTGGTTTTTCAGGCATGCAGAATATAAGTTATGTACAGGATTCCACCCGGGTTTCAGAAGAAGGCCTGAGAGGCTAGGCAGTGTGTCCCCAAAAGGATAGTGCATGAAGCTATGAGTGAACCCTAGGTGCAGGGGAGCCCCCAGAAAGTTGGAGATGCCAGGAACATGGATTGTCTGCTGAGGACAGGCACAGTCAGTGAGTGGAGGCAGCCTAAGAGAGAAGCCACAAAGCCTGCTTCAAGCAGTGCCATGGGCAGAGCCACTGAAGCCTTTGGAACTTTCATCTCCTCAAAACCTACTCTGGGTTCTAGGCTAAGAAGTATAGGAGTTAATATTTGCACTGCTGGGTTTTGGTCTTGCTTTTGTCTAATTCCTTTCTATCCTTGATTATTTTCCTTTTTGGAGTAGGAATGCTTACCCTGTGCCATTATACATAGGAAGTATTTAACTTTCTTTTTTATTTTGATAGGGTCTTGCAGCTAAAGGTTTACCTTGACTCTTGGCAGAAAATTCAGACTTGGACTTTTTAGCAACACTGGAATTGTTAACACTTTGGTGATTCTTAGAGATGGGCTAAATGCATTTTGCATGAAGAGGTGCACATGAGTCTTCTGGGGGTCAGAGGTGGAATATTGTAGTTTAGGTCTAGAATGATCCCCAAACCTCTTGTGCACTCAGAGACAGGGCTTTGGGAAGGTGAGTGGGCCATGGGACACTGTATTCATCAGGGGGCTAATCTGCTGAAGGGTTTATAACTGAATATGTCGTTAGGAGGTGGGGCCTGGTTAGAAGAAGCTGGTCATTAGGGGCATGACCTAGAAGGGTGTTTCTCCCTCAGGTTCCTCCCTTAACTCTCTGCTTCCTGGCCGCCATGACGTGAGCAGCCCTCCTAGGGCAGACCCTTCTACCACACCCTTCCTGCCTTGGAGCCGGCCAACTATGGATCGAAAACCAGGAGCCAAAATAAACCTCTCCTTCAATTTGTGCACCTTGGGTATTTTGTCTTGGCAATGAGGAAAGTAACTAAGATGCAGAGATAGACAGAAATGAAATGTGAAAGGGAAATTAAAAAAGATGGATCCATTATGCTGAGAGCAGTTCCAGGAGTAAAGAATTCAGAGTCTGGGAAAGAGGTGATGTCCGCAGGGAAAATGGCTGAAATGCTTTCAGAGATCAGCAAAGACACATGGCCTCATATTGCACAAACACTCTAAGAATGAAGTAGGATAAGTAGACATAAATCCTTCTTTTGCAAAGAAAAAAAATGACAAAAGCTAATCAAGTATAGATTACCTGTAAAAGAATGGCCATCAGATAAACAGCAGAGATCCTGCCCTGAACACACACCCTGTAAAGATCTTGGACTGATCTTCAGTGTGCTGAGGAAAAGCCTTCCAGGGGGTGACAATGTAAACCCTTTCCCAAATTCTTCTTCTCTTTCAGGGTATCTGGACATGCAGGGTTGGTGTATTTGTAAATAAGTTCTCCTTTATTTCCACACTCACATCTCTCTGGCTTCCTTCCATTTGCTCCTCTCAGGTAAGCTGGAAGCTGGCCTCCCCCAAAGATCCACGACCCAACCCTTAGAATCCATGAAAGTCACCCGACAGCAGAAAAGGTCTCTGCAAAGATGACTGATGAGGAAGATCCTACATTACCCACTGAGGCCCTAAATGCAACCTCATCCCTCCTTAGGATGAGGGTGAGGCAGAGGGACGTGTGACCACACTCAGACGAGGCTGAGGAAGACGGATCAAGGCATCGTGGGATGGAGCTGGCTTTGAGCCAAGAGGCTACAGTCCAAGGAACATCCAGAGGGGTGCAGCCTGGGCAATACCTTGATTTTGGACTTTCCAATTCCAGAGCTGTAAGATAGCACATCTCTGCTGTTTTGTGCCACACAGTTTATGGCAATGTGTTAAAAATAGCCACATGTAACTAATGGCTCTTACTAATGAACGCTTATAATATATCATACTTACCATCGCCAAGGCCCTGTGCTCAGATTTTTACCTTAGACCTCTCCCTTGAGCTTCACCATACTTCCTGGGGTGGTCCGTGTACAGGAGCGAGTCAGGAATCCAGCAGAGGCAGGCTGAGCCCAAAGCCGTCCTTTGTGTGAGCTCTGTGGCCCTGTCTCTGAAGGGGGGCCAGGCAGGGACACCTGTCAAGCAGGAAGGAAGAGGGTTATGTCCACCTTGATGTACGCCAGGATCCCGGGGAAAGTGTTAGGAGTCTGGGCATGGGCGCCTCTCTACCCGCGGGCTCTGCCCACCAGCTCTGAAGAAAGGAGACAAACTCATCTGGAACTGAGTAGGACAGACAGTGAGCAGACAGTTGTCACCCAGCCCAGACCACCAGCCCCAGCTCCAAAAGTCACCAGGAACTGGGATCTTCCACGACACTGGATGGCTACGTAAAAGTAAAGAAAAACTGAGAGAAAAGGAAGAGGAGAAGAGAGGGAAGGGAAGGGAAGGGAGGGGAGGAGGAAGAGAACAGCTCAACCACTTTTCCTCCATAAGCTGCATTCAACCAAGGGAAAGTAACTGAAGACCTGAGGAAGCGGTGCTCGGTGCCTAAGGTATACGGACCCCTGTAGGTCCTCAGGACCAATTAGCCTCCCTTTGGGACACTGAGCCCCTCACTGCCCCCTTCCTTGGATAGAAAGGGGGCTCTGTACTTTGATTCCCTACCCCCACCTGTCCCTGCCCCTGGCCTGCTCTGGGAAGTGCCACATCACTGCCTGAGCTTACCGACCTGCCGCTCCGAGGTGGCCTAGGCCAGTCTGCCATGCAGGCCCCACGAATACTCAGTGGACCTGGTGGTGGCCCTAGCAACCCCACGAACTTAGGTAAACGCACACACAGACCTTAAGTACAGGCAGAGACGCGGTCACCACAATGACTAGCCTCCCCAGACGGAGGGAGCATTTCCTGTGTATTGAGCACAGGGTGCCTGAGTCTTTTTGGTCCCTTTACCCCTGCTGTGCTGTCCTGCCCAGCCTCCCCCCAGCAGTCCTGCTGTGAGGCTCAGCGGCCCTGGCTCAGGGCGTGCTGAGCTCCAGGACTCCTACATCCTGCAGGTGAGGGCAGAGCCCCCTCTCCACACCCTAGAGCCCTAACTGCTCCTGTTTCTCCCCAGCCCCACCCAGAAAGTCCCGGTGATGCTGCAGCCAGGCTTTCACTCTTCTCGGAGCTCCACAGACCTCCCTGTCTTGCTAACAGGGTGGCCTTCAAAGTGATGCGTCATGTTAAATGTTACTCCTGCGAGGATGGCTGGACAGGAAGGGAGTGCAGGGAGGAAGGGACTGAGAGGTCCTTCTGGGGAAACCGAGGCTGTGTGTGGTCTAATAACCTGCCCAAAGTGCCCGTTGTTGGCTTCATCAGAAAGTGGATGAGGAGGAGGGACTTAGGGCACATCCACAGGCCTGGGCCAAGCCTGCCCACGCTGTTCAAATTCAGTGTTCAACACTCCTTCCCTGGCTCCACGTGGGGCTGGAGAGAGCCTGGAACGGCACCAGGGGGAGACACAGCAACTCCTCCGGCAGGGCAGGAGCTGCCCAGGACACTTCAATCCCAGGCAGCTATTGCTACCCGTGACACTTCCTAAAGGGATATGATAAATGTTTTTGCTTTTGAGATGTAAGGCAAAATTGCCCTTTTCAAGGATTATGATAATTGATTCTCTTGCCAAGACCTGTGACTGGGTGTCACGCACACCTCGCCAGCAAGGAGCACGCAACACTCAGGATTCTTCTGAAGCACGCTTTATTGGAGGTTCTTCTGCATTCTTCAAGATGGCGGAAAGACCCCGAGCCGGACGCGAGCCTGCCTTTTATAGCCTCTCGGGTGACGTGGCCCATTTCTATTGGTCAATGCCGGCCTGCGTCATTCTGACGAGCCAAGCGCCTCTTCTGCGCAGGCGTGAACCACCGTCACTGGCGGATTCACCTCCAGAATTCATGCAGAGCATGAAGAACCCGGAAATAATGGCGCATGACAACACCATGCTCTCGAGGGCTTGCTCTGTGGGGAAGGGTGCCAGGCCCTGAGGAGAACACCCGGCAAGTCAGGCACGTCCCTGGCCTCACAAGTCCAGAAGCCTGGAGGCAGTCACGGTCCAGTCATGCATTCATTGCCTCCGTGCCCCAACACGCCCTCTATGCCCCTCTGCCTCCAGGTCCCTTTGCCAGCCGCTCCTGTGAGTCCATGTGACAGGGGAGCTGCAAGCCCTGTGGAGAGAGACCGATCCGCTCTTTCCTGTTTGCTGGCTGGCTGCTTCCTGTGGGCTTCCTGTTTTGGGGAGAGGAGGGGCACCATCCCAGCGGTTATTCTTCAGCCCGACTGGATGCAGGCATTGCCACACTGTAGCAGCAGCAGGGCTCAGTTTGCAGCTTCAAGACTCACACAGAACCAATTATTGAATCCCTGGCCCCCAAGAAACACCATCAGCAGCTGGCTGGGGCCCCTAGTGCTTTACATGAGAGTCTCTGTTCTTGTTACTCAGCGCTGATGTGATACCTCTGGTGGCTGCCTATCTTTTTGAGGTCTCTCGCAGGATTCCTCTGTTCCCCTCTCTGATAATAGCACCCCTCATTTACAAAACCACCCCACCCACATGCCCAGAAGATTCTGTGTAACGTCAGGGGCAGGGCCCCTGCCCTAATCTGGCCTGGACATGGTGCTAGTCCAGAGGCCGATGCGTGGACTTGGGCAGCTGAGTTGCGACTTCCCTTGGAGCAGTCCACGCACTGAGATCGCTTTCTTCTAGAGTCACCAACTGGGAGACTGAAATGGTGGTGTCCACTGTGTGTCCACTCTATTTCTCCTCTGCCACCCCCATCCCAGGTAATTCCGTGTGGAAGAGAAAATGGTGAAGACACCTCACAAAGAGAGAAATAAGATTGAGCCCGAGAGGGAGAGAACATCCTTAATCCAGTCATGGTTGATACCTAGTATGTCTGGCTTTTCCAATTTCTGGAATCAAAATTCCCCCTTGGGTTTAAGCAAGTGTGAGTTAGATTTCTGTCATGATCAACTGAAAGAGTCCTGACTAAAATGGCTGAGGTAATGCTCCTCAGACAGAAGCATCTAGAATCGAGTGAGTCAGCCTTGACTGGCCAGACTCCTCACCAGGCCAGCAAGCCGCTTAGGTGTCCCCTCTGCATGACAGTCATTTCATAAGCACCCAAACCACCAGCTCTAGATGCTCTTCAGCCATGGCCAACCCATCAGGAGCAAAATTCAAGATGAAACTGATAGCAAAGGAATAAAAAATATAGTCTACCCTGCATGCCAGCATCCAGAGCCTAAGCCTGCCTATATAGTTTTTTCTCTGCCCATCTGTGTGAGAAAATGTATTGATGATGTGTCCATAACTGTAGGATTGCATTAATAACACTTCTGAAAAGAATCATACCACAGTGATATATGCACACCTGTGTTTATAGCGGCACAGTTTGTAATAGCTAAATCTTGGAAACAGCCCCAATGCCCATCAGTTGGAGATTGGATAAAGAAGATGTGGTTTTTCTATAAAATGGAATACTATTCAGCCATAAAGAATGAGAAATTAGATTCATTCATAGGAAAATGGATACACATTGAGGATATACTCCTAAGTGAAATACATTAGTCACACATGTGTAAATACCGAATAGTTTCTCTGGTGTGAATAAACTATAATAGTACATAAGATCCCAATGAGATAACTGACAATATGAAATAGGAAGAAAAGGCTAAAGGTGTAGGGAAAGTGGGAAGGGTAGGGAAAAGGTAACAAGGGAAAAGAAAAAATATGAGAAAATGAAAAATGGAAATAAAGTGTTTGTAAATGGGGAAGGGAGGAGGTGGTGAAGGGAGGGCAGGGACAGGGGGAAAAATGAGAACCAAGACCTATCATGTAAAGGTCCAAGATCCCAATAACGAATGTAGCTGTACTGTGTACCTAAAATGTACCGATAAACTCAATTTAAAAAAATAACACTTCTGTTTCCAGTCAAACTCCTTTTGGAAATATTGGGTTTCAAAGCTTGCCAGGAAATGCTAGAAAAAAAAAATATATATATATACACACACACACAAAGTGGTCATCGGAAGATACTGTGAACATTCAAACTTTTTACGAAAAAGGACACGCTGCCTCTCGTTTCCTCAGATCCTCCTCTCACTTTGAAGACACTCACCGGTTGTTCTTGTCACTCTCTGAAGCCGTTCTGGACGTTTTCTTTCATGAGTGTCTTTACAAGGTGCGATGAAAATTACGGAGAGTGCTGCGGCCGAGCGCCACCCAACAGAAAAGCAGGCTCCTAAACGCGTTGCACCGCGTCCTCCTCCGCCTTATTCATTCAATCCGGCACCGTGTGACTTCCAGCTCTTCCCCAAAGTCAACATGAACGCAGAAAGGAAATGTTTCAAGTGGATTCTGGGCACCAAGGCAGCTACAACAGGATCACTCAAGGCACTTGCCCAAGAGGACTTCCAGAGCTGCTTCACAAAGTGGCAAGAGTAATTTGGTAAGTGTACTCAAAGTGAGGGGAACAGTTGAGGGAGGCTTGTGGTAACGTGCCTTTTACTGTAATGAATTTTTAAGATGTAAGCATTCACCGTATATTTCAATCACGCCTTGCATACATGTAGGTACACACTTCCCTGCCCACCTTTTCCCTTCCTGCAAGAGTGGGCCACAGGAATCTTACAAACTAATTTTGTTACCCATCCCCTTCCATCCACCTCCCAGACAAGGAAGTGGAGTCTTCCCAGGAGTTACATAGCTGGAAGTCCCAGCTATGCGGGTGTCGGACTGAACTGAAACTACCCAGATGGCAGGGACCTCACAGTCACCGCCCTCTGACACTGCCTGACCATGGTTACTGGAGGTCCTTTGGGAAGCACAGGACAGCTGCAGGCCTGAGGCCAAGAGGTCTGTGGGGCCTTCTCTCCAGCTGAGGCCATCTACATGGGGTCTCCCAAAACTCAAGAGCTTCCCACAACTATATTTGAAAATGTTCCTCTGCATCAGAAACTTGAAAAATACACCCAGGCAAAAGCTATCCTTTTGCCAAGCTCAGCCCCAAAGGAGCAGGCAGCACCATGCAGAAAAAGAGCCCTGGGAAAGCAGCCAAAGCTGAGTCCTAGGCCTGGCCCTTAACCAGCTGGGAAATTCAGGGATAGCATTCAGCCTCCCTGGGCTTCTGCTTTCCCGTGTGTCACACAGAGGAAAAGGACAGTTGAGTTCTTTGCCTGACCTACTCCGCAGGGCTCTTGTCTTTAGTTCCCTCATCCTAAGTCCCAGCCCCTTGGTCTGTGCCTCACCAAGCAAAAATATGGACAGTACCCATCACTGAGTAACAACTTTCCAGAACACCAAGTAGCGGGTATGCGGGGCCTGGGTTCTCTAGAGAGATACCAGCTTGCAGGGATCACACACCTCAACTCCTGTCTCTGAACCAGAGGCACCGCAGCTCTCAGGGTTGGCCAAATCTGCCCAGTTCTCCTAACCACACTCTGACCACAGGAAAGAATCTAGAGACCAGCACAGGCCTCCAAGAGCTTGAGGAGCAGAGACTTTCTCTCCTGCATTCTGGGAATTGCCTTGTGACCTGACTCACCTTTGCCGTGACTCTAGTTTGAACTGGAGAACTGTGAGCTATGGTGGTGTCATCAGTTCCCCCAGAGGTGCATGCTTTGGGAGCTTTGTCCTCAGGGTGCTGGGCTGGGTGGTGGCATGGAACCTTTCAGAGGTGGGACCTAAGGGGAGGTCTTTAGGTTATTGGGGCTGCTGTCCTCCGTAGGAAATATCAGTCTGCTGGAGTGAGTTGTCACAATAGTATAAAAACTGGCCTCCTGGTTCAAGATGTGACAACTTTGTCCTGTACATGTTCCCATCGTGCATGGGACCCTCACCTAAGCCTGCCATGTCATTTGGACTTTCGGTCTCCAAAACTGTGAGCTAAATAAATCTATTTCTTCATAAGTGGCCTGCCTCAGTTATTTCATTGTAGCAATGAAAAACAGATTAATATGTCGTAGAAATCCAGGATATCAGAGCTGGAGAAGAAAGCTGACAGGTTTTAGTTGCTCACTCTCGGTCTGTCTTACAGTTAGATGAGAAAACTAGGAGCCAGAGGTGGCAGGAGGAGAGAAAGCAGCAAGTCAGTGGCAAGGCAGGGACCAGAACTCTAGCGTACACATTGTACATAAATTTTCCAGATCCAATCTCAGCCTCAAGAAGTGTGCTCTTGAGGAAGGTACATAATCCTCACTTTTCTCCTCTATCAAAGTGAGGGCAAAAATTAAAGTACCGTATAACTAAGATGCACATTGAGGCTGTATCAATAGGATGCACAGAACTGTACCCCCAAAAAGTTGTAAGTCCAAGTGGCAGGTCCTGTCCGAACAGTTATTAAATGGGTAGATAGTTAAACAAGGAATATAGTAATACTTCAGTTCACAAATGCTTCTGTTGGTAAGAAATTCTGTTCACTAACAAAAGTGTTCGGCAAAATTTTGCTTCCATTCCCAAATCCACATCAAGTGACAAACACACTATCCCTATGCAGACACATCACCCCCACACAAACACAAGTGCAGCTATCTTCCCCAAAATCGTAAAACAGTTTAAGTTCATAAACCGAGGTACCACTGTATCTGTATTACTTTTCCTTTTGTCACTATAACCAAAATCCCTGACACAACAGCTTAAAGAAGGAATGATTTATTTCGGCTGAGAGTTTCAGAGCTTTCAGTCCTCTTGGACCTGGGGCGAGGCAGGCACATCACTGTGGGAGCGTATGGCAGAGGAGAGTTGCTCAATTCATGGCAGCCAGGAAGCAGAGAGATAGGGAAAGAGGGAAGAAGGGACAGGGAACAAGGCACCCACCCAGTGACCTCCTCCCTCCGCCTGGCCCTACCTCCTAAGGGCTCCTTCAGCCGTGAACTCATCAGTGGGTTAATCCACAGGTGAGATTAGTGCCGCCACAACTGGCCGCCTCTCCGGGCTCCGCCGCTGAACAGTGCTGCAATGGGGATCAAGCCCTCCATACAGGAGTCTTCGGGGGACACTTCCTGTGCAAATCACAACAGCATCACTTCAGCCACGCTAGCCAGAGCAGGGTACAAGGCAGTGTGGGCTCCCAGGGCAGGGAAACTGACTCCCCTGTTGACTTCAGGGCCTGTGAGGCACCCATGGCCGTTTTCCATCCAAACCCAGCAGGTAGGTAAAGGGAGAGGCACACTCAGGAGTAGAGAGGTTGGGTTTTGTGAAGACCACACCTCACAGCATGGCCCCTTGTGACAGCTGCCTGGGTGTCAGGATGTGAATGGTACAGCTGCTTGGTGCACAGCCGTGGCTTATGGTCAACAAATCCGTGAGAGAGAGGGACAGAGAGTACGTCGTGGACCCCACAACCATGCTCTGAGCGAGCAGCAGCCACAACACAGGAATCAGAGATGGTGTCCCCTCCTCAGTCTTATGTGCCGGTGCCTCTGACAGAGCGGGCCTTTCTCTGGGCAGGGCATGGTGCTGATGACTCAAGATGTGTTTCGTGTCAGCTGCATCTTCTGATGCTCAAAGAACTCTCAACCAATGGTCAGACCGCAGGGAAAGCTGCCAGCGTGTGACACCCAGACACTGCCTGGCCTGAACCACTGTGCCCGAGGGCAGCGCCTCTCCTGCCCTGGCCTCGGGGATCCCCCAGGACAGACCTGAAGAATCTAAAGGGACGAGATCAGCACAGAGGGCACCGAAGAGTCTGATGGCTGATGGAAAAGCCATGCTCAGCCCGAGAGGAACGTGACGGGGTCGAACATGCTTGATGCGTCACTACGCTCTGGTTGGAAGCCTCCTGGACAGCAATAGTTTAAACCACTTTAATTTTGGAAGCAGATTTCTCTCTGTGTCTCTCTGTCTCTGTCTCTCTCCTCTCCCTCTCCTTCTTTTTTTTTCTCTCTCTCCTTTCTCCATCATCCCTTAAATGAAATGTCACCGGGAGCTCCAATGTATAAACCCCTACCAGAGGTGACACCGCTTCGGGCAGTTTAAATCTTCACTTTTAATGGAAAACAGCTCAGTTTCGTGAAGCTGCTGAATGGCTCAAGGGAACTGAGCTTCCAGAAGCAAAAGCTTTCCTGGAGTGTTCGCTAGAGAATGTCCTTAAATAACTTCAAAAGCATGACACTTATTTTAAGGGGACACCAAATTTTTTTTCACTGTGAATTAAATAGTTGGCACAAAGTGTGATATGTGGAGCCCTACAAATATTGTCACTTTTAAATAAAGCTGTCATATCACTCTTTTGAATGCACCTAATGGAATCAAAATATCCTAACACTTTGATGTATTACCATCTGTTTTTTAACTGTGGTGGAAAGCGCATAACATGAAACTCACCATATGGACCATCTTAGAGTACATCGTTCGATAGCACTGGTTGTACATGACCATCACCCCTGATATGTCAGCTTCATTGTACGGTGTCTGGCTGGGTCAAAGAGGCAAGACTCTGGGTACCGTACAAGTCTCTAAGTTCCTACCGCGCCCTATTCTCCTACTCTATTCCAAAAACTAAGCTCCTTTGTCTCACCACACCCTTCTGCCACGATTTCCTGCCTTGGGACCACCTGACCATGAACTGAATTAAATTAAACCTTCTTTTCTTCAAGTTGCGCGTTGCATCCAGAAGTGGGAAAGCTAACACGCTCCATGCACTTTGTGTGCAACCCTCACCACCACCTCCGTCTCCACCTCCCAAACCCTTTTCATCTCACCAAGCTGAAACTTGACCCAATTAAACAATGACTCCCCTCCCCCAGCCCCCTCCTTTCTGTCTCTAGGAAGGTGCTGTTCTGCCTTCCCTTTTAAAATGGATAGACAAGCTCTTTAACATGCACATTAAAAAATTTTTTTTTCTCTGTGAACTCGCTTCCATTCCACTCCTCATACAATGCAATGTAATTTTATGATTGAATGTTTTCTTTTCTTTTTTTGGATCACCCTAGCCTACTCTTCTGTAACAAGAAACATTAACATATATTTAAATCATTTAATGATTTTTCACACAGGATGTTGAACTCAGGGACTTGAACCCACTCACCAAGCCCTTTAACACTGACCCACATCCCCAGCCCTCCGTTCTGTTGTTTGTTTTGAGATAAAATAAGTTGCCCAGGTTGGCCTTGAACTTGAGATCCTCCTACTTCAGCCTCCCAAGTAGTTGGGATTTCAGGCATCCACCACCGTTTTTTATTTTTATGGCTATAGTTCTAAGTATTAAAATATTTTATTTTGAATTGAATCATCATTAAAATTATGCAATTAATCAAAATGAATATATGAAACCAAATTTAAAAACTTCAAGCCAAACTTTATTACAGATGCATTTCTAACGGAGATAGATGGGCTTGGCTCTTTTCCAGCTGGGTCATGTTTTGACTGAACACAACTTAACTGTCTTAATGAGTCAGGCCCCATTCTGCCCTTATTTTTCTGGCTTTTTAAATAGAGACACTGAGAAACTCTGGTTATATCAGTAAAAGGGAGGAGAGAGGAAGATAAATTCCACTAGAAAACTTGGCTGCCACTCAGCATATTTTAAGTGAGAGGCAGAACATATAAAACATCTAACAGATGAAATAAGATGAAGATTGATTAAATCCCTTATGGTATTACTTGACAAAATAACCACTTTATTAATTAGTGTACACCGAGATGAAAGACATTACATTACAGTTTTATCTGTACTTTTTTCAGTTTATCTTGAAGAACACAATTGTGCCAGGAAACATTAGAGTTATAATGGAAGACAGAAGAATTAGAGTTCTTAAACAAAAATTATTATTGATTCCACCAGCCCATTCTGCTATATATCTGGATTCAGAATCCCTGTATCTAAAGCCAGACTTAACCCTTTAATAGAAATGTACAGCCAGGTGTGGAGGCGCATGCCTGTAATCCCAGCACTGGAAAGGCTGAGGCAGGACAGCCTGAACTACATAGAGACTCTGTCTCAAAGAAAAAAAAAAAGTACATAAGACTTGGAAATGTTTTGTGGCTTGATTAGTCCTTCTAAAGAGACACCCTTTGTGGAAGTGACGTAGGAGGCTTTCCTGTCTGTGGAAGGGTGAGGGGCCTCTTGCTTTCTTAAGGTAGGAGAGGGTTAGAGTAAACTGGGTGCCTTCCAAGAAGATAGGCTTTGGGAAATGTACCGTGGGAAACAGAACCAGAACTTGAGTCCCTTAAAACTTACAACCCCTGGGACCTCTTGGTGGCCTCTTTTACCAGCTGAGGTTTGCACCCTGGCTTTGGGCGCTGCTGCCCTGGGGTACTGGCTTTCGCAGCAGAGCCCTCAGCGTCTCTAGCCAGGAGCCCTCCACTCCAGGCTACTGCACTTTTCCTCCCTGCCCTCCAGCCCCTTCGGGAGGAAGGTCGCACAGGCTGCCACTCTGGGAGCTCACTCTTGTCCTTGCTGGAAACCAAGTCCTGTGTGGGAAGCACTGTCAGGAGGTGGACGCCCTGGGGAAGGACAAGGTGCTGTCCCCTCCACACCACCACACTCTGGGAACCCTTCAGTTACCAGCCCTGAAAGGGGAGGAGGCTCTCTTCCCAGAGGAGTGAAAAATCAGCATTCTTTGCTTTCTCTGCCTCCATTGCTCCTGGAATGCACCAGGCTGGGAGGCATCCACTACTGGAAGGGCCGAGACCCTGAAGCCAGACCCTGACTCCACCCCAGCCCCGGGCTCATCCGTCCTGAGACTGAGCGAGTCCCTCACTGCCTCTCCGAGCTCTTTCTCTTACTTCCCAGTGGGTGGTGGATGCCCCCCCCACAGCTGGGGACCATTAAGTGGCATGCACACTCAGGGTCCCCACACAGTGCCTGGGGACAGGAGGTGCCTGTGACTCCCCTGCGGTTCAGGGTCGGGATCCCTCTATGACTCTGAGGGACACCCTAGGGAGCTGCTGTCCCACGTCCCCACCTGTGGCCCAGCAGACAGGAAAGGCACTCTGTCTGGGCTTACACACACACACACACACACACACACACACACACACACACACACACAAAACCCCTGAAGGCTGCTTCTCTTTTGGGCCAAAGCCAAACCCAGAAAAAAACGCCAAGTATAAAGGAGAAGAATGGAGTTCATTTTTCACATTCTTCCAGGCTGCGTGAACTGTGGAGTAATTAGGCAGATGTGAAATGAACACGGGCTCTTTGTGAATCCTAGGTCTTCTTTAATTTCTCCGACGGAGAGAGTCATTACTAAATGATTAATGGGCATGGCTGCTATGAAAGCTGGGTTATCCCGAGACTTGTTGCAACCTGCAGCACAGGCACTGTCTGCAGGGTTTGCGGCTGGGAAGAGTTTCCGGTCCGCTCTTTCCTTAGGCGGCAGCTAACGGCCCAGATGGGCTCAGTCTGAAGCAGCCCAATTCTAAGGCATCATGGGAGCCGTAGGAGCCAGGCTGTGCCCTGCTGTGCCCTGCTGGTCTAACCCTTCCCTCACCACCTCCGGGGTTTACAGAAACCAAGGAAATCTGATGAAAATTAAAACATAAAATTAAAAATAGGAAGTGTGTATACTCAAAAGCACAGAAGTCGCTGTCCTCGAGGGAAATCAGAGTTGGATTTTTATTTTTTGTGCTATTTTTCTAAATTCAGTTTGTATTATTTTTTAAATTAAACATTATTTTAAAGAATTACATGCATAACATCTCAAAACATACCTGAGTATAGAAGGTAGATAGGCTGAACACAGGTCTCTCTCTCTCTCTTTCTCTCTCCCCTTTAGTTATTTTGAGACAGGGTCTCAGGGTGGCCTTGAACTCATTATGTAGCCCAGCCTGGAACTCACAGAGATTCTTCTGCCACAGCCTCCTGAGTGCTGGGATTATCGGTGTGCACCACCATGCCTGACTCTCTCTTTTTAATTCACTGTTGCAAGAAGAACCCAGGACATCACACAGGCTAAACACACATTCTAGCACTGAGCTACAACCCCAGTGCACACATCAGAGTAAAATAAGTGTAAGGCAAGCAGAGATGGTGAGGACCATCACTGCAGGCCAGGTCACGTGACACCAAGGTCATAGGAGATCGGAGTCACATGACACTGAGAGAGCCCAGAGCTGCTATGTTGTGGCATCATCTGTGCCTCAGTGTCCCCTGCAGCTCCCTACAGGCCTAGGGCCCTGGCATGATCCTGCCAGCCCGCCCCAGCCCAGCTTGCCCATGGCTGCCAAGCCAGGGAATCAGCAACCAAATATGTTATCAAAGTTGGCGACAGCGCTCCATCCACCTTGCTAGCTTAGGAAACGTGGGAAAAGGAGAAACCGCTTCCCAAGGCCCAGAGCTCGAGCATTAGGCTCCAAGTGTGGGAACTCATCGGGCTGAGAGAGAGGCTCAGGAAGGGCTGAGACAGGGGCTGCTTTTCTGCTGTAGAGAAACAGCCACCCACGTCCCCAGGCCTTCGGCTTCCTGTTACCCCTTCATTTGTAGTCCGGCTGCCACCCCTGAGGAGTAGACAGCCCTGGGAATTACAGCACAGCAAGGACGCAGTGGGTACGTGGGGACAGGCATGGGGCTGGGCGTGGGGTCTGCCAGGGGGTGAAAGGCTCCAAACTGCTTTCTGGTGATGAGGAACCACCCAGGAAGTCATTAAAAGTCATGGACTCAGAACCTTACAATGGCTGAATTTTATGATCTGTAAAATAGAACTCAATAAAGCCGGTAATAAAGACAAAATGAAAGAAAACAAAAACCCAACCTCACCCAGGCTCTCCTGGCTGCCTTCCCTGATGCCCGCTCCCTTCTCGGGCCTCAGAAGCTCTGCCTCGGGCTCTTTGCCCTCTCTATTAATCAGCTCTCCAGCACTCTGACACAATGCCTGGAAAAATGTCTTAGAAGGAGGAAAGGTTTATTGTGACCCACAGAACCAGAGGACTCAGGCAGGCGCAGCTGGTGCTGTTACTTTTGTGCCTGTGGTGACACAGTACTCAGCGCCAGGGGTGGAGGGCAGAAGTCTGCTCATCTCATGGATGCCGGGAACCAGACCGCGGGGGGCTGGAGTCCCCGTGTCCCCTTGAAGGTCTTGCCTCAACTGACCTCCTGAGGCCCCGCCCCTTAAGGTGACCTGCTCACATCAGACTGTGTCTCTCGTCCAAGCCCAGCCTCCTCACCCTGGCCGTCCCATGCCCATGCCCAGGGACACACAGGTCCTGAAACCCTGTCAGGCCGGCATGAATGGAGGAAGGAGCAGGTGGCCTGCAGGTGCACTCCATCGGCTTACTACTCGGGCTTCCTGGGGTCCAGAGCTTCGCGGGGCCCCAGGCGCCGTCCCACACAGGCCTATTGCACTCACAAGCCTAACCACCTCATGGGGTGCCACACGGTTTGTGACCCAAAACTCAAGGACTTTGCTGCTGCAGGGAGAGAAGGAATTAACCTAGACAAAGCTGGTGAAGTTGCTCACTTCCTTGCTACTTCCGGCAGTAAGAAAGTGGAAACCGGAAAGACCAATCTTACTATGTAGCCAAGCAAAAGGATGATACTGAAACAACGTAATGAATAGAAGAGATGACATTGTATTAAGCTGCAAAAGCAGGCTACAAGAGGTAAATAGTACCTGTAGCATTTAATTTACTTGTGTGTAAAGAATGCTAATGTGTTTACAACAGATTTGTGGCTGGTTTACATTTCTGTCTTTATATATTTGGCATTTTAAAATTTTCTACAATGAACATGTATTACTGGTTTTTTTAAAAAAAATTCATTTAAAGAATCTAGAAAAGCATGAAGGATGGTATAACCAAAGCATGTCACTGCCCCCTAAAGTGAAGAAAGATCATACTTCAATTTTATTTTTTTAAAGCCAGTGTTTTTTTTTTTTTTTCTGGTTTTTTGAGACAGGATCTCACTATGTAGTTGAGACTGACCTGGAATTCACTATGTAGCCCAGGCTGGTCTCAGACTCACAACGATCCTCCTACCTCAGCCTCCCGAGTGCTGGGATTATAGGCATGCACCACCACTCCCTACTGAATTTTATTCTCTTAAAGCAGAAAACAGATGATAGATCAATACCTCAATGTTATCTTTATACCTGGATTAGTGTCTAGTCCTTTTTTTTTGTTTGTTTTTTTGAGACAGGGTCTCACTATGTAGTTGAGACTGACCTGGAACTCACTATGTAGCCCAGGCTGGTCTCAAACTCACGGTGATCCTCCTACCTCAGCCTCCCAAGTGCTGGGATTATAGGCATGCACCACCACTCCCTACTGAATTTTATTCTCTTAAAGCAGAAAACAGATGATAGATCAATACCTCAATGTTATCTTTATACCTGGATTAGTGTCTAGTCCATGTTGTTAATGCTTAGATTATATTGATTATATGCAATTGGATTGTTAAAGTTTTGGGGAGTTTTGTTTAATTATTTATTTTATACTGGGGATTGGACCAGAACCTCCACCCTGAGATACATCTTCAACCCTTTCTCTTCCTGATTAGTGTCTAGTCCATGTTGTTAATGCTTAGATTATATTGATTATATGCAATTGGATTGTTAAAGTTTTGGAGAGTTTTGTTTAATTATTTGTTTTATACTGGGGATTGAACCCAGAACCTCCACCCTGAGATGCATCTTCAACCCTTTCTCTTCTTTTTTAAAAAAGTTTTATATTCGAGATAGTGTCTTCCTAAATTGCCTATGTATAGTCCATGTTGTTAATGCTTAGATTATATTGATTATATGCAATTGGATTGTTAAAGTTTTGGAGAGTTTTGTTTAATTATTTGTTTTATACTGGGGATTGAACCCAGAACCTCCACCCTGAGATGCATCTTCAACCCTTTCTCTTCTTTTTTAAAAAAGTTTTATATTCGAGATAGTGTCTTCCTAAATTGCCTATGTAGGACTTGAACTTGTGATCCTCCTGCCTCAGCCTCCCAAGTGCTAGGATTACAAGCATGAGCCACCACCCTAGGCTTTAAGCTATTTATAAATTTACCAGTCACGTGACATCATGCTATGACACCCTACAGTTACATCTTTCTAGAGCTGCTGTTAAGATATGTGTATTTTCCCCTCTCATTCACTTAACTGCAGTCTGACAGTCCATTGTACAATGTGTTAGCCTAGGTCCATCTCCTCCCCGACTGGGGGACAGATTCTGGGGTTGTTTCTAACTTTTGCTAGAAGGAAAGATATGATGGTCCTCACTGGGTGTGTCTTCTTCCCTGTCAGGTACACAAATATTTAACCGGGCTGGGGATTTAGCTCAGTGGTTCCACCGCCTACAATGTGTTAGCCTAGGTCCATCTCCTCCCCGACTGGGGGACAGATTCTGGGGTTGTTTCTAATTTTTGCTAGAAGGAAAGATACGACGGTCCTCACTGGGTGTGTCTTCCCTGTCACATACACAAATATTTAACCGGGCTGGGGATTTAGCTCAGTGGTTCCACCACCTGCCTCAAAAGCACAAGGACCTGGGTTTGATTCCCCGTACCAAAAAAAAAAAAATTTTTTTAACTAAAGCAGTGGTTCAAGACCAGCCACATCAGCACCCCCAAGAATTCGGTAGAAATGAAAATCCTCAGCCCTGAGCCCAGACTGGACCAGAAACCTTGGGACCCACTGTTTCAACAAGGTTCCCGGTATTTCTGGTGCCAACTACAATCTCAGAGCACCGCTGAGGCTCCAGCACCTGCCTAGACATGGAGCCACGTGGTCCTCGAGCACGTGATGTCAGTGTCCACCACATCCAGGCAGTGTGACGATTTACCTCCCACCGGGGCACTGGGACGACGTCCCCGGAGGGTCGCCGGCATGGCTCACCCAGCCTTCTAGTTTTTGCCAAGCTTATGGATGAAGATGGTGTCTCCCTGTCGTTTCAATTTGACACGACCCAGCTGTTCCCCTTCTAGGTGTCTTCCCCAAAGAGTTAAGGACACCACGTTACCGGGATCCGTGCACACCTGTGTTTGCAGCAGCACAGCTCATGACAGCTGTCTTGGGGGCAGCCTCTGGGCCCCTCAGCAGATGAATGCATAAAAAAGTGTGGTGTTTACTCACCACGGAGCACTACTCTGCTGTGAAGGATAAACTTGACTCATGTGTACAAGAATGGATGCACCTTGAGGCCATAAGGTCTTATTAAGAAATAAATCAGACGCGCAAGCTTAACTATCACATTATTGCACTTCTATGAGACACTCAAAGCATAAGTAAAGAGCAAAATAAAACGGAGGTCGTAGGAAGTAGGGATGCAGGTCTTTGCCAAGTGAGCAAGTCATCAAGAGATGGAAGGGGGAGGGCGGGAAGGGTTAGGGATGAGAAAAGGAGTGAGGACGGGCTGTCACACTCTCCAGCTCCACACCAGGAATGTGCATGTTATGCACCCGACATACGCTAATAAAACTAAATAAGCAGGCAAAACTGCACACACACACAAATTTGCCACCATTACTGAAGAGGTCTTCATATACATTTTGGCCTCGGTTTTCTTCCTATTTCATTAATTGTATAAGTAGAAAAGCCAGATTTAGAAACACAGAGTTTAAGCCGCGGTCTCCGCCCCGTCCCATGTACCACGTCCGGCTGCCCTGACTCCTGCCCGCCTGTGTCCTGCCCCTGTGACTCTGGTCTCGGTCTCCAGGGTGACCCTTCGGCTGAAGCTCCAGTTCTCCTCCCACAACCGCAGCAGAGACAGCCCGAGCCCGTCCTCCTGGGGAAGACACCCTGCCTGAAGGTTCCCCCACCCTCGCAGGGCACCCGGCCTGCCTAATCCAGGGGATCAGCTGCGGTCACCCGAGCTGAACCCGGGGTGGCCCTGGCTCGCCGAGTCCCTTGCTCCCCAGCAGGCTGCGTCCACAGAACTGCAAAGCGCATTCGTGAGTGAGCGGTGGCGAGCACCCTGGCTTGGGGCCCGTAGAGGACGCTGGTGTTCAGCGAACCACCGAGAAGACCACTGACTGTAAGGCCGCCGCCACCTTGATCAAAAGGAGATGCGCGCGGGACCAGGAGAGAGCCGCTCGCAGGGGACTGCGCGGACAGCTGGGAGAATCCCTCCCCACGAACCACACCCCGACCCCCCGTCCTCCGAGAAAACTTGGGGCGCACTTCTCACCGCTGAGTCTGCTGCGTCCCCCTCACTGAAGGAGCCAGGCCGTGTTTTCCCTGAAGTTTCTTCCAGTTTAATACCCTTGGCTTCCCATGAATTTTCATCTGTTTTATGGCCCTCTTCATATTCATAAGATTCTTGGAGGCTCACAGAACTAAACTTGGCACAGAGTTTGAAAACTCCAGTGAAGAAGCTGGAGGAGGAGGAAGGAAAACTTGGGGACCCTAAGATGAAATTAGATTCTAAACTGCATAATGAAGCTAGTTCCCCCTCACTGAAGGAGCCAGGCCGTGTTTTCCCTGAAGTTTCTTCCAGTTTAATACCCTTGGCTTCCCATGAATTTTCATCTGTTTTATGGCCCTCTTCATATTCATAAGATTCTTGGAGGCTCACAGAACTAAACTTGGCACAGAGTTTGAAAACTTCAGTGAAGAAGCTGGAGAAAACTTGGGGACCCTAAGATGAAATTAGATTCTAAACTGCATAATGAAGCTAGGAGCACGGACATAATAAAAACAAGCCAATTCTGTAGGAAAGGGCCAATCCCTCCGGATTCAAAGGCCTAGGGAAATTTCTCACTCAGGTCTTCACAAAGGGTACCGTGAGCCAGACGTGGTGGTGCCAGCTTGCTGGGAGGCTGAGACAGGAGAATCTCAAGTGTGAGCCCAACTTGGGCCATTTAGCAATTTAGCGAGTCCTGGTCTCAAAATGAAAACATGAAAAAGGAGTGGAGATGTAGTGAGACCCTCTCTGAAAAGCACCCCCCCATCAAATCTGCTGCAGGAGGGGCCTGGTGAGCTCCCGGGAAATGGCAGTTGGGGCAGGTCACAGTCTTCTTGTCCCTCGGACTATGGTGCCTCCCACGGACCAGCACCTGAAATGCTCTGTGTCCCCTGCCTCTCTGGCTCTTCATTTAACCAAAGCAGCCTCGTCTCAAAGGTGGTGAGGCTTGTAGGTGTCTCCGGAGTTCTGCGTTCCCGCCGCTCCGTGTGCAGCCCTGTACCAATGACACAGCGGATGAGGCGCCGGGGTGTCCCCTGCCGAGAGGCTGGGCTTGTTTCGAAGGAACAGCCTCACCTCGCGGGGCTGCTGGTTTCCTTTCCAGAGTCCCACGTGGGTGTTCGGGGCACACTGCCGTGCCTGGTGCCTTCCACCGGAGGTGGTGGTGGGTACAAACGGACAGGCCTGCGCGTGTGTGCACGGGCACCTGTGTGCCACCCTGCGTGTGCCGTGCGGGTGCAAGAGCACGTGTGTAGGACTCACAGCCTGGGCCCGCTTCGCGACCGCCTCCACCTTAGATGCGCGTGGAGGACCCCGTTTGGGTGCCCTGGCTACACTGTGCTGAGAGAGACAGAGATTGAGAGAGACTGTGCAGAACGCCCCTGCCAAGAATTACACGACCTTGTCATTTCCCTCCCTGAGAATTCAGCCGGCTGGGGACGACTTCCTGCCCATCCCAGCCAGTTCCTCAAGGAAGGCTCTGCTGACTCCACCCCGGGTATACAAGTCTGCTCACGCATGGCAGCAGGGCCAGCGGACACTGGGTGCAGCCTCTGCCCTGTGCAGGGCAGAGGGCACTGTGAGCTCTGGGTTCTGGGGTGTGGCCCCCGACCTGCCCTGTGAGGGTGGAAAACCACCCCCCCACACCCTGGTCTGGGACCGGCTCCCGGGTTTGCAGAATGGGCCAGTTGCCTGCATCCTTTCCTGAATGCCTTCTGCCCGCCAAGGCTCTAGGGACGCTGAGGAGGCTGGAGCGGTGGGGAGGGGATCACAGATTCCTGAAGGGTCTGAGCTGGAAACGAACGAGCTCCGGTCATAGCCTGAACCTCCATGTTCCCGAGGCTGGAAACTTGCTCAGACCAGGTCAGGGCAGCTGGAGTTTGCACTCTGGGATCCAAACCGCCATCCGGCCTGGTGTGGCCCAGAGTGTGGTCCATTTCCAGGAAGTGACAGAGCTCATTTCCCTTCAGCTTTAGGCAGGGCACCCCAGCTTCTCCTTCCTTCCCTGAGCACCTGTTCCTTTCCGGCTCTCAACTTCCAGCTCCCAGCTCCCACAGCCGAAGGCTGGTTCTCACCACAGTGGCAGCCCTGGAAGCTGTCAGAATGCAGGCCCACCCCCAGGCCCTGGCCCCAGGCCATTTGCACATGAAGCTCCACAGCATTTTACTAGGGGACACTGAGTCCCCTAGAAGCACAGTAGGTAGAGAAGAGACAAGGGTGAGAGGATTGAACAGTGGCTGGATCGGGCGCCAACATTCTCCTCTCCTGCTGCTAGTCAGTAAAACTTGAACTCGGGGACAGACAGATCTGGCTAGAAACAAGCACCTGGGGCCGAGACACTGGGTTCAGGTCCCTGCCCCTCTGTGTGCATGCTGTGTGACCTCGGGCCAGTTACTGACCTCTCTGGGAATCATTTTTCTCATCTCTAAGATGGGGCTCACCAGAGCCCCTTCCTTCAAGAGCCCACCAAGGACTGAACGGGATAAGGGATGTGTTGACCCCTGCCGGCACGCGGAAGGGCTGGGCGGGTATACAGTGATTTAAGCCAAAAACTAAAATCTCATCTCTCACTCGCTTGTGACCATCATCAGCTTGAACTTGGCCACACACTGTCTGCAGGCTGTAACCTGCCTCAGATTCAAAACGCCCCGGTCTCCCTGAGCCCCCAGATTCTCATTTCTCAGCAGGCTTTGCCCTTTTGCCCCCAGGACAATGGCAGGACTTTGTTCAGGCCCTAAAACCTGGTCAAAGGCTCCCAGCCCCACTGCCTAAATACCAGAGCCTTCACATTGGCATCGGGCAGAAGCATGGGGCTCCTTTATGTCACTGTATTGGCGACAGCCTGGTGGCCTCCTCTTGCTCTTCGCTATGTCCAGCAGAGCCATCCGTCTATAGCTATGCAGGGGGCACACACTGAAGTCTGTGTGAGTGACGCTGCCCCGGATTTGTGCAGTGCGCATCCTGAGCAGATGGACGCAGGGTTCTTGTCCCCAAACCCCACAGCAATTCATGTTGTGCTCCTCGTGAATAATTAAGAGTCTTAGGAACAGCTGTGCGGGCACTAGACACAGATGCGCTCTTTTGAAATGATCCTTGCCATTTAAAATAATATTCTGTGAAAAAAGCATTGATCTCTATCCCAGCCAGCTAGGAAAGAGAAGAGGACACACAGCAGAAGGTCTGAAATATGCACTCAAGAGTCCTTTTTCGGGCCACAGGGGGCACCACCACCCTCGCTCCCCAAGTTCTCCCGGATGTGCCCTGGGCATCTGCAGTGTCCCCATGGCCCTCTCCCACTGACTGCCCTGTCTGCCGAGGCCCTTTCCACCTTGGAGTTCGTGTCACCGTGAGAAGCCGCGGCTGTTCACTCTTAATAACATCACCAGAAATACCAGTGGTTACATAAGGGCTACAGAAAAGCCACATTGAAACCCATGGAGAGGAGCATGAGTCTTATTACCTCTCCCCACTGAATGTGGAATTACAGGCTGTAAGAGCACCTTCTGCGCTCACAGAATGGCCGCATTTTATCCTTGGGAGAAGAGATTTGTGTTCACTTGTGCAGGTCGGGAAGGCTGGGACAGTAAAGAGAAGGGATCCTTGGTTCCCGCAAGTGGCGTGGCTCCATCCGAGTCAGCTGGGGGAACCCTCCGCCATGTGCCCTCAGTGGTGGTGGTGGGGCACAGTGGCACACAGCATCTCTGGAGAAGGTGGGACAGACCCCATGCAGCCCGGAGGCCCAGGCTGTGCGGAGCCTTTCCCAGGAGGGAGAGGGGTTCCGGCGGCAGAAGCCGCTGGGTTTGATTCTCTCCAGGGGCGCACCACTAGGATCCCCTTCCGCCCTCCCTGGTGACAAGGTGTGGCCGGAGCCTGGGCTCTATCCCTGTCCAGCAGAATCCGGGTCTCAGCGATGGGCACCGGCTCCCAGACCTGGCTTCGGCTGCCCACCCTGGCACGGCCAGCAGGGAGTGGGGCAGAGCTCGGCAGAGCCACTGCGAGCACATTTAGGGCTTTGCAGCTGGGCTAGAAGGCGCACCCCAGAGGGCAGATGGGGCCACTGTCTCAATCAGCCAGGTGTGACCCACAGTTTGCTAGAGGGGGCAGCAGAGCCCTGGAACTGCCCATGGCCGTCAGAGCAGGCTCAGGCTGGGTGGGGGAGCCCATCAAGCTGCGGGGCGATGCCACACCGGCCTGGGGCCCAGGGGCTTTCTCCAAGATCCCTTTCCAGAGGCCGGAGCAGCACCTCCCCTTCACCTCTCCATTTGTTATTAGGAAAGGGAGAAGGAAGCAAAGCACACAAAGGATGTTTTAGGGCAGTTCTGAGTGGTTCTGAATGGCACCCAACACCATGACGAATCGTTTGTAAAAGAGCCCCAGGGGGTCCGTCACGAAGCTGAGAGAGGTAAACGTCGAGCTCATCCATTTCTTTGCCTGTTGCCAATTTGACATTTGAATCTGCAAAGATGGAGGATGTTTATGAAAAGGTGTTAGCTCCATGGACTCTGCCTGCAGACCACCAGATGTATGTGGTGCTCCTGAAAGCTGAGTCTAAAATGCATGTAAGGGAACAAAGGAAGCAGCCAGGCGTGGTGGCGCACACCTGGAATCCCAGCACTCAGGAGGCTGAGGCAGGAGGATCGCAGTGAGTTTAAGGGTAACCTGGGCTACATAATGAGATCCTCCCTTTACAAAATAAGGTAAAATTGGGCCGGGAATGTAGCTTAGTAGCACCGGGACTGCCTGACAAGTGCAAGGTCCTGAGTTCAATCTTAGTACCCAAAAATGGTAAAATAAAAGAACTAGAATAATCAAAGCAATTTTGCAAAAAAGGTGAGGAACAGAGGCCCTGCTTTCAACATGTCCTGCAGCAGAGGAAAGAGTGACAAGAGAGCCTGGGTGTGTGGGGCAGAATGGAGCCCCTAGAAGCCAACCCCGCAAGTGTGATCTGATCACAGACTTTTGAGCAGGGTATCCAGGCAATTAGTAACACATGGTTCCCTTAATGTAAAGTTATTGGTCTGGGTGTTTATTAAATGCCTGCCTCCCCTCCTAGCCTGTCCACTCTGGCAGGAGGTAGACATGGCTACCTCGTCAGCAGCTGTGTCCAAACACTCACTACAATGCCTGGCACATATGTGAAGTTCAACAAATAGTTTTTGTTTGTTTGTTTGTTTGTTTGGAGACCGAGTCTCACTATGTAGTTGAGACTGACCTGGAACTCACTGTATAGCCCAGGTTGGTCTCGAACTCACAGCGATCCTCCTGCCTCAGCCTCCCAAGTGCTGGGATTACAGGTGTGCATCACCACGAGCAGCCAGACTTAGACTTTCAACAACCAAGATGTCACATCCTGCTGCATTCATTTTACAGCTCTCTGGCTCCAGAATGGGGTTGGCCCAGTTAAAAGGCACAGGCACCAAAGTAAGCAGGCCTTTGCTGTCACCCACTCTGACAGGAAGGAGGCAGCCTGGGCATCGCTGCTTCTCTTCACTGTTGCTCTGCAGTGAAGACAGGATCTTGCTGTGTATTCCAGGCCCCAGCCAAACTGGCTCACCTCTGCGGGTCCCCCAGGCCCCGCTGGGCTCAGCTTACAACCGAGGATGTCACGGGCGAGAAGAGGGGGCCCTGTCCCCAGTCCTGGCTGAGAAAATGCTGGACCTGGACAGCTGAACTGCTGAGATGTTTCCACAAAGGCATTTTGACCTGCCGAGAACATGAAAGCCTACTTCTTCTGAACGGAAGCTTCCCTTGTTGAATCAGAATGCCAGGTGATTTGTTCACTTCGCATTTTGGCAAAAATTTCTGTGCTCACTAAAGCAGCCACTATCTGGGCCTGGGCCCTGGACGGCTTGCTTCGTCCTGTCCCGGGGAGGAAGGACAGCTGCTCACTCTCGGGTGGCAGGGCCAACTTTAGGAATGGGAAGTTTTCCTTAGAGTTGAGCTTCCCGTCTTGCCTATTGCCTCGTGATCACGGAAACACCCCCGGGCCTGCGGGGTACACACCTACTTGTCCCTAATCCCCTTTGCTTGCGGCTCCCTACTGCATTTCTGGGTCTGAAGGTCCTCACCCCACCCTGACACGTGAGACCCTCTATCAGGGACACCAGGGAACTTGACGAGGAGAGGGACCTGGCAGAGCCCGGGGGAGGTCCCCCCACACCTGTCCTGGACCTGTGACCCTGGCTCATGGCGCCCATGATTTCGTTAGCCTCGTCTTAAACACGATGGCCGTCCTGGTCTTGTCTCTGCCTTCTCTCTTCGGGGGTCATACGATCATACGTAAAAGGCTTCACGAACTCTCCTGTGCAGAGTAGAAACATGCTAAATGTGAAGGAAAATTTTAAAAAAGGTTTTCCTGTTCAAGTCCAATAAAGGAAGGCAGGGAACACACTGTACTCATTTCTTGGGGCTTCCTAACAAATTCCTGCCAACTAAATGCTCACACCCAAGGTCACGCACTGTCCCCACAGACTCTGGAGGGGAGACGTCTAAAAGCAAGGTATCCACAAGTCCGCACGTCCCCTGAAGGCTTTGGGAAGAGCGGCCCCTTGCTGCTGCCCATCCCTGGTGGCCGCAGCATCGCTGGGCTTGGGGCTGCGTCATCCCTTCCACCTCTGTCTTCCCCCGGCCTTGCTCTCTTCTCCATTTCTCCTCGCTCTCACAGGCATTCATGGAATCCATAGCCCATCAGGACGGTCCGCCAGGATCTCCCTTCAGATCCTGGATTATTACATCTTAGAGACTCTTTGTCCCAGTCAGGTCACCTTTGCCAGTTCTAGGAGTTAGGACAGGGGCACAATTTTAGAGGTCAGAGGACAGGAACATCAGGAGGCCGAGGTCTCTCTCCTTGCTCAGCCCAAGAAGGGAAGTCAGAATCGATGCAGGGCGTCTGAAAGCCATTCTGGCAGGTGTGAAGCCACATGCTTTGATTTTTAGGAAGGCAAGATGCCCACTTCACAGGCGGAGACAGCCTCCTGTGTCCATGCCTGGGAACCCCAGGGACAATCTCAAACAGCCGTCCTGCGGGCCCCCACAGCCTATCCCGAGCCTCCGATGCCAGCTCCTGAGCTCACACTTCAGGCCCACCCTGGACTCCCTCTCAGCTACAGCAGCACAAAGCAGCAGGAGGCTGCCCGTCTCCACCCCAAGCTGCAGCCCCGACTTGAATACCAGGTAGACTGAGGCGGACAGCAGAGGGGCAGCTGAGGTCTGATCAGGCTCCCAGGGAGGGGAGATGAGGCCAAGGAAGAGCTTCAGGCCCAAAGGAGGCGAGGGCAGAAAGCGCAGCTGCCCTCGCTCTCCTGGGGTCCCGCCCCATCTTTCCCTTCCTTGTCCTGCGTTTCAGAGATGCTCATCCCTCCACTTCCATGCCCAGCCTCCCCGACAAAGGATTTCCACAGGCCTGGGCCAGAGGCCGGTTAGCCAAGCCTATTTCACCATCTATGGATTTTACCCTCCTGTCATTCTAGGACAGATAGCTAAAATCACTTCTATATCCTGTTCATCCTTTTTTCTCTACTGGGGATTGAACCAGTGCCTTTGCATTGAACACATCCCCTGCCTGTTCTTTATTTTTTGTTTTGCTTTGAGACAGGGTCTCCCAAAGTCTCTTAGTTGCCCAGACTGGGCTCAAACTTGCGATCTTCCTGCCTCAGCCTCTCAGAGTACTGAGAATAGAGGCATGCACCACCATGCCGAGTAACTAGTCTGCATTTTTGTGGGCTGGTCAACACAGGTGTTTACGGAAGCCCAGACATTCTCTGCCGCCCTGTCTCTGGCTCCTGGAATCTGCAATCTTTCTCAGCTTGAGCTCCTCACAGAGCAAGCGAAATCATCCCAGACAGCTGCTTTATAGCAGCAACGTCAGAACCCAGCTGCCTTTTTTTATGACTGATGGCTGAGCTCTCTGGTGAGTCAGATCATTTTCAAAACTTTTAAATGTAATCCCTCAGATCAACCAAGAAATGTGATAGGAAATGATGCAGCATTAAATTGGGCCAATATTTTATACCAGATGTTTAAGCAGGCAAAAAAGAAAAAAAGTGCACCAGAGAAAACATATAGGAAACATAGAGCCATGGAATTTGCTTTGCCAAGTGGGATCATTCCCTGCCGAGGCTCCCTGGGCATCTCAGGGGAGGGAACACATTGTGAGAAACAGCTGCAGCTCCAGGAGGCCAGACCTGGGACCCAGATAGAATCTCTGGCAGGAAATGAATGGGCTGCTTCATAAATGTGCTTTTTGCTCAGAGCCAAGCTAACCCGGCCCACGTGATGGCTCCAGTTATTGGGCCCACCAGGCCCGCCTGCTTGCCTGGCCTTGGCTCGCGCCGGTGTCTCACACCCAGAGCCCCTGTGACAGTGGCTTTATAAACTGTCATTTCCTCACTGCATTGTCCTCAGCTCCAGGAGAGGCCGCCCGAACACAGCTGCTGGACATGTGTCCAGGACAAGGGACACCAAGCCCTGCGACCTTGCTGTCAGGGCTGGCTGCCTCCTCTGGACCCATACATAGGGCAGCTGAGTCTGCGTGGACACTGGAAGGACAGAGGGGACGGGGGACGTTATGACAACCCTGGCCACCTTCTCTCCAGGCCCTGGCTGAGTTTCCCTTCCTTCCCCTAGGTCCCGTCCCCAAATACCCTTGGGTCTCCTCTAACTGTGAGGCTGTGTTTTCTCATCAGGGGACCCAGTGACCTTGGCCTTCTCTTCCTTCGCCCTCCTCCCCCCTTTCCCTTCCTCACCATCAGCATCCCCCAGGGCTGCAAAAACTCAGAGACCTCTGCCAGAGCCACCCCCGAGATTCGCCCCCACTCACTGAGGCTCCTGGAGTGAAGTTGGGGTCACTGGTGCGTATGGTGGCACCACCGGACGGGGACACTCAGGGGGTGAGCAGCAGACAGGAGCCACGCACAGGCCGAGCTGAGCTCCGCGGTGTACGGCGGGCAAATGAACCCTCACGTTGGCCCACAGCGGAGGCCCCTTGGCCCTGCGCCTTGGCCAGGAGTCCCCGGCAGTGACACACCCCGTCCTGGGCCTGCCCTCTCGCCTTAGCTTCTGTGGGGAGGGCATTTCAGTAGCGGAAACTTGAGCGGTTTTTGCAATTGAACCTTGACGAAGATATAGCACAGCCCACAGCCGGCTTCCCTTCACCCCTCAGAGACCCCGAGGCCTTCCTTGGAACCCAGAGTTCCGGGGCACACAGAGTGAAAACCACGCCTGTGACGTGGGCTGGTGGAGGGGACCTGCAGTGTCGCCACACACTTCCCGTTGTCCCGCGTCTCTCGCAGCTACTCGGACAGAGCACAGCCAGACTCACGGGCCCGGGTCTGGACAGAACCACGGCCATCGCTGGGACCAGGCCCCTTGCCTGAGAAGAAGGAGGCCGGAAGCCCCCTGGACAAGGAAGCTGGCCACACTGCGGGGCGGGAGACAGCAGCACAACTGGTGCCAGCACAGGAGACGCTGTGACACTGGGAGAGCGGCCACCAGCCCTCCACTGCCCCCTGGGCTCTCTCCTCACTCCAAGCCCATCCGTGGGTCCCGCCCTCAGGGCTCCGCCCAGGGCTCCGCTGGCTCCACCCCTCCGGCCTGTGACCCCCAACCCTCGGACACACACGGACCATTCCCGGGGAGGATGTGATCGCTATGCATCTCAAGCATGCTAATAAAAAAAAAATGAATGTTTAGAAAAGCCCGAGAGGCCCGTTCTCTCTCAGATGACAGGATTTGGGAGTGAATTTCTGTTTCTTTTCAGTTGTCTAATTTGTTGGCCTCACTTTGCTTACGACGCCCTCCTGCTATCTCTGCAATATCTGCAGCAGTCCTAGCAACAACCCGTGTTCATCCCTGACCCGAGTTCTCCTCCCACGCCCTCTTTAGCAGCCCTGGCAGGAGCATGCTTCGTTTATTATTTTTTTAATTTTGCGTTTATTTTGTTTCACTATTCATGACCTGACTTTTATTAACTTCTTTTTTGTTTGTTTGTTTTCTTGAGACAGAGTCTTGCTGGGTAGTCTGGGCTGCCCGGCTGGCCTTGAACTCATGGCAGTCCTCCTGTCTCAGCCTCCTGAGTGCTGAGATGACAGCCATGTGCCCCTGCTCCTGGCTCTATTTTCTTTGTTTAATCTTTTGTTCTTTTTCTGGTTTCTGGATTTTAGACTTCACTCATCAATTTTCAGTCCACTTTTTTTTAAATAAAAGCTTTGCTGAGATATATTCACATACTATAAAATTAATTCACTCAAATTAATGGTCTTGGTATAGTCATGAAGTTCTACAATCATCAGCACCATCAATTTTAGGACATCTTCATCAACTCTAAAATATGCTCCATACCAATTAGTGGTCAATCACCATTTCTCTCCGACTCTCCACCCACCCCACGCCAGCCCTAGGCCACAACCAATCCACTTTCAGTCACCGTGGACTTGCCCATTCTGGACATTTCATACACAAGGAATGACACAACATGGGACATTTTGTGGCTGGCTTCTTTGGCTTTTCATAATGATTTTGAGGTTCACCTATGTTCTAGCATGTACTGCTCCCTTCTTTCCTTCCTTGCCTTCCTTCCTTTTGCAAATAATATTCCATTGCAGAGCTTTATCCTGCTTTGTTACCTACTTACCAATTGATAAAGCATTTGGGTTAGTTTCACCTTGAGGGCATTATGAACTTTTATGAATATTTATATGAGTTTTTTATGGTCTTGTTTTCGGATACAGGGTCTCACTGTGGAGTTCAGGCTGGTCCTGGATTCACTATGTTGCTCAGGTTTGCCTTGAACTTCAGCGATCTTCCTGCCTCAGCCTCCAGAGCGTTGGGGCTACAGACGTGCACCACCATGCCCAGCCTGTGTGGACTTACGTTTTCATTTGTCATTTATAATGTCAGCCATTTTTAAATTGTATTAGTTGTCTGTATTATTGGATTTTTTAAAGCTTCACCTATCAACTATTTGGAAAATTGAATTCATTGTGCTGTGGCTCTGCCAATTCTCCTTGTAGTTCTGTCAAAGTTTGATTTATCCATGTTGGGACTGCATGATGAGGTTCAGACAAGCTCAGAAATGTTCCCTTTCCGGTGAAACTGTCTCTCTTTATGTACTGACCCTCTCGATCCCTAAACTTTCACTGTGTCTTAAAGCCTATTGTATGTGACAGCAGCTCCACTAGTCCACCTTTCTGGAATAATGACTACTGGATATAGTATTTTTCATTTCTTTGCTTTAATCTTTCTGTGTTTTATGTTTGTCTTTGATCAACAGATTATAGTTGAATTGGGGTTTTAAACTATTTTTAATACAACCTGAGAGAACTTTCTGTAACTCAATCTCAGTGGGCCAACACATTGAGCAGTGTAACGTGTGCTTTTCAGTGTTAATGTAAATACAAACCAGCAGAGGACGTAAATTCTCATTACCCACTCTTTGCTTACGTAAAAGCAGCCAACTATACACACGGTTCTCCTGGGGGTTGTTTTGTTTTCCCTTCAGTTAACAATGCGCCTTCTTTCCACATAAGCACACAGGCGTGGCTTTTCTAGCTGCAGGTGCCCCCCACACACGTCAGCGCCGGTGTCTTTCCCACTGTCCAAGCATCAGTCCTGTAATGAACGCGTGGGTCATTTCCAGCTCTTCCTTTTCTGCTTTGCTGATGTTTTTCAGTTTTGCTCTTACATTCAGTTCTACAGCAGTATCCTTGTACAAGTCACTTTTTACCTGTGCAAATGCTTGACTGATTTTAGAGAAATGCGTATTATCTACCTTCCTGTGACGCCCTTGTCCGTGAACCCCGGTTCCTTACTGGAACACAGTGGGTTCTCCCTCGTGTGCAGCATAGCTGTGCCGTGAGCTGCTTTCCCCCTGGGTTATGGGGCAGGCCCTCGAGGCCGCCTCGCTGACCTCTCCAGACAGTTCAAGCACAGCAGCTCGAGATGCACTTTACGTTAAGCCCTGAAGCTTCCTGGACTTCTGGATACTACAGATTCTAACCTGCATCTGAGAGTCACCGGCCCTGAGTTCAGATTTCTCAGGCAAGATCACTGCCTGCGGGGCCCCAGCAGACGCAGACGTGTTCTTATCCTGCGTCCTTCCCAGACTGCCAGCGCGCAGCGCTCCTTCCGCTCCCTTCAGTGTGTCGGCCGGGCCTCATCTCCTGTTCCTCTCTAGGTGTCGAAGCCAGAGCCTCTGGTACTGCAGCGGCTGATGCACTGTCCCCTGCCCCGTCCCAACATGGTCCCCAACTTCCTCTAGAAACAGCAACCTCTCAGCCACGTCTGAGCCATTCGGAGTCGCTCGTGCTGTCCCGTCCAGGCGAGTGTGGCTGAGGGGTTAGAGTTTGCGTGCTGTTTCCCACAGCCCACTTTCTTCCTGGCTCTGAGGTGGTTTCCAGCTCCACTCCACTGGCCCTCACCTGGGACCTGTGTGGTCAGCGCAGGAAGCCACTCCTTGCAAAAATAAAATAAATGTTATTTATTTATTATTATTATTTTTTGGTACCAGGAATCGAACTCGGGTCCTTGTACGTGCAAGGCAGGCGGTGGAACCACTGAGCCAAATCCCCGGCAAGAACACTGCATTTTAAAGTTTAAATATCTCGTGGCTTTTCTCACATGAGAAACTCAAAAGGTAAATAAAGAGTAAAATACAAGATAAATAATAGGAAGTAGGGAGATAGATGTTTTGCCAATGGGAAAGGGAGCAAGAGATGGAAGGGGGGCGAGGGAATGGAGGGAAAGAGGTTGAAAAGGGAATGAGATGTGTTATGTATTTAACCGGCCTCCGTGAGGAATGTGATCCTTTGTGCACCACAAACAAGTACTAATGAAAACAAAGACTAAAACATAACAATAAAGAGCAAAATAAAAGACAACAGGGAGCAGGGAGAGAGATCTTTTGCAAATGGAAAGGGGGCCGAGATATACTCAAGGGGTCGGGGGAAAGGGAAAAGTGACATATAAAGGATTAAGATATGTTGTGTGGGCCAGGGATGTAGCTCAGTGGTTCCGCCACCTGCCTTGCAAGCACAAGGACCCGAGTTCAATCCCCGGTACCAAAAGAAAAATAAAAAAATAAAAAAAAAGATATGTTGTGTGGGCCAGGGATGTAGCTCAGTGGTTCCGCCACCTGCCTTGCAAGCACAAGGACCCGAGTTCAATCCCCGGTACCAAAAGAAAAATAAAAAAATAAAAAAAAAGATATGTTGTGTGCATACCGATTCTCTACAATAAATGTACTCATGACGTACTGTGGGCGTGTACTTACAAAACAAGGAAAATAAATAAATGAATAAACAGGAGGCGCACGACTATGCATCTTTAAAAAAATAGAATGTGGTGCCTTAGGCCGGTGGAGAATCTTACCCGGTGAAGCTAGAGTCCCACTGCAGCCTCTTTCTCTTTCCATTCTGCTCCATGGTTCCCTTCTAGTTAAAGGGTCACACGGATCGTGAGTCTTCTTTCAAAACCATTTTATATCCATCACGGAGAAGCCAAGAATGGCATCAGCGGGTTCTCGTTTTAATCCCAGTATTTTCACGTGGAGCCAGCGTGACGGCGCACACCTGTAACCCCAGCATTCTGGGAGACCGAGGCAGGAGCATCGCAAGTTCAAGCCCAGTCTGCATAAGGTCAAGACGGTGTGATTGATGTACTTTCGGCCCCATTGTTGAGGGTGACTTTAACCAGTAACGAGGTGTTCTTTCTGACTCCTCACTTAAGCAGCGAGAGTGTTTGGGGGTTTTGATGAATACTTCTGCCCTTTGGTTCGTTACCATTAAGCACCCGGGTATACTGTATATTACACAGGGCAATAGTCCCTCGGCTGATCCAACACTCCCCCTCCCGCCCTGGCATGTAGCATGTGTTGGATACGGCGATTCTCCCAACACAGTTCAGTATCCACACGCGCTGGACTCGAGGGACAACACAAGCAAAGTTCTTTACACTGAAAGTGACACAGGGCTTTGTTCCATGTGGGAATATTCCAGTGCATCGGGAGGATGCTCCGAGATCCTTACAATGGAAGGAGGCTTCCTGTGACAGACACCTCCTTAGGGGCTGCAGACCATTACCGCTGACAATCCATCGCTGCCGGCCGCCAGATGGACCTGTGACAGCGGCGGAAGTAGCCATAGCAAGTCCCGAAAACTAGAAGAGACTTACAAGACACGCCACGGTCTCGGGGCTTGGCAGGTGAACGTGTTGAAAAGTCATCCTGTGCTGTGCTGAGGACATCCATAGCTCTGCCTCAGCAGGAAGCAACCTGGTGACATCGGAGCAGGCTTGTTTCCAGGACCCACGGGAGGGTGAGACGCGGCCCTGGAGTCTCAACAACTCAACGTCCTGCAGCAGCCCTTCCCTGGACCGTGCGTCCGTGTTTTACTCTGAACATTTTCTTTCTCCCTTTCTCCCTCCCTTCTTTCCTCCCTCCCTCCTTTCCTTCCTTCTTTCCTTTTCGTCGTACCCGGCAGACAAAATTACGTGTTTACGTGCCACGTGGTATTTTGGAACGCACGTACATTGCAGAACAACTAAATCGCGCATTTTAACACATGCGTTACCTGGCACGTGTTTTTGCGGTGAGGACCCTGAGAATCTGCTCTCGCTCACTCCCAAGTGTGCAGGACGCTGCTATGAACTGTGTGGTCATATTGCACGGCAGGTCCCTTGAGCTCATTCCTCTATCTGAAGATTTTTATCCTTTGACCAAAATCCATCTCCTCAACACAGTCCTCGTCCCCCCAGCCCCTGGTAGCCACCATTCTGCTCTTTTCTTCAATGTTTTTTTTCTTTTTTAGATTCCACATATAGGTAAGATCACGTGGTACTTGTTTTTTGTGCCTCACTTATTTCACTCAGTACAGTGTCTTCTAGCTGCATCTGTTTGTCACCAGTGACAGGATTTCTTCCTTTCTTCTTTTTTTTTTTTTTTGAGACAGGGTCTTGCTCTGTAGTTCAAGTAGGTCTTGAACTCATTGTGATCCTCCTGCCTCAGTCCGCCAAGTGCTGGGGTTACAGGCGTGCACCACCGTGTCCAGCAAAATCTCCTTCCTTCCAAAACACTGACTAGTACTCCACGGTGTGAATAGGCCACGTTGCCTTCCCCCACTCCTCTGCTGAGGCTGCTCTGATGGTTCTCACATCTTGGCTCTTGTGAACGGAGCTGCAGTGAAGAGGGTGCTGCAGGTGTCCCTTCCACACACGCAGCACTTCCTCTCACGCAGACGCAGGAGCAGGATCGCTGGGTCCTCTGGCTCTCTATCATCCACACTGCTTTGCACAATTGCTGTATTAGCTGACTCCCACCACCAGTGTGCAAGGGCTCCCCTTTTCCACGTCCTCACCAATGCTTAGTATCCTCCGTCTTTTTGACAGTGGCCATTCTAACAGGCCAGAGGCGCCGTCACATGGTTTTAGGTAGCATTTCTCTGCTGATTAATGGAGCTGAGCTTTCCCCACATGCCTGTGGTCACGTGTGTCTTCTTTTGAGACGCTGTAAGTTTGCTCACGGTGCACCAGTGGATTTCATGCCGGCTCCATAACGGCCCAGGCAGGAGCGATGACCTGAGTCGGTTGGAGGGGTCTGTTGTGCTCCAGAGCACACTGAGCAGCAAGAGGCTTTGCTAGCTTTGGATTCTTTCTCCTTCTGCAACAGAAACCCCTCCCTGGGAAGTTCCCAGTGGTTAACCCTCTCCTCCCACCACGAGGCTCTGTACCTGCTCCAGACCTGGCCAGTAGGAGCTCGCACCCCTCTTGGGTGACAGGGCCTCCGCAGAGCCAGACTCATCACCAGACCTTCTCACTGGGCCTGTTCAAACGCAAGCCCAGAGTGGGGGAGTCACTTTGCTGTGGCACAGGGAACATCTACCTGCAAGGAAGAAAGAAGGGAACTAGAGACAGGGACAAGAGCACATATTGCTGAAGATGTCACCTGGACGCTTGGATCCAACCAAGCCTCAAACTGGTTTCACCCTCGAGATATGGTCTAGTTGTGCACATTGATAAACTCCTCCTCTTTGCTCATCCTGGTGTGAGCTGGCTTCTGGTCACTTTTAATTGGAAGAGCCCGACACAGGACACTGGGTGGGGTGTAGGGCATGACTGGCCAGGTCTTCTACAAGCCCACAGCCACCGTGTGCTGAGTTGGGCCTGGATTACAGCAGGGCTCTGTTGAGTTGACTTCAGAAACACACGAGTGACAACACCTGTCCGTGATACCGAATGACAGAAAAAACAGCCTTTATCCACTGGGCGGCCCTGGGGCCATCTGGCCTCTCCCCCTCCATCCAGCTGTGAACTGCAGAGTGGTTACTGCCCATCTGGGAGACGCAGCTGAGCACACAGCTGTGAGCAGAGAAGCAGCTGTCCCTCTCCTTCCCGCACTCTGAGCCTCAGGATGCTCTGGCTGCATGCTCCTGAATCTAGGACCCCCCTGCCAGCCCAGTCCCCTCTTTCGGGCCTTCCCCCAGGGCCAGGCACAACGTGCAGTAATTATCTGTGGGGACACAAAGGAGATGGAAGAATATTACATGACACGCCCTTTAGCAGCCAGGTGGGAAGTGTCTTAGTGCCCGTTGCCATAATGAAATGCCACTGAGAGGGGTTGGAAGTCTTCGATCCCGGTGCAGTGTGATGGGGACACGTGCACACGCACCCCTGGTGTCTTTCTGTGTCCACGCTCCCTCTTGTCAGGACCCCTGTCACCTTGGAGAAGGGCCCACCCCAACCGCTTCGTTTAGTTTAACCACCGCCCTACAGGCCCGGTCTCCACTCGCAGTGCATTCTGGGTACAGCAGGCCTAGGGCGTCAACGTGTGCATTCTGGGGACACAATTCAGCCCTGAACAGGAAGTCCAGCTCCCCGCCAGCCGCTAATCCCCTCCGCCCCGGCTAAATGTTCCTCGTGGTCGGACCCCTAGGCTGGGCGGACGCCCCACCCCTCCCAGGCACAAGGAATCCGTACCACCTGCAGCTCCTTTCTGAGAAGCCAGTCTACCCCATACCTGCCAGTCCTTAGCACATGCTCTGAACATGGACTCCAGACGGTGACCAGAGAGACTGTGGGCACAGCGGGACCTGGTTGTAGAGATGCTGCTGTGGACAGAGCCAGGCTCCAGGCCTGCGAGAGCGCTGGGCGGGGCCAGGAGATGGGCAGCTTTTCACGCCGAAAAAGTAGCAAGAAGAGAAGGTTTGCAGGGAAACATACCCTCCCCGGCCTGCAAGTCTAAGCCAGAGCTGTTGTCTCCAGACCGCAGGCTGTGCCAGGCGCTGTGTCACACACTGTTTTCACGACCCTCACAGCCCCGTTTTATAGGTAAGGGTCCGGAAACACACAGATTATACAATGCACAGGCACCGAGCTGCAGCAAAGCCGGGACCTTCCTACCATACTCGGCCTCTCAGAGAAGCTGGACAGCGGGTCACGGGCCCTTGCAGGTTCGCAGCTGTGGGAGCTGGACGCTGAGTGCCCAGCTTCCCTCACAGCGGCGTGGGGCGGACTCCACCCCTTCTCTCTTCTGCTTCCTGGGACATCCTGAGCGATGTCCCACATCCCCATATCCCTCCACACCCAGGAGAGTCAGTGGCCTCCGTGTCTTTGTTATAGAAAACTTGAATTTCATTTGCCAACAGTATGCAAAACTGCAGCCAATCACTTCCGCCTCCTCACGGTGGCAAACATGATTAGTCCCATCCCCACAGTGCTGCCTTCCCACTGCCCTCCAGTCCAGGAATCTCCAAGCCACTGAGGCATCGTCGGAAATTACTCTGCCTGGACCCGTGTCAGCAAAAGCAACCAACCCCAGGGATGAATTTAGACACAGTCCTTGTTCCTAGGCTGCCCCAGGTGAGAAGGGTGGGGGTGCGAGGCAGGCAGGGCCATCCTGGGGCCCTGGGAATCGGGTGAGCTGAGTACAGTTGTGGCACTGTGGGTTCCGTTCCTGGCAACTCAGTGACCCATTCGCCTGCACCAGCGCCGCCCCAGGTGAGAGGGCCTGCGGCCCGCCCAGGATCTGGGGAAGCCGCCCCACCAAGTGCATCAGGTTGGCCTGGGCCCCATCTCCAAGGTGGAAGGCGCTCCACGGTTTTGTCCTGTGAAGTGTTCCCAGCTGGCGAACAGAAGCGAGCCCTCGAGTAAAGGGAAATGGGAAATCTCATTCAAAGCGGACAAAGATTCAGACTTTCATCCTTGCTGGGTTCTCAGCAAGGGCTCTAGATTGAGGATGAAAAGAACGGGACTTGCAAAAGAGGACCGAGAGATGGGGTGGATAAAAAAAGAATTAAGATATGTTGTGCACAGGTACCAACTCCCCGAGAGGAATGTAATCACTATGTACTGCAAATGTGTATTAGTAAAAAAAAAAAAAAAAAATTGAAGGTCGGGGGGGGGCAGGGGGGGGAGGAAACACAAGG
>NW_022900924.1:44613332-44623252 GCF_012274545.1 Fukomys damarensis | reverse complement strand
AAAAAAAAAAAAAAAAAAAATTGAAGGTCGGGGGGAGCCAGGTGTGGTAGTGTACACACTAGTAGTCCCAGCACTCAGGAGGCTGAGGCAGGAGGATTCGTTCCAGGCCAGCTTGGACTTCATAGTGTGTTCAAGGCCAGCCTGAACTACATAGAGAGACCTTGTCTCAAAAAGAGACAAAGACCTTCTGGGGGAGGGAGAGTTAGTTAGTTCAAGCCTGGTGCTGAGCTACCTCTAACTCCCTGAAGGGTGTGCCTGACCTCCTTGGCTCCCTGCTCTTTGTTCTCCCAGTCTGTGCAGTGGGCACATCTGACCTTGAGCACCAGCCTGTGCCCTTCAGGGTGTCTCTCCTGAGTTCCAGTGCTTGCTGGACAAGGAGCCCCCTCAGCACCAGAGCTGGCCACCCGTACCCCGGTGCTAAAGCACAGAACACCGGAGAGTTGTAGAGAGCACGGAGCCGCCTGTGCTCCTCCCCTGTCCCTTCATGGCCACGCCTTGCATGACCGCACCCACTGCCAGCTACTTAGCAGCTTTACTTAGATGTCATGAATGTCCTGTTCTCCTCCAGCCTCCACTCCACAGTGCCACGTCTCTCCATTTCCGCTGTGTCCTCCCACTGTGACAACCTTTTACTCCCTGCTACTCTCAGTCAGGAGTTCTCCACCCTGACTGTCTCCCAGCGGTGCCTGGGAAGTCTCAAAAGGACACCAAGGCCGCAGGACTGATGACATACGAAGAGGCAGTGATTCCGGTGCACAGCCAGCCATCCATCATACATAAGCTCTCAAAATGCCAGAATGCCCACTTGATCCGCTCAGGGCTTGGTGCTGAGGGCTTCAGAAACAAGTGGTTGTTTCTAAATTAATTTTTAATGACATGAGTATGAAATACCCTCCTTACAGAGCTCTTGCTAGAGTGCTTCTTAACTATTTAATCAAATTAGAACATTACAGCTAAACGTTAAGTCCTTTTTAATTAATCCATCAATTATATTCTCTTCCCTTCTTCGAGAGATACTTAGGCTTGTGGCTTTGGTTTCTACCATTGCAGGTAGTTTTCTATCATTTCTCATAGAAACGTCAGGAAACTGGCTGGTGTCTATTGATGGTAACATAGGTAACAATCTGCAATACGCCGTTTCCTCTAAAATCCTAAGGATTTCTCCACATGGGGATGTGTGAACGCCTCATCTTTTTCCATACAAAGAGGTGAATTTTTTTGAATGGTAGAACTAGACCACCAAGGGTGTGAAGTTTGTATTCTTCATTTTAGCTGATGTCTCTTATTCTTTTCCACTTGATTTTCAATGTCTTTGCCCAGCAGCCAGGTATGAGAGTATCCATTTTCCCGATGTCTTTGCCAACAGTTGATTTATCAAACTTCTGATGTTCACCCATGAGAGATAATAAATGATACGCCATTTATTTGTATGGAAGTGATTATATTAATAGGACTGTAAAACATCTGAATTGGGAGAGACCTCAGTGATTAGGATGTCAAAATTGTTTATTTATCTATTTATTTTGGTACCAGGGATTGAACTCAGAACCGTGCGTTAGCAAGGCAGGCGGTGGCACCACCGAGCTGAATCCCTAGCTTTCAGAACTGTTTGAAGAAGAAAATTTTGATGTATATAAATAATACATGGACACATTATCATGGTAAAAAAAATTAAATATATATCATATGCATTAGAGTATATTGAATGAAAAATGAAAATCTTCTTTTGCAACCTCCTCTGACTTCCTCAGTGAAAGACAAACTGATAAGATATATGGAATTATGAGTTATTGCATGCACACAGGCATATGTAAAATATGTAAAATGCATACTGAGTGATAGTGGTATTCTACACAAAATAGGCACAGCTATGAGGTGTGACTGGGAAATCGGTGAATGTATAAATTCTTTTAAATGTATTACAAAGGACACATTGCCATGAGTCCCCCTCGAAACCCTCCCCTCACTTTGAACACATTTATCTACTGTTCTTGCCGCTTTCTGGAGCAGTTCTGGAAGTCCTCTTCCCTGAATGTCTTCAGTTTTGCTGTCGTGGCTGTCTCCATGTCCCAAACCAGTTCCAATTCTGACCTTTCGTGGTCATTTTGATTTTGGGCAAGAGCCAGAAGACACAAGAGTGCCAGATCCTGTGAACAGGTGATGAGGACCCAGTGTCATGTCTTTATGCGCTGCCTTTCTGAAGGACAGCACTTGGCGGCGGCAGCCCTGATCGATTGATGATTGATTGAATGATTGATTGATTGAACTCGGGACCTTGTGCTTTCGAGGCATGGGGCAGAACCACTGAGCTAAATCCCCAGCCGGCCCTATATTTTTTGTATCACCTCATAAAGACGCTCACGAGAGAGGACTTCCAGAACTGCTTCAGAAAATGACAGGTACAAGGGATAAATATATTCAAAGGGAAGTATTTTAAGTGGGGGGTTAATGGCAATGTGTCTTTTTCTGTAATAACAATTTTAAATATTCAGCACATATTTTATCACACCTCATCTAGGTGTTTTTCTGCAGCTAGTATTTTCTCTTAACAGCACCTCTTAGAAATCTTTCCCTATCAGAGCACATAGATCTACTCCACTGTTTTTTTGTTTCCTAATATTCCACAGAGTGAGAAGGTTCGGTATCTATTGCTGTGTAATGAGCCACACCTCCCTCACCCCACACTGCCGTGGAGGTCAGGAGCCCCACAAGAGCTCACCCTGCGGCTCTGGACCACTGCCTGGCATGAACCGCGGCCGCCCTGTGGCTGGGGCTGCCATCCCCGAAGGTCAGCCAGGTTGGCAGCTTGACCTGTGCGGAGCTCACCCTCATGGCCATCCACGGGTTGGCCCAGGTGTGTCCACACGGGCTCTCTCCAGGCAGCTCACGATGAGCTTCCCTAGAGCAGGGCATCGGAGAGTGGGGGCTGGAGGAGCTCGCACACCTGTCTTTTCGTAATCTAGGCTGATGAATGACACTCTGCCCGTGCTGTTGACCATGCAGCCATCACTCCATCCAGAGGTGGGGGTGGCTCCGGAGGTCACTACCACACGTGGTCACTTGTCATCCTCATGGGTGGTCTTTGGTTTTTCATGCTCTTGGACAGAGCTGCCACTGATTTTCTAGGCCAGGGATGGCGAACCTTGTAGGGCTTCCAGTGGTAACACTGCTGCCTGCGGCATCCGTGCCATAGGCCCACCACCACTGTTCTAGGCTATGTTTCTGGGTGTCTGCAAGCTTTTCTTCTAGTCCTACTGGCAGAATTACTTCAATTCCTTCATTTTCAAATGGAAAAATTGAACCCAGGAACAAGTGGCTTCTCCAGTGTCACACTGCTAATCCTCTGCAAAACCAGGATTACACCATCCATCTCGTGCCTCCCAGCCCACTCCAACCCCACAGCCATCCTATGGGCCAGGAAACACGGGCTGAGATTTCATCAAGTGTGCTGAGATAAGCTGGGCCGGGAATTCCCAAGAGTCTCCTCCCAGAGCCCCCACAAACCTGGGTGGCTTATCTCACAAGTGTCACTGTGTTCAAAGGCCCGAGTCACCCACGTGTGAACGCCTGATCTGCCTTCATTAAAAAGCAGCCGATGGGGCTGAGGAAGCTTCCCAGACCATGGTCAGCAGGAAACCTACAGCCAGTTAGACCCTGGTTCGAGTCCTGGCTCTAGCTCTGCCCGTGGGAAAGCCACACGTGTCCACTATCTCCTCATCTGTGAAGTGCCCTCCACACCGGTCTGGCCACAGGCACTGTGGCTCTGTTTCCTGCCTACTTGGCTCACTTTGGTATCCTTCAAGTCTCCTCCTGAACGAGCTCTACTTTCTGAAAGTGCACAGCTCTGCAGAGCTCCTTTGATTCCGTCTTCCCACATCCTGGCCTTGGCCATCGAACCCGACCGGGATCTGGACCCGTGTTCCTTGGTGCCAGCTGTCCCGATGTTTGCTGCACCAGCAGGGTGGGTGGAGGGATGTACGCAGCCCTTGGTGCCTCTGCTCAGTGCTAGAGGGGCACTGGTGGCCCAGAAACCAGCCTTTCTGGCCCCACCTAAATCCTCTTCACCTCTGGGACTGAGCTCAGACTCTGGGCTCAGTGCTCCGAGGTCCCTGGAGGGAAGGAAGGAAGGTTTGGATGCATGGAGATCAACGTGACCAAAGGAGGGAAATGGATTGGTCACACAGACCACTCGTGGAGCAGTAAGTCATTGCCTGGGACTAAGGTTCAAATGCATGTCCCTGTAAAGGCAGAGGCTTTTGGAGGTGGGGGCTTAGGGGTGCCCTCAAGGAGAATTATCTCCTTGTATCTTCTCTTCCTGGTATTCATTCATGTTTGTTTGTTTGTTTAGACGGGGTCTCACTATATGTATACCAGGCTGGCCTCAAACTCGCAGTGATCCTCCTGCCTCAGCCTCTTGAGTACTGGGATTACAGGTGGGCATTACCATGCCCCGCTGTCTTCCTGTCTTGCTGTTTGATTCCAGGCTCCTGACATAAGCAGTCTGCTCTGCCACCCCCACCCCACCCTCACCATCCAGGGCCCTTCCCGGAGGCTACCATGATGGGGCCACTCTGCCATGGACTGGAGCCTCCAAACCCAAGAGCCTAAATAACCCTAATTCTTCTTATAAGGGAGTTGCTGTAGGTTATTTTGCTACAGTGATGGAAAGCTGGCTAAGGCCCCTGGGTTCTGATTTCAGATGTTAACAGGACCGCAGATGCTATGCTCTGAATGTCTGTGTCTCTGCAGAGCCTTAGGTTGAAAACAACTTCCCATGGCTGTGAAGAGGTGGGGCTGGTCCTTCTCTATGAAGCCGAGGCAGTGTGTCCCTTCCTTCTACCATGATGGGGCCACTCTGCCATGGACTGGAGCCTCCAAACCCAAGAGCCTAAATAACCCTAATTCTTCTTATAAGGGAGTTGCTGTAGGTTATTTTGCTACAGTGATGGAAAGCTGGCTAAGGCCCCTGGGTTCTGATTTCAGACGTTAACAGGACCGCAGATGCTATGCTCTGAATGTCTGTGTCTCTGCAGAACCTTAGGTTGAAAACAACTTCCCATGGCTGTGAAGAGGTGGGGCTGGTCCTTCTCTGTGAAGCCGAGGCAGTGTGTCCCTTCCTTCAGTGGGGACGTGGTCTGTGGACAGCCAACCTGGGGCACCTAAGCTTGGGCTTCCAGACGCAGCCCTTTTGAACTGCAAGCGATAAACTTCTGGTATTTAAAAATCACCCACTTTAAAATAAAAGATTGTAGGAAATAGGGAAATGGATCTTTTGCAGCTGGGAAGGGAACCAAGAGAGGGAGGGAGGAAGAGGAGGGGATGGGAACGAAGAAAGAACTAAGACGTCTTGTGTACTTGCACCAACTCCCCATGAGGAGCACGATGATCCTTTCCCACAAACATGGATTCATCAAAATAACCATTTAAATAAATGAAGAAAGTAAAACCAGTCAATCCCGGGAAAACCTGAAGGTTGTTTGTTAAGAAAGAAAGTCAGTCACTTGTGGGTTTGTAACAGATACGGTCCTGCGATTGTTATGTTTAAACACTGGTATTTGCTTGGGGTTTTGTGAAGTAGTACATTGCTAGGGGAAATTCTAGCTTGTATCAGTACAAATGGGCAGGTATGTGGTAAAACAAACTGCACCTGTATACACCATACAAAATTTGAGGTGGGGCCTCAGAAGAAGGGCTTCATAAAGGGAGAGCGCACCCTCTCTAGAATGTGTGCTCTGAGGGTCCACACACGGCGCATCCTTGGTAACGTATTTGCCTCATGCACAGTTAATGAAAAAAAACACAACGACCTGACTGGGGGGAGATTGCCCCCTTTGAGGTATTTTGTTACAGCAGCTGAACAAAGGAGATGAGGAATAACTTCAAGTCCTAGACTCGCACCAGAAAGAAGGCTAGGGAGTGGGACAGGTAGAGGGAAGAGGGGACAAGTGTGAAGCCCATTTTCTATGAGAACACGAGCATCTGGAACCTCTGGGACCAAATGGTTGGCCATGTAGTATGTAGACCTTAAAAATAACTTGAGTTTTTTTCTTGGTTTCTAGAGACAAGGTCTCACCATGGAGTCAAACTCGCCTCAAACTCACAGTGATCCTCCTGCCTCAGCCTCCCGAGTGCTGGGATTACAAACGTGCACCACCACACCCAGCAGAGAAACCAGTGACTTCTTACCAGTGGATTAGAAACAGCCTTTGCCCAGAGGCCCTGGCTTCCCCAAGCTTCAGGGAAGAGTTCCTGAGCCACCACAGCCAGACAAGGACAAAGACTTCAACAGTATGTGACAAGTGTCTCGGTTGAACTTTGGTCCAGCGTGACATGAAGCCACGCTCAGTGAGGCCTGGTCCTGGGACGTCTGGTGTGGCAGACAGAGGCTGACACAGCACATCCTCGTTCCAGACCCTTGCTGTTCTTCCTCAGGAAGCTTCCCGTGGAAAGATAACCGCTCTGCCTGTGATCAGACAAGGTCAGGATTATTTACTTTCCTTTCCTCCCAGGCCCGGGCCGACCCACACAGGTGGAAGGAAGGGCAGGCCTCCAAGCGGTCGGAGGGTCTCCAGCCAGGCCTGGAATTTCCCCCGGATGCAGAGATGGCAGAGAAAGATAGGGTCTCCCGGCAGCCAGTGCAGGGGCTGTGCCCTGTCTTCCTCCTGTGACTTCTCCTGGGTCCCCTGTGAAGTTCCTGAAAAGCCCTTATCAGACACTGCCAGGAAGCAGGGCTTCCCTGGAAGGGATGTGGGGGCCTCAAAAGACCATTCCAAATCTCAGTGTCTTTTATTTACTAATTTAGATGATTGCAATAAATGTAAAATGGCCTGAAAATGGTACATTCGGGTTTATGTTCTTGAACAAATAAACAGAGCATAACTTGAAGCCTCAGGGACCCGCAGGACTGGGCTCCTTGGGAAGGCAGGGGCAGATGTCTCCCCACACACAGGCTCGGCGAGGCCATGGGGCCATCGGCTGCTATGGCTGTGTGACTTGCCCTGTGCCAGCACGTCAGCCCCAGAAGTTCCTTTGTCTCCTTGGAGTTGCTGCTCCCAGGACTAGAGCAAGAATGGGGTACACAAGCAAGGGGACCAGGGAAGTGACGGGGAGGCCAGGGGCTGCCCCATGTCCTCTGACCTGGAGCGTGACCCTTCCCTTCTGTGGACTTTCGTCCCCTCCCAGGAACGTGGCAATTGGAAGAGATGGCTCTGTGAGGCTCGAAGGCTGTCAGTGCACAGATGGGCTCGGAAGGGACTGCGTGCCCAGCCTAGGAACCACGTGGTGTCGGCTCAGATGCCTCTCTAGCAGCCAGTGCCCTCCCGACGGCCAAGGACGTCCATGTCCACCACCCCGCCTGGCAGGCAGTGGTGCCTGTGTGCAGACCGACCAACAAAGGGCCTGACTGTGAAGACCACGGCACCAGTGGTCCCCAGCACCCCTTCCAGCCCCTTCCTGGGCCACAGGACCCCAGAGAGGGAGTTTATCTTTCCTCTCAGGTCTCTGGTTGTGAACCCAAGCCCACAGAGACCACGGGACAAAGGTCACACTGTGCCCATGTCCCCAGGGTGCCACCCTCTGCCTGTGCCTGCATCTCCACCAGGGCCACCGCCACCCATCTGGCCACTGCTGGGAGATGCCAGCCATGGCCTGGCCCCAGGGCCAGTGGGCTGGAGTGTACGTGGTGGGTCAGCCAGCAAAGGGTGTGGCAGTAGATGCCTTAGATGGCAGTAGGTGACGGTTGGTGGATGTGGGCTCTGGTCTCCCGGGAGACCCAGGATGTGCTCGGCGAGGGGTGGGGGCAGGAAGACACAGTCCAGGGTCCCCAGTTGGACAGTGCCGGGCCCTCAAAGGACACCTGTACTTGCCACACACCCTTGTGTAGTCACCTGTCGGTGGTCTGTCTGTCTGTCATCCATCACTGACTATAGAGTGCTCTGAGCCGGGTGGTAACACTTTAAGCATGAGATGTGGTCACCTATGACCTCCCACCTGAGGAGCAAGGAAGGACTCTTCAAGATGTCCCTTCTTAAAGGGAGGGAATGTATCTTTCTCTTTTCCTTTTCTTACTTCCTAATAGCTAAAACATGGATACGATGGCTGGAGCTGGAGTAGCCATTTTGGGTCATGAAGTAAGTTTGGGCACAAATCTATATTTAGAAAAGGATCTAGGCAGACAGATACTCTGTGTCCTGTATCATGCTGGATGGGAACCCTCACTGAGTTTCCCACAGGAATTCTCTGGGTACTGTGTTTCCTCACACTCCTCTTCTCTTGGGGTCCCTGCTGTGTGTGCAGAACCCCTGAGCACTCCAGGACAGGCTCTCGGCACCCTGATCTCAGGATTATCAGCCCTCAGCGGGCCATGGAGCTGCCATATTGGGCCAGCCCACCTACATTCTGATAATCATTCCATGGAAAGAAATAGATTTTCATCTATTTAAACCACGTGGGATTTGTGATTTCTCTGGAACTGATAGTCATACCCAATACTAAAGGACACCATGACTTGAGGCAAGAAACAGGCCCTGGGTGCCCCGGTGGGATCAACTGTGCCTCTCCAGCTGGACCATGATAATTCTGGGCACTCTGGGTGGGAAAGCACAGGGAGTGGCCTTGCTTGTGTAACCCTTTCTTGTTCATTCTTTTCTATTTCCATGGTTTCTGCAGAGCGACCCTAGCTTGGCATAAACTGCCAGGTTGGCACATGCCCATAATCCCGGAATTCCGGAGGCTGAGGCAGCAGGGTTGCCATGAGTTTGAGGCCAGCCTGGGCTACATAACAAGACCCTGTCAAAGGCAAGTGCACCCAGGATCCCTTGCCTGTGAAGCCCACAGCAGGGTCCATGCTCAGGAGCTCAGGCACAGAGGCCAGTATGGGAGAGCCTGGAAATGTCATTGCTAACCAGCCACAGATGGGGTTCTAGAGACCGCTGCTTCCAGAGAGCTGCCAGTGGGGTGTGTGTCAGGGGCCTGGAGAAAGGCCCTTCTACTCTCATGGCAGGAAGGAGAGGAGCCAAGCCTGATCCAGCCCAGATGGGCCTTTCCGAGGCTTGGTCTCTGCCCTGAGGGTGATGGGTCAGGTTCCCGAGGCCCCCCCATCCGTTTCCTGGGCCAGCACCCTCCCCACCCCATGCCCCTTAGACCCGCTGCTCACCGTTCTTGGCGGATGTATATTCACATTGCTCACATCGAGAGCACAGTAAGCCGACCACAAAAGCAATTCTAAAGCCAATGAGACTAATACGTCAAAATCAGCATTTTTCCTTCTCCAGTTTTAAGCAGCTCACTTTAGGCTGGGCTCAGCCTCGGCAGCCTGGGAGCGGTCTCAGTGGGGGTGCCATCCACCTGGGCCTGGCCTCTCCTTTTCCATACCCCCAACAGTTCTGCACATGTGTCCGGGGCGTGGGCAGTGCTGGGACGCGGAAGCCACACCACCACATGCGACCGAGATTGCTCATTGCCTTCTTAGTAACTTCAGCCCACACCTTCCTGCAAGACAGCGCCCAGGACCGCAGCCTCAAATGCCTGTGAACTTGGACTTTGGGCCTTAGAGGTCCTCTTCCTGGAGGACATCCAGGATGCTAACTACAGCTTCCCACCTTTGCTGCCTGCTTCTCTGGCCCTGCTCCCCCAGGGACACTGGGGACCTTCTGAAGCTCCCAGAAGCCTTCAATACTTGGCCTCTCACATGAACCCTTGTGGCTCCCAAAGCCTAGAGCAGGTAGAGGCTCAACAACTGACTACCAGAGTGGATCCTGCTGCTGCCTCTGCTTCTCTGGCCCTGCTCCCCCAGGGACACTGGGGACCTTCTGAAGCTCCCAGAAGCCTTCAGTACTTGGCCTCTCACATGAACCCTTGTGGCTCCCAAAGCCTAGAGCAGGGAGAGGCTCAACAACTGACTACCAGAGTGTCCGGCTTCT
>NW_022900924.1:44513361-44613309 GCF_012274545.1 Fukomys damarensis | reverse complement strand
TTTTTTTTTTTTTTTTTTTTTTTTTTTGAACTCAGGTCCTTGGGCTGGCAAGGCAGGCAGAGGAACCTCTGAGCTAAATCCCCGGCCCACACTGGCAATTTTTAAAAGCTCCTACATAATTCAAATAGGCACCTTGTGTTTAGAGCCACTGATCTCAAGAGAAAAGATGGGGAAGAAAAGCTTTTCCTTCCAGAGAATGCCAGTAAATAGCAGGGGTAAGGGAATCACTATTAGCCCACAGGTAGAATCAGGTGAGACAATGATGCGAAGACCAGCGGGTGGGGGGTGTTGGGGGTGGGACATTTAGCCTCAAAACATCACCCCCCAATTAAGGATAATTTACAGCCAGGCATGATGGCACACACCTGTAATCCCAGTGCTCTGGGAGGCTGAGGCAGGAGGATGGAAATATCAAGCCCAGGCTGGGCAACTCAGTGGCTTAGCAAGACTCTATCTCAAAATAAAAAAAAATTTTTTAAAAAGGCTGAGGATGTATCTAAGTGCAAAAACCCTGGGCTCAACAAAAGGATTACTTTACAAAAGTGTAAAGACACCAGAAACCTTCACATTGGAGACCAGTGCGGGACCATGTCATGTTTCTGGCCTCCTGATGTGACGAGCAAGCGGGGGCCTAAGAATCAGGGTCCAGTGCTCGCAGGCACCCAGGTCCCTGACTGGCAGCAGTCTCCAGGGAGGTGCTGGGCCCAGGGCCTCAGGGTTACAGCCGTCTTGCAGTGATGTCTGACTGATGGCAGGTGTCCAGGTCTGGGCCGCCTGCCCTTCTCTTTGAAACAGGCAGAGCCACGGGACGCAGAGTGGACTCTGGGTGACCCATGGATTCCTCGGTGTCGCGCACTTCCTCCTCAGTGTGACCAGCCAGGCCAAGATGGGACAGAGCTCCCATGTGCCTGTGGGTCCTGCTGTTTGCTCAGCTGCGGGGAGGATGAAATGTGTCCTAAAAGCTGCCCAAAGTCACCTTTGTTTCTGGGATCTGGAAAGAGGAAGCCGGAACGCTGCCCACCCAAGCTTCATGCTTAGGCCTTGGTGGTACGCAAACCTCTTACCAATTCCTCTGCATGGAAACGTGGCGTGATAGGAAGTGGGTGGATATTTGTCCCTCGTGGGAGAGGATAAACAAGGAGCACCGCCTGCCACGTCCAGGGCAGAGGCACAGAGACAGGGGTGACAGTCTCGTGGGGTCCCATGGAGACGGGCATCCACAGCAGCCTTCACCGGCACCCAAGATCCTTCGCCCCCGATGCCTGGGCAGCGCAGGGCTGCGGGGAGAGGCAGGGACCAGGGAGGGCAGACTCCGTGCTGGGGACACAATGTCACACTGGCAGGCAGGGCCCCGGGGGTCCTGAGGGTCCCTGTGGGAGTCACTTCTTTGTCCTCCTGCTGGACAGGCGAGAATGTTGGTTCCACAGCACGGAATTCACAGGGCCCCGTGGGGTGAGACAGTGCTGGGCCCTCGAGACCCCTTCACCCGCCCCCCTGTGATCTGGGGACACCTCAGTGAGATGCCCCAGCCACTGCTGCCCTCTGGCTCTTGCTGTCCCTGGAGACCGGAACGTCTAAGACAAATGTGGCTCCAAAGGCAGTGGCGGTCGCACAGGTCTTCACTTTCCAGATGGGCCAGGTGTCACTCGCAGGACACAGGAAGGCCCCTGAAGGCCCTCGTCCCGACTCCCCCAAGCCCCTCAGGGATGGGGCTCCTAATCTCTCCTTCCTCAAACACGGAGGTGACAGGCTCCCTGGCTGCCCCAGCTGGGAGACTTCCTTCACCCTGGTGACTGTCATCTCGTGCGGGGCATCCCCTTGGGCTCCCCCACCCTCACCCCAGTGCCCCCACCCACCCAGTGGGGACAGGAGTTGGGCTGGGACCCGTGCCCTCGATGTCACCAAACCCACAAGTGCCACCTCAGCCTCCTGTCTCCTTGCCCCGCACAGCAGAGGGACATCACCACTGCCTGCTAGGGCTGGAAGTAAGCAGGCCTGGCCACTGGACAGTGAGGGCTTCTGACCCACCACAAGGCCTCATTCCCTTACCTGCAGAAAGTGAGGGCTTAGAGACCTTTGTCACATGAGTCCCCAGACAGCATCGCATCCCCCGGGTATGTGGGAGAGATACACAGCCCAAAGCCCATCTCAGACCCATTGGTACTGGGGCTCAGCAGTCTCCGTTCACCCCTCCAGGGTCTCAAGAGGGGGGCCCACCGCTCCTGGGGACCCCTCTGCGGTAGGCCATGCTGCAGGAAGAGCCTCGTGGAAACTGGCCTGGCCACAGGAAGATGTCGGGGAACTTCTCACCTCCCACCAGCCAACAGCAGGTGGGAATGCACCTGTCACATCAAGGCCACCTGACCTCAGCTCTGGAGCCTCTCTCATCCCAGCTGCTGCCCCCAGGCTTGGCAAAGACCTCTGCTTCCTCCTTGTACCCCTCTGTCCGCCAGGGACCCCTGTTTGTGCCCTGTACACTGCTCTGCGTCTTGGGGTCAGCTGCCTGGAGAAGTTACCCTGTGACGTGGCCTCTGTCACAGTCCTGGGTCATCACCTACCTTGTCACTGCAGCTTGCCAAGCACTCTCCAGGCCCAGGCCTAGTGCTGCGAACCTTAAGTCCGTCACTATGTTCAGTGCCCAGGGCTACCTTGGTGTCATCAACACACAGGGGAGGCCCAGAGAAGCCAAGTGACGTGTCTGTCACCCAATAGTCAGTGGAGGGTGGGGCCGGTCTACCCAAGTCACAGCCAAGCTCTCAGCCAGCCCATCCCCTGCCACTCGGGCTGCCCACACACCAGGACCAGGGCGCCAGCACCACTGTGTAGGGAAAGGGGACCAGGAGCAGGTCCCAGAAATATCTGTGACATGCATGGAAGGGCCGTCTGACCCCAGGCTTCCTATGGTCACCCGGGGCCAGCAGCCAGGGCTCCTGAGCCGCACAAGGGACAAAGCCCCTGTCCTCACGGTCCCCATGGGAAGGAAGCACATGTATATCTCCAACACGGGGCTGGCCATCACGAGTGCCAGGAGGGACGGGGGAGACCCACCATGGGGGTGAGATGGAGGACCTGGGCAGGAGCTGGGGTGTCCAGGTCCTCGCTGAGCCTGAGGCGTGGGTTGGGTGGCAGGGTGGGAAGCCATCTGCAGGCCACCGAGCAGACATGGCCAGTGCTTCCCATAAGACCAGAGCCAAAGTGGCCCTTCCAGGGCAGCTGGCCGCGTGGCCAAGTGAAGCACTCTATGGGAAGGAGGGAGACTAAGGGGAGCAGCCACAAATCACCCCCGAAAGGGAGAAGGATTCAGCTCCAGGATCCCTCTGGGGACAGGGGTCAGGGACTTTGGGATCAGGGGGCCCTGAGCACCTCTCAGCTGATCCCTGCTGACCCTGTCATTTAATTTCTCTAAGACTCACGCGTCTCGTCTATTAAATGGGTACCACGTCCCCTCCTTTCATGTTTCAGTGGTGTGACACGCACGCTGGTCATCGGGAATATCTGTCCCATCCGCTTCAGGTTACCCCAAGGCCAGTGACTTGGCAAAGAACAGGAGGTAACCACAGTTCCTCCTGAGTCCTGATGGGTCACATGAGTGGACTCTTACCCCTGGGGATTTAGTTCAGTGGCACCATGCCTGCCTCGAAAGCACAAGATCCTGAGTTGGATTCCCAGTACCAGGAGAAAAACCCAAAACAAAAATGAATCAGTGATCGGGCTGGCAAAAGGGTCTGTCCCAAGATACCAAAGAGCAGCAGTTCTCCCAAGGAGGGAAAGAAATTTGGGATGCGCCAGGTTAAAAATAAACATAATTTCCTCCCGCGGCCCTCTGAGGGCTTGAGCGCTCTGAGGAGCATCTCAGTCTCCAAGAGAGGGGTTCTGTGTGAGTGTGGTTTCTTAGGCATTTGACACAGAATTTTTTGGACCACTGGACACCCAACCCACCCTGAGGTAGCCTCTAACACAGAGATGCTGGTCTCAGCTCAGCCCTCTACCTGAGAAATGGGAAACAGGCCCGGCAAGGTAGATACTGAACTGGTGGTTACCCTGGGAATGGGGAGCAAGGTGAATAGAACCCAGCCCCCCACCATCCCAGGGGGCCTGGGAGATGGTGCTGCTTCCCAACAGCTGCTAGAAGGGGAGGGGGCGGATGTGGGTGAGTAAACGGCCCCCAACTCTCTTCTCCGTTGGAGACAGACCCCACCGTACCCACTGCCCCTCTCCTGCCCACACGCTGTCCCTCTGTGTGGCCTCAGCTGCGTGCCTGTGCCTCCCTCAGCCCAGCTGCCAGTGAAACTCCAGAACATGAGGACAGATGTGTTGGTGGAGGTGTGGTCATGGGTGGGCAAAGAAACGGACGCGAGACAGATTGGCACCTGAGCCACCCACAGCCATGGAGAGAGAAAGGTACCTCTTCCCTCCAGAGGAGCTCCGCTTATCCGAGCAACGCAGAGGCGGGTCTTTAAGCAGGCTGGTTCCTTCCCGTGAGCAGGTGAGAGTGAGCGGACTGATAAGACCTGTCAACCACAGCGAAGAACAGGCCTGTGGCGGGCAAGCGCCAGGCTTCCTCATGCTCGCCAAGGCCCAGGGACAAGGTCTTCAGGTTCCTGCGACTATCAGAAAGAGAAGTCACCAAATATGCAACCACCCCTCCACCCATCCGTGCACCTATCCATGGATGGGCTCTAAGGAGGTCCCCCAAAGTGGAGATGGGGATCTCAACTTGCCCCGTGAAGTAGGTTCCTCGTCTCACCATCGAAAGAGAATTTCAGGAAATGCCAGTGAGAGGCATAGGCAAATTTATTAAGCAGAGTTGGAAAATAAGAGAAAACAGGGGAGGGACTTGAGCTGAAGTTGCTGAGGGAGCACAGCTCTGCAGGAGACCAGACTGGCCCGCTCAGGAAAGGAGGAGGTCAGCCTTTAAGGGTTAGCTGAGAAGCGGACTGGTTGGTAGGTGAGAGTCGGGCTTCTCATCTTCCCCCTGGGGATGTGACCGGCAGCTGGCTGATCTCTCTCTATTCAGCTTGGCGAGGCGGCCCAGAGAAGTCCTTGTTGCTCGAGGGGACAATCTGGTCTCCAGGAGATGACTGTCCCTGCTTGGGGCAGTCTCCATTTTGAGGAGGCTCTGCTGGAGTTCAAAGTGACTGTGGGATTAGGGCAATGGCTGGAGACTTCTGGGTACTCACTGGTAGGGGGTGTCCTTGTAAATCTCTCTCTCTTTGTGTTCTGGTATTGGGGATTAAACCAGGGCTTTCACAGTGAGCTACATCCTCAACTCCTCAACTCTTCTTCTTCTTTTTCCTTTTCTTTTCTTTTCAGACAGACTCTCCCTAAATTGCCCAGGCTGGGCTTAAACTTGTGACCCTCCTGCCTCAGCTTCCCAGAGTGCTGACATTATAGGTGTGGACCATTACCACTCAGGGCAAATCTCTTATCCTGAGGTACTCTGTTTTGAAGGTGACTGTGATAGGGGGTTATGTAAATTTAAGGTTGATTAACTTTGTGTTGCCAGCTTTTAGAAGACACTCCCAATATAGTCTTTAAAACTATTTTTCCTACTCCATGTTTGCCGTATGTAATGACTACATTCCTATCGGGAAGTCGGTAAGCATACGTAACACACTGGAGTTCTTTCCCTTCCCTCTCCCCTCCCTGCCTTCCCCTCTCCCTCCCTCTCTTGGTGCCCTATCTCTCTCTCTGTTACCTATCATCTGTTATTTATTTTGCTCTTTACACTGCTGATATTTTGAATTTGCCATTTAAGAGAAACCACACGCCTATACGCAGCACCAAGCAGGGATCTGACCCCAAGTCTTAGGGAGATAGAGGAGCCAGATTCAACATGAAATCCAAGCTTTGCTCTGCTTTTTGTTGTCTTTTAGGCCTCTCCAGGCTCAAGTGAAGAGTCACGGGGTTTTAGCGAAAACCACTTTGAAGTCTCTGTCTCAGAAGAAAACACAAACCTGCTTTTAATAAGTAACAGGCTGAGGGCCCTGGAGTTCTCCCTCTGTCCCTGCAGTGGTCTCCGCCTGTGTCGCATGCAGCGATCTGTTCGTCTGTACGAAAGAAACAAGCAGGGAGTTCCGCGAGCACGAGACCCTGGGGCACGCGTGGCTACCAGCTGTCTGGAATCGAAAGCCCTGTCCTTTGCGCACGCCAGTTTCCGTGGAGTCGGTATAACTTCAAGTTATTGCCAGTGCAGGGCCACCGTCTGGTGTTGGACGAAGACCCACGTAGCAAACTTCCCCGTATCGTTCTGACCATAGCAATAACCTCAAGGGCAGAGGTAAGAGCAAATGCAACTAAATAACCGGGGGTCAATGCGTCTTCAATATTGAATATCTTTATTTTACAGATAATTTATTTCATTGGAAGTTTATATAATGTCTTAGTCATTTTCTTCATTGCTAGGACAAAACACTGAATATCTGTCTTACAGGAGAAGTTTATCTGGGCTCACATTTTCAGTCCACAGTTGGCTCCAAGGCAGGAAGGGCACGGTGGAAAGGCCTGGCGGAAGACAGCTGCTCACCTCATGGCAGCCAGGAAGCAGAGAGCAGCGAGGAGCCGGGAGGGATACGGACCCTTCCAGGTTGTGCCCCAGACCCTACCTCCTAACAGTAAGTCAGCCGCAAATCCCCATAATCCAATCACATTCCCAAAGCCCAGCCTATGAGTGCATAAGACTCTCGGGGGACATCTAGATATAAACCTAACATGTGACTTATTTTTAATAATGACTGTATTTAATAACAGGATTATAAAATTCCAGAAGAGAGAAGCACGAGCTGGTTACAGCACTGAGCACAGATGGGCACAAGCCAGAAAGTTATTCCCTCTGTCCCAGAGGAGACCAATCTGATTTGGCTCTGATTGAAGGGTACAGTTAAGATGACACCTTTAATTCATTTTTCGCTTGTTTGCTTATTTTTGAGGCCGGGTCTCCCTATATCATCTGGGCTGACCTTGAACTCACTGTATAGCCCAGGTTGTCCTCAAATGCTCAGGGATTTTCCTGCCTCGGCCTCCAAAGTGCTAGGATTATAGGCGTGCACACCATGCCCAGTTGACGTCTTGAATTCTCCTCCATTTGCGTTCCCAGGAAAATTTCAATCCTGCTTTATTTCCAGGGCCCACATCGCTCAGTTAATCACTCCCTCTTCCTACTTGAACCACATTTCCCCTCGGCCTCTCCGAACCCCTCCCCCTTCGGTCCCCTCTGTTAACCAGAGGCGATTGACACCAAGGTCAGACAAAATAGCATTTATCTGGGAAGCAAGGAATTGCACGGGGGCCATTGGCCCAGGGACCCCGGAACGGTGGCCACACGGCATGTCGGAGAGGGTCTTGTCGTTCTCAGAGGTGGGTTACCGGCTGGGCAGAAATCCTGAACTGCAGAGCTGTTCTGAGGACAGGCTTCCGGGGCCAGGAGGGGCGGCGCTGACTGACTGCTTCCGGTCCGCGGAGCTCCGCCCAGGGCAGGGGGCGCCGTCCTCTCGCTTCAGCTCCACTTGGAAAGCTTTTACTTTAGTGGCTTCATTCTCCCTCGCATCTCCCACAGGCGTCTGTAACTCGGCCTCAGCTCAGTTCCAAGTAGCAGGGAATCTGGGCTCAGCCTGGGCCTGGGCATTTTTCGAATGCGTTTTAACATTTTAATTTTTTTAATTAAGTTAATTTTATTGGTACATTTTTAGGTATACGATAGAATGACATTCATCACTGGGAATTTGCATCTGTACATAGTCTACCTCAGGTCTTAGTTTTTCCCGTTCCCCTTTGACACAGGGTCTGCCTTCATAGTGCAGGCTGGCCTTGAACTCACCATGTAGCCCTGGCTAACCTTGAACTTGAGCCTCCGCCTCCTGAGCGCTAGAACTACGGGTGTGCGCCACCACACCTGGTACGGCTCTTCTTAAGACAGGCTGTGCCACTTCTTCCTTCTGTCCCCTGCTGGGGACCACAGCACGCTGTAGTCAGAAGCCTCAGAAGCCACAGCCCAGCCTTCTGCACACCCTGGAGACATGCTGACCATGCTTGGCAAGGCTGCTGCTTCTTACAAGGAATCCTTGACAAACAAGGAACTCTGTCCTGCAGAGAGGGGCCTAGGGGCACCGGTGACAGAGGAGAGGCACCCAGTGCCAGCTCCATCTCCAGCAGGGACTCCACTGAGGAGCAGGAAGAGGAGAGAGGAAAGGAGATGAGGGCAGGAGGGGGCTCCAGTCAGGACTGTGCAAAGCTCTGGGCACGAGAGGCATCAGGGCACATCCAGGTGTAGTGGCACATGGCTTAAGCCCAACACTCAGGAGGCTGAGGCAGGAGGATTGCCATGAGTTCAAGGCCAGTCTGGGCTACATATAGCAGGACCCTGTTTCAAAACATGAAAAAAGTAAAATATAAAAAAGAAAGAAAGGAAGGAAGGAAAGAACGAAAGGAAAGAAAAGAAAGAAAAGGAAGAAAGGAAGGTTCATTTCCCCTACGCTTTGAACTACAGATTCTGTCAACTCCCTTCTGCTCTAAAGTAGGCGAATGAGGTCCAGAGACAGGAGTAATTTGCAAGTTGGTGGCAGGGCAAGTCTGAGAAGCCCCCGGTCAAGTCCTGCCCAAATCAGGACGGAGCATAGCACCTGTCACTCGACAGAGGTCAGGGTGTCTCTTTCCCAGGAAAATGCAGCTCTCCACAGAGCCTCTCTCCCACTGGAGCCCAGGCTCTGGAGCTCTGGGAGAGATGTCCCCAAGCTTGTGGGGTGGCAGGCGGTGCTGGAGGATGGCTGGGCATGAGGAAGGCTGGGGAGAGCCAGGAGGAGGCAGGATTCCTGGATGAGAGGAGAGGATAATCCCCTGACAGGTAGAGATGGAGCCAAATCACCATGAAGCTCCCAGCCGGTGCCTGAGCACTTACATTTTTCTCCATTTTTCACTTAGCCTTGGGAGATTAGCAACAATCCTGCCACCATCTGGGCCTGACCAGAAGTGGATTGCCTGCCTTCCTGCTGGGACGACTGGCAAAGTCAAAAGTGCTGCACCTTCCACTGGGTGCTGTGCAAAGCCATTCTGGCCCAGGCTGTGCCCACAGGAGCTGGAGTGTGGGCAGCTGCAAGCCTGGAGCCCCCTGGATGAGCAAAACCCACGAGTCAGGTCGGGGACCTGGGAGTGTGGCGTATCAGAAAGCGGGGCTTGTGGGGGTGCAGAGGCCACTACAGCATAGGCGGGCAGCACCACCAGGTCGGAAACAGTTCTGTCTACTCCAAGAGCCATGACGACAAACTCATGGGACACAGGAGAAGGAACGGGGATGCTGAGGAGGGGCCGGGTGAGCACATGTGGGGCACAGAGGGCATGGGGGATGGGCCGGGGTCCTGGGGTAGCAGCTGGCACCTGATTGGTGTGGGGACTCCTGTTTGTCTGTTCTTATGGCACCGAGGGTGACCCCAGCACCTTGACACTGAGCTACTTGCTGAGTCCGTATGTAGCCCAGGCTGGTGGCATTAAGGCAGCGCAGATGGGGAAAGACCAAGCGTGAGACAGACTTAGAATACTAAATTAACACGTGTGCAAAACAGGTCTGGTGGCACACGCCTGTCATCCCAGCTACTCAGTAGCGCTACTAAGGCAGGAGGATCTCAAGTTCCAGGCCACACTGGGCAATTTAATGAGACCCATCTCAAAATTAAACAGACAAACAAAGAAAACTCCCAAAACACAAAAGGGCTAGGATGCAGCTCAGGGGCAGAGTGCTTGCCTAGCAAGCAGGAGGCCCCAGATTCCATCCAAGTACTGTAAAGAAAAAGAACCAAAAAAAGCTATACAGCAAGAATAGAAAAGGAAACACAGAAGGCCACTGGGAGAAGGGGAGCAGAAATGGTGATAGAAAGGAATAAACAGAAACGAGAGAGGCCTCGGGGGAGCAGCCCAGGGTCTTCCTTTGCTCTCCAGGGGCAGAGAGGGCTCATGGTCATGCAGGCACCTGAGCAGCTTGGTCAGGAAGGGGGCTGGAGAGGAGGGCGCTGGCTTTGGAGGTGTGCAAAGCCCCCAGCTCTCAGGATGTGTGGCCTTCAGCCAGGGGGACCCTCATTCCATACATGTGTGGTGCAGGTGGGGACCTCTGGGAGCTGAGGGCCCCCAGCACAGCAGCCTTTGGGGCTCTGGCTCAAGAGTTTCTGCCTCATGCACGCTCCCCAGGGAGCAGCTCCCGCAGGGCAGTGCCACCCGGACTTCCCAGCAGGGGCTTGACCCTCAGTACCCTACGTGATGTCAGGGTGAGTGCTTCTACAGAGCCACTGCCAGAAGGCCGCCTGGGAGATGGGCACTTGCGCCAAAGCTAAGAAGGGCTTCTGCCTCCACAGGTCAGAAACTGGGATGGTAGCTGATTATCTCCTGACTCCGACCAGCTCCCCACGCTGATCTGTACCCCTCATTCTGCCTGCCCAGAAAGGCAAGCGACGGGGGTCCTGGGAGATTTTGGGTGAATTTCAGGGTGAGTGGCCAGGTGAGGGCTGGAGGGTTTGCTTGCAGACTCATAGCTACAGCTTTTGGGAACCTGGGCAGGTGTGAATCCAGTGGAGGATGGGTGTGAACAAAACACCAGTGCTCCACAGAACTGGGGCAGATATTCTGCTCAGAGTTCCATTCAATCAGCCACCCCTTGTTTTCAGAGATGGAGAAAAACCGGGGCCCAGGGACGAAAGGGGTTTAATCCAAGGACCCTGAACAGTGCACGTGTGAGCTGAGGGCCCCCGCCTTCCTGGACAGCTGGGCCTCTGCAGAGGGCTGTGTCTAAGAAAGAAGTGGGTGACAGTTCAGGGAGATTTCCCAACACACTGAATGAGTCCCGAGTGGCCGTTGCTTATTTCTAGAGTATTTTAGGTGAGAATGATCAGAATCTTCTCGTGTCTAGTGTTATCTGACAACATGCCAAGTCCTTATACATCTCTCTTCCTCCTATAGCCCACCTGGGGGGCAGTCCTCATTACCCGAGCATAGAAATGGGTGAGAGGTGCCCTTGCTTGCCCAGCATGGCCCAAGTTGTGAAGACAGAGGGTGGGTGCAGGAGGGAGGCTCTTGGAGCCACAGCGCCTGCCTGCGTGGAGATTCCTGCCCCGCTTGGATCTGGCCCCACCCTCAGGCCGCCCATGTGAAGGTCAGCCCGGAAGTGCTCAGATGGGCAGACTTGGCCTTTGGCCCAAGCAGGGCCAGGCTACAGCTGCCCCTGGCCCCAACGTGCGCCAGGCTGGGAGCCCACATGATATTCTGTGGCTCAGAGAAATACCACGGATGGGGACGCTGCAGTCATCTGGCCTGCCCCACCTACAGAGCTAATCTCATCAACAAAACAGCCAGCTTTCCCAAGGCCGTTGTCACTTGCGAGGTGTACACACAAAAGACGACAATGCCTGAGAAAACGAAGTGGGGCCTGGAGCTGCTATTACAGATTACTTGTATTTTGAGAAGTAGGGCGTTCACTAGGGAAATTGAGGACTCGTGGCCTGGCTGGCCTGGTTATGTTTTCTTATGGGTGATGCCAACTGCAGCTGTAAAATGGCCAGTGAGCTCCCTACTGGCTCTTGGGAAGAAGGCATGAGGCTAAAAATGTATAGCATTTATTACAAAATCAATTACTATTCATGATGGGAAATACAGAAATATGGAGACTTCCATTCCCTCACGTGTACAGGTGCAAACTCGAGAGAGAAAGCTTTCATGAAGCTCACTGAGCACAGCATAATTAATTCTGTTTGCATCGCACTGATTACAACAGGACACCAATCAGGAGGCAGCGTGGCAGGATTTGTCAAAGAGCTGCTGGTGGTAAAGCACAGGCACCTGTGGCTGCGCTGATCTGGCTGGATTTCTGCTTGCTGGATTCGGCCGGCAAGGTCAGGTGGCTGGGGACAGAGGGGAGCTCTAGACTGCAGACCTCCGAGGAAGTTGGGCTTTTGCCCATTTTGGCCAGTTTGTTCTCGCAATAAGAAAAGACACTCAGAGCTTCAGAAGCACTTTAATTATTGAAATGACTACAGAAAAATGCCTTTGTATTGTGAATCTAAAATTCCCCAGCCTTTCATCCAATTGTTTCCCCACTGAAATAATTGGTTTTTAATGTGCTCTTTGAAACACATGGCTTTTTAGGAGTTGAACTAATGACAATGGCAAAGTAGGCCTGCTCGCCTCTGCCTTTTCCTGTATCACACGCATGCAGCGAATGCTTATCTACTTCCCTACTCAGCGTGCTAAGTTCTTTCTGGTTTTTCCTGTTATGAAAAACGCTATGATAAACCACACAGTGACACTGTGCACATTCGCTGTGCTCTCTGAGATCCACTGTGGAACTGGAACGATGCTCCTGCGGTATTCGGGAGCATTGTCACAGAGGAGTCCCCCAGTACAGCCCGGCACCCCACAGCTGGTGGCCGTAAACTGCAAACCAAGTGACTGAGAGACCAGTCCCATTCGACCCTGTCACCGGTGAGGGGACAAGTGGGTCCCACAGCCAGGACACAGGGTAACCAGTGGAGCAGAAGGACTGGCTAAGGAGCACGAAGACAGAGGGGGCTGTTTTGCCCCAGGAGCGCAGGGACCTGCTACAACGAAATGCTTCTCTACCCCGACTCAGATACCTACCCTGCCTGGGTCCTCAGCCCTGGCCTCCCTCTCGTCCTCAGAGCCCTGCTGTGCGTGCGTTTGGCTTCATCAGGGGAAGGGAGCTTGGCTGGTACTCACCGCACGCACCACTCAGAACCTCCAGCCGCTGGAAACCAACCGGAGAACAAACACCAGGAAGCATTGTGTTCTCAAAGATTCTTTATTAGCTCTCTCACGCATAGCGAGAATAAGTTCAAAAGCCAATAGAGCTGAAACAGAATGAGATGAATGGTCCCACAGCATCTCTGCCGTATTCCGCTGGACTACGTGTGAGATGGACCCTGACAGGCTTTGGGTTCGAAGCTCACTTACGGGGGAATCTGTCACAAGAAGAACTAAAGAAACCACACCCTAATTTCTGTGCGGTAGAGGGAGGAAAGGACAAAGATGACCTTTTTTAAACAGACTAGAATGATGCCAAGCCTGGTGCTCGTGAGTGGCTGGGCTCCTCTTTGGAATCGGTCTTCCTGGTCCAGGTGAAGTCAGCTGCATGTCGGAGTGGCCAACCGCTGCTCTTGGCAGTGGACCTGACTTCTTAGTTCGCTCAGGTCACCTGGGCTGGTTGCATAATGGACGAGGGTCGCTGGAATTCTGGGCTGTAACTGGGAGGTACGAGCTGTGAATGCTACAAATAAGCAGACTGCTACTGGGCCCCAGCTGGCCCTGAAGGTTTCCCCTAAAAAGGTGGATCCTGAAGCCTGCACTGAGCAGCTGACATCTTGACAGGAAGCCCCCGGCCCCATGGGTGAGGATGAGGAAGGTCGGGGCTCCTCAGGATGCTAAGATCCGGCTGCCTGCAGGAAGCCTGGCTCGCTCACTCCAAGCTCACCCAGAGTTATAGCAGTGCTGTTTGTTCTTTCTCATAAAACACAAGCTTAGCGATTTGAGTCAAACTGATATTTGGTCAAGGAAAGGCCAGTTCTTAAAAGGATTTTGATTCCTTGGGATCAAGGGTATCATTTTTGTTTCTTTCTTCTCTTCCAATGCCTTTTCCCAGCCAACCGGTGATGCTGGCCCCCTGAGTTTAGGTCCTGAGCACAGCTACTCAAAATTTAGTCCTTGTGGGATGTCCTTAGGACAGGGACCGGCTGGCTGAGGGGTCGGCAGCACCTGGATCCCACAGGACATCCCTGCAGAGTCTCTGGAGGAGCTGGTGCAGCCCGGAGCCTGTCCCAGGGGCCCCCTAGTCATCGGGGATTGGGGTGTTGCAGTTCCCGTGGTAGATCTTGACGTGGCCCTCACAGCGGAAGTAGGCCTCGAAGACATCACTGTAGCCATGGTCCCGCCACCAGGTGCACAGCTGCCGGTTCCAGGTGCAGTCCAACACGTGGAAGAGCTCGGGGTGCTCCATGCCGATCATGGTGAAGAAGTCCTGGTCCCCGAGGTGGCCACGGAAGTGGTACTTACCAGCCAGCTGCTGCACCTGCGCAGGCTCTAGCAGGCGGTTGTAGAGCGGGGACTGGCGCATGGCCTCCAAGTTCAGCAGCATCACCCCACTGTTAAAGCCTGGGAGCCCCTCGGGGGGAGGCCCCCCAACCTTGGACTTGGGGTTCTCTTGGCGGAACTGCCAGAAAGTGTGCCTGCAGGGAAAGAGGACAGAGTGAGCCCTGTGTGGGGTGCACTGTTCTCTGGCCCTGCTTCCTGGACCTTACGCCCCCCCACCATCCTCACCTCCAAGTTCCAGCTTCAGGAACAGGTGCGCTGGGGCTCAGACTCAGCACCTTGCCCCTGCCCCAGTTGGTAGCAGAGCCACAGTCTGAATCCACATCCCGGCTCCAAGCCCCGGGTGCCTCCACCATCTTCTGCCTCCCCAGAATGACGGCATTGATGACACTGTGGTCAACATCCTCATCCCAGCTAAGGTTTGTACAGACACAGGATGCGCCAGACCATACTGGACCTGCTTATCAGCGCCTCGTTGAGCAACCTTATGAGATGTGTTCCCTAATCGATGACACATCTTCACAGCTAAGATGACAGAGAGGTTGTGCAACTTGCCCAGTGTGACACAGCTCAAGAACAGGACAAGCAGAGACTACTTCTCTGGCCCCAAAGCCCACATTGTTCCGACAGCAACAACACAGGCAGAATGTCCTCCCCTTATCTCTGCCTGCGACCCTGAGGAGCAGTGGGAGGGAGAAGAGGGGAAGAGGAGCCAACTGGTGAGCTGCTAGAGACGTGGGAAGCCAGACTCGGCCGAAACAAGTCAGCTTCTGTTTGCAGGGAGCCTCATCGCAGGCCTCCAAGCCTACGGTCTCTGAGGGTCTGGACGGGGGTGAGGGCGGGAAGCAGCTGAGGAGAGCTACATATGAGTGCGGTTAATCAGAACGGGAAATTGCCTCTCCGTGAGGGAGCTGGCGAATGAGCTGGGCTGCTCGTCCTCCAGCCTCTTCTGTATGGGCATCTTGTGTGCTGTGTGTGGGGTAGGCAGGAGCGGGTGTGGGGAGCCCCAGCCCACAGCCACAGAGCAGATCCAGTTGGTGCTGGTGATACGGAGGGAGGAAGCAGAGGGCCCGCGTCGGGAAGGGGCAGGGGGGCCTGGAAATCTAGGGAGGGGACACAGCTTGGCCACCCTAACTGCTTCCCCAGCCCGTCTCAGGACAGGGCCTGTGCGGTGGGTGACACGAACCGACTGTAAGGCGCAGTGGAAATGAACTGAGTGCCACTCGGGAGCCAGTCAATCCCTTCTCGGGTTCCACCGCAGTCCGCAGGCCGGAACGCACAGCCTTCCTACTGTCTCACGTGCCACAAAGGAAGCCGAGACTTTGATCCTGGGAGGGAGGAGCGTGCCTAGGGACACTCTCACCGGTGGAACACACGGGCCATTGTTTGAGTTTGCCCATGAGGGGCCAAGAGCCCCGGCGCCCGCTTACTGATAGCAACCTTGGCAGAGAGAAGCTTCCAGAGCAACCCGAGATGCGGTGGTCCTGGCCACAGAGCCTGCCAGGAGGGGGTCTGCTCATTTTACCCCATTTCCTCCAAGTGGTTAATTTCAGGACACAGTTACAAACCAGCTATGAGTCTCCCGGCAGGCCCGGGCCCCCGCTGTGCAACAGAGGAGGACCCCTCTCACAGCGGGGGGCAGCCCTCCTGGGTGCTTCCTCGGCCCCACACAGGGCCTCAGGAAAGACAAGGTGACCGACGAGGATGGATGGACAGTGGGCACGAGTGAGGCCGCCCAGCCTCCCATGTCGGGTGGAACCAGAGAGCAGGATGGGTGAGGACACTGCCACTGCAAAGCCAAGGCGGAGCCCTCCATCAGCCCAGGTCCCGCCACCAACCTCCCCAAGGCCTGGAGCGCACCAGGTCTCCCCTGTCTGTGACAAGAATGACCAAAGAGAGAAGGACAGATCATCCTCCGTGTGGTGGCCATGACCCAAGGGGCTCTTTGGGAACATTATGCCCAGCACCGCCACTAAATGAGGACACAGAGGCAGTCGTAACAGAGCCAGCACATAATGTCTTGTCAGAGGAAGGAGGGACCGGAAATTGGAAACCAAGCTCCCAGCACATGCACTAATGTAGAAATAGCACCAAGAGCCACCGAGGATTCTCTGAACACAAAATGATTTCCAGGGTGCCCATGATCAAAGCGTTCCTACTGCACCCAAAAGTCCAGAAAAACAGTCCTCCCCAGGGTACGGTGGGTTCTCTGGCCTGCATGCCAGAGGTTCTTGTTGAGGAGCCACAGTCGTCCTGGGCTATCGAGGCTGACACAGGGCTGCGGAGGCATCAGAGCTCTCACAGGGCACCCATCTCAGGCCTCCCGAGGCAGCACTGCCACACACCCCACACCATGGTGCCCCCCGGGTGGCAAAGACCTGATGCTCTTTGCTGGGACTCCAGTGCCTGCATTTAACGGGAAGAGACAGAGGTCCTCTGTCAAGAGTCTGGTTTCCAACACCCTTTTATCTCCTACTCCCTTGGATCCCACGGGCTAGAGTTCCCAGTAACAGCACTTGATTCCAACCTCATTTCTCAGTCAGGCTGGCGTAGTCTGAGGCCAGGAGTACCAGGACCGGGTCACCAAGGGAAGCAGCTGCTGCTGCCACTTTCCTGAATGAATGCAGGTGTCTGCTTGTGAGTCCTGAAGCTTCCAGAAGTTTCTGATTAACCCTCCACACCCACATCAGACCACTGCACCCCATTTTGGGGCAGTGCAGTCTTGCTCCCAGTTCCCTGTGGTCACCAGGACCACATGACAGGAGACAAGACTTCTTCCCACTTTGGAAATCGTTTCCACTGGGAAACAAGGCCCATGCAGATGGCATTGTGGATGGGGATCCCTTCAGACGTCAGTGAGGTCACTGGAAAACACCATCTAGAACCATCAGCCCTCCTGTTGTGGGCGGTGCAGTTTCTACATGTTCACGTGGTTTATCTTAACCATCGTCCAAAAAGACCACCGACCCTGCGGACTCATTTCCACGAAGAAAACTCATCTGAATGGAAAGGTGTGCTTGAGGTAACTGTGAAAAGCCTTGATGACCGTGGCCTGGGTCACTCCGGGGACGGCTCTCACCTAGAAACCCTGCCCAGAGAAGCTGAGGCTCACATTCCCTCGAAAAGACACACACTGCCAAGAGCAGCCCTTCCTCTTCCTCCCGGGACCCTGACTAGGGCTCCTCTGCTGCCGACGTTCCACGACTTTTTCCCTTGGCCTGTGCTTTCCTGGCTGGTGAGGCTCAGAGCTCTCCACTGTCACTCCTGAGGGGAGAAGCAAGGATGGGAATACACTGACCTCAGGCAGTGTACACGAGGCCCCACAGGAGATCCTAGAAGGTCTGAAAGCCTGTGCTGGCTGAGCTCAGCACAGCCTATCAGGCAGAGAGGCCGCTGTGAGGCCTGAGGGGCATACAGACAGCATGGTGAGTCCCACCTGTCTCACAGAGGGTTATCAGCTTAGCAGTGCTCACCAGCTCAGAGTGACGTCTCCATGAGAGTCGCTAGGTCTCCTCCCAGAGGGAGCACGTGGAGGCTACAGGGGCCCTGCTTGATTACTGCTGTCCTTGTGCCACCACGACGGAGACCAGGAAAGAGAGACAGGGCAGGACAGCCACGTACCCACACGGGGCCTGGAGCAGACCACGGCCGGCCAGGGATTGGAACTGCATAGTGGGTGTTCAGGTTTGTATATGGGACTCCGCTCTGCTGAAGCCTTCAGCTGGCTGCTACTGAGGGCCACCTCTGCCCCTAGCCGCATAGCATGCTTCCTGCTTGACCGAGACACCCCACACTCCCACGGATGCCGCGCTGGGCCTATTGTAAGTACTGTGATTGGGGACTCAACAGACACCTCTACTCACAGATCCAGGGGGAGGCCCGAGGTGGAGGGGTCGGCAGGGTGGCTCCCCAGTGGCTGTGGGGAAGAATCTGCTCCCTGCCCCCGCCCTGGCTCCTGGTTCACGGGCATCTCTGGCCCTTTGCAGTAGCAGCACCTCAGCCTCTGCCTCCGCATCACAGGCGTCCCCTTGGGCACAGCTGTCCGCCTACAGCTCCCGTAAAGACTCTAGTTGCCTTGGGTTGGGACCACCCTGCTCCAGAATAACCCACAGACCCTGTTCTAAAGAAGGTTACATTCTGCAGTACCAAGGTGAGTACTGCAGCCTGCGGAGGCCAGGGGGACACGATCCAGCCCATGGAGCTGGAGAAGGCAAAAGCAGAGGGATTTGGAAATGGGGGTACACGGGCCAGCCAGCAGGGACAGGGACAGGTCCTCGTCCTCACAGAGATGGGCAGGAGCAATGACGGTCACCCATGCCAGGCCAGAAGGATGAGGAGGTGGGGAGAACACCACTCCCCAGAGGACCTGGCGGCCACAGGGGACAGGGATCCCAGGTCAACCACCGCAGTGGAGGTGTAGGTGGGCAAGTAGCCTCGCAGTCTGCACCCTGCACCCGAGGCCGCTGAGTGGCCTCTTGGGGGTTGGCTCGTTGGGGATGAGGATGGGGAAGGGCTGACGTCCCAGGGCTGCGGTAGGACTCCAGCAACAGAGGCGTGCTCTGCCCGTGCCAGTGCCACGCCCGTGAGGCCCAGCCCTGACCGGTACGGAGGGTGCCCAGCCTCCTGAGCGCTGAAGCTGCTCGTGCCCTGCCCGCCTAGCTCCTCTCAGGGTGTGGTGGCGCCTCGGCGACTGGGGCCTCGTCCACTGGCCAGGGCCTGGAGGTTTCTGTTGCAACACAGCTTCCTGCTCGGGGAGTCTGGTTCTCAGAGCTGCATGGCTGCGACCAAGCCTGCTCGTGGGACTCTGGAGACTAGGGGGGCAAACGGGGCTCATGGCAGCGGTGCCCGGCCACAAGGGGCCCCACTGGGCCGAGGTCTTCTTCCCTTCCAGAGGCCTCTCGAGGGCTCCAAAGCTTTGTGTCTCCTCAGGCACCGGGGCAGGCCAGTCCCCTGACCCGCTGCTGCCCAGGCCCAGCCTCCCTGGGTGTCGTTCTGTGTTCCTTCCACACCGAAATGGGTAGGGACCTGGCAGCTCACTGCCACTTGATCCCATGAGCAGCTGCAGAGCTGCAGGTGCCTGAGCCTGGCTGCGCTCTGGGAGGCCGCATGGGTGGGCTTGGGGAGGGACAGAGCCAGCAGGGTTGCTTCAGGGAGGCAGAGGCCGGGGACGATGTCTCTGAGCACCGTGATGGCAAGGCCGGGAGAAGGGCGTCCGGACAGGAGGAGAGGGGATGTCCTGTCCCATCCAGCCTGAGAACAGCGGGGTGGAGGAGAGCGGTGGCTGGTGTGTGGGGCACAAGTGCCCAGCACAGTAGCTGTGACAGGATTCCGGAGAGCCCGATCTTTCCGGGCAGGAGGGAGAACTGGGAAAGATACAGGGCCCCGGAGCACCCGCCACCCGTCCTCTGTCCCCTATCTGACGGCCCATGGCTAGCACTGACTTGGGCCAGGGGGCCTTTTTTCTGCTGTGGGGGTCCTGGAGGAGCCCTAGGGCCCCATGGACCTCCCAGCTGGACCAAAAGGCCCACTGCCTGCCCCAGCCTCCACATCGAGCAGCAACCCCCCACCACCTCTTCCTCCTCGGCCTTCGTGGGCCTTCTTGCCCTGCCCGGCCTCAGATGCTGATGCCTTCCTGCTGGCACAGTCCCAAGAGGTGAGGGGTGCCCATGTGTGTGAACTGCAGCCCACCCCGCAGCACCAAGGACCTCAGTGTTGCCTTGGGAGAGAACAGTGGTGGCTCCCGGGGGTGCCACTGCCTCGCTCCACCCCACATGTCCACAGCTGCCTCCCCTCCCTCCGGCCTGGCCCTGAAGTCACAATCTGCCATCACCCCCATGCCCCTTCCTCTCTGTTCCCTCCCTCACCTTGGCTCCAGACTCTGGGCCCCAATTGAGCAGAGCAGTCGCCCTCCATAACCCTTGCCCCAGAGGCTCCCTGCTCTGCTAACAGAGACAGAGGCAGATCCCTGTGCCATGATGGCAATATCTTGCCATTACTCTCTGGACCCTGGTCCCCGAGCACTGGGCCCCGGCCTCTCCTGTAACCCTGGCTCCCTCTCCAGGACAAGCCGGCGCCCAGCACCTCCCCACACTGACAGCACTACAAGGTCGAAAGCCCAGTGTGCAAGACCTTGGTGACACAGAGTCAACAGTGACCTCCAGGGCCAAGCAGTCGGACACACTGCACTGTGGAGCACAGACCAGGAGGGAACAGACGCAGGGAAGGCAGATCGTATCGCACCGCAGAGAGGACAGTGGGGAAGGGCAGGGATGGGGTGACAGTGATGGCCAGTATTGTGTTGAATGACCACAGAAGGTGCTGCGGTCTCCAAGCTTTCAGGGAGGAGACGCAGAGACAGAAGGGGCCAGGAAAGACAGGGCAGAGGGGCCAGGTAGAAGAGTTTGCTAAGATGAGAGCCCTGGGTGCCTGTGAGGCTGGGGATGCCGAGGTGAAGAGGGGGTGAGAAAGGGCTTGAGGGGGCACAGCCCTCCGCCAACATTCTCCCTAGCGCTGGCCCCGGAAAATGGGAAAATTCTAGCTGGCTGCCGTGGGGCTGACGCATCACTGTTGGGGAGCAGCTCGAACCTGGGGGGGAGCCCCAGACCCCACCAAGAGGCTGTGGAGCCCTCGGGGTGATGCCGATCAGGTGAAGTCAAAGCCAGTCACCTTCAGAATGGGCTCACTGCCCCTAGAGGTCACAGGAGAGGATGCCGGGACACACGGTGGGTGGTTTTCCAGGACAGTGAGCAGAACGTGGGCGGGGTGGGGGGTAAAGGGTGCAGGGAGGGGCTCTGTGTGGAATTTAACCTTGCGTCCTCAGGTGGACTCAGTCCAGCCACAGGGGAGCACCCCTCACGCTCACTGAGGGGGGCAGACGGCGTGGGGACACCCGCTGCGGCTCACTCAGGCACGAAGGGACAGGGCAGTGTGGCCCCTGGTGCAAGGCAACTGAGTCACAGCAACTGCCCAATCCCACCTGAGGGGACCTCCACCTGGGCTGTCCCTGCTGGGGGCCCTGCACATGTATGGCATGGGCCTCGGTCAAGAAGCAGGGCCTGGGGACAGACGGGCCCAGTCCGGTCCTCAGCTGTCAGCCCTGCAGAGGGCTCTGTACAGTACGGGACTGGGATTTCCCAGCCATGAAGCTTGCAGGTTTGAGCTTCTGGGGACTCCAGGATCGCTGAACTCCAGCCAGCAGGCTTTCTTAAAGTTCGCCCCTGTTTTGCAAGCGCAAAGTAGGTTTTGGTGGTGGGTTTATTGCTGTTACTTCATTTTGTTTCAAGACTCACTTCCATCTGTCAGAAAAGCCCCTGGCCTGTCCAGGCTTGGGCAGATGGCCGCACCCAGAGATGAGCCGGGTACGTCCAGGGGCAGAGCCGGAGGCAGCACTGTGCTGTCCTCAGTGCTGCCCACGGGTGTTATGGGGTCCGTGCAGGAAGGGAGAAGGTGGGGGCCCTGAAGGAAGGCCTCTCCCCACCTGCGCTCAGCCATGGGCACGCTGTCCCCGCCATCCACAGCAGAGCTGTGGCCACTTGTCCTCCGTCAGGTCACAGGTGGCACAGCCACCGGGGCTCAGCCAGGGAGCTCAGTGTCACCCTCTCCACCGAGTTGGTCCCTGGGGCTGTGACTTGAGTCCGCCAAACTAGAAGCCTTGCTCCTGACCAGCTCCTTCTAGGGTCAGCATCATCTAGACACCCAAGGCGAAAGTGAATCTGCTTAAGCCTATGGTGGACCAAGTACCGTGCCTGGAAGGGAGGAGGAGGAGGGAGAGGAGGAAGAGGGCGAGCAGGTGTGGGAGGCAGGGCTGGAAGCTGCAAGACCAGGCAGCAGGTTCTGAGCCAGGCGTGAAGGTGGCCATATGAGGACAGGGGAGCGAGTGGAGGACTCGGGCCAGATGGGCACCGCAGGTGAAGGCGGGCTGCAAGCTCCGTGTCCGATTCTGTGGGATGGATGGCAGTGGCTGTGGTGACGTCACCGCGGGCTGCTGGTCCGGGCCCTGCCCTCCACCACTCAGCAAGGACAGTGGTCTCCCTGCCTCCCGCTACTCGGACTTGCTGCGGCACTGGGTTTTCTAACATCGTGTCACTGTCCCTGTGGCCCCCTGAATAGCAGCCCCGTGCTTCCTTCCCTGCTCTGCACGTTCACTGATCCTGGGCCAGGCTGGGGGCACAGGAAGGGGACAGCTGGGGGATGACGACCTCTGCGCCCTGTTTCTATGCCATCTTCTTTCCAGGTGGCTTGAAGCAAACCTGGGAGGGCTGGGCCCAAGCTCTTCCCCTCCCTCTGTGCCCTAGGTACCCACTTTCCAAGGAGATACATTAATTTTTTTGTTGTTGTTTGCTTTTTCAAGACAGGATCTTGCTATGTATCCCAGTCTGGGCTTTAGCTTGTGGCAATCCTCCTGCCTCAGCCTCCTGAGTGCAGGTATTACCTGCGTGTGACACCACACCCGGCTTCCTGACAGAACTGTTCCCTTTCGCTCCTTGTTGGCTGCACTCCACTGGATCTCCAGGTCTTCCAGACAGTTGCCTGACTCCCTGTCATGTGCGGGGTGGTGGAGTGTCCCCTTTCCCGTGAAGGCAGCAAAGCCTCCGAACCCCCTCCTGCCTGCCCCTACCGCGCTCTAGCACACGGTCGGCACCTTCTCAGTTCTGCCTGGATGGGTACGGACCTGGGCTCACCCTGGACGTGGAGAACAGAATTTTAAAAACCAGACTGAAGTTGGCACTGAAATTAGATACTGATGCAAGCCAGTACCTGGGGAAAGTGATTAGAATTCTCCAAAAACAACCCCAGTTCTGCTGGAGGTGACCCACGTGCACAAGGTGTCCTTGGTCCTCAGGGTACTGTGCTCTCCCTGCCTTTCTGTCCGGGGCAGCTCAGGACAGGCACTGCTGACTGTGGAGGAAGCACCCTGAGACCAAGCCAGCCGGGCGCTCGGCCGTATCCCCCTGTGCCCCCTGGGGCACCATCCAGGGAAGCCTGCACCTCTTTTCGGGCTGCAGCCTCCCCTAGCTGTGAAACCTGCAGGGCACCGTGCTGGGGACTCCACCAGCAGCCTCTCCTCCTCCCGAGTCCCAGGTCTCATCAGGCAGAAGAGAGTGAAGGGACCAAGCTATGGGCGCGCCTCAGGAAGAGGAGAGGAAGACGCCAGTGTGCCCGCAGCACTAGGCCGGGCCCACGTGGCCCCGCGTCACCAGCCAAGCCACCGTCTGCACCCTGCCGAATGCCACATCCACAGCCGAGGCCGCCGGCATCCTCTGCACTGGCCTCCCTGGGCACAGCCTCCCGTGTCAGGGCCCTTTCTCCAGCTCTAGCTCCGTAACACTCCACACAGCTATCTGCCGGCAGAGATGTGGTGTCTGATAAACTAGCAGTTGAAATCAGAGCGCTGAGATAAGTCTGGAAAAGCTTGGTTTTCAGAAAAGATAAGTTTTCTCTTCCATGGGTTTAAGAAACAAAGACTCTAGATCGAAACTGCAGGTTCCCACACAAACAAGAAAGCCCACTTATCTTCCAAATACCAAGGGGTAGGAAGATCTCCTGCTGGAGGTTAGAAAGAATCCAGTCACAAGATTTGTTTCCAAACTTCAAAAGAAATAACAAGTGAAACCGCAGTGAAGCCAGCAGGTGACTCCAAATTCAAGCCCTCCTAATTTTTGCCTCATCCTAACCTCCAAGGGCAGTCCTTGGAATCCCTTGTCTGGGGTGCCCTAGTTCTCTGTTTTGTTTTTGCTTTGAGATAGGGTCTTGCCACATAGTTCAGACTAGCCTTGAGCTCCCTATGTAGCCCAGGCTGGCCTCAAATTTGAGATGATCCTCCTGCCTCAGCCTTCCAAGTGCTGGGATTCCAGGCATGGGCCACCCCACCCAACTTCTCTGTTACTTTGAAGAAAAGCACAAAATATGCAGGTAGCTCATCCTTAACTACCCCTGTGGCTGTCAAGTCCCTCTGGCAGCCCAGTGGCGACTGTAGGCTGGAGACAGCCCTGGAGCCAGCGGCAATGCTCAGCTGGCTCTGATGTGGTCACACAGGCAGGTGGCCGATGTCTATCAGAGGCTTGTTACAGGCTGGCGCTTTGTAAACAGTTTATATGAATGACCTCTGATCCTCACCAAAGCTTTGCGATGCAGGTTACAAAGATGGCGAAGACTATGGCAAACACCTATGTACTGCGCCAAGGGCCGGCCCACGGGAGCACTGTTCTCAGTCCTCACATACTTCGCACTCAGAACATGGGAGACAGGTTCCCTCTGCGCACCACCCAGGCATCACACCGAGACCCATGTAGCATGAGTCCTTCCCCATTTTGTAGGAGGGTGCGATGATTTGTTTAAGCCGACATGCAGGGCTTTTGCAAGGTAACTGGATTATGAGGGTGACAGCTGGCTTGCTAGGAGGTGGGGCCTGGTCAGAAGAGGTGGTCATCGGGGCTGTGGACTGGAAGAGTTTATTTCCTTATCTCTCTCTGCTTCCCTTCCACCATGCGGTGAGCAGCTGCCCCTCCGACAGGCCCCCTGTGCCACGCCCTCCTGCCTTGAAGCCAGCTCACTATGGACTGAAATGTGAGCTGCAACAAACCCCTCCTCCCTTAAGTTGTGAGTGTTGGGTATTTTGTCCCAGCAATGAGAAAAGTGATAAAGACAAAGGGGAAACTGAGGCTTATGTAGGGAAGGAATTTAGTGCCAGGCCCAGTGTGTCCTCCTCACAATACTGGGCTCCAGCATCTCTCAGGGGATGGCAGTGCCCTCCTCCAACACTGACAAAGACAAAACACTGCCCCGAGCTTCTGCTCAGAGCTGGCACTGCTGCCCTAGATTAAACAGGGGATTGTAGGGGACAGAGGGCCTGGCACAAGAGCACCACACACACGGAGGAATCAGCTTGAGCAGAAAGAAGGTCTCCAACCAAGCCTTCCAGAGGGGGACCCCGGGCCTGCTGAGGGGACCCCAGCAAGGCCGTGCCAGGGCCACACACTGTATGCCTGCACATGTACAGAACATCTGGATCAGGCAGACTTGCGGAGATGAAGCGCAGACCAGAGACAACCAGGACAGAGGGAGGGAAAAGGACAGGACAGAGCCTCTGCTGGAGCGATGCTAAGGTTTTGGAAATATGAGGATGGTTGTACCATATTGTGAATGGAAAAAATGCCACCAACGGTGCGCTTACCAATGGCTAAAATGGCACACTTTGTTATCTGTTTTGGAGCACTTTTTTTTTTTTTAAAGAAAAGAGTGGCAGAGAAGTCATTAGGCCTGGACAGAGCCACAGGCTCCTGGGGACCGTCCTGCAGCACAACCCTGCTGCTGTCCGTCCCTCACCACAGAACGTGAGGGACCAAAAGCCTCACTGTCTCCACACGCGCCCAGCACCACCCGCTCCCGGGGCCCTCCCAGGCCTCTCGTCCTCAGTCTGGAGTCTGCAGAGGCCTCTCCTCCCTGCAGTGAGCCTGAGCCTGTCCCTCTGCTGCCTCCCTGTTGCAGCCGCAGAACCTCCTGCTGTGCACAATTTCCAGAGCTGCAGACGCTGAGGAGAAAGCTGTGACAAACGAGCATGCGCCAGGGAGCCGAGGACACTTGGGATGGGGCTGTCCTCAAACAACAGCACCTTCTGCCTGCTCCTTCCAGAGAACTGAAAATGATAAACTCGGAGAAGTGAGGAAATCATTGTTCTGCTCTGCATGTGCACAGGAGACCTGGGGGCAGGTGTATGGACTCACACTTGGGGTAACAGCTGGGCATGCTCAGCCTGTGCTCGTCACCAGCACAGCGACACATCTAACACACGCTGTCACAGCAAGGCCATCTGAGGCCCGCAGGGAAGCCTGGACTGGACAAGTCTGCCAGAAGTGAAATCTGTTATTTACAATAAAGCGGTTCCCAAGCCCTTTTCCCTGAAGAGCCACTTAGCAAATGCAGACCCACTGGGTGAGGCATTAAATGCTCTGTGTCAGAAATTCAATGTAAAGGTTCTTTTTTAAAAAGTCACTTTTTAATGTGTAGTTTCAGTAAATATATAAGATCTGCTCCTTTCTGGGCATAAATGGGAGAGGGAAGAGAAAAACTCTTGCCCTGTGTGAAGCCCTCTGCACTGGAGTGTGAACGAATCTCCCACACTGCGTTCCAGCCGCTTCAGGCCACCGGCTCTCAGGGAATGGTCCTGCCAGCCTGTCCCTCCCTCCTCAGCTCCCTGAGACTGGAGCTCTGCCCAAAGGCGGGCAGGGCCGGGATCCTCCCATCCAGACTCCTGCCTACACGCCGCACAGTGCGCACTGGCCAACTCTGCAGCCCCACGTCTCCGGTGCTCTGCCCGTCTGCCCACGTGCGTCCTCCCCTGCTCCCTGGCACCTCCCTGTGCCACCCGAAGTCCCTGCTCAGGCCATGCTCAGCCACCGAGGCCTCCAGACTGCTGGGGCGGTCCCCCTCCTTGTCCACCAGCGATCTGTTCTTTGCATCCTTTGTGGTGTTTGCAGAACAAACCCCATGCGGCCCCCTGTCCTGTTCAGCTGTGACTTCCCTGGGGACGCTGTCTTTTCATTCCTGAGTTCCTGCTCCCTGGCCGAACATCCAGATGTCCTATGTGAATGATTCTAGACAGACCCACTTTCACCAGCAGACAGCAAGGCGAGATCTAACCTGTGCATTGCGCGTAGACAGCCAAGGCCTGTCTGCCAGCCTCTGTGTAGGGCTTTAGGAGCAATCCTGACCACACCCTAGCCCTGGTGCCATGACCCGGACAGCATCCTACGGCACACAGCAGTGACACTGACTGCTAAACCGCAGCTTCCCTTCCAAGCTTGTGGGGCCATTTGCCAGTGTGGAGCTGGGTAAGGCCTGGACAGGCTCCACCACGCTGGGCAGACCATGCCGGACAAAATCCACCAGACTGATTCACAGCGCAGAAACAAACACCGCCGAACCTCTCAGAGTGGGGTGGGAGAAAACAGTCTCCCTGCAGTACGCAGATAAAAGGGTGTCGCCATGGTAACCTGGTGATGCACCCTGGCATTGTAGGCTGCAAAGCCTCCCATCCCATCTACTACTTTTTCTAAAAATGTATACAGTTCCTTTCTGTTTTAAGTATATACTTTTTAGAGTGATTAGCCCTGGGGATACTCCTTTTGTACACTACCCATTTCTGTGAGATTTGGGTAAAATATAGTGGTTAAAAATGTATCTCTAATAAACATATTTCCTGAATACAAATCAGAACACCTGGCCTTTTATTGAGATTAAAAATATATGAAATCTGGATATATCAGAAAATATGGCCAGCACGGCTGGCTCTACATTTTTTTCCAACAGGTTAGAATGAATATTTTTATTGTGTATGTTTAAGGGACGCACACTTTGATATGCATATACATAGCGAAATGATTACTATAGTAATCATACTATAGATTCTATAGACACTATAGAGGTATACTATAATATCCCTTGTCTCACAGTTGTCTGTTTGTGTAGCATGAGCACCTAAAATGTATTCTTTCAGCAAAAACCCTGAATATTGTACAAATTATTAGCTACAGTCCCCCTATTGTACATTAGACCTCCAGATTTGCTGTCTATATATTTGCTACTTTATCCTTGACTTACATCTCATTCCCTTTTCCTACCTTCGCCACTTGCTATCTCTGTGTATTTGGCTTTTTTTTGCTTGTTAAGATTCCACATATAAGTGAGATCAAGTAGGATTTTTCTTTGTCTGGCTTATTTCGCTTAGCATAATGTCCTGCAGCTTCATTCTTTTCGTGGCAAATGGTAGGTGCTCCCTTTTAAAGGCTGAAGACTATCCATCCATCCATCCATTCCTCCATTATCAATCCATCCATCCATTCCTCCATCCATCCATCCATCCATCCACCCATCCACTCCTCCACCCATCCATCCACCCATCCATCCATCCATCCATCCATCTACCCATCCATCCATCCATTCCTCCACCCATCCATCCATCCATCCATCTACCCATCCACCCATCCATTCCTCCACCCACCCATCCATCCATCCACCCATCCACCCATCCATCCACCCATCCACCCATCCACCCATCCATCCATTCATAGAAACTGTTTTCCGGAGTGGCAACCATCAGCATTTCCTCCAGGGGCATTCATGGGTTCTTTCCTCTTCAGCCTTAGCAATGCTTATTACCTCTTGTCTTTTTTTTTTTTTTTTTCTTCATTTTTTTTTTTTTTTTTTTTTTTTTAAATAACAGCCCTCCTAACAGGTGTGAGGTGAGAACAAATGCTTTCTGACTGTCTCATTTTTAGGCAGTGCATCCGAGGCTGCCTGATCGGGACAGTGGGAGGCTCATGCTAGGAACTGCCAGTGCTGTGCAGGGGACAGAAAGGATCGGCGAGTCCTGTGTGGAAACGGCCACTTGCTCAGGATGACACTGGGACCCTGGGTCCCAGGCTGGCCAGCCGGTGCTTCTCCTGCTGGGGAAGAGAAGGGCACACAGACCCTAACCCACTCAGTGGCCTCGGCTACCATTTCCGGATCATTAGGGGCTGCGTGGGCCTCAGTTATGCGTGCTCAGAGCCCAGACAGAATCTGTCCAGGAAAAGCAACAGAGGAGTTAAATGTAAGAATTCAATGCTCATTTCCTTTTAAGCACATTCCCTGTCTCTGTGCTTTTACCTGGGCACAGGTGAGTGAGAAAGACGTGATGGCAAGCGGCCAGGCAGAACAGGGCTCAGGCCTCGGGCAACCAGAATAAAAGGTGAGCAATGCAACCCTGCCGGTGACCTCTGGCGGCCCAGAACAAGTGTGTCCCTGGAATATCTCAGGAGGGAACAGGTGCTGGGTCCTGCTTCTGATGGCGGAGCAGGGGTCACAGAGGCCACTGTCCCCAGGGGGATGACACCGCCTCTCTGATGCTCGTCACTCAAGCCTGCTGTTAGGAGTTCTACACTCACTTTCCTGTGACATCCACTTCCCCTGCCGCGAGGCTCCTGTTTACATGTTACAGACGGTGAGTCTCGAGGTTAGCACAGGACCCACGGGAAAAGGAAAAGGGGTGCTCGGGCCCATGAAATGAACTCCCCAAGGCCCTGAAGGAGGGCAACCCACTGCGATGGCCATGAGGGATCCAGGTGGGGTGGGGCCCAGACAGCAGGTGTTGGAGAGACAAAGGGGGCTCTAGAAAGAGAAGCGGGGTGGGGGGTTCAAAGACAAGAAGGAGCAAGCAGAAAGGATGGGTTCAAGTCCCAGTCACAAGCCCAAACTCCCAATCAGATGGAGTCCTCTCAGGAAGGTTCACTTCCCGGGTGGGGGCACAGGGGAGCTGTTTCCCTGAGGGTAGAAGGTGGGTGGACTCCATCTGCCCTGCTGGGTAAGGGGCCTAAAGCCTTTCGCACGACCATGTGTTCACTGATCAGGGACCAAAATCTCAGGTCCTGCAGGGCCAGACAATGGCTACGAAGGACCTCAGAGACCTGGGGAACATGAGCCATCTGAAGGCAGGAGCCACTGCTCAGCAGGGGCTACAAGCTCTGTGGCCTAATACTGCCCCGCATTCTCGGTTTGAAAGGAAGTTATAAAAATACCTTCGTTTTAAATGTTGATTTTTTTAAAAAACAAAAGCTTCCTCCACGTTGTCCACGGGGTACCGTTTTGCAGTCTGCGTCCTTACGGTCAGAATACATTGGCTGGTTCTTTGGTTTCCGAGTCAGCTATAAGCCAGAACCACACTGGGTGCAAACTGGATCAAAATGCAGGTTCACAGGGCCCACAAGAGGCCAGACAATCAGGGTCCTGCCCGCACCCCGAGGGGGATGCCGGGCACTTGTATGGTGAGGGGCCTCTTGGTGGCCACAGTGGCTGCATACAGACAGGAAGTGCTGGCGAGTTTGCCCCCCACCTCCCCACTGACTACTCTGAATTTCGTCTGAATGACCGAACAGTCAGGGTTGTCCCCTACCTCTAGTCCGTAATGATAAAATAAGATTGTAAGAATGATAAATGATAAGGCCACAAGAAGTACTGACCAGGACTTCTAAAACTCTGGTGAGTGGCAGAAAGACCAGAGGACACAGCTGGTACCAAATACGAGAAAGTGTGTATTACATCGACAAGGTTTAAGAAACTTTTATATTCTATTCCATAATATAGCCACATATCCATATTAATTTCACCTACTAAATTTTTAATAAAACTAGTGCTTTGGGAAGATGACATATTTTTGCCTCTGATTTGAGGTTCCTAAGACCCTCCCAAGTTCAAGTGTCCCTAGGACATTTACCCATGTTCAGGACGCACAGACACGTCTCTTCCATCCCTCTCCTTCCTCTCTCTCTACTCCTTCTCCTTCTTTCTTTCCTCCTTTTTCGGTGTTGGGGATCAGAGCCTCTCTCAGGCTAGGTAAGCGCTCTGGTACCGACCCACACCCTGGCCCTATACCACATCACTTCATTTGACTTACACCACTCACAAAGGACCACACGACATCCACAGCAGGGAGGTTCACATGTAAGTTTTTAATCAACATTCAAATTTCTGGCCAAAGGTATGAGAGTCTCAGACATGTGTTAGATGGGGAGAAAATGATGACACAATACCAAGCTTCTTTTAAAAGCACACAGCTTCAAAAGGCGAATGACCCAGGAGTGGCTGATTTGTGCTTTTCATACAAAGAGGGCATCCAGAAAAAAGAAGGCTGCTGTACTGCCATGAGGCCAGGTCTGGGCAGAGGCGGCCACCTTTGGGGAGCTCGCCCAGGCACAGAGCCCTGAGCTTGGGTTGGAGGGACCCTTGGGCCGTGTCTACACCACAGCAGTGTCCCTGTGGCTTCCTGCCAGTGCTGGCGAAGGGTGAGGGGCCACGGCACTCCTAGGCTCGTAGGCTGAGCTTTTCCTTTCTTGGTGGCATCGGTCACAAGCACTTAATGGCTTGCTTCCGATTTCCCTGTTCTCCCTTGCTCTAAGTATCACCACCTCTTAACCTACAGCCTTCCCTTTCCCCCAGAGGATTTACGCATTATTAAGCGTGAGAATTAATTCCGGACGGCATTTTGCTGGTGGGTGGCATTTAACTATTGATCTAAATGCCACTGGTATTGATTCACATGGGGAAAAATGCTTTAAATTAAACATGGGCTCTTTTCATCCAAGTGCTCCACTTGTCATTATTAATAAAGTGTTGCCAAGCAAACAATAAAGTTATCTTCTATTATCACTGCAAAAAATAAGGCCTCTGTGGGAGCCAAATATTACCTTCATTGTCATTCACTAATGTTCAGGATGGAGGTGCTACTGATTTATTCGGCACCCCCACACACACATAATTCTGGCCCCAGACACCTCCCTTCTGTGATTAGCCATTTCCTGTGTAAGTCTCACTAGGCCGGAATGTTACCCGGCTCCGAGATTCTAAACTGGGATGGGGGAGGAACCAGAGGTTCATAGGCCTGGTGCAACCCTGGTGAGACCTACTGGTGACACGTGGAACTGCAGCCATGCTGTGGAAGGTCTGAGCTCACTATGTAACTCTGTGTAGCCTAGGCTGGCCTGACCTCCCAGAGATCCTCCTGCCTCGGCCTCCCAAGTACTGGGATTACAGGTAGAAGCCATCATGCCCTGTTAACTAGGAGCCAGAACTTTAAACCTCTGCTTCACCACTATCTTCTGGCCGACTCCTCTGCATCCGGAGCAGCAAGCTAGGGACCTAGCATAAGGCAGAATTCTCCAAGCCAGGTAAGGGGGAGTGGCAAGGCAAGAAGTCACTTAGAGCAGGGGACATCTGGCAAGCATCCCACAGACAAACTGCTCGTGGATAATGATAAAATCAGAGGCTCCATAGAGTCTTTTTCTGTGGGTAATAGGATTAGGAAATAAAAATAAATCCCCGACACAAGGAGGCACTTGCCTCCTGCTTGGCCTCGAGGGACCTTCTTTTGCAGCCGCACCAGGGCAAGGCTCAGGAAACTGCTCCTCAAGCCATTCAAGGAGGAAGGGGCTTCTGTGTCGGGGGCAAGACTGACAAGGGCAGTGAGCGTCCCCCTCCACCAGCCTTCTGAGCCAAAGCTGCCGACAGAGCCCCGTCCTTGTGTGTAACGGAGGCACTGGAAACTGGCAGGGAGAAGTCACCGGGCTTCAGCCTGGGGCACTTCTCCCTCAGTGGCACCAGCCAGTGCTGCGGAAGTCCCTGCATGCAACAACAAAACCCATACTGCGCTTATGACCCACTCTAATGCCATGCAGCACACCAGCCGGGGACAAGGCTGCCAACGGCCCCTGAACACCTTCCCCACGTGGGGCCCTAAGGTTCTGGCCCAGGCCCCAGGTGGGCACTACGGACACGAGAGTCTGGTGACCCACAGTGGCAGGCTGCAGGCCCAATGTCACAGGGCTCTTCTGCCGGCTCTTGTTTTTCTTTACTAAATATAACTGTGTGTTAAAATCAGCTCTGCATAAACAGTAATTAGAAATGCAAGCAACTCCATTTATAAAAACATACAATCTGAGTGGGGTATAATGAAATCCTAGGAGCGAGGTATAATTGGAACCTTTCTCAAGAACATGCAACTGTTACCAAGTTGCTAAATCTAACTGGCTTTTCTCATTTGAGACTTCATAAGATATTTCTCTTTTGAAAAATCTCTTTGCCGTTTGCAGAACACATGTTCAAAGTTTAAAAAAAAAAGGGTCTGGAAAACTAAAATCCACAAAGAAAAAATGCATACCACTTGATCTGTCTTCCCGTCTCTCCCCCACATCTCTGTCTCTCACTCTCTAGAAAGCAAAGCCGGAGACTGTCTCTCTCCCACAGCACACTGCCGTCAGACACCTCCCACAGAGGCGTCATCATTCACAGTAGTTAAGTAGCTCTTGTCTTGTGAGTCCAACACCATCTCTGCGCTTTGCCTGTTTTCTCTTCAGCTCTCACTACAACCCTAAAAGCAGTATCACTTTTTCCAAAGTATCCATTAGGCAGTGCAGCCTGACCTAGGAAGTGGGAGAGCCAGGCTTTGCAATCACCCAGGCCATCTACACTCGGAATTCAGGCTTCCTGCATTATGCTAAATCCTCTCGAGTTTGCAGCTCTCCTTCCTGAACAGCGGCGTGATTTTAAAAGGAAGGCACGCGGGTGGGCACTGCCACCACCAAGGCCAGCTCCCCACGGCTGCCATCCTTCCAGGACACTTCAGTGCCGGGGACAGAACGGGATCGCGCAATCCCCAGGGAGGGGCTGGTTTTCCGGGGTTCCCAGAGTGAAGTGCTTCAAGCTGGATCTTAAACAACAGATGTTTACCACTCTGTAGTTCCAGCAGCGGGAAGTCTCAAGATCAAGGTGTCCGTGGGGTTGGTTCCTCCTGAGAACCGTGGCAGAGAATCTGTTCCCGGCTGCTTCCCTGGCTTCCGCTAGTTTGCTGGCCACCTTTGCCCTTTTGGTGTCCGGTAGAAGCCAAGCCCTGATCTCTGCTGTCCTTGTCACACAGCCTTCTCTTTGTGTGTGACAGTGTCTGAATCTCCCCCTTTTATAGAGGCAGCAGCCATACTGAACCAGGATCCTCCCTCCCGACCTCATCTTCACTGGCTACAGCTGCAGTGACCCTGTTCTCAAACAAAGCCACATTGTGAGGTAGGCTCAAGACGTGAATTTGGGGGGAATAGAATTCGACCCATAATAGCGATTGTGGGTGGAGTGTGGAAGGAAGAGGAGAGGCCGGGGCTGACTTGTGCATGGGCTGACCTGAGCCCCATCAGGCTGCGATAGCTCTCCGGGGACAGGTGTGTGACAGTGCCCCGTGTTTCTTATGGCGAGGGGCACCTGTCCCTGTGAACATGTGTGAGCTGCTGGTGACCAGGCTGGAGCACGACTGGGCCGTCTCTGGCCTCCCATCAACCTCCACCAGTCCTAAGTTTGAGTCATGCATTTTCTCACAGGCTTCAAGCTGGGAAGCCGACGGGCAAGGCTTCTAATAATGTCATTCCCAGAGAGTGGGAGCTGGAGCACCTGAGTTATAACACGGTTTTCCAAAATAGACTCAAAGATTTAAAGGAGAGTTAAAGCTGCCTTCCCACCTGCTCCTTGGGGGAAATATGTAAACGTGAGTCATCCTCTGTTCATCCCCAGGGTGGACTCCTGCCTCACTAGACCAGGCCGGCTCCTGTGAGCACGGACATTAAGACTGTGCTAATGTCAATCGGAACATTGGTATCCCAAACCAGCTGCAGTGAAGGAAGGACGATTAGAATTATTCTTAAAACCAACAGGGTCATTTCCAACCAAGTATAAGACCTACGCCCTGGAAAATGGAAACAGGGCTTGCAAATATTTCCGTTTCTGTAATCCAGGTTGGGTTCAGGGAGCTGTTATAGCTGAATGCGGGGTGAACATGGGGTTAGCCGGATGCTTTGGGATTCCAGTCTGGAACGACCCGCTCACATCCATTCTCCCCGTTCACTCCCGTGGCAACAGGGGCAGGGCCACCAAGGACCACGTACCATAAGCCACACACGTCTCCCAGTCCTAGTCAACAGCACATGGGCTTCCCAGTCTATGATCTGGGCATCAAGTGCAGCCGGGCCCCTCACCCAGCTCTGTGTCACCCTGGGTGAGGGGCTGGCCTTCCTTGAGCTGGGCTTCCTGTGAGTCAGGAATGTGAATGCATACCTAGAGGCTGCTGTAAGGTTAAAGAGCATACTGTATGGGCAGAGCCAAGCACAGAGCCTGGCCAGAGCCGGATCTAGGTTGTCTTTCACGTATTCTTCCCTTTCATGGTAAGGATGAACCTGATCAGGGAAAAGTCTCCCCCACGATGTGGCCACAAGCGTGGGATTTAAAAGCAGATGAGTACCGAGTGGGGTTCTGACCACCCGCAGTGTCTGGCTCTGGTTCTCACCAGCAAGTAAGAAAGTCTGTGTTGCCTTGGGCAGGGAAGGATGTGCCAAGAGACCTTAACACTTGTTTTTTGCCAGGCACTGTTCTGAGGACATCATATCATTTTAAATATTGTAACTCACACAGCGAGTAGGCAGTACTGTATTGCTACTTAACAGAAGAGGGAACCAAGGCACAAAGAAGGTGGGCAGCTGTTAAATGATGCAGCCAGGACCTGAGCCCAGGCAGTGGAACACAGCACCCATGGTCAACCACACTGCAGTGCTGCCCTTGTTTGTCAGGATCCTTTCCTCTTCAGCTGGCTTGGGTCCCTCCCCACTATTCAGGAGGTTTTCTTGGTTTCGCCTTTTAGTCACTGACCCCACAAACACAGAGCTGGAGCCAGACCTGTAATGCAGAGCTGGTAACTTGCACAGCATCTCCAGGACCAAATGAGGGGGCGAGGCCAGGAGGTGCTCAGGGCACGCAGACCCAGCAAGACGAGCCTCTGGGCGGGAGGCCCCGGGAGGCTACTGTCTGAGCTGGCTGCGAACGGCAAGGAGATGTGCGAGGAGGAGCCCAGCGACACATGCAGCATGGGCAGAGATAAGACGGCGAATGCCTGGCACAGTCTCCGGGAGCAGGGAGCGTCCAACTGGGCTGGAGCCTGCTGGGTCTGGGCCAGCCCAAGGGCCTTGAGGGCCAGGCCCCAGCATTAAAATTCCAAGCGCACTGCAAGATTCAATTAAGAGAGCAGGATGACGATCTACCCAGAACCCTCTCTGCATTCTGCCCTGTGATGGTGGCCACTGACCACCCTGCCAATCTGTGTCTGGTCAAAACACTCTCCAGGAAAGCGTCATTGGAGTCCCCTCTCTCCTCCCTGTGACATCTGGATTTGCTCCTCCTCAAAGCAGAGCCACACTGGTACCCAGGGGACAGAAGGCCTATGGGTCCCAGGAATGACAACATCTGAGAGCTGGCAGACAGAGAATCACAAGTCTCCTAACTACCACTGCATTTAAGGTCTTCTCATGTCATGCATTAAATAAGTCATTTTGAGGCCTGCTCTGTGTAATGCAAGGTGCCAGGATCTGGGAAGGAAACAGAGAGGACTCTGGGTGGGGCACCAAAGCACAGCATAGCTACTGATTCCTGCTTCCCTCCCAGTCATAAAATCAACTCTGGTCCCCAGGCACTAACCATCCCCCACCCAGTTCTACAGCCATAGCCAAGTCACACCAGCCTGCTGGGCAGTGCAACATGCCACCCCGACAGCCCTCCCAGGGGTCCCGAGAGACCTAAATTATTGTTATTTCCCCTGTGATGTTAGATGAGCATGTCAGAGATGAAAAAAAAAAAAAAATCCTGCTAATTAGAGTCCGGAGGACGTTCTTTTTCACATTCAATAACGTGACCTGGGGTGGATGCAAAGTCCTAATGATCCCCAAACAGCACATGACTCTGAAGCCAGGACGACACACACAGTCACATTTCTGCATGGCTGTCAGGAGTGTCACACTGGAATCAAGTCCCACTAAACAGGGGCAGAGATCGCTTCTGGAGCACACGGGGAAGCGGCAGTAACTCACGCTTAGAGAAGCACAGGGAGCGGAAGGGACAGTGTGGTGAGAGAAGGAAGAGCTGGCTTCAGAGAGGGGCTGCCACCTGCAGAAGGGCCTGCCCGGGTCTGCCCTCGCGCCCTCAGGCTGGGCGGGGCTGGCTCCGGAGCGCAGTGGGGTGCGATGTAGATCGCTTCTGGAGCACACGGGGAAGCGGCAGTAACTCACGCTTAGAGAAGCACAGGGAGCGGAAGGGACAGCGTGGTGGTGAGAGAAGGAAGAGCTGGCTTCAGAGAGGGGCTGCCACCTGCAGAAGGGCCTGCCCGCATCTGCCCTCGCGCCCTCAGGCTGGGCGGGGCTGGCTCCGGAGCGCAGTGGGGTGTGATGCCCCACCCATTTCCACCTGACCAAATCCTGCCCGGCTGAGGCAGGTGGGCGGCTGGCTCCTCGTCCCTCCCTTTCATGCTCCTAGCAAGAGGCCAGAACAGAGGGATCTGTGTGGCCTAGACTCGCAGGCTCTGGATGTAAATCGGGCTGTGACCATCAGAAATGAGGTGAGCTACACGAGAGAGCTTCTGGCTGCCCTCCCAAGCGCCAGTTCATGCTGCAGCTTCCCGGGTAACAGAAATGCAGGGCAGTGTGGTGGCTTCTTGTCCAGACTCCATGATCCCTGGGTCTCAAACCTTCAGCGTCTTGGAGAGGTCAGAAACAGCTGTGGGGCTGGCAGCAGCCGCCTTTGTGCAATGTGGGAATCACTCAAAACGCTCAGCCTGGAACCTGCCCTTCAGCCCTGAAAAGTGTTGTCACGCATCCCCTCCGGGACCCAGTTCCTCTGTTTAGCATACCAGAGTGGCCTCTGTCCCTGCACTGGTCCCAAACTAAGGGCTGCCTGGTGAACCGTGCTGCTCACAGGCCACAGCAGCCAAGTGCATGCACTGCTGGGGACTCGCTGTACGGTTTATATACCAAGTGTCCCCCAAAGACTCACGTATCGAAGGCTTCATCCCTAAGGCAGCAATGTTCAGAGGTGGGGCCTAGACAGGTGGCTGCATCATGAGGGCACTAATCCGCTGGTGAGTTTACAGCTGAATGGGGTGTTGGGAGGCGGGGTCTAGTCCCTGCAGGTGTCTCTCTGGCTCTTCTCCTGTGCTCTGTTTCTGGCCACCAGGAGGTGAGCAGCTTTGGTCCCCTCTGCCGTAGTGTTTCTGCCTGAGAGCCAGCTGACCATGGACCGAAGCCTCTGAAACCATGGGTGAAATGACCCCCTCTCTCCTCCTTTAAGTTGTGTATGTTAGGTATTTCCAGTGATGGAAAGCTGACTAATACACTCATTTCATCAAGGAAAGAACGGTAGCTTTGGAAGGTGGGTCTGTTTGTTCTCACCCTGGAGCTAAGACGTTTATGTCCAAGGTTGAGGTACGCCAGTGCCAGGGCAGGAGCTCGGTTACCTCAGTTACCTACTCAGAAACCAGTAGTGCACTCGGTCAAAGGATGGAAGGGTCTGACAGAGGGGGGACAGAGGGGGTCCAGAGGGAAAACTGGAGACAGGGAAGCTGGGCCACACAGGAGGCGGGTGGAACATCATGCACTTGCCATACACAGTTGGGATGGCTGGGGCCAGCTGTTTATCAGCAAGGGCTTGGTGGAATTGTGTGCTCAGGCACAGGGAGAACCAGCTGGATGTGGATATACTAGCTCCTTGTCAACTGGGGTGTCCCTGTCACTCAGGGGAGTGACGTGGACCCAAAGATCTCAAGACCAAGGGCCAAGAACATGGGCTACAGGAGCCATCAAATCCATGCCACACCTGACGTACTGATACGCCACAGAAACTCATGATTATTGTCAAATTCCTGGGCAAGTAAATTCCACTAAGTATTTATTTCCCCCTCGCGATTCTAATTGGAATGCTTTAAACCAATGCTTCTCAACTTCACTGTGCATATGAGTCCTGGGAATGTTACAGAATCACAGATTCTGACCAGGAGGCCTGGGACCCTGAGTCGGTTTCTGGTCCACAGACCACAGCCTCAACAGCCAAACAGCAAGTTCTGCATACACCTGTCAAAGAGGGAGCCGTATACCGGTGCACCGCCCCAAGTCTGCCCGCAACTCGGACCTCACACCAGCACACACACAGAGGGGTGGCACCCATCCCATCCACCCCCAGCTCCAATCTGCTCACTGCTTAATTTTCTGCTGCACCCCCCCAACCCCACAGGACCCTTGGGAAAATACAGTTTAATTTCCCTTTCTGAGGACTCTTGAAAACTATGCCAAAGGGAAGCAAAACAGAAAGGGAAGTAAGAGAGATTGAGCACTGACTGTCACCAGGACCAGGCAAAGGCTACGGCAGAAGCACCCTTCCTTGCCTGTCCACCTGGCCCAGAAAAGCCTATCAAAAATATCTATTTATCAAAAATATAAATACATGGATCCTTCAGCTCTGTACTCCTACTTTCAGGACTCTATCATATTCCTGGGAAATAAAACCAGTAGTTCATAAGGGCACACACACACTCACACTCACACACAGACACACACACACACACACACACGTCCACCCAGCATCTTTTATGACAGCATCTTTGATAAGAAAGAAACACTGGAGACAGGGTGAATGCCCATCACAGTAAGAACGATTAAATAAGACACAGGCCAGTCATACTACAGAATAAAAAGAAGGAGGACATAAGAGGTACACCCGTTAACTTCAGAAATTTTTCTATGAAGTACTGAAGAGCAAATAGAAAATGTAATAAAGGTGATCGATACCATTCCAGTTTTGCAAAATAATTTAAAAACCTTTGTATACACACATTGTGCACATGCACATACATATACTTGTATTGTATAACTGATTTTTATAAGGAGAGATAATACAGAAGGGGTCGAAAGTGTTAAAATGAGTTATTGTGTGTACAGTAGGTATGAGAGTAGCATGACAGCGAAGAAACTCCCATCTGCGCACACACACACAGACACACACACACACACAGACACACACACACACACCCCAATCCTGCACTGCCGGGCGGTGGAGGTGCAGAAGGTGAGGTTTCGTGGCTTTGGGAAGCTGTGATCTCTCCCCTAGTCCTGTCTCCAGCTCCCGCCGCTCAGGCAGGACTCACCACTGTCTACGGGGCTGCTCCCAGCCATCTTATTCCACCTGCGAGGTGTGAATCTGGAGATGAGTCGTCACACGTCCTGTCCTCTCTCCAGTCTTGTCCCACTGATCGGCCACAACCCTGCCAGACCAACTGTGCTCACCCCGCTATTCCCCTTGACAGAGACAGAAATCGCGGGTGGGCCCTGCCACTCCTGGGCAGCAATAATGTCACCTGGGCAGATTAAGGCTGGGGCCAGAAGCAGGGCCGGGCAGGACGAGAAAGACCCCGGCCTCTTCTTCCTTTGAGGCTCCTCCCTGGCTCAGCTCTTGTGGGCAGCTGTCACTAAGGCCAAGTGGAGGGTGCTTATCCCAGGTGGACTGGGGTACAGGGAGTGGCCGTCCTGGTGCCTACTCAGTGCCCAAGGGCCAGCCACTCCCTGTGCCACAGCTTCCCCTGCAGACAACCCCGGGAAATGCCCGGGGAGAAGGACCATCCCATGAGACAGAGATGCTGTCCCCGGGGCCCCCTCCATCACCCCCGCCCTGGTCATCTACCTGGTGCCAGCTCTGTCGCTCCTCAGGAAACAAGGTGATTCTGACAGGCTGCAGGCAGAGGTCACAGGTCCCCGAGAGGGACACATGCACAGCGCCTGTTTGAGGTGAAATGCACAGGGATGCTGAGCAGGGAGGGGTACTTTAAAGGCCGCTCCAGTTTCCTCCCGAGCCTCCCCTGGGCAGTGAATGGGACAGCAGCCTGGGTCTGTGTACACTGTGCCCTCTCCTCAGCTCCTGCAGGGAAGGTTGAGCCAATGAAGCCATGTACACAGGAGAAGGGGACCAGGAGATGCCATTCGCCTGAATCCTGAGAAAGCAAATAAACACAGCCGCCTCCCCATCATACGCAGGGCTGTGGGCTGGGGTCAGGCACGGGGCAGGCAGAGAAGGGACACTAGGGATGGCGCCTTTACAGACTTGCCCAGGGCCCTGGGCCTGGCCTCCAGGGCCACACTCTAGGGCCACAAAGGGAGAGAGGAACCATGGTGAGGTCAGCCTCATTAGTGCAAACCCTGCCAATTCAGAATGAGAGAGCCCAGGCCTGGAGTTCTGGGCCCTCATCCTAGAAATCGTTTTCAGGGAGAGAGGCAACAGTGGGTACACAGTGTTTTAGAATTCCCAAGGAAGCTGGGGAAATAAGCTTTCCAAAGTTAGGTCCCCAGTGGAGGAATCCTCAGAGAGTTGTAAAGAGCACAGCACTCCCGAAGCTCTGTTATTAGCTGTGTAACACCAGGCAAATCTCCGCCCTGCTACGAGCCCCAGTCTTGTCTTGGATAAAATAGAAATAATGGAATCTACACAATGAAACGAATAGAAGGCTCCAATAAGGGAAATCACGTAATCACTACGAGAACTACATACTACTCCATAAATAGGGCTTTTATCTCTGGGCGGCTGGAGTGAAGTGATCGGGACTGGGTGAAAACACTGAACCACTTTTCCCAAAAACAAGATGAAAAGAATGGGCCAGAAACTGAGTGAGCACCGGACAAGATGACAGTGTAACACGCATGGTCTCCTCGCAGAGAAGAGGTGCCTGGCATTGGGGAGGCGCCAGTTGAACCCCGAGACCACCAGCTGGATGCCACCAGGAGAGGAGACCTCAAAAGGCCGTTTCATCCTTGCTCCCCTGGAGCAGTGCTGAATGTCCCGAATGCCTCTTTTGTTCCATGCAGCACAAAAATCACAAACATTTTTAACTACCCTGTGTTTTCCTAGCTGTTTGTTCTTTTCTCAGAGGTCCCAAGATCACAGAAAGGCATCCAAAAACAATAGCTGGTAAGCCTGCTCTGTGCAGTTGAAACAACAAAGCCAGGCGTCCCTGCTGAAAGGGGGAAGGTGGTGGGAGGGCCAGGGGCTGGCTGGGGGCGGCAGGAGCTTCCTGCTGGGCCTGCGGGTGACTGGGCTGCTCGCCACACTTCTTCAGGATCAGGTTCCACTCAACACTCACGTGGTCTCTCTCCTCTGTTTGAGAAGCTGAATTTCTCCCATGCTTTGTCCAAGGCCTACATCAAAGCACAAGGACGGGATGATCTACTCAGAGTGCCCAGCGGAGGGAGCCCAGGCTGAGCGAGGGGTCCCGGCCCCCCACATCAGGGCTCCGTGCTGGCCTTGGGTCCATGTGTAATCTCACCTCTGTTTTCCCATTTGGAAAATGGACTGAGTATCAGTGTCGACTCCATGAAACCGTCGTGAGAATGAGAGGACACTTCAGGCAAAGTCAAAGCACAGAGCCCGGCACCTGGGAGCACCTGTGTCCACGCTGCCGTCATCCTCCATGCCTCCCAGGTGGCCCAGGTCTGTAATGGCAGAGCCTCCCTACCAGCAGGATCCCTTTCTTTGTGCACAGTTCCTGGGCCCTGAGAGAAGGGACAGCGTCCAGCAAAAAGAGGAATTGAAGAGGCCTGGTACTTGTGTCTAGGGCCCTGACTTGCCCATACCTCTGCTCCTGTCCGTCCTGGTAACCCTCACGCCCTCCATCTCCTCTGTCCCTGCTCTCCACCGGAAGTCCCGTCAGCCACAGGCTGGTGCTCCCTGCCTTCCAAGCCTCAGGTTAGTGGCTGCTCCGTCCTGCAGAACACACCCAAACCAGAGGACCTGTAGCTAAGCCCAGGCAGGAACAGCACCAAAGAGTGTCACCAGCCCTGCCCTTTGGCCCTGCCTACACAGTGGAGTAGTATTCAGCCTCAAAGAACAAAATTATGCCATTTGCAAGAAAGGGATGGAACTACAGATCGTTATGTTAAGTGAAATAAGCCAGACTGAGAAAAACAAGTATCATGTTTTCCTTAATATGTACAATGGCAGGGGGCGGGCTGATATGAAAGTAGAGGGGAGACTGGTTACAGGAAAAGGGAAAAGAGGTAGGGCAGGGGAGTGCACCGACCTGTTGTAAAGAGGCAGGGCTTGTGGATGGTGACTGGATCATGGGGGCTACGGTAGCCTTGCTGTTAGGAGGCGGAGCCTAGCTGGAGGGGGGCATGAGGCGTGGCCTGGAAGGTGGCACTCCCTCCCAGGCTCCTCCCTTCTTCCTGATCGCCATGATTTGAGCAGCTTTTCCTCTTCCATGCCATTTCTGCCTTGACCATGAACTGAAACGTGAGCCAATTAAACTTCTCCTCTAAGTTGTGGGCGTCAGGAACTGTGGCTCAGCCAAGAGGAAGGTGACTGATACAGAAGGACAATGGAGGACAGATACGATAAAAATATGGTATGTGCACATAGAAAATGCCACATTCAAACCCAATATTTCATAGAGTTAACAGGCGTAATAAAATATTTTTTTTAAAAAAAGAAACGAGCGGGGTGTGGTGGCCCACATCCATAATTCCCAGCACTGAGAGGCTGAGGCAAGGAGGATGGACCGTTCAAGGCCAGCCGGGGCTACAGAACGAGGTGAAGACGGATGGGTCTGCAAAGGCAAAGAAGGAGTCGGTGAATGAATGAATGGATGACAGAGAAAAAAAGAAAGAAACAAAACTGTGAAGCTCTCCTTCTGTACGAGTGTCCTTGAACAGTCTCTATTAGCATTTGTCCCTCATTTCTCTCTCCCCAAGTCCCTGAAAACTATCTACTTTCTATCTATAGATCTCCCTTACCAGACAGTTCATACAAATGAAATCATACAAAAAAATAAATAAAAACAAAAGGGCTGAGGTAAAGCAGACAGGAAAGACAAGGCTCCGTCTGCCCCACCCTGCCCTCAACCTCCAAAGAAAGGCAGAAACCTGCTCAGGGCCCAGCTAGAAAGTACCCCATGCCTAAGCACCCCAAGGCCCATCCCAGCAGAGCCACAAAGGGATGAGAACGTGGCTCCCAGGTGCCTTCCTGAGGAGCCAGCTCTACTCCATGGCAAGGGGCAGAGGATTTGAAGAGGCCTCCGTCAGCCCCAAGCACCACAAATTAGCAGGGGAAACTGGGAGAAGGAGGAAGGAGTCTTAATTTCACGGTACGGATGGCACATAAACCGGTGACCACCCCATCAGCAGGATGGCTGGGGACTGATGTGTTCCCACTGCCACCACAGGGCCTGGGAAGGAAGGGCAGCTGGTGTCTCCGGCCCAGGGCTTTCTGCAGCCCTCCAAGGACACTGCACCAGGCGTGTTGAGAGGCAGGTGTCACTGGCTGGCAGGGACAGGGGCTGTGAGCCTGGGAGTCTGGGCACCTGCCCAGGTCTACAACAACTCGCGAGGTGACCTTGACAGTGTCACTCTTCGCTGGTCTCTTTCTCCTGCACTGAAAAGGGAAGGAGCTGGATGAGATGACTTCTCCGTTCCCATTCAGTTGCGACATCCTATCCCTCTGCTAACTGGGAATGAGAGCCGGATCTAATCGGCTAGAACTAATCCAACCAATATTTTTAGACAGCTTCACTGTACAAATCTCCAACTTAAAAAAAAAAAAATCCTACTTTCTGAACGCCTGGAGATGCTACAGGCAACAAGGGAGTGGAGAGGCCCCCCAGTACCACAGTGGACAAGCCGCGCCCACCCCAGCACGAGGGCCTTGCCTAGAGCTCACATCGGCACCCACTCCCAGGGCATCACTGGCCCACCTCACCAGACAGCTCCTATAGTCAGAGTGGGATCAACCTGTACCCACTGCCCTCTTCTGACCTGACAAGGCTTTGTGGGCTTTGGGGGTGCACAGAGGCACTACTGCCCGAGTCATTAACATCTGTGCCGTAGCACAGACGGTCCCCTGGGACGTCTCGCAGGCAGGGGGCTACGGCTGGAAGGTTATGTGGAAGGAAGCTCTCAGCTGAATTATTAACAGCACTCTGAGTACTTGCTGCTCAAGCATCCCATGACAGACGGCCTGGTGAGCCAATAGCTCTGAAACCAATTAAGAAGGATCTCGGATTCCGAGGCGGTGCTATCACGAGGGTCTCACAGTGTCTCCAGGACCCGCTGCAGGAAACACAGCCAGCCATCTCCTCAGACACTGGCGAGATCTTCGAGATCTTCGCAAAGGAGGAGGGGTGCCAGATGCAGCAGGGTCTGGGCCCGCTGACCCAGCCCAGGGGACACAGGACTCTAATTACAGAATGCAGAGCAGAGGGGCCTTTGGAGGTCTCTGGCCTCAGGCTCCACAGGGTCCTAGAGCCCTAGGAAATAAACGTTGTGTGACAAAGTGATCTGGGTCTAACCGTTTTAAAAAGCTCACCTTCAACAAAGCCAGACAGGACTGCAGTCTTTATGTACTCCACGTACCTAAAAAGGGGGAACAGAACACATACCTCCATCTCTATGGGTTCTACATACAAGGACTCAAGCAACTACAGGCCGGAAATAGTCCAAAGGAGACAAAGGGGTCCATGCCGCATGTACACAGACTTTTTTCTTGTCATTGTTCCCTAAACAATAAGTACAGCAACCATTTCCATAGTGTTTACATTGTATTAGTTGTCATAAGTGATCCAGAGATGAGAAAGTCCTTTTCACTAGGCTATATTCTGGGATTGGCGGTCCATGGGACTCACTTTGAGAAGCATGGCTCTAGTACACAGATCTTGCTTACAGATGGAGACGGAGGGACAGAGTGGTCACAGACGAAGCCAGACACCAGGTGGGGTTTCTCGTGTTAAAGGGTAATGTTTCAAGTGCCTGGCAGCAGCTTTAAGGCAAATCCCAAGGCTTTCTCCAGGAAGTCACAAGATCATTGAACCCAAAAAGCTTCCGAGAAAACGTGGGTATGAATCCAAGTCCTCGGAGTCCCCCGGGGGACAATGGATTAAAACAACAGCATGACAGACCCCCAGACCGCCAGGCCTGGCCCGGAATTACACGTTTTTTCCAGGACAATGACTGCCTCCCCTGCTGCTCTGCACACTCCTCCGGGCAAGGGTGATGTCTGTTTGGTCATGAGTGCAAGCCAGGGACAGCGCGCAGACAGTGCTCAAGAAATATTTGCTGACTGATGGACTGGAGAGCCCAAGCCTTAATATCCGCTGCTGAGAACCCAAGACGCCCAAGAACCCAAGAAAACATGTCCTCTTGTTTCTGGAGGGGAACACAGGATGCCAAGGCGCTTCCACACCGGACACGGCCACCCAGGCTCCAGGGGCTGCAGCTCCCACAGAACCAGCTACCATGCGGAAAGGGGCCGGAGTCACAGCCAGCACCTGAGTAGACCTTCACAGACCGGGACGTTCCTGTTTGCATCAAGGCTGCAGGCACACGAGGCGGCCTCAGCTATGGAAGTACGGAGGAAATGGGCAGAAGCCAAGCCTGTACTTCCTCATTTACTGCACATGTGCTGAGCAGTTACCCACAGGCAAAGGGAACAAATAAAGGGCTGGATCCCTGCTTCTGGGAACCAGCACTGGGCCAGACTGGTATTAAACTGGGCCAGACAGCGATCCTTTGAGCCTCCACTTTTCCCCGGCCGACAAAGAGAACAGCCCTGGAAATGGGAGGTGGAGAAGTCCAGCGCCTGGTTTCTTCTAGCCAGTTCCCTTCCTCAAGTGTACTTTGGAGCCACAAAAGCCGCCACAGCTGGCCCTTTGAACACAGGGACCGTCTAGTCAGGACTGCTCACGGGAGCAGGCAGGAGGAAGCAGGGGCCCAGAAGTGAGTACACAGTGAGGGAGCAGGGAGGATAATGGCCCAAGCCAGGGTAAGAAGCAGAGGGCTGTGACAGCCACCCTCACAGGCTCCAATTCCAAACTCCTGGTGGTTCCAAACTCTGAACTCTCACCAAATCCCCAATTCCCTCGCAGTATCTGCTGGCCCCAGGATCCCAAATGCCATAATGACGATCAACTGAAACCGTGCCTGGACCAAGTCGGAATGTCCACACCAGGGGATGGGCACAGACCTAAAGGCTGTTGGAGTCCACTGGGCAGAGAGGCTGTCAGAGTCCCTGTGTGAAGACAGCCCAAGGAAGCCACAGGAGCTGCCATTTGCACTCACCAAGCCCCAGGACAGCAGGGACCCCAGGACAGTCAGCAGTGTCCTCTCTAGGGAAAGAAAGGCCAGGTGGCCTCCCAGAAGAGCCAGACAAAGAGCTCAACCCTTTAGCCCTCAGCACAACACAGACCCTTCTCAGAAACAGTGACAGGGAAAACAGAAGCCATGCATCCTCCTATTTAGGAAGATTCTGGAGATAGAGCTGGAGATAGAGAGAGGGTGCTCATTCTTGAGGATCTGAGGCAATCGCTGGAGCCTGCTGGCTGGACCAAGGTGGCCTTCCACATGCATGTGGACACTCAAAATCTGGAATGGAACAGAGTTGGAAGAAAACTGTCTGCCTGGGGGGCCAGGCTACCAAGGATGTGGGGCCAGGTGAGCACGGGACACCATAATACGTGTTTTTGAGTCGACTCCAGTTTCTGGGCCAGGGAAGATACTAGGCTGAGTTCAAGAAAGAGAGGCTCCTTCTAAATAGTGTTCCTAAGGAGGGGTGTCCAACGTCCCCCTCACCCCAGGATCGGGTGATGACTGTATTCACTATCTTCTATTGTTTGGCTTCTGGTCAGGGTACTAGGGAATAGGGAGCCGGAAGGGACAGAGCCCGAGACAAGATCTCAGATGTGGACCGCTTGTGAGGAAAACTCAAGAAGCAAAGGGACAAAGAGACCAAAACAGGGGGAATCCCAATTTGGGGGGAATGTTACCCCATCAATGCTGTAGGCATGGCCACTCTGATCTCTCACCAAACCATCCTCTGTGGCTCCAGCTGAACTCAGAGGGGGGCCGAGGACTCCTGACCAGGGCCACCATGGGCTTCTGCTACAAAATGCATCATAAACTTCACCAGGAATGTTTTTCCCATGGCCGCCAAAGGAGATAAATGCTAAGCTGAATTCTCAGTCAAAGCAATTAAAACGCCTTACTTAATGCTTCCTCTTCCTATTGTTCTGTGCTGTTTTCCTCTTATTATTTGATATTAACATTGATTATATCTCTTTTATTAGGTGTTACCTTAAAGCTCTTTGTAAGTACACGGTGCTTAAGATATAATACATAAATCAATCAAATATATAAATTAAAACTTTGATTCAAGCAGCCTTCTAGCAAGTCATGACATCCCCTGAGATACATGAGGATGATACCCTGCACACCACAAAACCACCTCACATGTACAGTCTAATGCCGTTTGAAAAATTCTGTTTATGACAGACCTGTCTTGAGCAGTTTTTTTTTTTTGCTTTGCCAAGTTGAGCTCCACTACTAACTCGCAGAGGCGAGGCCGAGTTACCACTTGGCATGGGCTGGACTAAGACTGGCATGAAAGGTGCCAAGCCTGGGCTTGAGGACAGTTGGCCAGCAGTGTAGCAGAGGGGTCTGGCAGAGGCTTCTGCCCCCGGCTCGGCACTGGCTGCCCCATGGGTACAGATGTGGCTCAGTCATACTGCCTGGCCCCTGAGGAACTTGTGCTCCTTGAGCAAAGGTAGTTCAGAAGTCACTGCTCATTGGTGCACAGGACTAGTCAGCCTGTGATTGACTGATTGGTTGATAGGTTGATCAATTGATCCACCCATCCATCCATCCAATCCATCTGGCAAGGGTTTGAGAAACTGTACATCAAAACTTATGCCCAGCACAGGAGAAAGGAAGGTGACAAAGTTAATTCTTGCTCTCTAGAAGAAGCCCATGGGTCATCTTCCAACTTTGACATTCCTCAGATTGGTGTCTGCCTTGGCAAAGACCCAGCAGTGCAAAGTGATTTAAAACCATTCAGGGGACAGAACGTCCATTCTTGAGAAAAGGGAGATACAGAAAAACAGCCCTGAAGGGTTCCTCCTCTGGCCCTCAGCTGATGCCAACACCCCTTCCCTGGAGGAAGCAGACAGTCCAACAACAACACCCACCACCCTGCAGCTGGCGGAGGGAGGCTCGGCCTCTCAGGGCCCTTGGTCCACCCTGGCTGCCCCACTGGAAACCCTGCAAATCCGGTGAGAGGTGATTTGATTGTTTTGCCTTGTGTGATGCAATTATGACTTGACAAAACAGAACGACCCCAAGCCCTCCCAGGGAGGCAGAAAGAAATACTTTATCCTCTGTGTGTTCTATTCTGTAACTGGGCTGTGACAAGCAACACTTAGGTCCATTTTGTAAACTACCCCCCTTCCAGGTTTTCAGAAGCGGGCCAGGAAATTAAAAGAAGAGGCCCGAGAGGCAAAGGTGGGAGGATTCCAAGAGGCCAGGGGTGGGTATCCGCATTCCACAAGGCCTAGCTTTGGAGAAAAATCTTTTCCACACAGCTCCCCAGTGAATCTGAATGTACAGAGTAGTGCTTGAAGGAGAGACCCAAGGGAGGGCAGGACAGCAACGCTGAAATCAAACTTCTGAGATTACCTAACAGCAGACAGCTATCAGAGGGGGTTCTGAAGCTTCTCTGAAATGACAGTGTGAATCTCCAAAAGAAGTAATTATGCAAATGTGCAACCTTCTAACATGTAGAAGGTCAGAATCTCAGGGCTAGAAGGGACTCCAACATTATGAAAGACAGTCCAGGAACCCAAGGTCCAGTCCCTGGAAAGAGTCTGGAACCGGTCCCAGGTCCGTGATGGCCCGTACCCTGTGACAGGGCGGAGGAGGGGAGACAGCACGGGGAACATTCCTGACACTTCCTAGCTTAGGGTCCAGGTCTGCTTATGCAAGCACTGATAGCTTCAGGGTCACCCCCAGCAAGCAAAGGAGTAAGAAATGCCTGGGCCTCAACCCCACAAATAGGAAATCCAAGCCAGAAGTCAGGGCGCATCCTGGCCCCAGAGGGCGCTCCTCCTCCCACCTGGCTCCCCCTCTTCAAGTCTCTTCACCCCCTTCCACTGATCCCCACTGTGCTGCCCACTTGACCTTTCTAAACTGAAAATGTGACCAGTCCTCCTCACTTCACAGAATAAAGTCCAAATGCCACTGCGTGGTTTATGAGGCCCTCTGCGGCTGACCCTGACCAGTCCCTAACCTGGTCATCTGGCACCTGGACCGCACACTCAGTCTCCCATAGCACTGGGTGCTGGCTCCCTTGTGGCCCCATTTCCGGACTGGCTTCTACCTGCCTTCGGAGAAGTCACTCCTCCCAGTTGCCCCTGGTTCCCTCCAGTTGGGTCAGGGCCCCCCTGTGTGTTTAGAGCCCCCCACATCACAACAGCTTGAGCATCTCCTCCACTGTACTCTAAGCTCCTAGGAGATGGAGACTTTTACTTCTGCCTCTTCAGATCTTAAAGCGCTGGTACATAATGAACATTGGCAGTGAAAGAGTGAGGATGGATGCATGGATGGGTGGATGGATGGACACGTATACCAACACTGACGAGTCGGCGCCACTGTCCTGTCCCAGCAGCCACCAAAGTAACCCAAATGCCAGCAGAGTCATTTTAATTCCCTTGGATAGTAAAAAGGCAGCTGAGTTATAAAAATGAAATAAAATTTTTCATCTTTAAAAAATGACTTTATGTAGCTCTGTTGGTACTTATGCTCATTCGACCCTGGAAAAAATATTGCATGTGAGGAAGCTGGTGGGCCCAGGGTGAGAAGGAGAGCATTAAAGGACATTTCCTGCAGCAAGCAGTTAGGACGAATGCTGAAATCTATATTTATACTGCAGCAATCGCCATCATCATCACCACCACCATCATTATTACTACAGCAGCTTTATCGACATAAAATTTTTATCACACTCACAGAGTCGAGCACTGCCACACATTGATTTTAGAACATTTTCAGCATCTCCAAAAGAAACTGCATCCTTGGGCTGGGAGGACTTCCCCACACCCCGAGCCACCTGCCCCAGCCCAAGGCAGCTCCGTTGGCCTCTTATGGTTGCTCCGAGTAAGCAGAAGCACACGGCGTGGTCTTTTGTAGCTGACTTCCTTCACCCGTCATAATGCATCCAGTGTTCATCCACGTTGTGACGGATCGAGTCTTCATTCTTCGTGGCTAAACAGAGTCCACAACAGGACTCTACTACATTTTGTTTATCTACTCTTTCTACTAGTAGGAGTGACACTGGTATGAACATTCATGAATATCTTTTTGCATGGTGTGCGTTTCCAGCTCTCTTGGGGACACCCGAGGTGTGGAAGGGACAATAGGGCAACTCTGTGTCTAACTGAGGGCTGCTGGACCATTTCCCACAGCAGCCACATCCCTCTACACTGCCACAAGCAGCCAGCAAGGGGCCTGCTTTCTCCACCTCCTCACCAACGCCTGGCATTGCCCTCGTCTTGGAGCCAGCCCAGGGGGCACGAAGTGGTGCCTCGGGGGCTTCGCTTCACATTGCCCTCATGTTGACCATTGTCCCTTTGTTGGTGAGCTTTCCAGCCATCTGTATACCTCTATTGCCACTCTGTCAGGCTCAGTATAATGCTCTCAGTCCCCAGGATTTCCTGGTACACCTGTGTCCCTCTCTGAGGACCCGGGATCAGTACCCACAGAGAGGACTCCAGAGCTGACTCAGAAGTGACAGAGGGGACTGAGAACTTGCTTCTATAGACACTGCAGGGTCGGGCCAAAAGCAGAGAAGAGTGAGGTGGGCCTTCCTGGTCCTGCAAATGGCTGTGCAGACCCGGCTGGGGCTAGTAAATGCTCCTGTGCAATCATAAGCAAAGTGCCTCAGGAACAGAGGGCAGAGATAGATGATTTGAGCTTAGGGGTGCAGTGTAGCTGAGGGCAAGTGTTCCCAGAAGCAGCGATGCTGAGCTCAGCTCATACAGTCGGTGGTTTCCCCAGAGAGTTGGCAAAGGGCATGCCATGCTTGGGACTCAGCACAGGCAAGGTTTGGAGGCACAAAGAGGTGAAAGGACACAGCAGACAGACCAAAAGGGGCTGACAGGAGCTGACAGGAGGCTGCGCCTCTGCAACCATGGAGAAATGTGTCTGTGCCCACAAACAAGGCATGATCGGAAAGGGCCTTTGTGCCATAACAGATGTGGCTTTGTCCTGCAAGCCACAAGGAAGGATGCAGGCAGGGCAAAGGATGGCAGGCTCACCTAGGGCCTGCTCGGTCAGGACGTACAAACACCAAGGCCAGCCGGCCTGCTCTTTACACGGCAGACGCGGGGCTCCCTCAGGGCATGCCACCAGGCCGCCCTCCCTGCCATCGTCCTCCTAAGCCAGTGATGGCGAGCCTTTGAAAGCTTTCAATGATACAAACAGCCTGCTGTGGCAGGTGTACGACAGGTTCGCCACCAATGCCCAGAGAGGTTTCTCCTGTGTTGGCCCGTTCCTTCTCCAAGGCTGAGGGAAGCAGCCTATGATCTGACCCTACACTGCCCAGTCACCCTAGAATCCAAGCCCGAACCAGCTGGAGATCACTTATTTGCTCTTTCCCCAAATGCAGCCTTCTTGCCCTCCAGAGGAGCCAGGACCCACACAGTGGTCTGTAAGGGAGCTCCTCAGGCCTACCTGCCCCTGCCCAGCAGCACCTCCGAGTGAGGAAGGGTGGGCCTGGGCTTTGCCACCAGCTGTTCCCAGAAAACCAGACACTCAGCATGTGGCTACTTCTGCAATGCCAAACGCACAAACCAGCGGTCACCAAAAATGGTTTGGAATCTGCCGCAGCAGGAAAACACTCCTCCAGAAAGCACTGCGGTTGTTAGACACTTTCTCACAAACGGTCCTCCACAGTGGCCAGCATGAGCGATGCAGGGGACAGGTCACAGTGAGAACGGTGAGCTTCCTTCTGGGGCAGGGCAGGGGGTGATAATCTCTACAGCGTGCACTGCCAGCGACCTGGCACACACAGGCTATTTTACCGTAAGAGATCACACAGCTGGGTTATGCTCAAGGCCTGGACCCAACATTGTCTAGTTTGTGACCTTGGAAAATTTTATACAGTGGGACGGTGTCTCTTCTGTCTGGGCCTCGGTGAATAAACTTGACAATGAAGAGAGAAGTTCAGGCAGATGATCACCACAAGGCAGGGCCAAGAGAAGTAGCCAGGAGCCAGCCAGCGATACCCAAGGAGCCAGGCAGGATGACCCCACTCAGAAGGAGTCACCGGGGCCCACTGGCGCTGATCTGAGGCCTCTGAGGGCAAGGGAAGCTCAGTGATCAGGAGCAGGAAGCCCAGGGCCAGACTGCCAGGGTGTGACGCCAGTATCCCCGTTTACAAGGTGTGACACCTCTGCTTCCTCACCTGCAAAATGGGGACCGAAACAGTACCTCAAGGAATTGGGGTAATTAGCTACCCAAGTGCTCCGCACGTGGCATACATTCAGTCAGAGTGGGCTACTAAACTACAGCAGAAGAAAACAGTTTCCGGAGACCCTGACATCAGCCTCTGTGGGAAGATGACATGTGAACCTTCTCCATGCACCACGCTGGAGCCGAAAAGCCAGCGGGCAATGGCACATTTTCACTCTTCCTGAGTCTGGAGTTGACACTCATATCCAGGGAGGTATATGTTGTGATTTTTAAAAATGCAGTGAATGTTGAAATTTCTTTTTTTAATTTATTACAATGGAAGACACACCACCATGACTTCCCCTCAGAAAAACTCTCCCTCATTCAAACACGCTCATCCCACCGTTCTTGCTACTTCCTGAAGCAGTTCTGGAGTCCTCTTTCCTGAGGGTCTTCAGTTGTGCTGTCCTGGCTGCTTTCTCATGAATTGATTCTTACCTTTCATGGTCTTTCTGACGTTGGGAAAGAGCCAGAAGTCACACAGTGCCGGACGCAGTGGACAAGGAGGAGAAAGACACAGCACCATGTTTTTATAAGTCTGCCTTTCTGCTGGATGGCAACTCAGCAGCAGCGTTCACCAAATTTTTGGTCATGTCATAAAACACAAAACAAGCCTTCCAGAACTGCTTCATAAAGCAGCAGGAATGATGGAGTAAGTGTGTACTAAGTGATGGTTAGGATTTTGAGGGTGACTAATGGAAGTATGTCTTTTACAATAATACCTTTTTAAATTTAAACATTTACCATATATTTGTTTTCTTTTTCTTTTTCTTTTCTTAGTGCTGGGGATCGAACTTGGGACCTTGCGCTTGCAAAGCAGGCAGCTGAACCACTGACCTAAATCCCCCGCCCTCACCATATATTTGATCACCCTTGTAAATGCTTACAGACTAAAAATAACAAGCAGGATCTTCCACAGAAGGATGCAGCATTGCAGGGTTTGTGCAAGTCTCCAAACAACATGGAGACACACAATGTGGTTCTCGCTGTACCAAAGATGTGAGAAAATGAAGCAAGACTTTAGTTCAGTTTGCTTAAGGCCTTATTTGCATAATTACATCCTTCAAACAGGATGAGCTCCCTTCTCTACACTTGATCTTAGCCAAAAGGCCGAGAAGTGATGAGCTCCCTTCTCTAAACCAAATCTTCCAGTTAACTGAGGTCTAATGAAGCAAAATTTTATACCACTGCATCCCAAAGCCCCGCCTCGAGGGAGGTGGTAGGCAGATGGTGGCACCACAGTCCCGGGAGCCTGGCGGAAGGATGCTGGTTCAGACTGGCAGGTCATGCAGTAGACAGAGTGGAGAAGCAGCAGATGAAGCTCGAGATGCAACTCCTGATGAGCAGGCAGATGGCTACAGGGCCCTGCACCCTGATGAGGAGAGGATAATTAATTTTTTTCTGAAAAGCACCAGCATCATGGCAGCTGACACCTGCAGGTAGAAAGCTTCACTACCTCCATGGACGGGCAAAAAGGGATGCATCATCTGCTCCAAAGTAAGGGGAGAGAGTGTGGAGAATTCCACTGGTGCCCAAGAGTTCTGAAGAACTGAAGATAAAATTAGGACCTAGACCTTCAGGAGAGATTGTCAGGTGATGGCTACGGTGCAGTGTCAACTTGCTTTGCTTTGCTTTGGGACCCGCCTCAGGTAGGGGTGAAGCTCTCAGTTCTGGGTGTGTCTGGGTGGTCATGGAGGCGTGGCCTTGGGGTCTACATCTGGTTCCTCACCTCTTCCTCTCTGTACTCTCCCTTGCCCTGCTTCACGGCCACCATGAACTTTGCTCCTCCGTGCCTGTCCACAATGATGCTTTTACCGTAAAGCCTGCTTGCCATGGACTGAATTCCCCAAAATCATGAGCCTAATTAAACCTCTCCTCCTTTAAGTTGTGGGTGTCGGGTACTGTGCTCAGTGACAGAAAAGTGTCTAATACATTGCACAAGCAATGGCATCTATTGGAGGTGTTTGCAACAAGAAAATCACATTTTCGGTCTGGCATGCTAAGCATTCCACATTTTAACCACCTCTGCTCTAATAACCACTATAGGTAGATGCTCTGGCTCTGGTGTTTAATAGGCTTTTGTGTGTGTGAGGCAATAACTAGTCACCTTGCTATACCAGTTACCTGGGCACCACGGTACCAGGTATTGAAACATCTAGGAGATATTAGCTCATTTAATCCTTGCAATGTGCTGCCCTCAAGGTACCGTGTTAAAATGGCCCAACGTACACTGAGGTTAATGGGCAGGGCAAGGCCAGTGTGTAGGTGAGGGGCGGGACTGGAAGTCAAACCCAGTCATTCTGACTCCATCCTGTGCTCTTGATGTCTCCATTGGGCTCAGAGGGGCCCCTAGGCCCAGTCCTATGAGAAGAGAAAGACAAGCTGGGCCCTTCCAAAGGCAGACACTGGGCACCAGAACCTACTGGCAGACCAGGCTCTCCAAGGCTCTGAGAACCACTGTGGAACCAAATCCACACCCCAACTCCATAGATGCAAAGCTGGAGGTTTGTAGAGCCCTGGAAGAAAGTCCAGACATAAAGCAGAGACCAAGGGTCTCATTTCTATCAGGATATAAAACTTAAGGTAACTTTTTAAGTGACAACAGAGACAGTATGGTCCTGCAGCAGCCACAGAGAAATCTCCAAAGCCAGGATGGGGCCCCATGGCTGTGAATTCTGGCTGTCAGGAAGTTCTGGAAGCAGAGGCCTTGGTGGTACTAACAGCTGTAAAAATGCACTGCCCACACCTGGCAGGAGCCCCAGAGTACCTGTCTCTCACCCAGAGGCAGGGAGAAGACAGTGTTTGGGACATGGCAACTTGGAAAAGGCTGACAGATCTCACTGCATCCCCTTCACGCTGCTGACATCCATCCTGCCAGAGTTCTGTAATCCGGGGAAAAGTGACACAGCCACAGAAAATGGCAGAGTCTCTCACTGAAATGGAGACGAGAGACGACAAAAGCAGAATGGAAAGCAAGAGAATGGAGTCTGGGCAGCCACATCCTAGAGCCCCCAACAAACTCAAACTTCTCTTCCAGACACTGCTCTCTCCAAGGCTTTTTCTTCTGTCTCTTCCTTCTCCTGAAGCCACATACATCCTGAAACTCTTGGTTTCTGTACCCAGAATAAGCATGGCTCTTGCTGGCCACCACGAATGACCCTGAGTGATCTCTGCCAGGGCAGGACTCAGGCAAAGCCGGGGGCTTTGTGTTTGTGTGGCCGCAAACCCGACCCTGGCTTCCTAGGTGAGATGTGTGTGCGCAGGGCCTCATTCCAGACAAGACCCTCCTGCCTGGGGAGACCACATGCTTCTCACTGGCTGGGGCTCTGGAGTCGCAGGTGGCCTCAACTGCAGAACCACAGGGAAGCCAATGTTTCGATCGAATATTCAGAACAGCATTGCCACAATCTGGCCAACAAAACACTATGGGCTGCTTTGGAAGTGGTCAGTGTGGGAGGTGATCAAGGAGGCCAGGGACAGGGAGAGCAAACTCCAGTGTGAGGAGAGATGCCCTTGGGCTCCCTCCCATCCCTCAGAATCTACATCTATATTAAGAGAATCAATCATTGGTCTCCCATTTTATAAAGAGGAAACCAAGGTAGAGAGAAGGCCACGACTTGAACCAAGCCACCCAAGTCCATCTTTCCCTCTCTTCATCAAACACATCTTTAGCAGGAGGAGGAGGAGCCTTTGGCTTGGCAGGGAGAGGAAGGAGGCAGCAGAGAGGTTTGGAAGAGGGAAGGCAGAGGCTTCAACAGGCTTCAACCTCCAGGGGCTGAAGACACCGGGCACCTCCACACATGCTGGAAGAACCCAGGCTGGCTGTGAACACAGCCCCACCTCAGCCCCGGGAGTCTGAGGCCCACAGGAAAGAGGCTGCAGGAGAAACGAGCTGTGTGTACCATAAACAGCAGAGTGAGGTTTCTGGGAATGAAGAGGCAGACTGTAAAACCCTCCCATGTCCTCCCACAGTGCCCTCTCTTCCTCTGGTGGAGAAGCTAGGTGTGGCCTGATTAGATACAGCCACACTAAAACCTACTCCACTGGGCCGGGATCTAGCTCAGCTGTTCGGTGGCCTGCCTTGAGTTCAATCCCCGGTACCAAAAAAAAAAACCTACTCCATTGAGATTCCTCAGTGATCAAAAACTCTCAAGAAACCGCCCGAGGGCAGCCATGCACAACTCTCCTTAATGACTCACTGATCACAGCACCACCAGGGACATCAGTGGCCTGTGAGGAAAGCGATAAAAATTGTTTCTCTGGCCAAGGTTAGGGTCTGACAAATATGACTGTGCACAGAGGTGGGAGGGCCATTTGTGTGGAGCTCAGACACCAGGGGAAGAACTGGAGTGCTCCCAAACGGGCTTTAACATGCAGTACTTGCTGTGAGGTGGCTGCTGACCTCTAAATTCTGCTGTTTCCTCATTCGGGAAATAGAGGCAGCGTCTAGGAACTCCCAAACCAGCACTCAGGTGCACAGAGGACAGGCAGGGCACTGAGACCAGGGACAGAGTCCTTGTCCTGACAAAGTGGCCAACCGATCCTGAGCAGATGCAACCTGCAAAATGAGAACAAAACTACCCAGCATCCTATCTCACTGAATTTGTACATAGAGCAAACTGAAAATAGGAATGAAACCCCAATAAGTAAAGAGCAGAGTCCTGTCCAAGCTTCTAGGCCCAAGCTGCCTGAGCAGCTCACCACTCAGATAACTCGGTGAGCAGCTGCTAAGGCTACTGCAAATCCGTCAAAGGACATGACAGGCTTAGCCAAGAAAAGGACAGACAGAAGCCCAATGAAATAAATAACTTATTCTTTGCCTCTGGACTGTTGCTGGAAGTGGCACTGGATGGTAAGGGCTTATTATGGTTTAGATCTAAAATGTCCCCCAACACACAGAGGTCTCGCTGTGTGGAAAGAGACTGGGTCATGGGGCAGCGGAGCCCTCCACTGCTAAGTCCAGAGCTGAACGTGCCGTTAGGAGGCAGGGCCTGGTTGGAGGTGGGCACTGGGAGTGTGACCTGGAAGGTACATTTTCATCCCCAGATGCTCCCATCTCTCCTGGCTTCCTGGATGACCTGGGTTGAACAGCTTTCCTCACCTTTTCTTCCACCATGCTGTCCCTGCTTTGGGACCAGCCAATCAGGGACTGAACCCACAGGAAACTGAGCTCCATACACCTTCCCTCCTTTAAATTGGAGGTGCTGGGTATTTTGTCCCAGCAACAGAAAAGTGACTAAGGGCCTTATTCTGGGCCCAGAGGCTAGTTCTCCAACTAAGAAATGACCATGGGGAATGAGTGTATGGAAGGAGACGTTTAGAATTCAACTTGGTCAAGCCCTGGAAGGCCGTCCATGAGCTTCGGCTTAGCTGACGCAGTCCTGGGATCCCTACACAGTTCCAGCATGGCCAGTGCTGCAGAGAAAGTGTCCTCTTCCTCTGGCTGTGGGGACGAGGGTGGAGAAGGGGTGGGGAGTGTCAGAGAATGGAGTGGAGAGGGAAGCCATCTCCTGGGCATGGGATGGTTGGCATCTGGGATGGGCACATTACCAGCAGAAGCTTGAAATGCCTTAAAACTGGTGCCCCAATCCTTGACACTATACTGTTGTGGGCTATTTTCCATTCTAATTCACAAACAGCACAGATGGCTCCTCATGGTCAGCTCCAATCTGGCCACGATTTCTCCATCTTTGGCACTGGACTTTCCATATTAGGCTTCTGCATGATGCAAGAGGAAAGCAAACATGTTTTTCATCGTGGTGGCCAAGGACATGTAACTGGCCTGTAATCGCTGAAGACTGTGAAGAGCCAGGGGTGGCTTCATCCAAGGCTGGATGCAAAGCCTTTCCAGTCAGCACACTGACACACTCTTCACAGGTGGCCCTGCCTCACACTGTGTCTGTAATACTGCCTGCTAGAGACCGGCCCTGGGAAGTTACGGGTTGTGCAGGACAGGGAGAAAGGGAGAGGGCTCAACCTACCTCCCCCGTGCTTGCTCGTGTAACATGTATGTGGCATTATTTGTTCTCAACTATTTACTGAGCACCCCCAAGGGTCCAGGCCAATGATTCTTAAACAGGGGGAAGAGAGGACACAAACTCCAGCTTTTTACTGAGCACCCCCAAGGGTCCAGGCCAATGATTCTTAAACAGGGGGAAGAGAGGACACAAACAAACTCCAGCTCGTCAGAACTAAAGGCAGTCTCTCTCAAACACCTAGCTAGCAGTCTGCTAGCTTTGCCACAATGAAGTCACACGCCTCAAATATGCCATACAGGACAAAGGAGAAATTATTTTATAACCATGATGAATGCATCCATTTTACAGATGAGGAAACTGAGGCTTTAAGAAGCTAAGTGTGGTCTGCAAAGTCCTATGGCCAGTGTTAAGTTTAGATTTAAAATATTCCCCCAATTTTCATGTGTGTGGAAGGCGACTGGATCACGGGGCGCCATCCCCACCAGTGGAGCTGTCCATTGAGGAGTCCATGGTTGACTGCGCTGTCAGGAGGTGGAGCCTCTTGGAGGAGCGTGGCCTGGAAGCATAGATTCTTATTTCCAGCTCCTCCTTCCTCTCTCTGCTTCCTGGCTGCCACGAGTCGAACAGTTTTCCTTCACCATGCTGTTTCTACCTCAGCACCAGCAGACCATGGACTGAACCCATGTGAAACTGTGAGCCGACTAAACCTCTCTTCCTTAAATCGTGGGTGTTGGATGTTGTGTACCAGCAATGGGAAAGTGACTAACTCGGCCAGTGAGTGGTGGAAACAGAAGTCAGCCCAGCTGTCAGCCTCCTAGTCTATCCCCACGATGACAATAATAGCACATATCTTCCCCAAAATCTTAAGTGATCTGATAGCATCCCTTGGGCTAGAGTTCTGTTCCTTCTCTTTTCAGGCCACTATTTGAAAAGAGTAAGTAACCCTTACAACTCAAGATGAGGGCTCCCAGAGAACCGAACTGGACAATGGCGGGAGGGAAGGTTTTATCCTGCTCCCACAGGATTTGGGGAGCTGGGAGAAGAGAGGCTGGGCAGTGTTTTATTAGCCAAGGGTTCAACCCTCAACAGACAGTCCTTGGAAGCGTCTGTCTCCCCAGCCGTGACCTGTCGATGCTCAGGGCCGGGGAGTGGGCTGACAGCTGGTGCGGGGGCCCTCAGGAAGGCTTTACTGAGCGGGTGGTCTCGCATCTGGGCCTGGAGGGACGGGATGGGTGAATGGAAGAGTGGGACGGCAGGAAGAACATCCGACAGAGGGAGGACACACCCAAGGCCACAAACAAAGCCGATGAGAGGAGAGGTGGGGCAGGTGGAGGGTGAGACCATGGAGGTCCCAGGTGTCAGGCTACAGAGAGAGGCCCTTAGTCCTAACACAATGCCTGGCGCTCGGCAGGCGCTCAACACAGCTGGAGTGGAAGCACAGGCTGTCGCTTGGCTGCAGAGCATGAGACTGTAGGTGATCTGAGAGACTGTGTCCAGCATGAAGTGAAACTGAAAGTCAATCAGTCCGTGTACAGAGCTTCCCAGAGGACAGCGGTGTGAGCCATGGGAAGGAGCCAGGGCCCAGAGTCAGGGAGGCGGCGGGAAGGAAAACACCAAAGTGCTCTGAGTCCCCTCAGTGGAGCAGATGCTTTCAAACTGTGCCTGGACCCTCAGCGATGGGAAGGCCAGCCCTCTAGACCTTGCAGACAGCCGCTGACTTAAGGCAGCTCAACTTCATGATGGTGCAGTATTTGAATTTTGTTTTGTTTTGTTACCAGGGATCGAACTCAGGATCTTGCACTGGCAAGGCAGGCACGGTGCCACTGAGCTAAACCCCTGGCCCCAGGTTTTGAATTCTGATCTCTCCCCAAGCTGGCACTCTGTGACACGACACCGCCCCGCATCGCCGAGCTATGAGAGGCAGTCGGCTGACTGTGCTAAGGGTGTTTCTGACTTACACTGTTTCAATTTATGATGGGTGTATTGGGATTTAATACTGTCACAGATCAAGAAGTATTTGCACTTCTTGGGACAGGGCCTGTGGCTTGTTCCTGAGCCCAGTACACAGCAGGGCCTAGAATATATCTGTGGATTCAACACATGTGCTGTAAATGTCACAGCGTTCGCCTGGACAAGCCCAGATGTGCTGAGATGGGAGGACAAGGACCACTTCCCAAAGATGCTCGTTGAGGCCAGGCTCACAGGAATTTACTAGTTCTCTGGGTAACGCCAGCCAGCTCCAGGCCATGTGGGTGAGTTCTACCAGAGAGCATATTTCCGTCTGTTTTGCTCCTCAAGCTGGCCAGGGGGGAACCTGGCTCTCCCTGGCTTCTCCCAGATAAGGGGCTCCTGGCTCTTGGAGATTCTGCTCTGGACACGCTACAGCCCTTGCGGGAGGCAGAAGGAAACACCTCTGAGCCCCGCAGCCTGGTGTGAGACTGACGCCTTTGGTAGGAGGCCTCTCCAGTCTTCCCAGAGCACAGTCCCAGCCTCAGGCTAACGTTCCAAGGTGTGGCTCATGCGTGGGAAAAGTGATTCTTGGGAACTTTTGAGACCAGCCAAAAATCAATGACAACAGCAAAGCATTTGCAATTTCAAGACATAGCTGTGTCACCTCCACTTTTTTGCATTGGTTTCTTCTGCCTGAAATCATGGCCTAATCCGAGGAGTTTGTTTTCTAAATTAGCAAATTAGTCCACAGGCAGTGTTGGTACCACCCAACAGAAGAGAGCCTAATCTTCCAATTCAAACCAGGGCCACAGTCCAGCTCATGAGCTGATGCGGGCCTCCAGGAAACATAGAGGCAGCCTTGCTGTGACGGCCTGCTTGGCCCCTGCATTCATGGCGACACCCTAATATCCAGTGGGGTGGTGTCAGGGGATGAGGCTTTGGAAGACAATTAGTGCTCTAATAAGAAGGGATAGGAACTCTGTATCTACTCTGTGACGATACAGTAAGAAGACAGCCATCTGCAAACCAGGAAGCAACCCTTACCAGATGCCTAATCTGCCAGCATATTGATCCTGGCCTTCCCAACCTCTAGAAGTAAGAGAAGTAAAGCCCTGTTGCTTGTGAGCCACCAGTCTGTGACAGGTGCCTCAGCAGCCTCCACTAAGACACCTGGGCAGACTCATTTACAAGGCAGGGTATTTTTACTCTTCACCTTGCAAGTCCAGTCAGAGCCCAGTTCCAGCCCAGGAATGACCGACGATCCCCTCCAGGTTCATCTGACAGATGGCGGTTCCTGAAACACTGTGCTATGATTTTGAAGCGACTGCAAACACAATGAGTGACTGATTTTGCTGCAATAAGCATGCAGAGCAATCTCCTCCCTCCCCTCAAGAATGTCCCATCTTCTTAGACCCCATATGAGCCACCAACCTTAACTCCTGGGTTTCAAACTCCAGAGAATCCCACCTTATGATGATTCAGCTGGAGATTTTTCAGTGGTGTGAGAACAACACCTAAGTGGCAGAAACCACACTTGGCAATGTGAATTCTCATCTTTTCCCGAGGCAGGATACGCTGTGTGGTCCTCTCTTCTGATGCCAGGCAGTGGCAGCGAATCCCAACTCCCAGCCACCCCACGATTAAGAGGCAAACAACTGATACCTTCCAGCAGACTGCACTGCTGAGCAGGTAGTTAGGTGTATTCAGTGCATTTCCAACTTAGGAGATTTTCAGTTGATGACAATCTATCAGGACAAAGCCCCATTGTAAACCAAGGAAAATCCTTATACCTAAGAGTTTGACAGGTGCTAAGAGCTTAGGTTACACTGTGAGCCGCCTCCCTGAGGACACAGAACTGAGGCTGAGACCGGCCTCACCCTGGCACCTGAAAGCTGATCTCAGAAGCCTCCCCGCTGACACCAGCATTGTTCTGTAGTGTCAGCTGGCCACGCCTGTCCCCACAGAGGTGCGGTGCGGGAGAACTGCACTCACAGGTACACTGCCAACCTTCTTTAGGCTGCACTGTCCATCCCAGTTGAGCAACTAGACGTTAATAATTCTCACCTGTGGTTAATGTACTTCTTCCTGGGAGATTTGTTCTCATTATTCTCCCCCTCTTTAAGCAATGAACCCAAAGGAAAGAAAGGAAAAGAAAAAGCTCCTTTGGTATAGCGATAAACTGTGTGATTCATGAATTCTTGCTTTCACCATCTCCTTATTTTAGCCACACACTGCCGACTAAGCAGTACTCCTGACCCTCGGCCTCCCTCTGTCCCCTCTCTTGTGTCATCTTCTCCCTACTCTTTCTCTCTGAATTCCCCCAACCCCAATCCGGCTCTGCCTCATCAGGCCTAGGGTGGCCCAGGACATCAGGCCTAAGGTGGCTTTACACTTGTCGGTCCAGTGTGATCACTGGTACCAAGTGAGTCCTAGGAGACCCTCACGCTGCTACATACAGTGTACCACAAGCTTGCTGGGAGTGTTCATGGCCAAGTGAAGAGAAGGATATCTAGTCAGTGCTGCACAGAGAACTGATGACCTAGGACAAATGCAACTATGCCTGGCTCAAAGATCAAGAAGAAAACCCCAAATGGGCCATCAAAGAGGACACATTGTAGAGGCATTAAAGTTGCCCTGGATACCACTTCAGAGGAGGCAGGGCGGGGGCTGCAGGCTTCTCTGGGAGGCAGCACCAGCACAGGGCCACTGCGGCCTCTCCTGTCCCCTCCCTCTTCCCTTTGGATCCTCTCCCTCCCTCCCTCCCCCCCATCCAGGCCTCCAGTCTCCCAAAAGCATCTTCAGACAACAGGAGCAGTTGAAAGATGCCCATATATGCATTAAAGCTAACACCAGTGCCAGCTGGAATAAGTGATGAGCTTGAGGATCCTTTTATTTTCTCCCTAAATTACATTTCCAGAAAAGAATTATGCCAGGCCTTGATGTTTTGTTATTAGGTAAGTCTGAAATTAGTTAGAAAAACTGTTCCATAGAGCTTTAAATTGCAAAATAAAATCATCTCTTTAAAGGAACAAGAGAAGACACTTGGGGAGGAAAAAAAGAAGAGTTTGAGTGGACCTGAAAAACGGCAATGTCAGCGACCAAGCACCGAGGGCCAAGGCCTTCTGAGGTCCAGGTCCCGAGTGAGAGCTTTTGGCCTCAGTGACCCTTTAAAATCTGACCGATGGGCCAGTCCTTGAGCCGAATCTGATGCACTGATGTGTTTTATTTGGTCAGCAGATTATCTGCCTCATTATCAACTTAAAAATCAGAAGCTTTTGCATTAACACAGACTTCCGATTTCATTCAAAAAGAAAAAGAAAGTCAGATGTGGCAACACTAGGCCCATATTCAAATTAAAGGAAAAAACAAACAAACAAACAAAAAACCCCAGAAACATCAATCAGGATAAAGGGCACCGCTGGGCATGGTGGCCCAAGCCTGAAATCCCAGCTATTTGGGAGCCGAACACAGGAGGATCACAAGTTCAAGGCCATTATGGTCTCAGTTAGACGGTCTCAAAAATTTTTCAAAAAGGGGAGTCTAGGGATGTAGCTCAGTGCTCCCTGATTTCAATCCATACTACTGAAGAAAAGAAAAGCAAAAGCCAGGTGTGGTGGCACACGCCTGTAATCCCAGCACTTAGGAGACTGAGGCAGGAGTATCGCTGTGAGTTCCAGACCAGCCTGGGCTACTTAGCAAGTTCCAGGTCAGTCTCGACTACATAGTGAGACCCTGTCTCCAAACCCCTCTCCCCGCCAAAAAAAAAAAAGAAAGAAAAGAAAAGCAAGGCACCCAGGGGCTTTTGATCAAGTGCTTTGCTTTCCTCTTACAGAATCTGGGGTTTTTGTTGTTCTCAGAATCTGTTTCTAAAAACTATAATCACTTCCTGGAGGCATTTACCTGAAATTGCACTGCTCCAGGCAGTATCCTGAGTTTTAAATCCCAGGTAGCCTCTTTTTGTATTTGTTACAGTATGTTACCTAAACGGATGATCACCTTTCCTACTGAAAGCTAATCAGATGTTCTCTCATTTATAATTGTGTCAAAAACAACCACCCCCTCCATCCATCCGATCTGTAACAGGGTGCAGCGTATGGCTTGGAGACGGGGACTCTTCTGGTCTGGCCTGTGTGAGTGGCCGGGAGGCAGCACTTGCACTCACAGCCCAGGACACGCCGTATGGGTGCTCCATCTCCTCCATGAATCTCTGCCTGGTTCTGGCTGCAAAGGTGGACCAAACAATTCTGTCTCAAGGACTCTACTGCTCCTTTATGCCAATGTGTGTTGTGCTGCTTGATCACTGTAGCATGCTGTTAACCTTGGATGGCAGCCAAAAGGATGGAGGAGGAGCACAGAAGTGGCCACAGGACCAAGGTCACACTCTGTATTCGTCCCAGACCCTGCCAACATCTTGGCAGAAGAAACGGGAGTGCCTGCCTCCCTTCTGCCCTGGTTATTCCTTTCAAATAATATGATCTTTATGTCTATACCTTGCTTAGACATTATCTTCCAGGCTCCCTGAAAAATGACTCTCAAGGGAGTGCAGTTACATTACTAAGCACACGGAAGTCTTGTTCCCCATCAGCCCAAGTACGCTGCGAGGACTGCATTGCTGCCTTTATAGTTCCAAGTTCATGAGCACTGGGCGAGTCAAGACAGGACAGTTCTGGCAGTAAGGGAAAGGGTTTCCATGTAGATACTGTGCTCTGCTCTATTAAGGGAGGCAGTAATTACTTTCACAGGGCCTAGGGGAATTAAGAGGAGGCAGTGAATCAGTAGCCAAATACCCAGACACCTCACTCCAGAGTGACTGACATTAATGAGGTCCCATGAGGATCTCTGTGGCTTCACATTTCTCCAAGTCCAACAGGACTGCCAGCTTCAAAATGCCCCCAGCAGAACCAAGAACACAGCAAACATCCAGGCAAATCCTGGTTCCCAAACACACTCTCTAATTTTACAAACAGTGCTGTAAAAGTCTCAAGGGTAAGGACTGCTGGGAAAGCTAGGTTCCTTGATCAAATACCCTCAAACAGAGGGTCCTGGCATTTCTCTATGATCAATAATAAATGGCTTGCTTGCTTCAAGAGGTCACCCTCTGCAGGAATGGGACACAAGGAGTTCAATTCAAACCCAGGCTCCACTTTCAAGCCTGACATTTCTGCAAAACCAATTCTGCTGCTCACCTAAAGACAGAGGGGCTATAGACCAAACTCATTTCACTGAATTGCCTGCAGAAATGTCACTGTCAACTGAAATGTGCATGTGAGATGGCCACAGAGCCACGGTGACATTCCTCTCAGGTGCAACTCAGTCCTTTCCACACACTGTTTGCCACAGAAAGTCCCTCATGTACAGATGCCATTGTGCGGCTCTGCTATGTGGCTTTTCCCCCAGGAAGATGCTTACAGAGAAGTCTTTTCTGCTGCCTGGATTGCAAATGAGGGCCTTTCAGGACATACTCATCTGGCAAAAGAAACAGGTTGCAGTAACATGGAAGAGGACAATCCTCCAGGGCCCATCATCCTGTGCCATGCCTTGGTGATGGGACCTTCCAGGCCTGTCTCTCAGGGTGGGGGGCAATCTGGGGCAGTGGTTGCCCCCAGAAAGGCTGCACACTTCTCTCTACTGCACAGCCAGGCCCTCATCAAATGCCCACTGAGCTTCTGTTTCAGGCAAGGCGCTCAGTCTCAGTTCTAAGTGAACTTCTTAGAGCCTCACTCACAGAGTAAGTATAGCCATCCCCCTTCCAAGAGGTCTTTCAGAGGAAACAAAGGTCACCCACTTCCTTGGCATTTTGAGGGTGAAATATACAACAGAGGGTGCAGTGGGCTGTCAGCAATGTTTACCGTTCCTACAGCAGAATGTCTTTGTGGCTTGACGAAAGGCTTTCTCCAATCAGTGGTCCTGGCATAGAACCTATATTGGTCTGCTTTTCATTGCTACAGCAAAATACCTGAAGCTGGTGACATTATAAAGAAAAGAAGTTTATTTAGCTCAGAGCTCTGGAGATTTAAGACCTCGGCACCAGTGTGAGTTATGCTCTGTGATGGTGGCATGGAAGATGGCACCCGAATGGCAGTGTATGGTTGGAAGGAAGAGATTACATCTCAAAAGCAACAGGAAGCAGGAAGGGATCTAGGCTTGCTCCTTTTATAACAGTCTTCTCATGAAAACTAACCTAGGGGCCCCCGGAACTACCCTGATTCCTCTGAGGGCACCTCCCTCGTGGTCCAAGGACCAGGTCCCACCTCTGAAAGGCTCTCCATCCCTCACGTCACCACACTGAGGACCATGCTGCAACCCCTGAGCCCTTGGGGGCAAATCACACACACATGACAGCAGCATCTCTGCCAATGTGTCTCGATTTTGTTCTCTTGCCTATTTCCCCTGCCCACACTATAACCTCCTTGAAGGAGGAAGCATGTTCCTTCTTTGTAACTTCTCCGATCACCCAATCCTGTGGTAAACACACACACACACACACACACACACACACACACACACACGGCCAAATAAAACCCGAGAATCATGTCTCCCATGGACTGTTTTTAAAAGGAAAATTTAATGTGAAGGTACTTTCTCTAGGAAGTCTAGCGCCAGCACTGTAGAGAACTCCTTAACAGCCAGCCAACCCACTGCCGAGGGAACACCCTCCGATTAAACATCTGTTCCCTCATTTTTAAGCAAACACCTCTGAGGAGCCTGGCCCGTTCATTCATTACGAGATGCCCGGGTCAGGAATAACGTGGACAGCTACGTTACGGGTCCAGTGTTACCCCAGCACTCATCGGCAGGCAAAGGACCTGGAATCAGACCCAGGAGCCCCTCCTGTGTGCAAACGGGTCCTCATCTCTCTGCTGGCCCACACAGGTCCTCAGCCACCCCTCCCCTCTTCAGATGGCATCCTGGTGTCTGCAGCTTGAGGGAGACACAGCCATTAGACAGGAAATGACCCCATCGCCATAGCAGCCTCACTTGGGTTCAATCTATACAACTTTTTCCTTTCCAAATACAGTTTTATGGATGCCATTCAAACATGATGACCTCAGAGTAGACCTTCTCTCTTACAAAGCAGGCCCACCCCACCCCCCACCCCTCTATGAGTAATGTCTTTGGGCGACGGCACCACCTCCAGGTCCCACAGGCTGTGCAAAGGCAGCACAGGATTCTAAAGGAATCATGATGGCAAAAAATGCAAGCTTGCTCTCTTACTCAGGTTTACTGCTAATAGAAACTGACAGGCTCGATCCTGGTTAATTAAAAAAAAAAAAGCACAGGAACAAATGGCAAGAAATTCATCTTCAAGTGTCAGAGGACAGAGGAGAATTGAATACATTTTATCTTTATCTGGTTTATGCATCCTAAGGGATGGGGCGTTCTCTTATGAAGCGGGGCCTTACGCCTGGTGCATTATGAATTTATATCAGCCACAAAGGCTCCCAGATGTGACGCGCACAGGAGAACCTGGAAAGGAGGAGACACTGGCTGCTGCAATGTCAGAGCCTCCCCGTGTTCCTCCCTCACAGCAGCTGGTTTCCATGGTGGGGGATCTGCAGGCAGGGATGCTGTGGGTTCCCACAGTGCCCCTCAATACCATAGCTTTTAAAAAAGATTAAAAATGACAGTTACAGATGAAATGGTCGGATGCTTGGGATTTGCTTTAAAACAACTGGCAAAGAGGAAGACTTAGTGGGCTCAGGAGGAAACAAGGTCGGCTAAAGATTGATCGTCACTGGAGCTCCATGGATATCGTGGAAGTGCTCAGAATTATGATTCTGTCTACTCTTGTATCCATCAGAAATGTCCCATAATATAAACTGTTGTAAACATTATTATTGAAAACATGTACCAAAAAAAGAAAAAGGAAGATGAAGAGATGGGTGGAAGATAGAGGAAGAGAAGGGAAAGGGGATGAAAAGGGAATTAAGATGTAAACATATACTATACACATATACTAATAAAAAACAGCGAAAATTTTTGTTGAGCATGGTGGTACACGATTTGTAATCTCAGCACTCAGGAGGCCGAGGCAGGAGTCGCCAAGAGTTCAAGGCCAGTCTGGGCTCCATAGTGAATTCAAGTTCAGCCTGAACTACATAGTGAGACTGTCTCAAAAAACCAAACCAGCCAGGCATGGTGGCGCACGACTGTAATCTCAGCACTCTGGAGGCTGAGGCAGGAGGATCGCTGTGAGTTTGAGACCAGCCTGGGCTAGACAGTGAGTTCCAGGTCAGTCTCAACTACGTAGTGAGACCTTGTCTCAAAAAACCAAACCAGCCAGGCATGGTGGCGCACGACTGTAATCTCAGCACTCTGGAGGCTGAGGCAGGAGGATCGCTGTGAGTTTGAGACCAGCCTGGGCTAGACAGTGAGTTCCAGGTCAGTCTCAACTACGTAGTGAGACCTTGTCTCAAAAAACCAAAAAACCAAAACAAAACAAAAAAACCCAAAACAAAAACCAAACCAAACCAAAGTGAAAAATGTGGCCTCAGAAGGCTCACAATGTTTAATAAAAGAAGACTGAGTTAGGCAAGCGATTGTCAAGATAGACAAGTGAACAACAAAAAGATGCAGACAGTCGCTCATTTACACACAAACACACACTCACACTCACTCTATGAGTCTATAGAGAAGTCATGGAAAGTAATAGTTTCCATATACTATTTGAAGATTTAATGAAAATCTATTATCTCTAAATAACTATTTATTTTTTTTGTTTAATCTAAGCGAGGGAAAGGACACAGGGCTCAAAAACTGAGACAGACTCCTCCATGGGCCAGAGCCACACACTGGAGCCAGAAGGAAGCAGAGCGGCCAGATGCGCACCCTCCCCGCGTGACCAAAACACGCAGCATGGGACTGAGGAAGCCGGACGCGGGTCCTCTCTGCCTCCTGCGCTGCCCCAACTGCAATGTCTATCTGAACGCCTCACCTCTTCTAGTCTCCGCTTTCCACGTTCCCCTTGGGGTATTAAGATTTTCTTGTTATTGTGGACTAGTTCTTTTCTCCTCGTGATACGGTCAGTTTCTGTTTGGCAAATGCAGTATAATATTTAAGGTACACAGTTAAAGTATATGAACTGACGCGCACAGACACTAAATTCACAAAGGGAATTTCTTTAGCGGGTGGGGGCAGAGCGGGGCCTTCCTGGCACTTAGGAAGGGAATTCAGATTAGCACGAATTATGCTAGCAGAAGCCTCTATTTTACATAAAGCTGAGTCTCTGAGGTAGTGTCTTTCTAGAGTCACAGAACTTATCAGTGGCAAAGCAGAGACTCGGAGTAGTGACCACCACTGCTACTAGAGGGCTGCTTTGTGCCAGGCACTAGGAGTTATCATCTAATTTAACCCGCATCCACTCAGCAATATACAGTGCGATATAATCTCCACTTCTCTAATGCTCAGAGAGGGCAAGATAGGTATCCGAGATCACACAGCCATAGAGTGGCGTGGGGGATGACGGTCACATCATCCCTTGCTTCCGACACTCCCTGAGCTCACTGCACCAGTCCTAGGACGGGATAAGCAGTTGCAGAAAAGCCAGGGGGACATTTTCATTCCAAGTATCAGGAAGGAGGTGAGGCTGGCACAGCACTGTGGATAATAAACTACAAGGCCTCAGAAGGCAGAAGAGCGGCTGCTACTGTAACGCCTAATGCAAAAGCAAATGCCTGCCTGGCCTGTGCATGCAGCTGACAGGACCCACTTGCTGCTGGCTTGGCCTGGTGGGCCCGGGCTATCTCCAGCACATAGGGAGCCTGCGGAATGGGGAAGATGGGACCAGAAGCCACCGCCCCCACCAACGAAGCCACCGATCAGAGGCTCCTCAAGTAGCTGCTCAGGGCAGCGAGACCCTGACTCAGGCTTCACACTGGCTCCTCGTGCTCTCTCTACCTCTCTCCAGGGTCAGCAGGAGCCTGGTGACCTGCAGCCCAGGCTTATTGGCCCCCCAGATGACCTGCACGACTAATGGGCCTTCACTCTTGCAGCGACAGGGACACACACTTGGGCCCGGTGTGCCCAGAAACACAGAGGGCTGCCTCCTGCCTGCACTATCTGTCACCCACTCAAGCCAGATTGCTGCCATCTGTGAACATGTGAAGTTTTACACTTGAGTAGGGGAAGGGCTGCCAGGTTCAGGACCAAACAAACAGGATATTCTGCTGAATTTAAACAACAGATAAACGATAAATAATACCATGCGGTATCTGGAGCATGCTTATTACACCAAATGGTACTTGCTGGTCCTATGCAGTTCAGTGGAACTGGTGTCCCGTGGCTTGCGTGGCCACCCCAAGTGGCCAAGGGTTGGGCAGAGAAGGAGGCATCCAGAAGAACAAGTTCTCTGGGAAATAAAACCCAAAAAAGAGCTGAGAGGATTAAGGGAAGAACACTCTACTCTCACACAAGAAATTCCATTCTCCTGGAGATTCCAAATCTATTTCATCTCAGTTTTCCAGCACTGCGTGCATTAGATATATCTGTCTTTCTCACAGATGAGCAAACACAAAGTCTTAGAATCAAGGGGCCTACAGCATGGGCCGTGGCTGTTATTTCTGAGGAAAGCCTGGAGCCATTTCTTCTACACCACGCTGTTTCACCTGCTGGTAATAATTTTTACAGGATGCCTTTATAGTTTTTACAGGATATACATAAAGATGATCCCATAGTCTTCTGGACTTTCCTAACACATTCATAAAGAAGCAAGTTCACAAGATGTGTGTTCAAAAATTATAACTGCAGATTTACAAAAAAAGGCCCTGGGCTCTTCTCTCCTTTTGGCCACTTCCCCCAACCGAACACTTCACCATGGACAATCTGGATGGGACCCTGGTTGCTGATGAAGAAGCAAAGAAAGAGTCAGAGAAGGTGGCAGTGAGCCACCCAAGAGGACTGGCACACCACTCTGGGATGACAAAGGTCATAGGACGTTGGACCCTACAGAATCTTAACAGTGACCCAAGAAAGAAGGCATCCTCTACGACGATCCCAATATCCCAAATCCTTGCATCTTGTCCAGAAAACAAGCTTAGTTTAATGTACCTTTGCAGGAAAAAAGACTTTTTTTTTTTAAAAAAGCCATCTGTCAAGTAGACAGTGGGAAATAGTTCTCTCCCACCCACCCCCAAGCCTCGGGCATTCACAGCACACAATAGACAGGAAACAGCCATAAAAATGCCTTGACATGTGCCCGTTTGAAGTGCAGTGACCGTGGGACAAGTGACTATAAAAAATGACACAGTGGGGGCAATTCCAAATCTATTGCAGCTTAGTGAATTTCCAGACCAAAAAGTGCTTGCCTACCCAGCCACGTCGTGCTCTAGTGCTGCCTGCTGCAGTTTTCAGTTGTCCCTTCTTGCTATCAGACTGTGCTTAGAGTACTTAACTTCTCCTCGGCACACTCCGCCCCTCTGGGAGAGCCCTTGATTGACATGGGTCCCCATACACTGTGACAGGAGGCCGGGACCCTGCTCACGCTCTCCCTTTCCAGTCCCACCCTCCGACCCCTGAAGCAGCAGACAACCAACACTGATCTTCTGGGAAAACTGTGCTCCACTCCTTGTCTGCTGAGGCCGGTGCCACACCATCCTCGGCCTCGGAGAATCCCAAAACTGCAAACTTTAGAAACCAGTTCCCCTGAGCCAGCAGGATGCACAGCGATCAAGGGCAGCCTGAGTCAGTAGAGGTCTTTGGGGACCACCGTTCAGTGAGAGCGAAGGGAGGGAGTGCGGCCAGCAGTCTGTGTCTGTTGGTGCTGTGTTTCCAGGCCCCACCATCCACCTTCTCAGCCTCTCCCAGGAGCAGAGCTCCCACCGCTGGCACTGAACACTGCAGTAATTACGAATTCTGAAGGTGAGAAAAACTCATTTCATTTTTTAAAAATCTATAATCTTTTGGATTTTCTTTTGGGAAGGCTAGACCATTATATTGGTTTAAGTTGCACTGTTTATAAAACCTAGACCTGCAGAAAATATAAAATCTGGCCAGTACTGTCTAAATGAAGTGATGTGGTTTCCAGGTTTCCACTTAGAGGACGTGAGAAGATTCTGAGCCAGAGCTCATAGGCATCCTGCTCTGCTGTGCTTACTAATGAGCCCCATGGAACCATCCAGGGCCATGGGTCTTCCAGAGCCCCAGAGCTACGTGCAGATGCACAGCTTGCGGTGCGGGGAGGACAGGAGGGGTGGGAAGCTGTGATCATCAATGCCAGAGCTGGGAGCAGAGGTCTTAGAGCACAGCTGCTCCCATTGTAGAAGGCCTGAAGGGTGGTGGGTGGCAGAGCTAGGACTCCAGCACCTAGAACTTCTCATTTAATGCTCCTTCTATCCCCTCCCTTTGCTGATCAAGGACCTCTGCATAAGATACACCTAGGAAAGTCAGAGACAAGATGGGAATCAGCCATAGTCAAGATGGCAGGGTTGGCTCCGGCTCCTCCTTCTGACCCACCTGTGACTCCGGGACACCTCTGGAGAGGATTACGTCAGGAGGAACAGCCCCCAAGACCGGAGTTATCAGCACATTTGGAGGTCTTGCAGGAATTTCCTGTTGTGTGATCTGGGACTTTCAAACAGCCATCACCACACTGAGGCTGTCTCTGTCCCCTCCCTCCAAAAGGAAGCTCATATCTGAGTCACTGGCTGCCTGTGCCCCAGTGACGTGGGTCTTGACCCAGGGAGCCCACGCTGGGAGCTGCACAGAGAACAAAGGACCTGCACGTCCTGGGACGGCGGAATCCCGGCTCCTTTCAGCACCCTTCGGCCGCTCTGGTCACTCCACGGGCTGGAGGAGGAGTCGGCAACACAGAGATCCCGGGCCAAGGCCTTGTTAACAGCAACCTGCTTCTGCTGCTCTTCCCCTACCCCTTTTCAAAAATAAGAAAAAGGCATATTACACCCCAAAACAACATGTACAATGTGTACATCACCACCTCAGTGGAAAAGTAAAGCACAGTCCTGCTTGCGGCCCCCAGGCCTTCAGCAGCTATAGGGTCACCTCCTTGGATTTCCCTGCCAGTTTAGCACTTGTGGTTGTGTCACTAAAGATCACTGTTCAGTTTTGCCTGTCATCATGTGTAGCGACTACTTGCTCATTTTTACTGTGGAGTTCTTGACTGGATTCATGCATTTCATCCATCCATTCCACTGTCCAGAGGATATGAGTTGTTTTCAGTTTGGGGCTACAACAAATGTCACTGTAGAAATATTCCTGAACGCGTCTCTCGGCTCCTGGGTGCTGGCATTTCTGTCACCAGCACGAACAACGCAATGCTGCCTTGTGCACCCAGGGCCACTTCACCTGCACCGCTCCTGCCAATCCCAAGTCCCACGGTGGCAGTGTCTTTCCCCTCGGTCCCTCTCATCAACTTCTGCTTACACAGGATAAGGGGCATGGTGATTCCAGGGCCAAGAAAGACCTGCTGGTCACTAGAATGGAGGATAAATCCCGAGGCCACCTCTGTCAAAGCCCAAGGTTTTAAAATTCTGAGCTTAACCAGAGCCAATAACCCAAACAACTAGGTTTTCTAGAAGAAAAATGTCACAAAGGCCTCCAAGCTAATGAGGTAGCATCTCTGGCATGGGAGCATGCTATCGACTGTGAGCAGTGAGTACAGACACAAAGCACAGGAAAACCGCATGCTGGTCCATACCAACCTCCTATGGTGGCAGAGGGTGGGGTAGGAAAGGTCCCGGGCTGCCCCCATAGCCACCACCTACCTGTACACGGGCTGCATCTCTCTGGCTATGCCAATGATGGCACTTGGCAGGAAATTGTCAAACTCCTCAAACAACTCCCGGATGTTGGTCTTATACTTTAGGTCCAGGTCAAGCTGAATGATCCTGAGGATATCTGGAGGGTAGAAAGAAAAAACAGTAAGGCCAAGTGTGATGGCACATGCCTATAATCCCAGTTGCTTGGGAGGCTGAGACAGGAGGATTGTGAGTTCAAGGACAGCCTGGGCAACAGAATGAGACCTTGTTTCAAACAAGCAAACAAATAAAAAAGATAACAAGACAGCAGGCACACAGGATGGAAGGCTCAAGCACTGACAGAAGATAAAATAGAGAGTAGAGAAAGGCTTTTTGTTGCTGAATGATACAAAGTTACTGCTAGAAACAAAGGCCCTGGCCCTTCACCAACCAGCACCCGCTCTGTGCTAGACTTCTTTACACTTGTTGCCCCTATCTTCCCTTCCAACTGCAGACACCCATTTTACTTAGAACTGGGTGGCCTGAGCTCCAGTGTGTAGGTACGAGTGCCAACAGTGCACCATTTCACTCTCAAAAATCTGCTTTGAAAAACAAAACAAAACAAAAAGCCAAGAAATAGCTGCTTTGGATCATACATGTGTGGATACCCTACTTAAGACTCAAAACACCCAGGTGGTTTCTCTTCTTGGAGAACGGGGGTAAATGCCCCACAGATGAGAAAGATGAAAGACATCGTCTTCTTAGGTCCTCGCTAGGATGTTCTGCAAATCCAGCAAGGTGTCAAGATGTAGACCTGGAGGAAATCAGCACGAAGGCCTTAGATACCAAACATGCTTTTAATGCACTGTCCACAAGACAAAAGGAACCCTAGTTACCAGTCTCCTGCTACCTAGTACATGACAGCTGTTTGCTCCACATGGCTTGGGGCAGAGGAGAGGAGGAGGGAGGCAAAGTCTGGCCAGGCACAGGGGGAGCAGCACAAGCTAAATTCATCCCCTTGTCTTTCACACAGCTTGCCTGACCAAGCTCCTGTGGTGTCAATGCCAGGAGGGGCCAGACATCAAGCAGGCTGGGCCCTGGCCTCCACGAGGGACAGGCAGTGACTACGAACGGGAGGGAGGCATGGGTGCTAGCACCTAAACAGGAACAACGCCATATGGGTCGGGGGGTGTACCTGGCCCGGGAACACACACCGGAGCTCAAATTCAGGGTTGGCTGCTGATTACTTCTGTGGCTGGGAAACTTATTTTACTTTTCTGAACCTTGGATGCCTCGTTTTTGAAGACAGGGAGGCTATGGTGTGCCTGGTGAGGCCGAGATGCTGCCAGGATGAGACTGTGTGGGAAACATCTCCCAGGCTGTAGGAATCCGGAGTCAGGACAGCAGAGACCTCGCTGAAGCAAAGAACACGTCCTGGGGGAGGAGGACTTGGGCCAGGCCCTGAGGGTAGGCAGGGATGGAGAAAGAAAGGAATGCTCCGGCCCACTCCAGAAGGCCAGCTCTCCCCTTTGCTCTCTGCCGTCCTTTCTTGCCAGCCCAGCGAACAAGAGCACTACAGCTCTGTGAGCACAGGCCCCTGCGGCAGCCCTCTGAGGACAAGCCCACGACTCCGGCATCTTGGCCTTCACTCACCGTTGTGCAGGGATTGGCTTACAGAACACATTCCAGGATGTTTGTGGAACTCAATAGCTATTCTCTAAATTAGTTTAGGAGGAAATCACAGCTTAAGAGTCAAGAAAAGCTGACTCACTTGTTACTTGTCCCATTTTCCTTTGTGATGCAGAAACAAAACCTTACTTAACATTCTTCACGACTCTTCTAGAAAAGAAAAAAACTACAGTGATAAGAACCCAACCAGCCAGGCTGCTCTGACCCTGGCGGGAAAGAGGTACAGGAAGGTGGGTCTGCCGGGCAAACGTGATCCTGAGACCTGTGCCGTGCCACCCCCACACTCGAGGAGTAAAACGACCGTTTCCTTCCTGGACCTAAAAACCAACAATAACAAGAGTAACAACCCAGAAGTCAGGAAGGCTGATAACCCGGGAGTCTGAATGTCTGGAAGCCTTTGCGGTGACTCTGCTGGCCTTCTGGAATCCTGCCCTAGTGAAGGACACAGAGCAGAAACACGTGGAAAGACCCTGATGCTGACCTTAAAAAGATAACATAGCACAGGAGCGGAAATTGCAGCTACCAAGAAGTCACGATGGGATGTCAAGGGCTGAGCACCTGATCCTGGGGACACCTGTGGCACACGTTTTTTCTAGCCATTTTAGGCTTTCCTTTGGTCCATCTCCTCCGCCCCAAGAGCCATGACCCAGGGCAGCTCTTAGGCATGGTAAAGCAAAGTCCTCACCAGACAGAGACAGGAGGGTATACCATCCGCTGCAGAGAATCTGCACGTTCTGCAGGACCAGGGCATTTGGCTAGGAGACGGGAAGGCTTCGAGGACGCATGGTGGCCTCAAGGACCACTTTCAATAACATCAACGATGGCCACATGGAAGCACCATCCTTTCCTGTCATGGCAATAGTTTATTTTTCATAACTGCCCAATATGTTAAGTAGAATTGTTCCCATTTTTTGTTGAAGAAACAGAAGCTTAGAGAGAGTAGAAACATTAGCCCAAGATCACCGGACGAGTCAGTGCTGTGGGACTGGAACCTCCGTCGGCTTGACTGGAGAGCCCCCCACGTCACTCTCCCTCCCACGCGCCTGACTCCTCTCTGAACAGAGATGCAGGGTGTAGCCCTGCTGCTACCACACAGGGCCCACAGAAAGGCCACAGACCTTCAGTGAGAAAAAGAACTGCGGGACGCAGCAAGAGGCTGGCCGATGCAGACTGCGAGGAAAGGAAATGAGGAACTGATAGCGATTTCACTGTAACTTATGAAACAACTGATGGTAAGAAAAGCCATTCATCCATCCGGCTTGTCAGTGCGAGGAAGGTCCTGTGTATCCTCTGGGCTTGCAAGGCAACCAAGTCCTATTTGCTCTGCAAGCAGCAGCCCAAGGCCACCTTCAGCAGCTGCTGGACGGGCCTGGTGGAAGCCATGGCCTCCTGCCCTGTGCCCCAGCGCCTGCCTGGGGTCCCTGGTTGCTCCCCTTGGCCTGCTCAGAAAGAGCCCCATGCCTGCGGGGTGCACTTCCAGAGGACAGGGACGCCCTGGGAGGCAGAGCTGGATGTTTCGGTGCCTCCTGCAGATTCCCACTCCCTCTTAATGAGCCCCTCCATAAGCTGAGCACTTTCCCTGCCACTTAGGGTCTGGAACCAGGACACAGGAAGCTGAGATGCTTTCACTCATGAGATGTGATCAACAATATAACAAATGTTTCTTTTCTTTTCTCTTTTTTTGGTACCGGGGATCAAACTCGGGACCTTGAACTTGTAAGGAAGGTGGCGGAACCACTAAGCTAGATTACTGGCCCTATAGGGAATGTTTAAATTTTAAAATTTTTACTACTGTAAAAGACACACTGCTGTTAATCCCCCTCTAACCCTCCCCCTTGGTTCAAACAACTTAGCCCATCATTCTTGCCATTATCTGGAGCAGTTCTAAAGTCCTCTCAGTATCTTCAGTTGTCTCTCCTGGCTGCTTCAATGTCCAGAATGGACTCAAAACGTAGACCTTTGCGGGTCATGCTGGCTTTGGGGAAGAGCCGGGAGAGGTGCACAGTGCCAGATCTGGTTAACAGGGTGGATGAGGACACAGCATCATGTTTTTATGAGCCTGCCTCGCCATGAATGGCACTCAGTGACAGTGTCACCTTATATTTTGATCACACGTCGTATTTTCGGCTCGTTACTGCCAGAACGGCTCAGGAGGTTGCTCTCCCAGGCACTGCTCTGGGGCCCCACTGAGCAAGGTAACTGATTAGGAAGGAATGTAGCACAGCTCAAAACGCAATGTGACCTTTCACTTGTGTAAAATGACGGCCCAGGCAGAGACAGGGACAGCCTCCTGCTTAGCCTGCACTGTCACAAGGGCCTGGGTCCAAAGGTTATCCTCTTGTGAAATTATGAAATAAAATGCCAAGTTGTAATTGCCACTGCTGAAGAGAGGAAGATGCTTACTAGGAATGCTGCAATTTATTAGGATGAGCTATTTAAAGGGACCTGTTCCTTTTGCCCCTGCTCCTGGTGGAGCCATCTCTCTGTGGGAACCACATCTGGAAAGTTTATACAAAAGGCTGAGAGGTGACTGGCGATCTAAGGACAGAATGAGACTGCACCGGCCTGGAGAAGATGCTGGTTGGAAGACAGCTGATAGGACACAGCAGGACCACTGAAGTAAAAGGAATGATATAATAGCTGATGTCCTTGTGGTTGAACTAGAGAGGTCAAAACACGTCGAGGCCCAAAGGCACCTGACATAACTAGGTCCTGGAGTAGCCACATACTGGCCCAGGAAGATGTGAAGCTGAAGATGGATAAGGCGTAGCCAAAGGAAAGAAATCAGACTGCCACGCTCTGTGCAAGGACAACACTGGTCTCCACCTCTCACACTAATCTCAGGCAGGAATGTTAAGAACGATCTCAGAGGGAGGAAGGAGCCGGACATAATGCTCTGCACCCAGAGAGGCGGTGGAGATGCTGGCCCAGCACCAGCAGAAGGACACTCTCTTCCTACTCCACCCTTGCCCCGGTCCAGGGGAGCCTGCTCATTCCTAGAAAAGTGTTTGCTGCTGCAACCAATCGATCAAGCCTTCCGGCCCATCCCTCATCCTTAAAAATCTTCTCGTGTATTTAAGTCACATTAACAAGAACTGAAGGGTGAGTGTGAGCCTGTGTCACGTTCTCAGGTGGGGGATGCTTTCTTGAGCGCTGGCACCTGGTCTGAGGAACACAGTGGTGCTGAGGTCCTCTTGCTGCTGACGGACTGGCCTCCCAGAGAGGATGGCACCTGGGCAGGGCCCAGTGCCCCCGGTGGGGTCAGCAAGTTGGAGCTCTGAACACTGGTTCTCGTGAGAGGCGACAGGGAAAGATGCTATGGGTGGGCACTCTACTCTGAGACCCATCTCCACCTGAGCTCCAGCTCTGGGCACAGAGTCAGAAAGGGGGTGCCGCCCTCTCCAGAGACACGTGAGCTCACCCTTAGCCTCTCTAGCTCCAGTCTCAGGCTAAGGAAATGGCTCACAGGTTGGAAAGCAAAGGAGAAACTGCAAAGTAAACCAAAGTCGCAACTCTCCAGGGCTCTACAGCCCTCTGGCCATCATCCCCACCTGGCCCCAGGGCACCCCCTACAGCAGGTCCTGGTCCTCCAGGGCTGTTCCAGGGACTGAGGACAGCGACACCTGCTGCTGGGCTTGGAGGCTGAGCTCCCAGCGAGGCTGGGCGGGACTGAACTGCAAAGGCCACATTCATGGCGCAGTCCCAGCTGGGAGAGTCCCAGATCAACATTCCCCTGCGGAAACAAGCTTGGGACAACTCGTCATCGGCTTCCAATTAAACCAGCCACAAGGCATGTCATCTGACCGTGGATGGAATTACAACCAGAGTGAGTAATTAATGACACCCAAAAACAAACAGCAAAAAAATAGAGAAAAAGGGGGGCTCTTTTCTTCCCTCTCCCCTTCCTTCTCCTGCCCCCAGTAACAATTCCTGGCAGATACATCTTAACACGTAAAAACAACATGCAACAAGTAGATCAGGAAGGAACGAGAAGGTGAGCCTGGGGCCGCCACCCTGGGAAACAAACGGGCCTTCTGGGAGGGACAGGTCACCCATAAGAATGCCTCTGTCTGCCTGCTCTGCGCCAGCTTCAGAGCTTCCAGAGATAAATATTTACAACACATCAGAGCCTGCCTGCCTCAGAACATCACTCCAGCACGGAGGCTTGGAGAGGAAGGGAAATGATGACAGCAGTGAGCAATGTGGCTCCTGCATCCTCAGGCAAGGCCCTGGCAGCAGCTTCCTGGAAAAGGACCCTGCTTTCTCACCGTCCACTTTGAAATACTGAAGCAATTTGCCACTGCCTTATCACACTCTGGGGCTTTCTAATGGCAGCTGGACAGCGCCTCTGGCCTGCAGGAGCCAGAGAGTGACTGAAGGGTGGAGACTTCCCCTAAGAGGACAGCTTGTGTCTCAGGAGGACAGGACAGGCATGGTCACGCTGCTCTGTCTGCCACATTGGGTGCTTTTCCAATGAGGGTCTGTGCAGGAAGTGGACGCCAGCCACTGCAAACACAGGTCCCGCTGCATCCCCAGGAGATCTGTGCTTGGAACTGGCACTGGTGGTCTCACATCCAACAGGAAACCTGGACCGTTTCCCAGATGGCCCGTGGAGCACCCTTCTCTGTCCCTTTGCAATGGGTGGCCCAGTGGCACGGCAGCTGTCTAACTGTGGGAAATGCTGCTCTGCAGGAACACAGCAGAACATGCCAGTAGTTCAAGGCCTTGGGCAGATTCGGGGACTCCACAGCCTGGTTAGAGAAGCACCTTCGTCTCTAGGGGCAGAGAGAGCAGTCCATGCAGAGCGCTCCACGTTCACTGAGCCAAGGAGTCTCACGGAGCATCACATTAGCTCTACCAACACCGCAAGAACCTGGGCCTCGGGGAGGTGTAGCAACAAGGAAGCAATTTTGCGCGTCCTTCACTGGACAGTTTGACCCAGAACATACATACAAGCCTCTGAGGAAAGCCCTCAGACATTTCTAAAGCTCCTATTTAAACCCCATTATTTTTTAAAACAAGAAGAGCTTCCATATAAAGGGAAATGGCAGGCAGCTCCAGGCCATCTCGGAGGATTTATAGACAGAGAAGGGTCCCCCACTTCCCACGACCCCCTGCCTCAGCATGAAGACTTCTGAGATTTCCCTTTATTAACCAAGGAACCAATGGAGAAACTTCTGGAAAAGACGTTTCAAGGCCACAGAAGTCAGCTGAAAGGAAGTCTTTCCTAACAACAACCAACACGTATAACTTCATCACATTCAAGGACGCATCCAAATTCAGGGTACAATTAGTATTACTACTGCGGCTTGACAGAAGAGGAAGTCACGAAGTATGGGAAGGTCACACAGCTGCTGGGTGCTCGCCCGGGAATCTGCCTGCTCTGCAGCCCCCCACACCCTCCTGCCTTCCGGGCCCTGGATCCGATGCTCAGCCCGGAAGGGCTGCCTCCCTGTGCTAATCTATGTTTTCCACATTAGCAGCCCGCACCTCCAAGGGGGTGGTGGGTGGAGCGAAAGGAAACAGTTCATAAGAATGATTTATGCAACCTGTTAGCAGCTCTGGTAAAAGGTTTTGGGGCCAGGAGGTTGAAATGAATGATCACAGTCAGTTTTATGTATTAGTTATACAACAAACCCTTTCTTCTAACCCTGCACACCCCCTCTCCGAACGCAGCACGGAGAATGGAGCGTTAGCTACGGCTCAGCAGGGTGCCGTTCCCAGCTCTCAGCTCCGGTTTGGTGGGGAAGGCTCATTATTAGGAAGAGATGCTGCTCGCTTCAGCAAAAGGGATCGAGCGCCTCCATTGTCACCCTCAGCACCCACTGTGACTGGGTGGGGATCACCTGCTTTGACACAGGACAGAATTTATGTTAAACTTGGCTGCAAAACTTTAGGGAAATAGCCATGTAAAACAATACAGAGAAGCCCTGGTCTCAGCTGTCCCCTCAGGTCTGTTGCTGAGATGAAGTGAGAGCCTGTGCCCTGATTTATGACGTGCAGGGGAGATGGGATTTCAGATTGAAGACCTTCTGTGCCTATAGTACGAAAGTCCGCAGTCTCTCTTGGTCTTTCCACATATATTACCCTGGTACCTGCCACAGACTTTTTTTTTCCTCCAAAACTTTAATTGCCCTTCCTGTTTGGGACAGGACCCCATTTAACTCAGTTCACAACAACCAGAGGGACACCGGTCCCGGGCATTACCAGCAGGCTTTCCTTCATAGCTCGAGGTAGAAGCTGTACAACCCAACCCTCCTTGATCAGAATTAACAGATGTTTTCTGAAAAATAAAGATTCAGCTACCACTGCTCTGCCCTGTCATGGTTCATCTTGCCAAATTCCTGGTGTTATGGTTTTTTCGGTTTGGTTGTGTTTTTTTTTTTGCAGCACCGAGGACTGAACTCTGGGCCTTTGCATTGAGCTACAAACCCAGCGCTCCTCCTCCTTTTTTGAGACAGGGTCTCACTAAGTTGCTTAGGCTGGGCTTGAACTTGTGATCCTCCTGCCTCAGCCTCTCAGAGCACACTGCCACGCTGCCTATGTTGCAGTTCTTTATGGAACCAGGGCTTTATTTTTAACCTCTGGGGCCTTCTCTCTAACTACTCTCCCTTATTGATGGAATTCGAGCCCACACTAAATTATGGATTTAATATAAAAATAGAGAAACCAACACAGGTTTTGTCCTATTGCCTGCAGCTCAACCCCCATGGTGCCACGAATCTTGCTCCAGCCTGGCCCAGCCAGCTGTCAGGGCCCGCCAACAGGAGCTCTGCCCCTTCAGTTCATTCATGGAACAATGACTGTAACAGGGCTAATTCCTTCTATTTTTATGGGACATCACCATGTTCAAAAGTGCACTCCCAGCTCAGAAAATTTTCCCCTATGGTTTAGCTCATTTAATCTTACAATAACCCCAGGAGGCAGGTGCACCCATGCAAGGAACAGAACAGTGTATTAAGTAACAATAGCTGAACACATGTGAGGCCACAGCTAAGGTATCCAGGAATAGCATGGCTGTTCCATGAAGTTATCAAGGAACCAGGCTCCTCCTGTCTTCCCAGATCTGATTTTCATCCTTCAGGTCACCTCATGGTGCAAGACAGCTACTGAGGTTCCAGCTGGACATGCCTCTCTGCACATGATCAGAAGGAAGGTATGACTGAACTATGCAGTGAATATGCAAGTTCAAAAATGTGTGACAGTAGAAGACACATTGCCATAGATTCCCCTCAAAGTTCTTTCCCTCATGACATACTGATCTCATTATTCTCACCCCTTTCTGAAGCAGCTCTGGGAGTCCTCTTTCCTGAATCTTTACGAGGTGTGATCAAAAATACAGTGACTGCCAGAGTGCCATGCAACAGAAAAGCAGGCTTATAAAATTATGATGGTGTGACTTCTGGCTCTTCCCCAGAGTCAATGTGACCATGAAAGGCCAACATTTTGAATGGATTCAGGACACTGAGGCAGCCATGACAGCACAACTAAAGATACTCACAAAAGGGGACTTCCAAACTGCTTCACCAAGTGGCAAGGGTGATGGGATACTGTGTTGGAAGTGAGGGGGAGGATTCTGAGGGGGATTCATGGCAATCTGTCTTTTATTGTAAATATTCACTATGTTTTTAAGTCACACCTCTTCTCTTGCCTTTTGTAGCAAGAGAAAAAAAATATAGTTTTAAACTTCTCAGTAGCAACATCTGCCCCCCTGGCACAGTTGGCAAACTGAACAGCTAATGGCCAAATGACTCTTCAGGTTGTGGGTCTCTTGCCAAAATGTCGCGTTACAATACTAACTTCTATACTACATTTTAAAAAGATGAACTAGCTATCACCATCTATAAAATGATGAAGCACCTAGATGTCAGGCACTGGGCTAGAATATTTTGCCTCATTTAATCTGCAAGAGTGAGGTTTTTGTGCCCAGTTTACCATTCCCTTCTCCCCAAGACAGAGCTGAAATGTTGTTGTCTTTGTCCACTGCAGTTACCCCTTAGTGTAGGTGCGACAAGAGCAACACGGAAGGTGGGGAGGTTGAAGGCCTGGCCCGTGGGCCTGCATCTAGACTCTGATTTTCATTCAAAACACAAACTGCCTTAGTATGAAACAGGGGTCCCCATCTATGTCCACCCAGAAATTCCCTTCACAGTGTTTCTCTGACAGAGTCCATAATTTAAAAGATCCGGTCCATGGGACTGTACTTAAGGACGAACTAATTCATTTCCTTAGCTTAATGAAACATTAGCTTAATGGAGTTTTCTTTTATCTTAATTAAATGAAATTTACGTTGTTTTCATTTTAATTAAAGATTTAAAAGCCCAATGCCAAATTCACAGAACTGTAGCTGAAAGCGAAAGAACAACAACAACAAAAAAAATGGCTTTTACTTCTGAACACTTCAGCATACACATCCTAAAACAAATGCACCTGCTCTCATCACCACAGCGCAACATCAGAACCATCGATCCCACCGTTGCATTCAAAATAAGTCAGTTGTGCGATAGCGAAAACAAACTCTCTGATCCAGGACTGCAGCCTGTTGTTCCATCTCGGTAATTCCTGGGTCCTGCCCCGCATTCCGGGGCCTGGGACAATGTAAGGAGAGCAAGTTAGTGAGTTAGTAAAAGGCCCTTCTGCCTGGGCTGGCCCAATGGCTCCTGTGCCAAGATCCAGGCTGAACAAACTCCTTTGACAGGAGCAGACAGTCAAGTTTTGCTCTTCCCCGTGTCCCTTATCACTCCAGCTACCAGTGACGGTCACTGGGCTCTCTGCGAAGCTACTGTTTTTCTCTTGGTAACAACGGCACTTCACAGGGAAATGCTTCACAAAACTATGACATATCTTACTCCTTGGCATACTCTAGGTAAGCATGCTAGCACTGAGTTGCATTCCTATCCCTTCTTAAATTTTGAGCCAGGATCTTATGAAATTGCTCAAGCTGGCCTCAAACTTGCAATGCTCCTGCCTCAGCCTCTTGAGTAGATGGGATTACAGGCATCTGCCATTGTATCAGGCCCCACTTTAAGGTTTATAAATGTTAAAAACTAAGGTTGACAGCGGCCAACCATCTGCCTAGGGTCACCCAGCGGGGAAGCAATCCAGCAGGAGCACAAGGGTCCAAGCCGGCTCCAGGACGGGCAGACATCACCAGCCATGGACACAGGCTGGCAGCAAGGGGCACTGCTGGGGCTGTGAACCAAAGTGCCTTTATGTGCTTCTCCTCGGGGAAATGCTTGGTCCAGCAGGGCTCCAAGTGGAAGTGTGTCAGCAACTGTTCGAAGAGACCCAAGACGAAGCCACATGGCTTCCTGTGATCCTGCCTTGGGAGACAGGGAGTGTTACTGCCACTGTCACAGCACCTGCACAGATTCAAGGAGAGGGAGCTAAGCAAAGGTGTGAATGCTGGGAGGCACTGCCCCTGAGTAGGGCACCTATACAGGTGTCCCTGGCCCCTAAGAGAATTATAGGTTATTTTAAATGTTTCCTTTATATACTTTCCCAAGTTTTCTACTACACACATGCACATTTTTATAACCACAGAAATAAATTAATACCTGAAGCTAAATAGTACTGTAATATATAAGGTTATCAGTATGTTAATTAACATATGCATTTATGTGCAGGTAAATATACACACTCGTGAGACAGGAAGAAAATATGCTAAAACATCACTGTGGTAAATGTGCAATTACTTTAAAAATATTTTTTAATCTTTTCAAAATGGACCTCTGTTGCTTTTAAATTAAAGACATTTTTTAAAAATTAGCTGGGTTTAAGCCAGGCATGGTGGCACACACCTGTAATCCCAGCACTTGGGAGGCTGAGGCAGGAGGATCACTGTGAGTTCAAGATCAGCCTGGGCTACATAGTGAGTCCCAGGTCAATCTCAACTACAAAGTGAGACCCTGTCTAAAAAAACTAAAAAGTTAAAAAAAAAAACAAAAACTTTTTTTTTTGAATTAGCTGGGTTTGATGGCATCTGTAATATCAGCCACACAGGAGCTAAGGCAGCAGGATCTCAACTTAGTGAGAGCCTGACTCAAAATAAAGAGGGCTGGGAATGTAGCTTCATGGTAAAGCACTTGCCTAACATGCAAGGCCCGGGGTTCAATCCCTAGTATCAAAATAAAGAAGACAAATTAATCACCTCATGGAAAATATCTATTTTTCAGTCATGTGTGTTAGATTTCAGGCTTTTTGCCATGATCTCAGGCTTTCTTTAGGATTTCTTCTCACAGTGGCCAGAGTTACCCATTTTTATAACATTTTTCCTAAGCTAAAAGTCATCAAGGAGAAACTTCTGCCTACTTCCTGCTTTGCCACAGGGTGATTTACTGGGCTTCCAAATTTTCAAAGAAAAGGCAAACAGCAAGCTGAAAGCTGATCTCACCTGGTTTCTCTTCCTGTCATTTATTTAATTGTTGTTTATGCTCATTTCCCCTTCTTCTTGCCAAGGACATCTTGAAGTCCAAGGCAATGACAGGCTTGAGCTGAGAAAAACCCTCAAGTCACTGAGGCCGGGTCTCTGTTCCATGGCCAGTTTGTCTTCTCAGGGCTCCAGGTGGAAAGGGACCCACGGCAGAGGGAGCAGCTCTGACACAGGTGAGGGTGTGAGGTCATGGGGAGCGACAGGGAGCAGCCCTGTGACCCTCCCCTTACTAAATCTCCAAGACTGTGTCACTTCACCAAGTACAAGGATGGCCGGAGCTGATAACACTGCCCCCAAGCAAAGAGACCACTGAAGCCCAACACTGAAGGACTCAGATGAGCCTCTCAGGACAGAACATAGAGCCAGCAGGGCAGCAAGCTGGCACTGCTGAAGGCGGCCCAAGTCCCCAGGCAGTGCCCGCCTGGCCAAGGGAGGACCGGTTCCGACAGCAGGCACCCGGCTGTCTCCAGAGTCCACAGGCACCCACACTAGGGAGCAAGGAGGCGGAACTGTGCAGTCAGTCTGTGCTATTTTTACCCAGTCACTTTCCAACCATAAACCCACATTTCAGATTGCATTGTTTTGTGTGGATTAAGAAATCTGACTTCGCCTTTCTTGTGGTTTAATTTCCTGCATGTCTGTATGAAGAGAAAGCTTTGGCATTCCTATAAAAACAAATGACATTTTTAACCTGCTCCTGGCAGGTCGGTGTCCAGATTATGGGTGTCTTGATTTCTCTAAAGCTCACTGCTCTGATTACAGGGATGCCACGACCTTCTCTTTTCTCCACCACAGGTCAGGCAGATCCCTGCAGGTCTGAGCTGAGGCTCTGGCTTCCAAAATGCCAGGCCATGGCAGGTGGCTTTCTGAATAGTTGGTACCAAGAGCTGAAATTACTTCTGTGCGATTCATGCAACAGTTATTTACAACCCTGTTGATATCACGAAGGATAAACACCCAGGTGCAGCATTTGAGGAATGCCAGTAATGGAAAAGCTGACCAACCTAAAGGATGCCCAGATGTGTTCAGGGGCAAGGGCTGGTACAACCATGTGGGCACAGAAACACTACGTATATCGAGAACGGAATGCTCCTCTTCTGCAGAAGCCAGCCCAAGTTTTGTTTTTCTGTTTAAAACTTCACCTCTGATCATATCCTGAGTCTGGACAGGATAATTGGTAAGTTTCATTCCTGTAACATAAACAAAGCTTGTCAAAAGTACTCCTACCTGGGCTGGGATTTAGCTCAGTGGTTCCGCTGCCTGCCTTGCAAGCGCAGGAACCCGAGTTTAGTCCTTGGTACCAAAAAAAAAAAAACGTTCTCCTAGCTTGAGCCAAGCTGTCGTTTTTGTGCCTAAGGATGGAGCCCTTCTCATTTTAAAACGAATGACATGGAAGGGCACCAAAGTTTCCTTCTGCTCTTCATGAAAAGGCTTATGATGCTATGATACAAACAGAAAAGAGAAGTTGCTAGAAGAAGCGTTTTGCTCAGGAGGATAACACGCCCCAGGAAGTGGACAGCTGGACACTGTCGAGAAGGTGCAGCCCCAGTCTCTGTGGGTGGAGGGCAGTCCCAAGCCGGAGCCTCTGACTGAGCCCTGCACCAACGTGACAGGTCAGTACGACAGGTCGGTGCCGCCCTGCATGCTCTGTGACACGGGGCCCCCTCACTCTGCACTGTTCCGTCAGCAGTAAGTCCGCATCACATCCCTCTGGTGTGCCAGACGCTGCTCCGCCCCCTGGAGAGGATGCAGGGAAGGGACAGGGCTTCAGACAGCAGTGAGTGCTGAGGAGAAAATAAAACAGCAGAGGCACGTGGTGGTGTGATGCTGGGAGGGGCTGCCGGAGTTGGGGGACAGGGAAGGACTTTTCTAAAAGCAGCATCAGAGCTGAGACCTGAAGGATGGGAAAGACAAATGCAAAGATCTGGGGGAAGAGCCAGCAAAGGCAGCACTGCTGAATCCGGGAATGCAGTCAGCAAATTTGAGTGAAAATGAGGGGTGACCAGTGGAGCGAGTGTAGGGGTCCCCGCCGCACTGAGAGGCTCTGGTCCACACCTGACTTCAGCTGCTACCTGTACGTTGACGATTTTTGTGGTAGGAAGGCAGGGCTAGGCTGGGCTGTAATAATAAACATGCTCCAAGATCTCAGGCAACTTTAAACTTTTCAAGCAACGACTCAGGGACTCCTGCTGCTTCTGTCCGGTGAACACGGTAGGCGGAGGCTGTGGTCCAGGGGAGGAGCCCACGAGCCTGCACAGTGGCTTTTCACTGGGGTGTAGAAGGTACACCCATCACTCCCACCCACAATGCACCAGCCAGGAACTGGTTGTATGGTCACCAACTGCAAAGGCCAGGACAGCAGGATACGGATGAGCACCAGTGATGGCTGCTGCCAGTGTGTGCACCTAAGTCCCACTTGTAAGAAGTCCGTATCCGTGTTCCGCCTGTCCCTGGAAATACCCTATAGGTGTATCAAAGCCACCACATGCAACCCACACCTGACTGCCTTCTTTCCCCAAATTCTCCCTTTCCTAATTTTGGCGAATGATGGGTCTGAGCAAAAAACAAAGGAGTAGTCATAGTCTCCATCCTTGTTTCTCTAAGGACTATAATTACGTCACACTGTTCTGCCCCATGCACAAATCTTGGTGGCCCTTGCTCTCTGTTCCTGTCCCCAGGGCTGCCACTCAACCATGTACAGCCTCCCTGCCTGTAAGACTTGTGCAGTGCTTGCGGCCTGGTTGGTGAGCTGACATTGTTCTCACCCTATGGGATCTTGCCAGCAAGGCCCCCAGGTGTCTTAGGTACTCTGCCTTGCACTTTGTCTACCGGTGTCCTTTCTTGGCATCTACACAGCCTTGGCCCCTGGTTTCTCAGGAAGACTGGGTTCCATGCTCCACCTCTCTGGCCACAGAGGAACAGCCTGATTGCTGTTGTTTGGTTTCATTTTGGTTTTGTTTTTAATAGTTGCCTCATTTATACATCATGTCTTAAGTGGGGTTGTTCCTTACCAGGGGGTTGTGGTTCTGAGGAAGTCTTACGTTTTCTGCTGAAAGGGCCAAGCACTGAGCTGAGCTGAGTGCAGTCATTCATTGCTTGATGACAGGGATGTATTCTGAGAAATGCAGCAATAGGTGAGTTTCTACTGCAAATACTGAATGTGGTTCCACATGCCTCATGGTGCAGTACCACACACACAAGCCGCGCAGTTCCTACCAGGCTATGACCCTGAGCATGTGACTGTGACAAGCACTGTAGGCAACTGTAGCACAAAGCTTAGTGTTACTGTATGTAAACACAGGAAAGCTCCTAGGAGGTCAGAACTTCTCAGCTCCAGTGTAATCTGTGGGACTGCTGTTGCACCCTGAAGTTGCAGAGTGTTCTGTTGCTGACTGACATGCACAAGCCCTGATGGAGCTCATGGATGCATGGGAGAGGTCAGCCGTAGGCAAACAGATCAATGTATAACTGCCGACGGTGAAAGTCCTGAAAGACCGCAGACCCTCAAAAGGAGACAGGGCTTTCGCTTCCCCTCCACAGGGGCCGGGGAAGGGACCCTGATCTGTCTCTCAGTCTCGACCCTAGAGTCCTCACCGTCTCCCTGATATGTTGCCGTGTTTCCTTCTGCTTCTCCTGCTCATCTGTCCAGAGGCTGTGGGGCCACAGCAGTGTGTGACATTCATCAGTGTCCCAGCTGCACGCAGCCCTCCCTCTGTTCACCAGAGAACACCAAGCGTGGGAAAGGCAGGAGTGTGAGGCTGGAGTTGGTGATAGGAATAAATCAGTAAGAGGGTGCGACAGCCACTGTTCCCATAGCAACACTCCTGACATCACTCCTGAAGCAGGAGCCTCCAGGGTCGGTTGGAAACAGGTGTGAGGTGAGGAGCAGGGCCAGCCACTCAGAGCCAATGGGAAAGGACTCTTGAGCCCCTGCGTGGGGACACTGCTTGGCCTGCTGACAGAGCTGACACCCACCTTCACATCAGCATGACCGCCAGGATGCCCCCCAGAGGGCAGCGTTCTACTCTCACAAGCTGTGCCCCTTCCTCAGGCTGAGCCCCTCCTCATCTTCTGTTCCTCCCAGGCCAGCTCTTTCCCTGGGGTCTTCTCACAAGGCAGGGAGCCCTGAGACTGGTCTCACCTGCTTCCACTCCAGCCCCCCAAACAAGATCAACCTCAAGATGACCTCAAACAACTGAAGTTAGGACTCTCTTCAGCCTTAACAGTGCTAACCATTTTCACCAAGACTCACTAGATGAAAGAGAAATACCCACGGGCTGGCCAAGCTCAGGGCACAGAGACACAGAGTCACCCACAGGAAGGGCCCAGGAGTCTGTCTGTGGCCAGCTGAGACGGGCAGGACCCCAGGGCCAAGCCACGCCTGGTGACATGGGGCCTGCATCCTGCAAGCCAACACACAGGTTCTTGTCCAGGAGACTGTCCTCTGCCCTGGTCCCAAACTGAAGCAATGGCCCTTACCTTTACTGGGGGAGCTGGTTACAGGGATGTAAGCAATACCTAATCACCAGAAAACCCATGCCACCTTCCTTCTCTCTCATGTTCACACCTGCTTGGGAAGCCTGCCCTACTCTTCCCAGAAAGCCAATTTCATGGTCTCAACATTCAAACTTCTGGGTGAGGTCTATGCTGGGATGCGGGGGGGCGCAACACAGGGACTTGGGGCAACAGCAAGTAAGGTGTCTCCAGCAGCAGGGCACAACCATTCTCTTAAGTTATATTCAGTTTGATCAACAGAGGTTGAGAGCACCCACATGTGGTGGTGAAGTAAAATACCGCTGTACTCTCCTCAGGTCTGTCTGTTGCTGTCACAGTGTCCCCCTCTGATGTACTGTGGTCAAATCTGGGCCCAAGGGAGAGGGGAGCAGAGCCTCATGGCAGCATCTGGGCAGTGAATAATCTAAAAATGCTTCCAGGGGAACATGCAAGAAAAAGGGGCTGTATCCCCCGACTCAAAGCTGCCTTTGAATTTTGGAAACAAAATCTTTACTGAGGTCAAAATTTGGTAGAAGCAGCAGCAGATAAAAGCAGGTGGTGGACAATTGTGTAAGGGGTTTCTAAAATCAAAACATGTCAGAAGATGAGCGGGGCTGCTCCCTGTGGCAGTAGCTCCCGCTCATTAGGACATGGGACAAGCCACTCTCTCACTGGGATCCCGGGAAAGAGGTTCCAGACGTGATGATGGAATCATGCCTTCCTTCCAAAGCCCTGAGAGTCTCTGATCCGATTCAACAACTCCCTCATCTCTGCTAACAACTGCTGTACTGTGTTCAATGGCCCAGCCAGAAAAATGACTGATTTACAGTCTTGTCCTATTTCAACTGAGTCCTGAATCCTCAGCTGTGGGGTCAGCTGGGGAGACCTCTGTGTGTCTGTGTGTGTGTGGGTGTGCGTGTGTGTGTGTGTGTGTGTGTGTGTGTGTGTGTGTGTGTGTGTGTACTGCTGGAGGTGGGGAGGCAGGAGCAAGTCATGATGGAAACAAACTCTACTGCAGGCATCAGTAGGTTGCAAATCCACAATCAGACCCAGCAAGAACCACCCAGTCTATATGCAGTGAGTGGCTTCTAAGGCAGAATGCAATCTCACTCCTCCTGCGTTTCCCCAAATTTTACTTAAGAAGAGTAAAGGTGTTGCACACGTCTAAAAGCAAGCCACAGTTCCCAAATGACTTTTGAGGTGTGCTGTGCTTTGGTCTCCGGAGCCTCCATCTGCCCTCCTGGGCTGTGGCCTTCTGCGGGGCCCTGGTCGCCTCCTGCATGCTCCCTACTCAGCACAGCCCTCCAGCACCTCCATGTCCTCAGTCCCCTCCAGCTTTGTCTCCTCCCCACCCACCCAACACAGGGGCTCCAGGCAGGGCTGGGGACAGGAGAGTCTGAGCAGCAGTGAGAGTGGGGGTGCCAGGGCAACATCCTGCCCTCATCATGGAGGAAGAGGAGCAGGAAGAGGGGCCAGGTGGGGAAATGGCCACACAGCACTCCTGGGACATGCTGGCCTCGATTCTAACTCCAGATCCCCTATCTGCACTGAAGCCAGTGCACGGGGTCACTGCGAGGACCTTCTAGGGTCTGGAGGGTTGGCTCACAGGATGGCCCAGAAGAAAACAGTCACTGAGCTCTGGGGACAAACTGTCTGCCTGGTTCTCAAGACTGATTTCCCCGCTGTAGCCTTCCCACTTCCAGAGCTATTTCCCCCCTGTTTTTCTCATTTCTCTGATCCCTTCTAAACAATTTCCTTTCTCTTTCTTAGGGGCTATACTCCTCTTCCTGGCTCTGCAGCCCCTGGAGATGAGCAAACAAACAGACCTGGATCAGCCTTCAGGAAGTGCAGGCCTCGGGGTGTGTGGTTCACCTGGCCAAGAGCACCAGCAGGAGGCAGCAAGTGCCACCGCCTGTGTGACCAGGCTCACAGGCCCAACAACTCCACACCCCAAGAGCTGACCCCCACCCCGGCCCAACAACTTCCCATCTGCTTCCCAGGAATGACATCCACACAGGCTCAGCATTTTGCTGCTAAGAGGTTTAGGTTCTCAAAACTGATGTCATTTAAGACCATTAGCTACAAAAAAGGAAGCAATAACAGGTCATCACCACTTGGCTAAGACAGGTGGCCACAAACCAAAGCAGATCACTGTACTAGACATCAAAACAGGAGAGGAAGGTGTTAAAAAGCTTACATATTTTTCATGAGAGCTTTGGCCTCCAGACATCTGTAATAAAATATGCTACGACAAACATACTTTCTATTTCAATAGCCCACTTCTCCAGTCTAATTCCAACCCAAAATGGTGAAAAACTGCCATTTGGGAATTCTTTCCTTATGCCAGACACTGTGACAAGCACATTAATGAACTAATTATCCTGAATGCTGATAAGCACCCTTCCATGCGCTGTACTGAGGCAGGGAGGCAGGGCGTGGCAAAGCTGGCTGAGGGAGTAAGCAGGACCAGATTCCAGGATTCGTGTTCTCACGGCTTCCAGAGATGTGTGGACGACACAGAGACCAGAGGCCACCGAAAGCCTGCAACCGTGGACTTCCACACAGTAGCCTGCCCCATTGTCCCCCAGGGTGTACTTTAGTTTTATTTTGGTCTTTAATTTTTTCTCTCTTTTATTTGGCCCAAGTTCACTCTGCAGAGCCAGTTTTTCCCTTACCATTCACTTTTCAAATAAAATTTGCTGGTTTCATTCACAATCCTTTGTTCAAGGTGACAGGAACCTAGAAACCAAGCTGTAGCATCCCAAACCATTTATTTGTCAAGCTTTCTCTGGAAGGAGACTACCCGGTAACAGTACCAGGCACTGAACCAGGCATGTGAACATGGTGATGCCGCCTAGCCTGTGTGCTGGCTTTTCTTAACCTTAGAAGGGAGGAATCAAAGGGCCTACCTTCCTAACCATGAGGCACAGGCACACACAGAGCACTTAGAATAGTGGCTAGCAATTAATCATTGCTCACATTAACATCAACAATCATGGATGCTGTTATTAACTGACAATGACAAAGAAAGCAATAAAATAAGCGTGTACCACAGAAGACTCTAAATGCAGCATTTCCATTCTGAAGGGTCTCGGTCTCAAGGCATCCCTCAAATGAATCCACCAGGTCTGAATTTATACAGGCAACCTCAGGCCACACAGCCAGACTGAGAAGGAGTGTGACTACCACAGTCCAAAGCTCCTAAATGCCCAGGAGAGGAACCAACCTCCTGCCCATTCTACCCTCCTCTGCCCCTGGAAGCCAGCAATAAGCCAAGGTCTGCTTCCTGGTCAGGAGAGGGAAGGGTTCAACGCAAAAAGTCACTGGTTAAAGGAAGGAAGTTTAAACAAAAGAACAATAATAAGACTTACGTTTTTCATCCCTTTCTGCGAAATCTATTTCATAGACAACAGCTGTTTTTGACAATAACAACATACTCCTCATAAAAGGTCACACTGAAAACCTTTGGGGTGAAGCAGCAAAAACAAAATAAAACACATGTCTGGCCAAAATGATTTCTTTACTGAGAGCCTTCCAACATAATAAAGTGTAAACCAAGAATCAATTCCAAAGTCTATAAAGAGAACAGAAAAAGTTAATTATAGTTTCTACCATGTTTTCTTCTACTTCATCACTTTCTATCAAGCTCTCTGAGGTGCCTATTATTGTCCTCATCTTACAAAGCAAGAAACTGAAGCTTAGACAGGACAAATACACGGTTACACATCAGTCAAGGTAAAGCCAGACTCGGCTCTGGAGACCCTAAACCCACCACCTGCTCACTCATTGAGTTAGTTGAACCCTTGGGTTCAGGCCAGGACTGCCCTGCTCTCGGGTCCCTAAGGAGCTGGCTCCCACCCGTGTGGCCACGGCAGGGAGGCCTGGTCCTATGAATCCAAAGAGGTCAGGTCATTTACAGAACCCAGAAAACTTGAGTCCCTCCAGATTGGGGTCAAAGCTTAGCCGTGGTTTTAAACAAGAATGAAGTGTCATTACCAAGAACCCAGAACCCAACTGTTACCCATTCTGGTTCCCAGGAAAGGAGTGCTTGCATCAACCTAAGACTCCACCTTTCAAACACCCTCAGCTTTGAGGAGAGGAGCAAGAGAGGTGGCCAGAAAAGGCTTAATGTAAAGGTTCTGTGACTCGTGGTGGCACCAGGCTGTGAGGCATCTCATTTTGGGAACAGAGCACCATCTTAAATCCTGGAATGATCTGAATTTATAATTGAGAAAAGAGAAGAAGGAGAAAAAGAAAAACTAATGGCCTCATTTATACAACCCCTCCCAGAACACAGAGATTCATTTCATCTCCATCACTGGCCTCTGAGGGCCACCGTCCAAGCAAGATGGTGGAGGAGCTTGGAGCCAAGCCTCTACCTGTGGAGAGCCCTGTTTGGTTCTTTGTTAACAATGAGTTGATCAGCAAAGGAACAATGGATAAGTTTGGTGATTGCTTTGTTTTTACAATAGCAGATTTTGCAATTTTTCAGGTTAATACCTTCCAAAATGCTAAGTGTAGAATGTAGAATGGTCTTTCCTAAGATGCGGAGCCCTCACATGCTGGATTTCAAGCTGTCCAACACCAGTGAATTCTAGCAAGGGGCTAAGAAAATGGCACCAGGCTTCGCTGTTTTTACGTTTATCCAAAAACACCCGTTAAGGGCCAGGGATTTAGCTCAGTGGTTCAGCGGCCTGCCTTGCAAGCGCAAGGACCGGAGTTCGTTCCCTGGTACAAAAAAAAAAAAAAAAAAAAAAAAAAAAAAAAAAAACCCGTTAAAATCCCAGCTCTTTTGCTGGCTGCCACCACACTGCAGATCGCCTTCATAAATTCAGTTTAGGAAAACTCTCAAAATGGCTCAGAAGGAACTCTTCCCTCCCTGATAGAAACCTGCATGTCTCTCTAATTTAAGTTTTCCTTCCCAGAAACAAGGTCACCCTCTTCTCAGGGCTCAGTGTACAGTCAACACACCTCCCTCCTTACCGTGCATGCAGCCTACAGAATTCCACATTTGAGTCGATCACAGGCTGGGAAAACATTCAGGGGAATTTACTAATTCTGAAAAAAGTCCTTCAGTTCAGAGAAAAAAATCTGAGGTTACCCTGCAGGTCAAAGCATTCTCGTTTATACCAATAAAATGATCTATATTAATGGCTATAGTTTTTCCCTGTGGGTAGATGAGCTAGGTAGAAATATTACAGGCAGTCAGATGGGGCTGGGCCCTCGAGAGGATCAGGACAAAGGTGAAACACACCACAGCTGCACTGGACACACATCAGCCAAAAACCAGGCTGATAAAGACAGGATGGCCAGACCTGCATACTTCCTCAAAGAACAAACTGTGGGCCTAATGAAGTCTAGACAGACATCAACCACCCTGGTGGGTGACCAGAGACCTCTGGATCCACCACTTTCTAGGAGAAACTTTGTCCTTTCCACCCATGATTGTTATACGACTTGTTTCCCAATTGGACCACCATTACCTAAGTGACTGTACTTGTAACTTAATTGGATGTTCATGACTGTGGCTCATGTTGTACCCACGTGGGTTTCAACCTATAAAACTCCTCTGTAAAGTGGGGTCCCAAGGCTACCCACTTGGGGAGCTCCTGCCCCTCAGGAGCTTTCCTATCAATAAATATCTTCCTACGCTTAACCCTCCATTACTCATTCTTTGATTTCTAGAGAACAAGAACTCAACATATCATATAGTTAACAGGTCGCGAGATATAATAGCTTATATTTCATCTCTGGTATTATTGCCTGTAACACTTGCATATTCTTTTTCCCATACTGTGGATATTTGTCCTTTCTTTTTCATTTTTTTGAGGCAGGGTTCTACCGTATAGTTCAGGTTGGCCTTGAACTCACAGTAATTCTCCTGCCTCATCCTCCTGAGTACTTGGGAGTACAGTGAGTATTTTCTATAGCTCTGTTTTTAATGGTACTATACAAATCAAGAGATTGTAAGCAATGACCTGGCATCACTCATGCCTACCCTCTGTAGAACAGCTGGACAAATGATGACCTTGTTTCCATTAAAGAGAAAAGACTGAAAAGACAAGACAAAAGGAAAAGGGGAGGGGAGGAAAAGGGAGGGGGAGAGGAGGGGAGGGGAGGGGAGGGGCGGGAAAGAAAGCAGAGGAGAGGTGAGGAGGGGAAAGGAGAGGAAAGGGTGAACTGGAGAACTGAGAAGAAAGGTCTGTTCTGGGAAAGAGAAAAATATTCAGAGTCTTGGAATGCTCCATGTCATTGAGCTCAGAAGAATAAAGAATGGAAAAAGCAGTTCAGCCGGGGAATGTTCCATCATGATAATCTGATTAGCAGAACACGAAACCCTGGGCACATCTGTGGTGCAGAGGGAAGCAAGGAAGATATTGCAGGGACAGTCCCCAGAGGCGAGACCACAGGACAAAAAGGACCGAGCAGAAAGCAAGACACTGGCACCTCTGGGTCCTGCTCTGAGAACAAAGCTATGATTCGGGTTGGCTAGGTTTGTTTTTGCCTTTGATTTCTGAGGTCACTGAAAGCCCACAGTAGTAAGAAGGTCAATGTGTGCTGATTTGCAAGAGCCTCGCTCAGGTCATGTGGTCAGGGGCTGGGGTGACCCAGCCCGAGGGTCAGGACCGGCCAGTCTCCCTTGCACAGAGAGGCAACACGGGGCAGCACCTTCACTTTCTCCTCCCTGTTGTTGGTGACAACTTCCAAGTGAGCCCTGTTGCTGGCTTCTCCATCAGGTGGCCACAGCCCCGTCTCATGGCTGGATGTGCCTCCTTCAGGACAACCCCGACTTCCTCTTCCCGCCTCTCTCTAGTCTGTACCTCTTCCCTCTCCCACAGATGCCTCCCGTTCCCTTAGCACCCAGGACTGGACGACCGCCATGCTGCTCCCTATCCCTGACTCCCACATGTGCGCGAATCCCCCCACCTAAGGACGTGCAAAGCTCCGTTAGTTAGACTTCACCGGTGGCTGCGAACCTCACTGGCCACGAAAGCTCTGCACACTGCACCACCCACCCCTCCAGCCCTGGTCAGTGGCTCCTGGGCTCTGGCCTCACTGCTGAGGATTTGGGTCTAGGGCACATCACGCTTATTCCAACCACAACACTTACTTCCCCTTGGTTCTTGGCCCGCAGTACTGGGTCTTCTGCTGCCTCCAGGCCAGGTTAAGTCCTACTCTGTTCTTGGATTCAGGTGATGTCTATCCTTGCTGCGTGCTGCATGAGGACACAGCTCACATCTGTTTTTCTGACCCATATCCCTAGCACCTTGGCAGGATCTACTCGTTTCTCACTGGCAACAGAGGCTAGAGCTGTGCTTCTGACTCTTCACTATTTCATCTCTCTCTCTGCACCCTTCAATTCTTCTGGGAAATTTCCATTCACCCACATACTGCTAGGAGGAGCTCTATGCACAGAGTCCCTTGGACATGGGGGCACTCTGCTCCTAATAACTCTTCCCAAGGTTCACGAGAGGGACAAACTCCAGAGCTGAAGCGCACGGGAGAAAGAAATGATTTCTGTAAGCTTCTCTGATTTTAACTGCTTTGTCAGCAGAGAGAGGGAGAGCCTCTGCTGAATTAAACTTTCTTCCTCTGAAGCCAGAGTGTGCTCTTAATCTAAAGGGAAGACCTGGAGCCGAGGACAAACCTCCGCATGACTAACAGAAATGTGCATTTGCAAAGTACATGGATGCTACAAAATATCAAAATGTCTCTTTCTTGCTGAACACCTCAAAGAGGTGTCTTTATTTATTGTCAACCTTTTACCTCCAACTGAAAAAAACCCAAATTCATTCTCTGATAAAAACCCTAGTAAAGACAGTCACTGTGATGTGAAACGCATCCAAGAGACAATTAACACCTCAACAAGCTGGCTTGGCTCCCTATGTAGATGTGAGAATTAATACCTGACTGAAAAGGTCTGCTCCCAGAGATAGGCTTCTAGACAGGAAAAGAGGCAGGAGAGGGAATGAAATTAGTTTACCTTTCAAAGGTATTTCACAGGAATCCTCTCTAGAAAAGACTTGGCCTTTGCCCCCTGGGGAAGGAAATCCACAAAGGGAAGCTGAAACAATTCTCTGCATGGCCAGAGGAAAAGCTGGGGACACAGGGACAAAGCGGGCCATGCGTTCCAGGGGCAGCTATTTCTGCTCTGCACATTTTCTTAAGCAGTTTCCTTTCCTGAGCTGGGCAGAGGGTGACAGAAGAAATCCAGACTCCTACGAAGACTCAGCTGAGGTGACTCTGCCAGGCACTTTCTGGACCAAGGGCTAAGGAGGCCTGCGGGATCCACCTGGAGACCCCCACTTTCATCCCCAGGAATCTGAGGCTTGGCCATCAATACTAGGTGATCAAGAGGGCCCCTCTAGTGTAGCTTCAACCGTTCAAACTCTTCTGTCCAGACTGTACTATCTCAGAGTCACTCAATCTTGAAGTTGAAAGGACCGAGTTTCTCCCAGTCCCTATGGCAATGCTCAATTTGCCTCCACAGCCAAGCCTGTGTACACATCAAACTTGGCAGAGACACATCATAACCCAGGCGTACGAGCTGGTGGAGCAGCATGGCCTGGCCTGGGTTCACACCAGAGGCCTGACCTGAGTCAGGACAACTCCCTGAGTGCCGTTTCCCTCACACGAAGTTAACAGCAAATAACAGTAACACAACCCTGAGCACATTCTATGGGTGACTTACACTGACTGACTTACTCAAACCTCTCCCAAATTTTAGGTGAGTACTAACTATATCTTCACCATTTTACAAGGGAAAACCAAGACCTCAGACATAAATGACATGCCCACTAAGCTACACAGACACTGGGGCATGCCTAGAAATCCAGGCTTAAAATTAAAAACAAAATTTTTTAAAATGCCGAGCAAAAGCATCAGTGGCCACACACCATAAGTGAAATAGATTTCACAGATCAATGAAATTAAGAAAATATATATATATA
>NW_022900924.1:44469350-44513339 GCF_012274545.1 Fukomys damarensis | reverse complement strand
ATATATATTTTTTTTTTGTTACGGGGGATCGAATTCAGTACCTTATGCTTGCAGCAGGTGTGGTGTTGCTAAGTTAAATCCCCAGCCTGAAAATAATTTCATCCTTAAAAGAATAAAATACTGGCCAGGGATTTAGCTCAGTGGTTCTACCACCTGCCTCACAAGCGCAAGGTCTCAAGTTCAATCCCTGGTACCAAAAAATAAAAATAAAAATAAATACTGAGGAATAAACTTATTAAAAGGTATACAAGACCTGAGTACCAAAAGCTACACAACACTGCTGAGTCAAACTGAAGAAAATTTAAATAAATGGAGAGACATTCCATGTTTATAAACTGGAGACTCAATGTTGTCACTGTGGGAATTCCTCTCAGATTATTTATAGATTCAATGCATTCCTATCAAAATTCTGGCAGATTTTGGAAGGAAATTGTCAAATCAGTCCTAAAATGTATACGAAAATGCATAAGCCCAGAATTTGAAAATGCTTTGAAAAAGAACAAAGCTGAATAACTTAATATTACTCAATCTTGAAAAAGAACAAAGCTGAATAACTTAATATTACTCAATCTTAAAACTAACTACAAAGCCAGTAATTAATCCAGAAAGCGTGATACTAACACATAGATAGGCAGATAGATCAATGGAATAGAACTATGAATTCAGAAAGAAATCCTTACACTGAGAGCTAATGGATTTTCAATAAAGGTATCAACATAATTCACATGTAATTCAATGGATAAAGGATAGTCAATTTGATATACACATACAAAAAAAGGAAGAGAGGGAAGGAGAAGAGGGAGGGAAGGAGAAAAGAAAAGGGAAGAAAGGGAATACTATATAATTTCGACCTTTATCTCACATTATATATATAAAAATTAATCCACAATGGATTATAGACCTAAATGTAAGATCTTAAAGTATAAAACTTCTAGAAAAAAAATGTAAGATCATTTTGACCATGGCTTAGGCAATGAATTCCTAATGACAGAGAAAGAAGAAAAATCATATATGAGAGAAAAATATTTGAAGGTCATCTGATAAAGAATTTATATCCAGAAAATATAATGAATACCGGCAACTCAATGAGAAGACAAATAACCCAGTGAATATGCAAATATATATTTTGCCAAAGATTTACAAAGGGCTAACAAGTACTTGAAAAGATGACCAACTCAATTAGTCTTTAGAGAAATGTAAATTAAAAGAGGTGCCTTCATATACCCACTAGAATGGCTACCAAAAAAAAAAATCAGACAATAACAAGTGTTGGAGAGGATGTGGGTAAACAGCAGTCTTCAGGCATCACCAGACGGAACGTAAATGTACAAGCCCAAGGAAAATGAAAGCATATGTTCCCACGAGGACATGTGCATGGACATATGCATGGAGAGCAGCAGCATTCATAATAGCCCCAAGGTGGAAAGACTCCAATGTATACCAATTCATAGTCAACAAATTAAATGAACTACCAACCAACACACGCTACAACATAGATGAAAACATTTTAGCATAAAAACACTATGCTAAAGAATCCAGATGGAAGAGATTATGCATTGAATGGCTCCATTTATATGAAATCTCCAACAAAGGCAAATTTACAAAATCAGAAAATTGACCAGTGTTTGCCCACTGTCAGGGTGGGGACAGGGATCAGAGGTAAACAAGCACAAATGGGATGGAAAGGTTTTAAAACTGGATTGTGGTGATGGTTGCATAACTGTAAATTTTCTAAAATCACTCAGCTGTGCATTTACCATGGGAAAATGCTATGGCAGATCAGTTATACCTCAGCAAGGCTTTTTGTACTGTTTTTTAGAAGACAGTGAATGTGAAAATCCTTCTTAAATCAAAAAGGAGAGCAGCTGCTACTACAATGGTTGTTGATGTTAAATGCTACAGTGCTAAGCCTTTCTCCCACTGGAAACTCTCCAAATGATAAACTTGACTACACACTTATTTATGTTCTCTGAAATGAGTTCAGATACAGCACTTAGCACAGTGCCTGATCTGAGGAAGCATTACACATTAACTGTTATTCTATTATCATCCTCGATGCCACCTTGAATGCTCCAAGAAGCTCGTCCTGGGTCCTCCAGATGTGGCCATCATGGATTCCTCCGCTAGCAGCTCTCAGGAAGCTAGAACTGTTCATCAGAGAGAAATCCCACTGAGAGGTGGCCTGCCCCATTTCTGCTACTGGACAGAACCTCTTCCAGCTTTTAAAAAGAAAAGCTGTCTTTTTTTTCCTTTTCTTATTTGTTTGTTTTTAGAATGATCTAGATCCCTGGGAAAGGCCACTCCTAGTGTGCTGGAAGTAACAGGGAGGTGTGAACATAAAGCTTTTATGTCTCAGTCCCTTAACTCTCACAGGTTCCTGTCCCTGCCCACCCAAAAGCTCTCTAGAACAGCTCTGAGGGCCACGGAAGTGCTGTGCTGGACTAGGTCCAGATTTCAACAACCCCAGACACACTGCCAGGGCCTACATTAGGTCTTGATGCTATGAAAGACGCAGGGACCTTTAGTGAGCCTGGACCTCAGCAAGGCCTCCAACCTACGGTTCCCCTCTTTCTCACAGGGCTATCCCACTATGTCTGAGATTCTGCCTCAGTTTCCTATCCTGGTGCTACCACTTCCTCCAGGTGAAACCTAAACCACCTCCCACTTCCTGTCTTCCAGAAACTGAACCCTATTCCCTGTACAAGTGTCAGGTGGGAACTGCTATGAGCAGTGCCCTAAAATGGGGCCTCTAGCATGACCCAGGAGGCTGCCACACCCTCAAGAGCACACTGTGCATCAGAACTCACAGCTAAGATGGGAATGTTCTGCATGTGCAATATCCAGTGTGGTAACCATTGGTCCCATCTGGCCATCAAGCACATCAAGTACGGCTAATGTGACTGGGAAAATGAATTTTTAAGGTTCTTTATCCTTAATGAATTAAATGTAAATGGCCACCTGTGGTTAGTGGCTTCTGTATGGGACAGCACAACTCTAGAAACTGAATACTGTCTGTCTTAGTTACTTTCACATCGCTGGGAGAAAGTACTCAGCACCTACAATTTAAAGGGGAGAGGTTTATTTCAGCTTATAGTTTCCAATGGGTTCAGTCCATGGTTGACTGGCTCCAAGGGTGAAATGTCATGGTGAAAGGGGATGGAGGGCAGCTGTGCACCTCATGGCAGCCAGGAAGCAGAAAGAAAAAGAAGACAAGGACAAGAATACAGCCTTTTAGGCCCTATCTTTTAACAGTACATACAGGGATGAACTCATCCATGGGTGAATCCACTGATGAGTGCAGTGCTGTCAAGATCCAATCAACTTCCAAACACATGAGACTCTGAGAGACATTTTAGATCTAAGTCACAACATTGGCCTACCAATCCCTCAGCAGGACCGCTTCTGCCACGCTGCAGGACATAGGGAGCTGGTTTCCTCTCCATCTCTGCAGCCCTCTGGCTGGGCCAGCAATCCTGACAATACAGAGACCTGAGAACTGCCCCTTCCATCTGTGAGCAGAAGATCTTAGCAGGATACCACACAGGGCAGGCAGACGCCAACCACAGAGATGAGCCAGGCCCCTGAGGAAAACGTAAGGCGTGGGTGAGGCCTCTTGTCGTAACTCTGAATAAATAATAAGCTTGGAATTTCTTTAATCACTTCACCACTACATGAAGAGTTAAGGCTCAACTGTGCACCAAATTTAAAATTAAGAGTCACATCAGACAAAAAAATGGGAATTATTGAAAAGTGCTTTGCAGGCAGGAATGAAATGCCAAATGAGGAATATTGGGTGCGACGAGACTAAACGGGCTATAACTGTCAGCTAAACAAGTCATTAACTGTCATTTCATGGAAATTTTTAAAAAGCAGCAGCACATTTGCGGACAAGCAGGGGAGTTGGCAGGGGAGAAATCTTTTGTGTTGGAACTGGTGTGTCCTTTTTAAAAGCCAGTGTTGGTGAATTATCTCACAGCATAATCACTCCAGAGTGAGAAAATCAATATGTACCAAGAAGTTATATTCTGCACGTCTCCATACTGAATTGGCAATGAGTTTTCGTGGCCCAATTAGCTCTTAACTTAAAACAACAGCACCTAGTCTCTTTTTTCTTCTGGGATATTCATTTACAACAAAATTGCAATGCTATTTCAAATCATTTTGGCGAATTCTCAAAGGACAGTCTAAGAGTCAAATATTAATGGCATAACATAAAAATGTTACTCTGATGATCATCATTGGGGAACAGTGCTCAGAAAGAAAAATTATGGGCTTGAAGATATCCTTAGTTAAAGGCTCTGTAGAAAAGGAAATGATTCTATATCCACACCAGGCAAATTCACATTTCTCACTGTTGTGGGGAAGCTGCTCATCAAGGTCAAGGTCAAGGTCATCCAGGTTACCAAACATAACCCTCGACCTGCTCACTCAGCAGCAGCATTCAACACACCTCATGGCTCACACTCCCCTAAGCCAGACCAGGAGCCTATAGAAAAGCAAAGCCACTCTGCTTTCTTCTAGGAGTTCCCAAGTTTCAGAATTTAAGTTTAAGAACTTCATCATTTTAAGCTGATTTTTGCAGCTGAGGAGAGGGATCTAGTTTTCTTCTTATCGTGTTTTCCCAGCACCATTTAGTGGAGAGACTGTAAAGACTGTCATCTCCCCAGTGTGGCACCTTTATCAAAAATCAATTAGCTACATGGGCCAGGGATTTAGCTCAGTGGTGCCACTGCCTGCCTCGCAAACACAAGGTCTCGAGTTCAATCCCCAGTACCCCTCCAAAAAAATCCATTAGCTATAAATGCATGGACTTATTTCTGGCTCAGTTCTCTGTTCTGTTCCACTGATCTAGTTGACCATTTTCATGGTGGCCTATGCTGTTTTGGTTACTGTCACTTTGTAGTATGTTTTAAAGTCAGGTAGAGTGATACTTCCAGCTTTGTGCTTTCTACTCAAGACTGCTGTGGCTATTCAGGGTCTTTTGTAGTTTCCCATAAATCTATGCCCTCCCTTCTATGAAGAATGTCATTGATATTTTGATTATATTGGATCTGTAGATCCCTCTGGGTAGCATGGACATTTTAACAGGAGTAATTCTATCAACCCATGAACACAGCATATTTTTCCATATATTGTGTACTCTTCAATTTCTTTCATCAATGTTTCGTAATTTTCATTACAGAGATCTTTCACTCCCTGGATTAGTCAGCTTTTCTTTTCTATAACATAATATCTGAGATTAGCTAACTTTACAAAAAAAAAGTGGTTCATTCAGTTCATAGCTTTGGAAGCTGAATGTCCAAACAACACAACACATATTGCAGCCCATTATGGCAGACGTGTTGTGTGTATGTGTGTGTGTCTCACTCTGTGATCTCTCCCTCCCTTTAATAAACCACCAGGACTTGATCCTGGGGGCACCACCTTGATGTCCTAATCAGATCTAATCACTTCCCAAAGGCCTCGTCTCTAACAAGATTAAGTTCCCACCCTCTTAATACCATTAACATAAAGACTTTGGGGGTTAAACCCATGCAGCACACACTCGGGCAACAGATCATACACAAACCACAGCACCTCCTTTCTGTTTCAAAAACAGGTGGAAAAGGGTTTATAAATGCTCTTAGCACCAATTAATGATGATACAAGACAATATGCTAACCACCCTGATTTGATCACTACATCATGTATACTTGTATCAAATTATCCCATGTACCCCACAAATACATAAAATTATTCTGAGATGGAGGAAGGGGGTAGAAGGGAGCAGAGAAGTAAAAAGAACAAAGATGTGTTACGCACATGTATCAACGCCCCATGAGTAATATAATCATAATGTACTGCAAACATGGACTAATAAAAATAAAGTTTTCTAAAAACTAAGATTTTTTTGTACATCAATTAAAAAATAAAAGAAAAACCAATCCAGAGGCATTTCCATCCTGCAAAGACCTCCGGGCACACTAGGCAACACCCCACACTGACCCAATGCACCAGTTATCTTCTGCACAAGCTGGGGAGAACAGCTTACCTTCCAATCATGGGTTTACCGTCAGCTTTGCTTTCACTACAAAATTAGACTAGCCAAAGTGTGATGAATTCACAGCAAATATAATCCAATAACCTCTCAACTGGTACTTGGGGATATAGTGTCTGTCAAGTTTACCCAATTCTGTCTGGCTTGGATTATAAAAATTAAGTCTCATTTCCTGACTGTGGAGCAATCATTGATGAAAACATCCCAGGACACACTTGGGGAGGAAGACATGATCCTGGTCACGGGTGATATATAACAAGGATGAGCAACTCAGAGCAGGAAGGGGACTCAAAGAGAATGGGCAACCAGAACTCTCCACGAGGTTCCAAGACTCAAGAACAAGCCACCCAGGCATTTCATCATCCTCACCCTGGGAAGGGGAGGCACCCAGAGGGAGCTCTCCACCATGCTATTTCCATGGCAAGAAAAGGTTATTGGGAATAAAGAATCAAGACCTGGGAGTCAAGAGGTTGAGATGTAGAAACAGCCCAACAAATCCACATTGAGAGCAGTCACAATGAGCACATAGCATTTATGATATATCAGGTGTCATCTAAGCCATATATACATATAAATTTTTTTGAGTAATCTTTATGGACCAATACTATTATTTTCAACTGTTCAAGGGTCAGAGCTTCATTTAAACCCAGGGAGTGTTGTTGTTCCATCATCCCATACATAACAAAATCTTTAGACACAGACACCCTGTCATCAGAGAAGGCGCCGTGCTGTGCACAAGGTCACAGCATTCACAGCTCTTGGTAGCCTGTTCAAGAAGTGACTCCTCCATCACAGGGAGCGCAATGTCCCCACCCCTCACCACTAAAACCACTGATGACTGGAAGAATGCAGGCAGAAGTTGCAGAGCCCTCAGATTGCCAGGCTAATTAGTAAATATTGACAGGCATCTGGCCAAATACACAGGAAGAACAAACTTCTCAAAATCAACTGATTGATGGAGCCCTGCTGTGTGGAATGATGTTTTTTTATCAGCTGCACTGCTTGGGATTGATTCTAATCTGCAATGAAGGGCTAGGAAAGGTAGGTGTTCCAAGTGGGTGCAGAATCAACACAGCTCAGGAGGAACCTGGCCCACTGGCAACAGTTTTCTTAGCCCCTGGCTCAAGTCCCCAGGAACCTTTGGAAACAGCCCAATTGCCCATCAAATGGTGACTGGATAAAGAAGATGTGGTTTTTTTTTTATAAAATGGAGTACTGCTCAGCAATAAAGAACATGAAACTAGAGATACTTATAGCTAAGTGGATGCACACTGAGGCCATACTCTTAAGTGAAATTCATAGGACACATGTGTAAATACTGAAGTTTCTCTGGTGTGAAAAACTAAAAGTGTAAATAAGGATCAAACTGTGTAACTGATATTGTATAATAGGAAGAAAAGGTCTAAAAAAAGCAGCAGAAGTGGGAGGGGTAGGGGAAAGGTAAGAAGGGAAAAGAAAAAATATGTAAAGAGGAAAAACATGGAAACAAAGTCTGTGCAAACAGGGAGGGGTGGAGAGGCTGAGGGGAGGGCTGGAGAATGGGGGATAATAAGACCCAAGACCTGTCATGTAAAGGCAGAAGATCTCAATCATGAATGTAACTGTACTGTACACCTAAGATATCCCAATAAACTTAATAAAGATAAAAAAAGAGGAACTTACTCAAAGCTCCTCAGATGAGCTTTGTGGCTGCGTACAGCTGTGTATAAAATCATTCCTCTCCAAGTAGTCTTCCTGCCACCCTGAGAAAGGCCTAGGCTACAGTCTCACTGGGGTTATCATCTACCTGTCTCCCCAAGAGCATCCCAGGCAGGTGTCCCCTTCAAGACCGTGACTAAGAAGCCTCAGGCTGCAGAGACCCCAGCCTTGCAAAAAGAAAGGCAGAGCAGAAACTGCTGACGAGCGATGCAGCAGCTGTGACGTCACTCGAAACACAAGGCGTCGGCCAATGGTTGTGCTTTACTGGGTCCTTGACGTGTCAGGCATAGTTTCACAGTTTTCCAAGAAAATAACAAGCACAAAATACCATGGGAAATTTTTCTTAAAGGATTGGGACTGGAACTGATAAATGATCAATTACAACAGAGGAAGAATAACAGGTATCTGCCCAAAGAACTCCACAAAAGAACTCTGGAGCAGACCGGCTGAGCAGACAGGTGAAACATCACAAGAACCTAAGCAAAAAGGAAGACCAGCAAGGCATCAAGGAGACAGGGAAACAGAACACATGCGCTGTCAGTGTGATACTTGTGTATGGATGTGCTTTCTCATGTGTGAAAACTGCCTTCGGTGTGATAACCGAAGCCAAGATTATTTTTGTGGTAGTTTTACTTGTATTCTCATTGTAGTTTACATAGGGACTTATTTCTGTTGTTATTTTTTTAGATTTAGTAGCAAACAAACAGTTAATGTAGAGAATGTTGATGTTTATTCTAAACACACATTACATATTTGATATTTTATTTTACCGATACTGCATTTTCCTGGTGGGGCTCAGTGTATAACATAGGAAGCTCCTGACAAAAGAGGAAGACAAGAAAGGCGAAAAGTATGGCCGGCCAAACAGGACAGGAAAGCTAAGCACCCGTGCTGCCTGTGTGAGCGAGATGTGCATGTGGAGCGTGCTGCTGTCATGGGTGAAGACTGCCTCAGGTGTGACCACTGAAGTAAAGATTACTTCTGTGGCAGAGTTTTGTGTGTATTTTCACTGCAGCTCACATAGGAATTTATTTCTGCTGCTATTTTTTAGATACTGTAAGCACGTAAACAGTTGATGTTGAAAACGTTGTGTTTATTCTACACACTCATTACATATTAAAACAATATTTTGTCCTGTTAAGCACATATTAATATAATAAAACTCATAAAATTAAAATAATTGAATAGAAATACTCCTAAAATATAAACATAACACTTTTCTAAAAATTTACTGTGATGCCACCAGTTAATCGAAGCTGAACAGATTTCCTAAGTGAGGTTCTTCCGGAAGTCTCCCCATGACAGTGCTTGAAACTCCAAGAAGGGGGACGGCGGCTCTACATTCCCAAGTACCTTTCCCTCACACTTCCGGCTCTGGAACATGCAGTGTAGGGAATGCAGCTCCCCCAGGCTGCCTTCAGATCCGCTGCTCTGGCAACCTGGACAGTCATGGCACTGGCTGCATTTTCTCTGCCTTCTGTCCAGCATCATTCGGCCAGCTAGACATCCTTGGCTACGTTTCTTGGCTGGCTTCCTCATCTGTAACATGAGACCAATGACCGCACCCATTCCCAAGGGTGGATCATGGGAGAGAATTCATCAGAACATGTACTGTGGCTCATTGGCAGGTAGAGCAGTAGTAGCAACAGTAGTAGTGGAAACCAGGTATCATGCACACCTGTAATCCCAGCACTCAGGAAGCTGAGGCAGGAGGATCACCATGAGTTCCCAAACTACACAGTGAGACCCTATCTCAAAAACAAAACAGCAAAAATACCAAAAAACAGTACTAGGGAATCTCATCATTTCTCTGGAGTCAAGCTTGGAAAATGCTTTCCCCAGAACCTACCTAGAGACCTGCCCCAGGATACAGCACATTACCTTTCATCGTTACCAGCCTGGCTCCTCCAGGCGAGGGCTTTGGTGATCAGCATTTACAGGCCGGCAATCACCTGACTCAAGTAAACACTCTCACCATGCTGGGGCAGTGATGGGGGCCACACCCAGTGCAGCAAGCCTGGAGACTCCTCTCTACACCCACTGGGAAAAGGAAGCCATCAGCCAGCTCCCTCAGTTCCTCTGCAGGGTAAGCGTGGCACAGTCAGCACGGAGGACACAAAGTACACCCGAGTGCCAGAGTCACATGCATTCAAGGCCAGCCTCAGCAGAGTTTGAGGGCAGCCTGAACTATATAGGGTGTCCCTGTCTCAAAAAACAAAGCAAACAAACAACAAAAAAAATAAATGCTGTCTAAGCATTATCCAGAGGGGAAGACTGAGCCGGGCGTGGTGGCCCATGCCTATAATCCCAGCACTCAGGAGGCTGAGACAGGAGGATCGCTGTGAGTTTGAGACCAGCCTGGGCTACGTAGTGAGTTATAGGTCAGTCTCAACTACATAGTGAGACCCTGTCTCAAAAAAACAAAACAAAACAAAACAAAAAAACAGAGAGGAAGATCAAGGCAGGAGCCCACTACCTGTCTTTCTTCCAAGTTTTTCAGTCTTTACTCTCAATGTGTATTTAGACTATCCTATCTACTAGCAGCCTCAAAGGTGAACACCTGGGAATTCTGAGACCACTGTCCATTCAGGGTCCAAAAGCCCAAGAAGACAGGATATCCTGAGATTATCGGTCCAAAACTTCCAACACTCTGTATCAAGATTCCCACTTGGGCCATCTTGAAAGAAGAGTAACTTTAGATGAATTCAGAGGAGAAACTAGGTCTGCTCTATTCTTGAGGTAATATTAGTTCATTTCCACTCTGACCTTGGTGTAAAAAAGGCTTTGCTAGAACTAAGTTGCAAAAGAAAAGCTGATAGAACTGACAACACAATTTTAAAAAAAAATCTTCACAGAAAAAACAGACAAAAACTGGAAGAAAGTTTTTAATGTGCACCAGGGACAAAAATACTTATTTCTTTAATAAATACAGAACTCCTTGCAATCAGTGAGAACAATTCAACAAATGAACAGTAAAATAGGCCAAGGACAAAAATTATTTAGACAAGGGAATTCATTGCTTCTAACCAAATAAAATCAGACTCAATCTCATTCAAAATAAGACAAAGAAAAGTTAATATCTCATTGAAATTTTTTTCTTATCAAATTGGCAAAGATAAAAAGTTTGCTTAAGCCAGGTACAGCAGTACACACCTGGAGTCCCAGTTACTCAGAAGGCTGAGGCAGGAGAAACCCTTGAGCCCAGGATTTTAGGACTAGCCTGGGGAACTAGTGAGGCCCTGTCTCAAGAAAACAAAAAGAAAAACAAAAACTTTGCCTATATCCCAAGGTATGGGGGGCAGGAGTTGGAAACAATCTCATTCATTGAACGGTGGAAATAGGAATGGGTATGAACACCACAGAGAGTAATCTGACATCACTTAAGAAAACTTAAAGTACACCTACCTTTGACTCCACAATCTCATGCTTGAAATTTATCTAACAAATATACTGCGTATCTGTAATGCCACCTGTGAACAAGCAGTAACTGCGGCATTGTTTTTAACTTCAAAAACTGGAAATTATCTAAAGGTCCATCAACAAGGAGTTCAACAAATAAATTCTATACAGTGAATACTCTAGAGCTATCAAAAGAATGAGGCACCCACATACATGCTGATTTAAAACCACTGGCGCAGGTCGGGGATTTAGCCCAGTGGTTCCAATGCCTGCCTTGCGAGCATAAAGTCCTGAGTTCAATCCCTGGTACCAAAAACAAAACAAAACAAAACAAACAAACAAATAAAACCACTGGCAAGACACACTGTTAAGACAAACACAATGTTCTTTCTCCCTATTTTATTAGCATGTCTTTGAGATACAAAATAAATATGTTCACGTGGGGGGAACTGGTTCTCATCCTTACCACATTTGACCCTTTTTACTTCCCCCTCCTCTCTCCTCCCTTCCCCCTGAACCCCCTCCCAGCTTGAACAGTCTGTTTCCCTATTTCCTATCATCTCTTTTATTTCACTCTATAAACTATGTACACCTTGGGTTTCTCATATAAGAGAAATCGTGCCATGTTTAACCTTTGGTGTCTGTTTTAAAAGGACATCCTGAACCTCTTCATGGCACGGAGGACATAGTGGTGACTGCTGAGTGGGAGAGGATTTTCTTCGTAGAGGCCCTTTTGTACTTTCTGAATTTTATACCAACAACTTTTAGCCAATTTTGACCAAAGGACTCTAAAAAAATGAGTCTCAGCAATGTCATACACCTGTATGTACTGATAGCAAAAATGTCTATCATGTTATTAAGTGGAACAAAAACAAGTTCCAGTCAATGCAAACAGTCTAATCTCATTTATATTTAAAAAATTTGTGGGCAGGGGATTTAGCTGTGGTTCTGGCGCCTGCCTTGCAAGCACAAGCACAAGGACCTGCGTTCGATCCCCAGTACCAAAAAACAAAAAACTTTGTTGTGTGCTGGTATGTTTACAGATACATAGAAAAAGATCTAAAATGAAACACACAATTAGATTTACAATGCTCTTCCTTGACGTGAAGTGGTACTGGGGTAAGAAAGGAGGAAAGAATTTGGGTATGGATTACCTTTAAAAATGTGTGTTTTAAATTCCTTAACTCTTTGTCCATAGCTTTTTGTTTTGATGACTGCACTCTTTACTTCCAAAAGTTCTATTTGGTTCTCTCAAAAATATTCGAGGTGACTTTTTATAGCTTCCTCAAGTGAGTACGGAGCTTGTCTTTTGTTTCTGTAAACACGGACAGCACATATTTTTAAATCCATGTCGGATAATTAAAACATCTGAAGTCTCTGGGCATATTTCCGCTGTCTCTCATTTTTGCCAATTCTCATCCATTATGCTGTCTCTGTGCTTAGTTATTTTTGGCTGTGTACTGTTCACTGTCCCTGAAAATTATTTATGGGAATGAAGGTAGTCAGGGCAGCTTTTGACTAAGGTCTCTGGATCATTCAAATCCCCTTGTGCTCCAGCCTCACCCTTCCATCCAGCTGCATCTTGGGGCAGGAAGCCCAAACCCTCGAAGCCTAAAGTCCTTCCTGTGAGATGGGGACTCGCAGTCCTGTCAGCCTGATGCGGGGTGAGATCGCACACAGAGGAAGGCACTCCCTGCATGCCTGGACACTCTACATCTGAGAGTCTTACCCATCCCCAGCCAGGGGTGACAAATAGGAAAACAAAACAGAAAGAGCTGGCAGGCTCCACGCAAGCGGCCCCAATGATCCCTCCAGCCCCCCTCTGGCTGCGGTTCTTGTTCACTCCTCTGTCCTGCATGAGATAAATGCTTGTGCCAATGACCCAACATTCCTGGGCCTTCAACAGTCCATTACTTATCTCAAGGAGTAGCGTGGACCTACTCCACCTCACCGAAACCCTTCTGGGGTCCATACAGCCTTAAGAGAGAGAGCAGCAGCCACATTCCCAAGCCCAGACCTGGGACCAACAGGGATGCAGAGTTGGGGGCATGTGGGCACGGGAGAGGACTCACAAAACAAGTGAATCTAACAAAAATAAGATTCTGTTTGAGAAATACGAAGGACAGATACGGCACTCACTGGGGCCTTTAAAGAGGAGGCCAAGCAGCCTGGCGGGTCCATCTCCCCACATGCCAACTCTTTCCAACACAATCCATGGGCCAGGTGTTTCTCCACTGTCCTACTATTTATTCTGTATGTCCCCTCCCTGTGGTACACTGTGACTGTCACACTTGATGTCAAAGGGACTGCAGGGCCCAGGCAGCTGCTCAGCTTCTTGTCTGAGGTCACCATGCCCCATAGGGACACGCTCGTCATGTCGGGCCTAGCACAAGGCTGATGCTAATGTGGGGGGCAACAGCGACAGCTCAGCAAGGGAGAGGGAAGGATGCCGAACACCTGCGGAAATTAGACACAGCACGAGGGAAGCGACAAGGAAAGGGCTTGTGAAAAGCTTCAGTTTTTTGCTTCTAATAGGCCCTGGAAATGGTGGCATAGTGTCACTGAAAATTGTCATTATCTTAAGCAGATCTGCTATGTCTCTGGCTAAAAGGCCAGCTGTCTCTCTGACATACATGTATGTGCCCCCCACCCACCCCAACACACAGCAGCAGTGGCAGTGGCAGCAGCCACAGCACCTGTTGTCTCAATCAGAACTGCCAGCCGATGTGGTCAGGGACACGTGACAGAGGGACCCAGAGGACGACTGCTAGCAGCCAGGGCACGCTGGTCTGCGGGCAGGAACCGTGGTCTTCACCAGATGCCCGGGTATTCCAAGTGTCTCACTCCCCACTGTCCTCAATGTCCTTTGAGAGCCATCCTGGACTTGAACATGCCTGACCGACAGCAACTCTCATGTCCCAGCTGCCCTGCAGAATCACTGGGGCCAAGACACGCAGGGCACAGTTAGCAAAGGTCCACAGTGCTTCTCAGAGATTCTGGGATTCTGTCTCCAACGGGAACCACTGCTAGGCCCAGCTGGGGACAGCTGATCAAACTGCTTCCCAAGCATCACCTGAATCACCAGAGCTCATCAGAACACACGTGTTTAGCCCCAAGTGGTAAGTCAGAAAATAGAGGCAGAGAAGAGGAGGATCTGCAGATTGAGAAAGACTTGAGCAACACTCACATTGCTGGGGTGTGCAAAATGGTACAGCTGCCCTGGAAAATGTGGCAATTCCTTATAAAATTAAACACACAGCTACGGTAAGACCCAGCTACTGCACTTCCAGGCATTTATCCCAGAGAAATAATAATGTATCCTGTACACAGACATGACAGCAGCTTTGATTCAAAATTACCAAAAGCTGGAAATGGTCCAGATGTCCCTCAGTGGATGGATGGGTAAGCAAACCACACTGCATCCACACCATGAAATGCTGCTCTTCAGAACCAAGCCAGCATCTTTCCTACCTTCCCATGTCTGGCACAGCATCCAGTCCTGAAGGCTGCTGTGTCTCAGGGAGCGGCACTCACACCCCATACCCTTGCTGAAGGGGCAAGACCGGACCTCTGGGCTTGGAACCACACCTTCCCACCTGCTCTGGTCTCAGCTGAATGGCCCGGTGCAACAGAGAAATCAACAACTGGCAACCACGGCCAGGTGACTGTCAGATCTGAATTGGAAAACGTGAAGATAGGATGCCTGTTACGGGCACTTTGTGCAGCTTGGGAACAGAAAAGAGAAACTAAAACATAAAAAGCCACTGTAGAGAGGAGAAAACAGAGACATGTAGATGGAAACAAAGTATCATGAGACAGAAGAAGAACCAGACAGGTCCCCAGAGCCATCCGACTTTCTTTTAGTCCCTCCTGTAAGACTCCCTCTTTTATTGAGTGAGTCCTATGACTCTTACTTTGTCGTAAGAGGGGAGGAGAAAAGAGGAGAAGGGGAGGAGCAGGGCAAAAGGGGGCATCTAAGGTTCGTGGGAGCCACCGGAAGCTTCACTTCAAGTGAGCATCCAAATCGGCTCATAATCCCAAGTCCACTCCAATCCATGCACGATTAACCCCCAAATACCACAGCTCTGTGACTAAGGACTGTAACTGACATTACGCAATTCAGTATTGTACCCGAGTCCCCCAACTCCATATGGAAAGGAAACTGTCACCATCTTCCCTCAAGTGGCTCACACAGCTTTAGGAACATCAGGCCCCAGAGCTGAAGTATGAGTGGCATTAGGACAGCACCCAGCGGAGTCTGCTGAGGACAGAGGCGGTCTCGGGCCCAGGAAGAAGCTGGTGTGACAGACAGCGAAGTCCAAGGCCACAGGGCCAGGGAGACCTGTGCCATCTTCCGGGGACACAAGCAGCTACCAAACTCTTCCATTGGGCTGTAGATGTAGCTCAGGGATAGAGCACTGACCTAGCATGCAGGAAGTCCTGGATCTGATACCCAACACCAGCAGCAGGAAGGGAGGAAGAGAAGGAAGAAGAAAGGAGAAAAGGGAGGGATGAAGGAAGTGACGCAGAAAGAGAGGGGCAGGGAGGAGAGAAGGAAGAGTCACCCTCTCCCACTCCACACCCATGGCGAGCTCCAGTCTGCCCAGTGGGGAGTCACTCTCACTCCTTACCCACAGGGCGTACAGGCCTTACAAGAATGTCAAGGCCATGCCTGACTAGGGACTCCAGAGGCATTTTCACACTCCGATCAATCGTGCTTAGAGAGGCTGCCCTTGGGGCCTTCTGACAGGCAGGAGTGCCAGGGACTGTGGAGGAAGAGCCGTGCCAGCCCAGGAAGCAGGACAGTTTGACCAAGGCAAACTAAAGGGGCCACCTTGGCCGGGGACCAAGATGAATGAATGGGAGTCAGCAACAAACAATGCCCGAGTGGAGTCGGCCGGACAAGGGAAGTCGAGGCACTGCATCCTTGCAGTTTTGTCTTTCCCACCCTCCCTCTCTCCTTCTCTGCTTGTGTGGAGCCCAGAGCATCCCAAAGGACCTCTGGAGGCCAGAGCCAGTGGGTAGGGGAAGAAGAAAAAAGGAGGCCCAGGCTCCAAGCCCTAATGGCTAGGCTCTAGGCCCTGGTCATCAGCAACTACACCTGCGACTGGAGAACAGAAGCTGAGCGCTCTGCTCACGAAGGCCGGGACAAAGAGGAGGTGCACAGTGGACGCCACTGGACAGAGATTTGGGGCCCACTCAAAGGCCTGCTCTGCCGCCTCCCACCTGAACTCCCAACCGCCAAGGCCCAGCCCAAGGTCCTCCCCACACCCTTCGAAGCTTCCCCTTTGCACCCTGACAGAAAGTACAGGTGGGATGCATGGGAAGGAGCCCCCAGGTCTCCCGGAGTCTACGTAGCCCTGAGGCTGCCGCACTCACCTCTCACCTCACACGGGTCCTCTCTCTGAGGACAGCGCAGCAGCACCGACCGGGGCTGGTCTGGGGAATGTAATGCCAGCCTGGAACACAGCTGGCAGCCATAACCTTGTGGCAATAACAGAAGCCAGAGAAGCCAGGAATTTTAAGGAGGATCCTGAAAAGTTAAGTCAGACTGTATAATGGAGGGGCTCGAAAAGGAAGGTGTCGCTGTTTTGCCAACAGGGCGACGCTGTTCATTAGCTGGCACTGCCTAAGCAAAAAGTGGCCTGTACCACATGGCCATTTCTAGCACTTCAAGACAAATGTGCTCAGCTGTCCTCTTCAGATTTGCTTCACTGGAGCTGCCAGAAAATAGTTTTCACTGGGATCACTGGACACATGTTGGCAACCTTCGCGCAGTATTTACTCAGATGTTTCCACTCAGGCAAGTCCCCGAATGTCTGTCTTCCCTTCACTTTTCTTCCTCACCAGCCTGCCTGACCTCACGTCATGCTGAACACTGGCCGTCTCAGGACCCGTCAGGGAAAGCGTCTGACTGTGACCTACACACAAGGGACATCCAGAAAGTCCCACTTATCAGCAGCTGAGGGTGACTATCCCCAGGCTAAGTGGGGGCTAAGGAGAAACTGAGGCAGTAAGCAGACTTTGGCAGACCAAAGTGGCCTCCCCAAACAAAGCCACTCAAGATAGAGCCCTAATAAAACTGTACTTAGTTCCCCTGACAGATGACTAAAGATGCCTACTATGCATCTGGAATCATTCTAGGCACAAAGGACACACTATAGTTCCTGCCCTCGTGGAGCTTACATTTGGGTGGGGCACACAAGTGATCCCCCCAAAAGGCAACCGATATTCCATACCAATGACCCTGAGGGCTGTGAAGGGAAACAGCCAGGCACCAGTTGCCGCAGATGTGAGGACAACTGGTAGGGTGCACAAAGACAGGCTCCCTGTGACGGCAAAGTCTGCAAGAGACCAAGAAGAGCCAGAAGGGTGGCAGGGGAGAGTGAGACAGCCCAGGGGACAGAGAAGCTTCGGTGGGCAAGGAGGTTGAGCAAGTCAGAGAAGGTAGGAGAGGGCTGCAGGCCCAGGGTCACATGCAAAGGCCTACAGGGGGGCAGACAGGTAACACGAGATTAGAACCTGTGAGCTATAAGAACAGGACAGCAGCCACCTGCCCAGGGACACTGCCTGAGGACACACTCACACCCCCCCAGGGGGTGGCAACATAGCCACTCAGAGCACAGTCTGTGCTCACAGGCTGCCAGTCCACACCCTGAGTCTTACGCAACCCCTCAGTATCCAGGTGAGGGCCTGCGCCTGGGGAAGAATGGCCTCAGCTGGGGCTCGCCAAGTACACAGACGGAGCTAAGCTCCACCGGCCGCCCCCGTGCGCCTTCTGGGCGCTAGGAACAGGCCTGCTCCCTCCTTACCCGACAGCCCTCAGAGGAGGGCTCAGATCCCTTGGGGTCAGTGCCAAGGACCCCCAGTCAGCCTCCTTGGGGACAAGTGCCCACCGTGGGGACCCCGTGTAAAGTCATCCCAATGTCCCTGGGTCCCAGGCAAACTACTCGGGAAGTAGGCATGGTGCACACAATCACATACAAGGAGTGACTGAAAAATATGATAAAGGGAACATTGCCATTAATCCCCCTCTCTCTGAACACATTTATCACACCTTTCTTGCCACTTTCTGAAACAGTTCTAGAAGTTCTCTTCTGTAAAGGTCTTATGATAAAACATACGGTGACAGCTTCTGCCAACTGCCATCCAATGGAAAGGCAGGCTGGGAAAGACGTGATGGTGTGTCCGCCTCCACTGTATTCACCAGAGCTGGCAATGGTTCCCCAAAGCCAAAGTGACTATGAAAGGTCAACATTTGGAACTGATTCAGAATATCAAGGCAGCCATGACAGTGCAACTAAAGACCCTCATGAAGGAGGACTTCAGAGCCGCTTCAGAAAGCAGCAGGAATTATGGGATCAGTGTACTGACGTGAGAGGGGTGGGTTATTTTGAGGCAGACTTATGGCAACGTCTTTTCTGTAATAATTTTTTTTATTTAAACACATGCTGTATTTGTCTATCATTCCTTGTCAGTGAATAATTAAATGCCACATCAGTTACATGCTCCATTGGCTGAGCTGCAGGGGAGAGGACAGGCAGGCGAATGACAGGAAACGCCTTTCTCTGGCAAGGGCTTTCCTGCCCACACCTCCTCCACCACAGAGTGTGCGAAACACAAGACTTTTCCTCTCCACCCTTGTTTGAGGGCAGCATTACTTTCAGAGCCTGGGGAGCAGCCCTCTCTCGGGATGTGGACAGGCCTCCCCTCAAAGGGCATTCTGCTCACTTGAGTTGAAGAAATGCTGGGCTACCCAAAGCTAAACTTCTGCAGGACTTTGTGGAGATTTCAGTTTACTGACATTTGATCCTCCAAGCAGAAACATCCTAACACTATCACTCACCAAGCACCTCTGAGCCGGGCACCGTGACCCGTCATATACCCGTCAGTGTCCCCACGGCCGTCATCACCCCCATCTCACAGAGCAGCTGTTCACACGAGGCCTTTGTGAGGAGCTGAGAGGGGGAAGATAATGCTAGATGTTATTCTGCCCTGAGGACTCCCGAATCCCCAGAGCTCCCTCTCCTGGGGAGGTTTCCAAGCCTCTCATTAGCAGCAGGAGCAGCGGCAGTGCCTGAGCCCAAGTGGTAGCAGGACCTCACCCTCCTCCAGCCAAGGAAGCAGAGGGTAGAGAGAGAAGACGCAGTGCCCTGCCTTGCCCTGCTGAGTCAAGCCCCGTCCCAGCTCCCTCCCGCCCCTGGAGAGAGACTATTCCAGAGAGAAGGAAAGCCCTGCTTCTCATGGGACCTTCCCCCCAGGACGGTGCGGTGGACAGGCTGGGTCTTGGGGCAGCCTCTTTCTCACCCCACAGGACGAAGGAGCAGGCTCTCCTTCCCCTACGGCAGACAAGCAGGACAGCCAGGGCCCGAGGGGGCCCTGTCCATACCAACCCACACCCTTCACCCTCAGACTCGGCTTCCACACATCCTCCGTGAACTTGGGGCCTTTGTGTCTGCTTTCTCTGGGTGTCAAGGCTGCAGGGGACGTGGGTGGAAAAGAGGCCACCCTGGGTCTCCTTGGCCCCCATGCCTCTGGTGCAAAATGCACACACCTGCCCTGGCAGGACCTGTACTGTTAGGAACATGCCTGCCTGGTGCTGGCGAATGAACACGGTCCTCACGCCAAGCAGTCACCAAGGTCCACAAGCCAGCCATAAAAGCCTCTCGTCTGTGAAGCCAATATGAGAGAATAGTGGAGAACACTAAACACCTCCTGTGGTTGGGAGCAGCAGTACAAACAGCAGAGAACAAAGAAATCCAAATTAAATATGGTTTCTATTACACTGTTGAATTTTACTTAAGAAAAAAAAAGGAAAGAATTTTACAGGCTTTCTCCACAAGGCCATGTGCTGTCCCAGTGTTTCGGGGCATACAGGGGGAATGGATGGACGCCCGACTTTGCTGGTGGGTTCTGGGGTTTTGCTCTGGCCATGCCTCTGTCCTCTCATGCCAACATGGAACCTTGCTAAGGGACACCTGCCCAGCCTCTCCCATCCTGTGCCACTGAACCAATCACACCCAAGAATGTTCCCACCACGGTCCAATCACCTGCCCTCAGGACAGCAGGGCCCCAGGACAGACTGCCGGAAAAAGGACTCTTAGGGGTGGCTCCCACAACACAAGGGAAGGGGGCAGCTGGGAGCAGGCCTGGGCCACCCCATCCATCACCACTCTTTTCTTCCATAGTGAGGGCGACACTGGGCCTTAACAGGGTGACTTGGGCACAGCAGAGAGAGGCCCAAGCTTGACACTGTGACATGTCACACCTGCCTGGTCTTAGAAGGCATGTGGATTTCCTCAGGACACACAACACAGGCTGAGGCTGAGAGCAGTGATCATCCTGTGCCCCAACTGCTGATTCCAGGAGCAGGATCTGGCAGCTGTGCAAAATCCTAGGGGAGGGGTGGAGTACTTTTAGCAGCATTATTCCTCTTCTTGCTCATGACCCTGAGAGGGAGGCACAGTCTGAGATCTTGGTCCTCACCTGGGAATGAGAGGTGGCCTGTCCTGTATAGGATGATACAGAGAATCCCTTATACCCCATGCCATGGTGTGAATATGGTTTGTCCCCTCCAAAGCTCACACTGGAGTTAATCTCTATCGTGAGGCAGAAAGAAAGTGGACGTTGAAACTGACACTAGAGGTGGGGCCTTGGAGTGATGGGGACTAGACAAGGTCCTCAGGGTGGGGACCCATGTTTGATCCTCGTGGCTGTATAAGATACACACGCAAACACACATGTGTATGCACGGGCTCACATGCACTCCCTGATTCTTGCCATGTGATGGCTTCTGCCACCTGGCAACTCTGCAAACAAGGCAATGACCAAATTCAGCCCTTACTGTAGATGAGGACTATGAGCTGGAATAAGCCTCTTTTCTTTATAACTTTTCACCTGTGGAATTATGCTATTACTCACAGAAAACAGACAGAGCCGCCCTGTCAGAAGTGCTTTCCAAAGCCAGGCATGGTGGCGCACACCTGTAATCCCAGCACTTGGGAGGCTGAGGCAGGAGGATTGCTTCAAGTTCAAGCCAGCCTGGGCTACATAGCAAGACTATCTCAAACAAAACAAAACAAAACAACAAAAAATAAACAAACAACAAGAAAAAGCTCTTTTCAAAAGGCAGAGTGGGTGGTCCCAGAGTATGAGAATAACTCCACCTACACCATCGTTACTGTACTTGGAGTTTAGGCTCACTGCTGCCACCAAAACAGAAAACAAGGGTGCCTAGACACCCACATGCCAGGAATGGCACTAAGTGCTGCCTTGGGCGCTGTCCTGTTAATGCCCTGAGGTTAGGGCTATGTGACCCCATTTTACAGGTGTGGAGACTGATTCCCAGAGGGGACACAGGGCAACGATGAGGGGCTTACCACGTGCGGGCGCTGTTCTAAGCCTGTTCTCTACATGAACAAACTCATTTAATTCTCATAACCACCCCAGAAGATGTGTGAACTGTTATCATCTTCACTTTATATACAAGAAGACCAAGGAGCAGAGTTCGGTAACTTGGCCAGAGTCACCTAGCTGGTCAATGACAAGCTGCCAGGGACCCAGGTGCCAGGCTCCCCAGGTCTGAGCTCTTCGCCACTACACCATGTGGCCTCCTCCAATGACTTCTCAAGGTCACAAGGCTGGGGTCCAACTTCCCTTCCCCTCCTGGCAGCCAATCTTCCTGCCATACCCTCTCTGTTTCCCAACATGCACCCCAATATGCTGTCCTGCCCCACGATCTTCCCCTGCTGCCCACACACCTCTTACCACTGTTCCTCTCCATGGGATGAAACTTCACCACCCTGCAAGGCCCATTGGAAGCACCATCTCCCGCACGAAGCCATCCTCCCTCTGGTCAAGCGCATGGGATCCGTCAGTGCTCAGGCCTCACACTGTGCCAACTTTCCTGTCAGGTACCCTGTCAAGACTCTGCCACCTGCCCCACACACCGAGGCCCACGAAGCAGCAGCTTGACAGGACCCTTGAGTCACCCACAGTGGCCGGCACCGTGTCATGCAGACCTTGGCAAAAGCTAACACAGGGCTGGCCGCAGGACTGGAGGGCCCTTGGGTGCATGCGGGACCACAGGAATGGTTCCTGCATCGTCCCAGCTACAAGCAGACTGCGTCAGGGCTCGGCCTACAAGGGCTGCTTTCACAGCCCCTGTCACTAAGCTGGAGTGACAGTGTCTCAGCCACGTGACAAGGACAGGGAAGCTGGCCGTCCCGGAGGAGCTGCTCTCCACTGCATTTCCAGCTGGGCAGAAATGTCTTTTCTACTGCTTTAGACACTTCTGATGGTGACACAGCTAACACTGGGGTCAGGAAGAGATGGGGCCCCCAGGTGTGCAAGTGAGGGGCAGAGAGGGGCTGCAATCTGTGGAGGGCACAGGGACAGGCAGGTGTGAAAGACAGAACGGGCCAGCCAGTCACTTGGGACCCCTCGAGCAACAGAAAAGAGCAAGTGCCGACCAAAATCGGAGCTCACGGGTCCCACCTGGAGACCCCTCCATGCCTTCTAGGACACTGCCCTGCAGATGTGGCTTCCAGTAGCACCACTCCAAGGGGGACAGTCAGGGGACAGCACCTGGGCTTACTAACCCCAACCTTACCCCAGCTGGGCCTGGTCCACAGGGCTACAGCAAGGGGCCTGGAAGAGAGGTGTGGAGGTCCCGTGGGCCTGCATGGTGTCAGAGGCAGGCTTTCGGGTCTGGACCCCAGAATGGGCATGGGCCAAGAGGTTGGAAACCTGGAGGAGACCCAGCTTGCTTCAGGTCCAGCAAAGTGGGAGGACCAAAGTGGGAGCTCTTCGCTTTCCTCTCCTGCCAAGAGGGAAACTACAGACTCTAGGAAACTGTACCAAAGCACGCTGGCAATATTGGGGCACAGGGAGTCAGCACAGCCTGCACTGTAAGGATCACCTTGGGAAGCTGTCATGAGAAACTAATCCTAACAAGAGAAAATCATCTGTATGAATGTGGGCATTCATCCCAGTTTATGGTGCTAGAAAGAAAATCAGAAGCACCCAGTGAGCAGAGAACAGGGAAGTGGTAAAGTGAACTAAGGTTTGTCTTCTCGATGGAACCATTCAACACATTTTCAAAGGCTATAATTATATAGAAAATGGTGATATAGAAATTATATGGAAATTATATAGCAAGCGTGACACGAACTGGAAAATCACTGTACAGCTTTACTTGTGCCATTTCATTTTTCTGAATTGGAATGAAGTTCAATTTCACATCTTGATATATAAAAATGTCTCTGAATGACCTAAGCACAAACTATAACTTCTACTTTGCCTAAATGTATAAAATGCTGCATGTTGGGAAACATGAGGAGAAGATAATCAAGGAATTAACACTAATGATGTTAGCACCCCCCCCCATTTAATGTTGTTCTCAGACACTTTAAGAATGGATGTTGCTTTCAAAATAGAAAAATAAGTAAATGGGGATGGGGATGCGGCTCGGGGATAGAGTGTTTGCTTAGCACATATAAAACCCTGAGTTAGATTCCCAGCAGCAGAAAAGAAAAAAAAAAAAGGAGTGAAATATATTTTTTTAAACTTGCAAAGTACAGACAGCAAAGGAGAAAGTTCAAACACAGGAAATGAAGCTGTATTTCTGGAGTCCCAGACAGGACCCCCCAAATCCTAACTCCCCAGCTTGGCTGGATCCACCTACCCCATCCTCACTCATCTGAAGGGAAAGAATGCCTGGGAAGAAAGGAAAACAACTAAAACAGAAAGAATGTAGTTATCACACTAGAACAAAACCATCAACCAAAGCACAAAACACTAATTAAACAAAAACCTGGATACATAAAAGGCAGCAATAAAGAACCACGATCAAGTCAAGTCAGTGCTAATGACGTCTGAAAACCTACGTGTCCTCTGGAAAATCCGGACATTCCATTCCAAAGGATGGCCCCAGGGAATTGGCAGTGTGGGTAGCTGCAGCACAGCCAGGCTTCCTTGCAGAACAGCCCCGAGGCCATAGGAATCCCCGCGCTGCCCGGGTCACTTCCTGGCTGTGGAGTGTTAGGACTTCCTCCTAACTCTTCCCTTAGCAAGTGGGTCTTAGGCATATATAAAAACCAATCTCCAGAAGTGCATTCTCATTCAGCTAAAGGACCCAAGAAAAGACTGGGTATTTGGGCTAAAATTCCTTCTATCTGTCATGCTACCTGCAAGGCCCAGAAAACTCAGCCTGTCCATAGCAGAGCTCCTCTCTGCAGACATGGCCCCAAGCAAATCCTGGCCTCCTGGCAGGACAAGACCAGGAGGGCAGGGTGGCCTTCCTTGATAACACTTCTTACTGGCTAGGGCAGCTGGGCATTTCCCTGGCTTGTCACCTGTCCTTCACCATTCATGGCCTGGTCCTCCCCATAGTGGGGTGGTGGTGGGTGGTGTTTGTCTTCCTGCAAACTAGGGAGTTGTCTTCTACCTCCCACTGGGCCCTCTGGGGCACAACCTGGGTGACTCAGCACCCCGTGGAAAGGGACCTACAACTAACAGGGGGAGGGAGGTAAGGAGAAGGGCAGTATGCTTCCTCCAGACCCCTGCTGCCCTTTGGTCACAGGCCTGTTCAGTATGCAAGAAAGCAGCACTGGCCAGGCCCTTAGGGCCCAGCTTGTCGAGCCATGGAACTCTTTGACCATGAAATCCTACACCAAAGCCTGAGCACAATGGACAGTTAGGTATAGGGTGAGCACATGGGAGAGGGGGTGTGGATAGATGCGTCTTCCCCTGTCTCCTCAGAACTGGGCAAACCCTAGGGGTGTACCCTGGATCCTCAGAACACAGACCAAAAAAGCTCACTGGTGCAGCCCCTCACTCTGCAGGTAGGGAAACTGAAGCCCAAGCCACATGCACAGCTGGTAGCAGAGCTGGAACCAATGCCTACATTTGCCTTCCCCCTAGGGTCTAGGAGAACAGGGACCCACCCTTCTCAAGTCTGAGTTGCCCATTGTACCTGCACTGGGCCTACTCAGAGAGGCCCATGTGAGCCACCCAATGGGACAAAAGGAGCTGCCATTTGAGAGGCGATATCTAAAGCCAGGCAGACCTGGAGCAAATCCCAGCTCTGCCACCTAAATGGTCATAGAACTCTGGGCAGGGGACCCAACCTGTCACCACTCAGGACTGGGGTGGATATGCTGAGCTGACAGAGTTACACCTGGACTTCTGTAAAGCATCATGAACACTACCTCTTCTCCTTGTGCACTCCTGGCAAGCCTGTCTCCTCTGTCCTTCAGACCCTGCTCACTGGAGCCCTGGAGTCCCTGCCTTGCAACAAGAGAACATTTAGGGGTGGGGACAGTCCCAGCTACTATAGACAGGTTTGCTTCTCTGGGTGATATGATACCTGCCAAGAGACAGGAGGTTCAACTCCTGAGTGTCTAGTGGACACTTCCTCCTGACTCCTCTTTTACTTCTGGTCTGCTGGGCGAGAGCAGCAGGCCTAAACCAAATGGCCTGGCTGTTCTCTGGGCTACCCAGGCCTGCCAGGTCTGTAAGCCAGAAGAAAATCAACTAGGCAGAGTCCTGATAACTGCTGCCCTGAGGCCTCCGCACACATTCCTCACCCCTCAGGCCTTAGGTCGTGATCCACCATGACCAGACGCTGAGTGATGGCTGGGGAACAGAACCAATCAAGACCACTGGGAGGAGAATCCAGCACGCAAAGGTGACCCCTAGAGGGATTCCAGTTAAAGACAACTGCTACTGTAAGCAACCTGCCACAAGCTGCACCCATCAACAGACCGGACAACTGCACCTCTCCTTTCCTAAGGGGACAGAAGCCAATAGATCCTTTTAATACACATTAGAGTTTCAAAACAAGTTCTGCCAGGTCTATAATCTGTGCTTCTTACGTCTAGATGTGAGCTTTTAAAATCAGACAGGTACAGATTCAAACAAGACAGAACATCTTTGGACGGTAGCTCTGTCATTTTACAGATGAGCAAACTACATCCTGGGAAAGTAGGGACAGGAGGAGGTGCTGTGTGCAAGGGCCAGGGGCAGAGCTGTAGCCCTGGCCCCCTACACCCAGGGACACCATAGTCCACAATTTATGCCATGTCCTTATGCCTGGAGCTATACAACCCAGGGCCTGCCTGTGAATCTTAGCACAGGGAGCCTTGTGGCCCATGGGCTGGCTCCTTGCCCTCTGTCTCACATCTCAATGGAGCTCCTCCTCTGGGGCCAGGAACTGGCTGTGCCTGAGCAGGGAAATGTACACAGAGTCAGATACCTGGGGCTTCTACTCCCAGCACCCATATTACCTTTGGGCATGATCTGATGCATGGCGACAGAGAGGAAGAAGATGGAGTCGCTGTAGTAGGTCCCTGAGCCAGCACTGAAGTGCTTCTGCATGGCCTCCACGACAGGGAAGAGCTTGTCCGTCAGCACAGCCACATCGTGGAAGATTACCTGTAGTGGGAGCAGGAAAACCCCAGAAGTCAGCCAATCAGACCTCACCTCGGGCTGTAGACACTGTAGACAACCCAAACACACCTGCACCCAGGAGGCAGAAACAGAGAGGGCCTCTCCAGGGTCTTCGAGCAGGAGCTAAGGGTGGGTGGGGGGCAAATGAGAGTAAGGAAAGCAGGGTCAAAAGCTGGTTTGGGGACAGGGACGTTGGGGGTAGCAGGGGAAGTGAAGTGAGAGGGAGAATGGGGAGAAGAGCTTTCTGCTTTTGAACCTCAAGCTAAGCTACCCTGAAGGAAGCTGTGTGTCCAGGGACAGAAAGCCACACCAAAGCACCAGCTCCTGGAACTCAGGATTCTTGGCATGACTTGCTAATGCTACTCTGGGCACTGTCACCTCCTAGAGGCCACTGCATGTGTGCCATGGGCCCATCAGATGCCCCAGCTCCATCTTTCTTGTCCGGGAGTATGAACAATGAGAGGATCTGGCCACCAGGAAATGTTAAACGCTGAGGGAAACTCATCACTAACTCAATCCACACTCCTGAAGTATTCGCTTAGACACTCTAAGGTGCTGTGAGAGGTACAAGGAATAACCAGCTACCCCCTTCCTCAAAGCACTCAGAGTCCAGTGGAACCACAAGCTTTGCAGATCTGAGATGCTGTCACATATGCACTCTGATCCCCATGACAACCTCAGCTCCCGGGAGGCAAACACACTGGTCCAGCCTCCAACTTCCAGGTAGGAAAGGAGATGCCCAGAATGACCCTGCTGCCAAAGTCACACAGCTAATAAGGACACAGTCAGGACTTGACATTGGTCCTGGATTTCTGGTCCTATGTCCCTTCCAATATAAACAACTCTACTCAACAGTGACCAGCAAAGGAGGGGAATATTTGCAATTTCTAAGATGGAAGTACTGATAGGACCTTGGGTTGGTTTTCCTGTCAAGACAGTATTCCAAAAGATCAGAAGTCCATCCCATACTAGCTGCAGCCTCAGATGACACCACTTGATCCTACACTCTGCTTACATCTCTTATAGGTTTTCTCTGTGGCTCCACTCTCCCCACAGCACCCAGATTGCTCCACTACACAGAACAGATACTTGAACCAGAAGCCTGAGTATTTCTCCTCCCTCCTCTTTCCTCCTTGGAGACCTGCTAGTGGTTTCCTTCCACCACCCACTTCCCCAGTAGCAGATGGGACAGGAAAAGCCTAGCAAATGCCACCTGACTGCTCCACTATCACTACATCAATGCCAAGCCCAAGAACCCAACTGAACAGATGCCAGAAGCAAAACATGAAGCCATGTGTGATGGCTAAAATGGACTGTCAACTTAATTGGCTTTGGGATCCACCTAGAAGTGGGAGAGAGCACTTCTGGGTGTGTCTGAATGGGTCATGGAGGCATGACCTTGGGGTCTATACATGGTCCTCACCCTTTCCTCTGGCACTGTTCCAATGCTCTGCTTCCCAGCTGCCACGAACTCAGCAGCTTTGCTCCACCGTGCTGCTCCTCCTTTGGAGCCTGCCAACCAATGGACTGAATTCCCTGAAGCCCTGAGCTAAACTAAACCTCTCATCCTTAAATTGTGGAAATTGTGTTCCAGCAACAAGAACCTAACTTATACAGAAAATTGGTACTGGGAGTGGGGTCACTGCTGTGGCTGTACCTGACCATGTGGTTTGGAACTAGTTTGCAGAAAGAGTCTGGAAAGATTTGGAGATGCCAGCTAGAAAAGCCTTAGAATGGTGTGGGTGATTCTGGTCAGAGCTCAGAAGACCAAAATGCTGACAGGAATGTAGACAGTAAAGGCCAGGCTCAGGAGGTTTCAATTTGGAACAAAGACCTCATGGACAGTTAGACTAGAGGCCATGTGTGTTACATTCTGTCAAAAACAATCTGTCTGCAGTTTACCCATTCCTGAGATTTTGCAGGAGACTGAGATTATGGGCAATAGGCTAATCCATTTGGTGAAGGAAGTCTCAAGCTTGAATTTCAAACTTCAGGCTGTGGTATGGGTACTGGTGGCTGCTTTTATCCAGATTTATAGTGAGAATCTGGGGCAAAAAGGACAGCAGAAAACTCGGAAAGACTTAAATTTGGGCCCAAAAGGAATAAGTTGAAAAGGTAGGGCCTTTGAAGGTAGGGCCTGATGAAGAGATTAGCACCATTAAAAAGAAACTAAGTAGTTTATACAGGGACAAGGCAAAAATGCTTTGAGGACATCTCAGAAATCAGCAGGACCCCAATCATGGTCAAGAGTGCAAAGGATAAACCTTTTATCTGAGAAGACAGCCACCCCCTGGACCCCTGGTCAGTAAGGATTGCCTTGGGGAATGTTTGCCTAGATTTGTTTTACTTTGCTCATCCATCTGGACACTCAGAGGCTGGTGGTGGTGACAAACCTTGGCATCATCAGTGTGATACTGATTTTATTGCCATGCACAATACAAGAGTTGTGGGATCAGGAAGGCATCCAGCCAGATTTCAAAGAAAGGCCTAGAAGGCCAGGCAAGGAATCCTTGAGAAAGCATTGTGTGAAGTTGTGGAAATGAAGGCAAAGGTGCAGTGGAGACCCAAGAAGTCAGAGGTGCCAGGACCATCTGCCAAGGAAAGCTACTGACAGCAAGCAGAGCAGCCCAATAGAGAGGCCACAGACTGCAACCAGCAAGGCCACAGGGTGGGGTCACCCAAGCCCTTTGGAACGCACATCTCACCACCCCATGCCATGGATGCTGGACATGAACAGGTTTGTCCCACTGGATTGTGGTCTTGCTTTGGTTCAGTTCTTTTCTATATCCCCATTTCTTCCTTTTGGAATGGGAATATTTAGCCCATGCCATTATACCTCTGGATTATGTAACTTGTTTTTTATATTTAGATGGTGGCCCTGCCAACAGGAGAAAGGACAAGTGTGGACAATGCCTGAGAAGTTCTCAAACAGGTGGGCTCCATTCTATGGTTTACCTTCAACTTTGCCCTTGATTCCACCAGGCTACTAATGTCACCTACACTTTCAGAGCCTTCAGTCATCATATTCCAAACTTGCAATGGCCATAAACTGTTTCTCTCCACTTTCAGTTCTGCTTTTGATTTATATTTCTCTTATATTTCCTATTTCCTATATGTCTTATTTCTCATATATTTCTCTTTAATCTATAGTTCTCTTAGTTCACATTTGCTTTTGTCCTTAGTTCTTCTTCAAGTTCCAGAACACTATTAAACTTAGAAAAACTTGTATCCTGTGTTGGTTCTCATCATTCACTAAAACTTGTTTTATGTTAACTCTTTAAAAAAGCCTTTTGAAAGTTTCTTGACATTTCTAAGACACTGTTTTCCTTCATCCCTTTTCTGGCTGTTTTTTTCTTTGACTTTGGCCTTTTCTTTTTTGTGGCCTCTCAGCCTGAGATAAGGAGTCCAGTCTATTTCCCAACACAAATATCAAATGATGTCTCTCACCTCCTGCACCCCTCTCTTGGCTGTCTCTTACCCCTGTGACGTCCCTGGCAGGTTTACCTCATCTTTCACAACACCTCTTGCTGTACCTCTATAGTCATTTGCCAAATAAACAATTTCCATCTCTCTCCTTGGCTTCAAAATATCCAGTGGCTCCTCAGTGCCCTTGGTTACAGCCCAAATTCCTCAGCAAGGTTTAGGGTCATCTGCAGTAGTGGCTCTGCATCCCCTCCCCTGGGGACTGGACAGAAATGAACCCGGCATCCCCAATCCCTGCCCTACCAGCCTCCCCTCTGTGTCTTTTGTCCTTGCTCTTCCCACCTCTCGACTCCCTTTCCCAGCCCCCATCTGCCTGGTGAACTCCTATGCACTCTTCCACCTTCCCATTCAGCCCTCCCATACCCTCCATATTCACCAGACTCTTCCTGTTCCCCATTCCACATGGGAGTCCACTGATTCTATTGGACTCCTCCCTCCCCCGGGTCTGTCTCCATATCTCCAAGATGGGGTATTCCTGAGGCCAGAGGCAGGGCTCCATGCCAGCCCATCAACACAGGTTAGCTGGACTGAAGAAACTGCCCTTTGGGCAAATCACTGAGCCTATCTGAGCTTCCATCTCTTCCTGGGTAAAACATGAATAGCAATACAAACTCCTACAGCGGCCATTAGGGCTATCTCAGGGTTGGCAAGCTGCTCTTGTTCCTAAACCTGAACATCTTCCCCTCTCCTCCCAGAGCAGCCATCACTCATGAGTCAGTCTTTTTCCAGGAATGTCATTACACCCCCCTGGCCCTCACTGGGAGCTGGAATGAAACAAGAAACTGGAAGCTGAAAAGAGGCTCTTATAGAAGTGGAGCCTTTGTGCTCATCAAAAAGGGAGAGAAAGAATATGCGTGTGCCCACTCACACACAGGGGAGGGCCTGCTGTAGCCACAGCCAAGCCAGGGAGGTAAAGAGGTGGAAGCAGCCAGCCTGTTCCCCCTGGCCCCAGATCACCCCAAAGCTTCACAGGCAACAATTGCAACCCATCAGCATTAATAGATTTCTGAGGACAAACTGTACTCAATATATTTGTTCCAAGAGCTGCACTGTGAAGCCTGTGCCCGTGAATATTTCATGTAATAAATCCTCTCAAAGATCAATGAATTGTATTCCATGGAAAACACTCGTGCAGCAAGAAGCAAATCACAGACACTTGCAAATATGAATCCAAAATGCCCAGTCCTCCCAAAGATGAAAACAGGGTTGCCTACTGTGACCTGCCTGGGAACAGCACCCATCTGGTACCCTGTGGAGCCCCCGGCCCAGACCGGGGTCTGGTGCCTGGCTTGGGGCACAAAACAAGACTGAAGAGAAAAACAGGCAACATCGGGAGAAAACAGCCCACCTGTGTACTGTGCCCTTCTCCCTGTCAAGCCCCCAGCCTCAGGAGCTGCAGCTCCAGCCTCAGGACCATATAAACTGGGAAGAGAGGAAGACAGACTGGCACCTGCTCTGAAGGCAACTGGCCAATGACAGGATGCAAGGCAATGGTTTGTGCCAACTGGAGCATGGGCTTTTTAGGGGTTGATGCAGACAAAAAGTCAAATCACTATGTGCAACATTTACTAATTTGTTAATATGTACATATTTAAAATTTAAGAGTCCTATTAATTATAAAGCACTTTTTCTCACACCCAGCCTACAAAATAATGTTTTCCTGAAACCCTTCGTGTGCATCAACAGTACCACCTCTGTCACCCCACCTCAGGCTGAGTCACCAGGCCCCCGCCTTGAGGGACACAGCCCCTGGCACACTCTGGGGGTGCTGGTATTGGAACAGTCCCCCCACTTTCACAGCATCACCTGTGTTCATCTCAACAAGGCAGCTGGTTTTTGTGGTCAGCTTATAATCATGTGTCTGGAGTCACCTACTGCTCTTCCTTTTACTAGTGATCTTTAAAAGGTTTGTTTATAACAACATTTCACACTCATAGTTCTGAGTGCAGCCACCCACCAGGAATAATGGCTAAATCTGTATTCAATTTCTTTGCCTCCTTTTATTTTTAATTAGTGCTGTCAAGGGAGTTTTAGAAGCATCTAAACTCAGTAATGGCTAGGATTTTCTTTTAGGCTAAGGTGTCTCAAACAGTACTTTATTGTCCAAAAGAAAGCACGTAATAGAGACAGCACCATGTAACATAAGGACTTTAGAAAGACACGGCCCAACTGGAAAGGAGTTTTCAAATGAGGGAGGAAGGAAGAGGGCAGGGGAAGCTCACCTCGTATTCCACCATGCACAGCAACTCTCGACACCTCCAACGCTGCAGGCAGAGCGACCAGCCACGGCAGAGTTTGGTGCCAGGCCGAAACAAGGCACCTCTGCCAGCCCGGCCCAGCAAGGCCACAGCTCCTGGGCACATTCACTGAGGCCTAAAGCAATGCCAAGCCCTTTGGTGAGCAATGCCCATTTACCACTGGGACTCGGCTCATGGCCACGCGCCTGGGGCCAGGAGGGCAGTAGTCAGGGCGGGTGCTGGGCACAAGACCATACCAGGTTCCCAGGAAAGCCCGAGACCTGCGGCAGTGCCCCGAGGCTGGAGGCTGGGCTGGCAGGAGACCATCCCAGAAGGGCTGCAGGAAGGGAAGGTGATAGCACAAAGCCCAGGGAGAACAACCCAAATCCAAGTTTCCTGGTGCACCTGGCTGAGTATCAGGCCCTTCTCCTCCTGCCGGAACAGCAAAAAGATCCTGGCTTGATGTGATGGGAAGGTTCTGTGACAACATCTGGACCCCACCAGGAAGCTGCCAGCAGCAACAGAAATGCCCACTGGGAGGCAGCAGTGGTAGAATCGGGGTCACTAGAGGTTTAAGAGGCAGAGTGGCCCGTTACTAAAATCACAGCCCTGAGTTCACTGCTAGGATACACCTAGATGCCAGGCAACCCAGGCAGAAATACTCCTGTGCCATAGCTCATCCACAAAATGGGAAAGAGGGCTGGGGATGCAGCTCAGTGGTGGAGCACTTGCTTAGTGTACCGAGGCCTTGGGTTCAATTTACTCCACCACAGGAAAAAAAAAAGAATACTGGTGACTGTCTCGTGAGCTTTCATGAGCAACGTAGCAGGCACTCAATAAAGGACAGTGGACGTCATTACAGTTAGAATGCCTAGGGCCGGGGATCTAGCTCAGTGGTGCCACTGCCTGCCTCACATGCACAAAGTCCCAAGTTCGATCCCCAGTACCAGGAAAACAAAAAGAATGACTCATCCACACAAGGATACCTAGTAAAAGACTCGCCGCCATGCAAGTCCCTCAAATGACTCCCCTTGGCATCAAACTCTCATCTCACCATTCTTGCCACTTTCCGAAGCAGTTCTGGAGTCCTCTCTCACGTGTACCTTTACAAAGTGTGATCAAAAACCCAGTAAATGCTGCTGCCCGGCACCATCCGACAGAAAGGCAGGCTGTGTCCTCATCCACCTAGTCACCAGAGCTGGCACTGTGTGTCTTCTGGCTTCCCCAAAGCCAAATGACCATGAAAGGTGAACATTTTGAATCAATTCAGGACGTCGAGGCAGACCCAACAGTGCGACTGAAGAGGACTTCTAGAACCGCTTCCAAAAGTGTCAAGAATGGTGGGATCCATGTTTGAAACGAGGGGGACTCATGGCAATGTGTCCTTCACTGCAGTAAGTTTTTACTGGAAGTCACTGCATTTTTAGAGAACGTATGGTAGATCTGAGGAAAGAAGACACTCTGTTAAGACACACCAGCAGTAATCAAAGCTCCAGGCTCCTTGATGCTCTGTGGACAGAAGGCAGGCCTGGGCCTTCCCCTGCTGTGCTCAGCCGCACCCTGGTCCCAGCTCTGCTGGGGCCACCCAGGCCCAAAAGAAGGCTCCTCCCACACCCCTCATGTGTAGCAGGAAGGACCTATTTGCAGATGGTGCTGGCAAAGTTACTAAGCAACCCCAACCATAGGTAGATCAGCCCTCCGGAGTTGAAGAGGCTGTTGCACGTCAGAAAAAGTCACTAAGTAGGGACACCTGCCCCACAATGGCCCACAGCATCTCCCCCATGCCAGAACCCTGCTCTCGGTCTTCCCCAGCCAGGAAGGACATGGAGGAGCAGGCAGGTCTTGCCTGGTAGCCAGCAATGATGTGTTCCCGAAGAGGAGCAAAGGCAGGTCCTCCACTGTCCTCCTGGCCACACTGCACTCTCAGAACAGATGGAGGAATAAGCAGGACTGAATGGCTTGTTCTGGGGGACCCAGAGCAGGCTGCTGAGGTCCTACTCCACCCTGAAAGGTTGGTCAGCACAAACACGCTGCTCATCTGAGTAGTCTTCATAACCAATTCCAACAGGAGTTGAAGGGAAAATAATTTTGGGGAGGGGGAGCTTACTTCCATGTGAGAAAGAAAAATCTGCTAACAAACTGGTATCCTTCAACCCCACAAATGTGCCAAACACTATACATACACCTCAGGGCCTTTGTACCTGCTGTCCCTTCAGTTCAGTGCACGCTCTCTGTAATCTTCCCAAGCCCGGATCCTCAGCTACTCAGTCATCCACAGAAAGTCACCCCCTTCTAAGATCTTCCCCCACCAAAAAAATGGCCACCACCCCCTACCAAAAACACACATGCATACCACACACCCCACATACACTGTCTGCTCTGGCTGGTGCCTTACCAGGCTCGGCTTCTCCATAAGGCTTAGTAACATCTGACATGTCAAATTCTTAAATGTTACATCATTTACTGTCCACCTCTCCCCAGCTCCTCCTCTCCAGACTCAGGCACCATAAGGCACCATCTGTCTCCCTCACAGCTGCATGTCTGACTCTCTGCACAGTGGCACACTCCGAGGACGCACGGCAAAGGCTCACCTGCTGCAGGTAGGAAGGAGACCCAAAGATCCAGGGAGGAGGGACGGCGAGGCCCTGCAGGACTGTTCTGGGGAAGATGGGAACTCAGCAGCTCCTGCCTGCCCCAGGGTTCCTCTCCCTGGCCTGCCCTAACAGAGAGAGATTCCTCCGCTATGGACCAACTCTAAACCCAGGCCTCCGCCTTTGTTCCTTTGGGCAGAATGTCTGGCAGATGCAGGTACAGTGTCTCACGGTGTCAGCAGGAGCTGTCGCCTAATAAATGTACCCAGCCTGCCAGCTGTGTCAGAATAAATATACCTTATTAAGTTGCATGCCCACAATCATGTCAAAGGTGTTTCCTTAAATGAAGTTTTTAGAACTACAGAGAAATAGGTTGATGACTAGGTTGCCAGAGGGGTAGAACAGGCCTCTCAATCTCTCTTTTTAATCCCTAAAAGGGTCATAAAGTCACTGCCCCTTAGCAGTGCTGTATTCTGACCCCTCCTTGTAACCCTAATTTACTTTGAAAACAATAATCTCTCAGGATAAATGAAAAAAAGTTCTGAATTTGTTAGTTTTAAATTGAAAAGGTAAAAAATAATAATAATTGGGCTGTGGATTTAGCTCAGTGGTTCCAGTGCCTGCCTCATAAGCACAAGGTCCCGAGTTCAATCCCTGGTACCAAATAATAATAATAATAATAATTATTATTATTATTATTATTATTATTCTTGATGTGAAGTTTTTACAAGTAAAAAAGGAAGCAAGGCATGGTGGCCTATGCCCATAATCTCAGCCACTCAGGAGGCTGAGGCAGGAAGATCACGAGTTTAAACCAGCCTGTACAACTTCGCAAAACCTTTACTCAAAAATTTTAAAAAGACAGACAGATGAAAAAAAAGCGGGAGGAGAACAGCTGCAGATGTAGCTCAGTGGTAGAGCACCTGCTTGGCATGAGCAAGGCCCTGTGTTCAATGCCCAGTACCACAAAGCAAGAAAGAAAAAGAGGCTCAAGTTGAGCCATCCTAACGAGACGGAGGCAAGCAAGGCTGGTCTGCCCTGATGGAGGGGAGGTGCAGAGGGTGACACGGTTCCCCTGTGCACCCCGCCATTCTTCACTGTGTCTTACGTTCTTGCCTGTAGTGAGGGACTGAATGGCTCAGATAAACCCCTTCCCTCTCTCCGACCCTCCATTCTGTAGACTCAGGGCCTCTATCAGACCAATCAGCACCAGTCCCGAGGAAGACGAGACCCTCTAGACAGTAGGACAGAGACCTCATGCTAGGGGACTGGATTCCAGGCCCCACCCCACCCATTCTTACCTCCAACCTCCTCACCCCAAGGGTAAGGGGTGTCTGGCAAGCAGATCACAGCAAGATGCCTAGGAGAACAAGGTTGGCCTGACGCACAGGCGTGCTGCCCTGCCAACCATGGGTCACCAGGCTGCCAGGTGCACCTCAGGCTGACCTCCAGGGACAACAGCACAGCGCCTGATGGAGCCGTGACACTAGAGGATGTGGGGTCAGAGAAAAGCAGCAGAAGAGCCTGGGGACAGAGGGAGTGAGCCTCAGGCTAGTTATGAACGACCATAAGTGACTCTAAGGGAAACAGGGCATCCTGCGTTCGCTCCTGGACACAGCATATGCTCGTGGCCAGCTAACAGGGACAGCAAGAACGTGTCACATGCCATACCAGATATTCCTCACACAGCTGAGGATCCCACAGGCAACATCTGTAATTTCTTTCACACAGCCCATCTCACTTCTGATGGCCACCTGGCCAGGTGTCGCTGGGTCCCCGGCCGGGCCAGGGCCAGGAGGCCACCATCAGTGTCAGCTCGCCTCTCCACACCTGCTGCTCTGTTCCTACCTCCCGACGCACATGCCCAGAGCCATTCCCTATCTTTTTCAGCACTTTGAAAGAATACTTTTATTAATGAATTTGTTTTTAAACAAATAATACTTGCATAATGAGTACAAGTATCCCTTCCATCCCCTTCTATAAATCATGAGGTTTTGCTTTTTGTCATTAAGTACTAAATTTCCCTGATAATGGAAACCACTTTTCTTCACAATAATGCTTCCCACCCCACCTCCACAAAGAGGATGAGAAAAGACATGTGCTAGCAGGGAGTCCACACAGGCAAGCCAGGGGCAGAGGTGCACTTAATGGCCTGATGTAGAAACCTGTGGCAGAGGCCATCACTCCAGCACCAAGAAGGTAGCTGCGAGGGCACCCCTGGACCCCCATAACTCCCCTCCCCCCCACGTATTCTCAGATCTCCTGCTTGTGCCAGTCTTTGGACCCACTCTGCAGAGGCAGAGGTTGTCATAAAGGGTATTTTTCTGAGTTCCCAACTTGGAACATCTTTAAAGAAAGGGCGTGGGAAACCTGTAGTAGAACGATGTGGAGTTCAACTGTTCAGAAGGTTGGGGAACTCAATCTGGGCCTTGCAGCCTGAGGTCAGTCTGCGTCATGGGGTTCAGCCATCAGCTAACTGAGAGCAGGGGTCTTGTGTCCTAGCTCTGTCTGAGCCATTAAATGGTAAATATATTATAATGAAAAGTTTGTTCACTGCAGACATGTTCGGGACAGCTTCTTGATTTCAATTTAATTCAAATGGTTTAAGGGTGATAGACTAGTGACTACCACAGGTGGTCAGTGTCCAAGTTGTGCTTGATCATAATGCGTTGCTGATGGTATCAGTTGGGATAAAGGATTGTGGTTGATTTGAGGAGCTGTTTTCTCTGATGTTATGAAGATGAGAATGTCTGTGGGTCGTTAGAGACCCAGGAGCTAGGGCGCAACTATATCAGGAAGATTTGGGTGATAACCAGAGATTAAACCAAGGACAGCCTGACAACAAAAATAAAAATGAGAAAACATTTAAGCAAGACACAAAGACAGACTTCCAGTTCACCAATGGCAAACAGTAGGGCAAATGAGGATGGAAAGGCCAATAGTAAACCACCAGGACACCTTGAACTCAAAGCACGGGAAGTAACAAAAGAGATCAATCAGGCTCTAGAAAAATTCAAAACAGAAATAATTTCCCAGATAACCATAGAGATGGTGATCAAAATGAAAGTGGTGATTCAAGACTCTAGAGCAGAAACTGACAAAAAAATAGATGAGCTCAGGACCACGATAGAAGCCATGAAGGCCCAGCATAAGAAAGAAATGGAAAAAATAAACGCCCAACATAGGAAAGAAATGGAATCCATAAAACAGATTCAAACAGATATCCAGGAGATTAAACACTCCATCGAAAGTGTAGGCAACAGAATAAAAGAATGTGAAGACAGACTCTCAGATATAGAAGATAAGATTGCAGTCAGTGACTGGGAAAAGAGAGGTCTCTTAAAAACAGTAGGGGATCATGAGAAATCAATCCTACAACTCCTAGATGATGCAAAGAAGAATAACATAAGACTGATAGGAATCCATGAAGTAGCAGGAGAAAATACAAATGACTTTAAAAAGCTATTCACAGAATTAATGACAGAAAACTTCCCAAACAGAGGGGAAGAATTTAACATTCAGATAAGTGAGGCATATAGGACCCCAACTAGCCACAATCAAAAAAAATCTACACCTAGACATATAATAATCAAGATCCCAGAAATCCAACAGAAGAACAAAACACTACAAGCAGTAAAAGAAAAGAAACAAATCACATGCAAAGGAAAGCCCATCAGAATCACAGACTTTTCAACACAAACCTTGGGGCAAGGAGAGCCTGGAGTAAGATATTTCAAGGACTAAACGAGAACAACCTCCAACCTAGACTGATGTATCCTGCAAAACTCTCTTTAAAAATGGATGGGGAAATAAGATACTTCCATGACAAAGAACACCTGAGAAACTACATGACTACCAAACCAGCACTACAAGCAATTCTAAACAAGATCCTAGAAAAAGACAATGAAAGCCGGGCGTGGTGGTGCATGCCTGTAATCCCAGCACTCAGGAGGCTGAGGCAGGAAGATCCCTGTGAGTTCAAAACCAGCCTGGGCTATACAGTGAGTTCCAGGTCATTCTCAACTACATAGTGAGACCCTGTCTCAAAAAAACAAAAAAAAAAAAAAAGAAAAAGACAATGAAGGCAATAACACCATGAGGCCCAACAGAGCAAATCAAATAGGCAAGGCAAAAACTTAAAAGGAGAAGGTGAAAAAGTAAAAAGAGTCAACAAAAGGCCAATAACATGACAATAATAAATCAGTACATATCAGTTATAACCATCAACGTCAATGGCCTCAACTCACCAATCAAGAGAAATACACTGGCAGAATGGAATGAGAAGCAAAATCCAACAATATGTTGTATACAAGAAATACACCCAGTGCAAAAAGAAGCCCATAGACTGAAAGTGAAAGGATGGAAAACAATTCTCCATGTGACAGGAGCACAGAAAAAAGCAGGGGTTGCAATCTTATTTGCAGACAAAGCAAATTTCAAACCAAAACTGATTCTATTATTGATGTAGGATGGTACTATATCATACCTCTGTGAATGTAAAATATCTTGTACCTGCTTTATGATACGTAGTAGTGACCGTGCTTTATCCGAGCTATTTTTAATGATTAAGATGCTAAAAAAAAAAAAAAAAAAAGGTGCCAGGTACCACAACAGCAACAGAACTTTGCTGTTTTCTGGATATTATTCTTTTCTTTGTTTTTTTGTTTTTGTTTTTTCAATGGAATGTGCTGAATGTCTATAATTTTGTTCAGATGACTGGAGAACCTGGAAAGGCTGTTGCTGCTATTGATGTATAACATACTGCTATTATTGGTCTTTTTATAAAATATAAATATATATACATATAAAATTTGAATTTTTGGAAACTAACTGTGCTGTCAACTTTGGAAAAAGTTAGCCCAATTTACAGTGTTGAGTTGGCATTGCACAGAAATTGACAGCCATATTGGTCTAGAAATGTTAATTTTTTAATTTTAATTTTAATTTTAATTTTATTTTTTTTTCCATTTGTACAGGGTAACACACTGTATTAAATACGTAAGGTCATATCTACGTGGGTTTGATTAAAGAAACTAATAAAGTATTCTCTAAATGAAAAAAAAAGAATACGATAAGACTACAAGAGCAAGAAGCAATATAAATATGTTCAGGCAGGGACCATTTTCATCTTCAGAATTAAGGATTATTTTAATCTTACATCATTGCCTTTTCTCTTTCACTTTCCTTTTTAGTTTAATTTTAGGATTCCCTATTTTTAATGTTCATACAGCGATTTCTTTAACTGAAATACCGAATAGTTTCTTTGGTGTGAAAAACTGTAATAGTACCCAGGATCCTAATAAGATAATTAATAATGTGAAATAGGAAGTAAAGGGCTAAAGGTGTAGGGAAAGTGGGAAGGGTGGGGGAAAGGTAATAAGGGAGAGGAAAAAAATATGAGAAACTGAAAAAATGGAAATAAAGTGTTTGTAAATGGGGAGGGGAGGAGGGGGTGAAGGGAGGGCAGGGACAAGGGGAAAAAATGAGAATCAAAACCTATCATGTAAAGGTACAGGATTCCAATAATGAATGTGACTGTATTGTATACCTAGATTGTACCAATAAACTCAATAAAAAGAAAAAAAAAAGAAACCTGTGGCCGAGCTGCTGGATCCACTGCTCAGCAACCCGGGAGGTGAGGGCCTGCAGGCTCTTCATCCCCACATCCCTCAAAGACCTGTGACCTCCAAAGAACAAGGCAGTTCTATACGTCACAGCCAAACAGAGGCCAGTGGCCTCACCCAGGGTCCCGCCCTCTCTCTGGCCCAGCCTCCCGTACAAGCCTGGCTGCCTAAAACCTGGGCTCACCTCAGTCACCCCAGGCCCCCATCTCCTTGGCTGCTCGCAGGGCTGGGGATCCATGTAGCGGATCGGGCCCCCAGAGCACCCCACTGAGCCCCAATCAGAGCGAACAGCTCAAACCTTTTAATTCTTACAGATTTATTTTGATGGGTAAAACACTAAAAAAAATTTGTGAAAACATTTTGGAAGCTTTGATTTCAGACATTACCTACGGAGAGGCTAAAGAGAAGGGAAAAGAAAGAGGCAAGCCAGTTTAAAAGACATACTAAGTGGGTAATAACACTGCAGCTGGGTCTAGGACATTGGCAAAAAGCTCAGAGGAAGCATTTAAATGACCTGACTTGGGAGACACTGCTTGTGGTCCATCATTTCCTTTTGCAGGTGCGACGTGTTTAAAATGCCAGGCACAGCCTGGGCAGCCGCTGTGTTCCAGTGACTGAGTTCCCTGCCTTCCCCACACTCCCCGAGGTCACACAGCTGACGTCAGCCCGGGACCACCTGACTGCGTACCTCACGCCCCTTCTCGAACCCTCCCTCTGCCCTCAGAGGGCGCACGTGCTGGGCAGTGTCCGGGGTGCGCCCCCTCTCTCAGCAGCGCCCCACAGGCCCGTGGCTTCCACAGGCATGCAGCAGGAGATGGGCACACTTAAACATATGAAACAAAGTATGTCGGGTGTCGCCACAGACACGTGAGCTCCCCAGTACACCCGCGCCCTGCGTGCAGAGACAGCCGGGGCTGGACTGGTGAGGACACCTGTCTCGGGCACCTTAATGGACAGCTGTAGCCCAGACTGAGCCAGGCCTCACGGTGTCGGCTCGCACGTCTTCCCGCCGGCAGGTATGGCGTGCGCTCCCCCGAGGCAAACATGCTCTCTACGGCCACCCGCTGCCACACATCTCAAGCCCGTGTTTGCACAAACGCCAGCGTAGACAAACTCATCACCCCACCCAAAACATCCCTTGTCCTGGCGGGTCCAGAAGGCAGGCTGCTCACCACCTCTCCGTCTTCTACCTACTCAAGCCACCATCCCCTGCGCCCGGGCCACGAAGATGACCTGTAAGGGCCGTCCCCTTCATGCTGTCCTTCTTCTGTGGCTCTCCTCTTCTCACTAAATCAGCTTCCCTCTGAGGTTAGCTGAGCACTTGCCCCTGGCACCGCTGCCCACGATGCCCAAACCCACCGGCACCACACCTCACGCCTGCCACCTGAGCAGCTCCTTCACCCTGCGCTGCGTGCCACTTCCCATCCAACTGACCCTGGCAACCGGCCGTTCTCCTGCCGAACTCTTGTCTCATGCGTCCCCCTGCTAGCAGACTGTATAACTTATTCATCCGCTTTTCACGGAATGAAACCTAACCCTTTTGAGCCCCTACTTCACTCCTCCCGGGCAGCAGCAGAGACAGCTTTCAAAAAGGAAACAGCTCCTTAAACCTCTTCCTGCAGAAAGTAAGTGCGACGCGGCAGGGACTTTCACTGGCCCTGTCTCTTCTGCTGCTGCTGCTATTCCCAGAAAACAGTAAACACCGGCTGAATGTGGTTTCAGACAGCAGCAACCCTGGGTGGAGGGACAGGGCAGGGCGCTCCTGAACTCTGGCTTTACTGAGGACCAGCTGTGCCCCCCATCTTCTATCAGCATTAATTAGCCGTCAGCCCTGGCGTCTGACTGAGGACAGTGCCTCCGCTATAGGAAAGGACAGCAGCTTTGTGCCTCGGAGGGAACAGGGAGGTCAAGAGGAGCACAGGGCCCTGTAGTCCCCAAGACAGGTTCCCAGCCCCTCCTGCTGGCCTCCGAGACCAGCCTAGCACCTTGTGGCCAGGAGGTAGAGACCACAGACTGACTGCAAAATTTAAGCAGGTGATCTGAGCAATGTCTGATCTGAGAAAAGGTCACAGAGCCACTGACTCATCCCTTGCGGTTCAGACAGGGAAAGGGGCCCTGCAGTGCAGGTTGCATCTGAGTCCTGCGGGGTGGGGAGAGTCAGCCCTGAGCCAGCCCGCCTTCTCCTCAGCCGGCACTCAACCAGGTGCCCTCCTCACTGGCCTGCCCCAGAGGCTCTGTAAACTCTGGGGGAGTCTGGCCCAGGTCTCTACAGACAGCCCGGAGCAGCAGGAAGGGGCGGCAGGTCTGCCCTCAAAACCTCCCTCCTAGCTGTTCCCACAGCTGCCCTGTGGCACCTGCATCCAGTCTAAAGACAGCAGGACCCCATCAGGGAAGGACATCTGTGAGGGCAGCGTGGGAGGGGCTGTGGTACCAGGGCAGCTCACTGGTTCCCGCAATGCTGGGATCCTACAGCCCAGGCAGCTTCCACCCTCCAGGCGTGCAATGCACGGCTGATCTGGCAATCTGCGTATGCAGGTGTGTGCTTGGGTGTTCACCCCAGCAATGTCTGGGGGACAGGAAACAGAACTTCCCTCTATGTCTCAGGGGGAAAGCGGGTAAATCGGCGTCTGCCCGAAATGAACACAGCTCAGCAGTTAAATGACCCCACAAGACGTGCACGCATCAGCAGGGATAAATCTCAGACCGTCCCGTGGAGTGACAGGAATGTCAAAGGGGCGTATAACACAAGAGCATTTACACAACTGCCTAAAGCACACAAAGCAAGAATGGACATGTACGTTTTTTGCACACAGATGCATGAGGTAAAAGTGAAAGTATAAAACAAGTACATTTCACAAAAGCCACCAACTTCTCCTGTGGGACAGTGAACAGCTTGGGGAGGCAAGGAGAGGTGGGGTGGGATTTATCTATAGTATTTCTTTAAGCAAAGAATCTGAAGCAAATACAAAGCAAAATGTGAGCACCTATTGACCTACCTATAACAGAGGTGTCTTATACTCTTTTACTGAATTTTGCTATTTGGATTTTTTTCACAATTTAAATTTTTAATGCATAAAAAACAAAGCGCTACATAAGAGGACAGAGTGCAGGGCTGTGAATGGAAGTAGATTAGCAGGCAAAACCCTCTGCAACGATTTAAGAGAGCAGGCTGAAGAGAACTGCACAGGCCTGCATTTTCCCATGTGAGTCCTGATCTGTGAGTTCAGGACCATATGGGGCTGTGAAGGGCTTCTAGGAACAATTCAAAAGTAAAAAAAAATCACACACAGACATTCTCTGTGGCATTACTTGTACTGCAAAAAACAAACAAACCTAAAACACAGAAAAGTTTATAAAAAAAAAAAAAGCATGACAGGGACTGGAGATGTAGCTCAGCATTAGGACACTTCCCTATCATGTGCAAGGCCCTGAGTTCGACTCCCAAACCACTACCAAAAGAAGGAGAGGGG
>NW_022900924.1:44462935-44469120 GCF_012274545.1 Fukomys damarensis | reverse complement strand
GAGGGGAGGGGGAGGCCTGTAACAGTATGGCAGCACAAGCACACCTAGGTGTGGGTCCCCTACAAGTGAACTGGGCAGAGGCCAGATTTCCCCAGCCACCCCACGATCAGGGTGCACACGCCGGGGCTCGGGGGAAATGGAGATGGTCGGCGATGGGATGCAGCAGGTCAGGAGGGCTCCCTGCCCCACTTCTTGCCAGGCAGCTTCTCCCCTCGTTCTCACAGCACCCCCCCCGGGGGGGGCACAGGCTGCATCCTCAGAGCTGGACACTCCGGAGCCAGTGAGCCTCCCTCTCCCTCTCCTATGTCCAGGCTACTGCGAGTGCCCAAAAGTCCCATAAATCAAGTTCAGATGCCACACAGGTCACAGCAGAGGGCTCAGCAGCCAACAGTTCCAGAAATCGGGAGGTTAAAAGGCACAGTCAGATTTCATTTCCCAAAGCCAACTGGCTTAAAATAGAGCTTCTGCCTTAAGTAAGAGAAATATTTTCATTGCGCATTCACTGTTAAAAGTCTTCCTAATCTCTGAGAGAGTGTAGTCAATAAATAACTCCAAAAGCTGGAAATGGGGGCTGGTAATCCCAGCACCCAGGAGGCCCGGCAGTAGGCTTGCTGTAAGTTCAAGGCCAGCCTGGGCTACACAGTGAGACCCTGTCTCAAAAAAATAAGTAATAAATAAATAAATAACTCCAGTGGCTCCTGCTTCTGGTTAGAGTCGACACTGCTCTGTGAGCCTAAAGCAACATTCTCCAGCCTTTTGGCTCAGGGGACCGTTTTCAGGGGAGACAATTTTCCACGGACAGCCTTTGGGGGGTTCCCAGGATTAGATTTTCATAAGGCACCTGTGCCCTAGATCCCTCACGACCGCAGGGTACAGTGGGGTGAAGCAGGCTCTGGGCTCCACTGCTCTTCACAAGCAGCGGCCTTGGGGCACCATGGGAGCCACTCTGGTGAGAAGCACCCCCTGCTTCAGAGGGACAAGGCTAAACGACCACCGAAACAGATATCTGTCACAGCACTCGAGAGTCAGAGGGCCTCGGCTCCAATCGGGGCTCAACTCCGAACAGCCACCAGGCCTGGCTGTGCACCCTCTGCCCGCCTCTTCCAGGGGGACATCCTGAGGACAGAGAGAGCTACAGGAAAAGGGGTGGGGACAGGTGTTCCAGGGCTTCCCCGGATGAGCAAAGCCCCCGAGGTGTGACGCAGCCCAGGAATATTGAGGGATGAGGCACTTCTGAATGGGGGCGGGCACTGCAGTTGTGTCCAGGCACCCCGCTGGCCAGGCGGACCCTTGTCCCCAGCTCCCCTCAGCCCATCTCTGCTCCTGACTCCTGCCAGGCACAAGGGACAGCAGCCTCAGTTCCTCATCTCTAAGACAGGCAGGCATTTCCTACCAATCTCTAGGGAACAGACATCCTCAAAGTCCCCCGGCACCCAGATAGTGTCTCCTCACAAGCAGGCTGTACCCCATGCTCACCCTGACTCCAGACAGCAGGGCCTGGGGTACCCTGGGCCAACCATAACCAAGCCTGACCCTGTACAGGTTTTTCAGTGGGTGAGTAATCCATCTGTGCACCTGTGGGCCAGTGAAGCGCCCCCAGAGTCCCAAGGGGACACAGGGCAGAAGCAGGGCCACCTCACCACACCTGGTACTCTAGGAGCCACAGAGGTCGGGGCAGGAGCTGGCACAGGAACAAGCTCTGGGAGGATCCGGGTCTATCTGGGGTAGGAGTGTCCCCAGTGGCCTGTCATTGTTTGGTTGGTTTTTTGTGGTCCTGGAGTCTGAACTCAGGGCCTTCACACTGAGCCTTACCCCCTGCCCTTTTTTATTTTTATTTGGAGACAAGATGTCACTAAATTGCTAAACTGCCCAGGTTGGGCATGAACCTGTGATCCTCCTGCCTTGGCCTCCCAGGATCCTGCGGTTATAAGCATGCACCAACATGCCTGGCTCTGGCTTGGTCTTTTAAATCACTCACAGTTTACTAAAAAGTACCAATGAACTCAATTTAAAAAAAAAAAATCACTCATGGTTTACACTTGGCTAATCCCCAGAGAAAAGGTGTGCGATCACACCAAGAAAACAAAAAACACCAAGGAGAAACAAAACATCAAACATGTTCATCATTTACTATAAACAAGTCTGAGTTGACACTTCCCAGAAACTGCAGAGCATTCACAGAGAATGCTCCATTTCCCAAGGACCCAGGAGGAACAAATACCACCGAGCAGACAGACTCGTTATTCTGCCCTGACAAGACAGCCGCTGAGCATGTGCAGAGCTGTGCCCTCTGCGCAGAAGGGAAGATGAAGATTGAGAAGCCAGGTGTGGTGGCACAGGCCTGTAACCCCAACATTCAGGAGGCTGAGGCAGGAGAATGGTTTCAAGTTTGAGATCAGCCTGGGCTACAGTGAGTTCAAAGCCAGCGTGGACAACATAGCAAGCCCTTTTCTCAACACCTCCGTCAAATACAAGAAGATTGAGATTCTTCCTTCCAGCAGGAAAAAGCATGCGTGCAACATCAAATGAGACACGATGTTCATCTCCTGGAGGGCAAATGGTGCAATGGCAAGGGAAAGGAAGGCCACGGCAGGAAGGAAGGAAGGAGGGAAGGAAGGGGGAAGGAGGGAGGGAAGGAGGGAGGGAAGGAGGGAGGAGAGAGAGGATTTAGCTCAGTGGTTCCACTGCCTGCTTTGCAAGCACAAGGTCCCAAGTTTGATCCCTGGTACCAAAAAAAACAAGCATAAACCCTTCGAGGTCATGCCCCCAGTGACCCCCCATCCATGCTCCAACCAGGCCCCACCTCCTAACAGCACATTCATCTATGAACTCATCAATGGATCAGTCCACTGATGAGGTAAGCTCACCTTTCCAAAGGTTCACCTCTGAGCACATGAATCATTTGGGAAACATTTTTTATCTAAACTGTAATACCACAGAAGTACCCTAAAGATTCTCAGGATATAGGAGGAAGTTGGCTAAAGAGAGTATCTTCCCCTTTGCACCAAGTTCTCAAATAATAGGGAAGGAAAAGATCTCCTAAAAAAAAGGTCAGCAAAACATCCCCTGTACCTCCCAGCAAGCACCATGTGGCAAGCATGCAGCTACCCATCTACTGCCAGGTGGAAGGAGGAAGGGAAGGGGTAAGGAGGGAGGGAGGGAGGGAGGGGACGCTGGAGTATGGGGGACTGTAGAGGACTCAAAAGGATACGAGGATGCCCGAAAACGAACCGGGCAGAGTGCTGTGCTGCAGGCTAGCTGCACCACCCTCTGACTGAACCAACAAGCATGTGCCTCCCAGAGCGCCAGGAAACGGCTCCTGCTCCCAGTGCACAGTTTGAGCACTGCTAATAGCAGCGACCACTTGCTAACCACTGCTCGCCTGCTGGGTCCAGGCCACCCAATCCTTATCTCACAGCCACCTTGTAAGGTCTTGGGTGAGAGGATGGAGGCTCAGGAAGGTTCCACCCGGGGCCACACTGTTCCCCAATGTCACAAAGTGGATTTGAACCCAGCTCCCTGGCTCCAAGCCACAGGCCCCGTCCTGGGTCCTCGGTAGGCCCAGGGTAGATGCTGCCAGCAGCAGGGAGGGCAATGAACAGATGTGAGGGCTGTGTCCCCCTCAGCGCTGGGGAGGGAGACCGGGAGGGGATGAGGAAAGGGCCTGGGGCTTGAGTAAGGAGAGAGACTCTTCATCCTGCAAGCAGAGCTGTCCAATACAGCTGCTTACAGTAATCACCCCAATAAGTAAAACAAACAGCTTTCACTTAGAACACATTAGGTTAACAGCAGGCATCTGCCAGCCAAAGGGTCCTACCTAGCTCAGCTGTGGAACTGGGACAAAGCTGCTTCTAGGGGTGGGAAGTGATACTGCCCTTGGTCACTGCACCCCTCCCCTGCAGATGGAACCCCAGGCCTTTGCACTGAGCTACATTCCCAGTCGCTTTTATAAAATGTGTTTTGAGAAAGGGTCTCTCCAAGTTGCAAAGTTGCCCAGACTAGGCTCTAACTTGCAATTCTCCTGCCTCAACCTCTCAGAGTGGTGGATTACAGGTGTGTACCACCACACCCAGCACCCCTGGACATCCTGACAGGGCACTGTGAGCATCCGGGAACCAAGGACAACAGCCCTGTCGCGGAAGGATATGAAGGACAGCAGGGGCCTTCAGTCCTGGGGGCCACCCTAGAGCACAGGTAAGGAGGCCTCGGGTCTGCGCCCCTCGTGGCTGGCAGCTGGGACCCAGGTTTGGCAATGTGCCCCGGAGCTGCTAGGTGGGTGGGCAGTGACCTCACCTGCACCACAGGCACTGGCAGGTGCTGCCAGATCCAACCATCCAGCTGCCTGCTCAACCATTTCAGGTTTAGAGCCAGGTGTGGTGGGGCACATCTGTAATCTCAGCATTAGGAAGGCTGAGGCAGGAGGATCGCACTTGGGAGCCCAGCCTGGGCAATTTAGCGACTTAGCAAGACCCTGTACCAAAATAAAAAAGGGCCGGAGCTATAGCTCAATGAAAGGTCCTGGGTTCAAACTCCAGGATCGGTAAGAAAATAAAGAAAAAGAAAAAGCAGATTTACCCCAGGCGGGGAGGAAATAAATAACCGTGCGCCTTAGTCTGGCTGACTCTGTACTAATCCGGCTTTCTAAACTCAGGGGCGGGGCCGAGGAGGAAACTACAGAGCTGGAGCCGGCGCCAATGCGGTGTTGCGGCGCCCCCCAGCGGCCGCAGCCAGGCAGGGACCCTCGCGGCCCGGGATTCCAGGGAAGACTAGGTAGGCTTGCACCGCCCCAGGGCTCCTCCTCCTCCTGCACCCGAGTAGACGGCCGCTGGCGAGGGTCTCTCCAGCCCGCATCGCGAGCTGAGGATACATGCAGGGTCTTCCAGCACCGAGTCCCCAAGAATCAACCCCGAGCGGATGCTGCCCCCAGGACAGGCCCTGCAGACTGGCACGCGCGGGTGTCCTATCGCCGGCTCAGCCACCCTTCCCCAAGACCCCAGGCTGCGACAACACCGACACTGGCGACAGACAGCGGCAGCGGCAGATCGGACGAATTTCGTTTACTTGGGGTGCGGCTCCCTGTGCCCACACCCTCCCAGGCTGGGAGCTCGGCAAGCCTAGCGCGGCCGGCCTCCTTCACGGGTCCAGGATATGAGTGCCAGACAGATGGGCTCCCTTTCTCCTACTGTATGCAACAGAAATTTCCAAACCACCTTCTCTATTCCAGGCACATTTGCAAAGCCATTCTAATACCTTTCAGGGCACAGAGGGGAAAGCCAAGGCAATTGGTTTTTCTTGTAAAATGTTTTTCAGTTACATGTATGTGAAAAACACCAAACACAGTTCATGCAGTCGTCCTTATCAATATGTAATCATCTCACCAATTTTCTTTGGAGAAGCGTCGATAAACCAGAATGAAATTCCACTTTCAGACCCAGAAGGATGGCTGCTGGGGGTGAGGAGAAATGGGAGGCCCTGCACACCGCTGGTGGGAATGTGAAAATGGAAAACAGTCCGGCAGATCCTTCAACAAGTTAAATAGTTAACATAGGATCCAGCCACTCTACTCCTCGGTTACCCAAGAGATGTGAACACAGACGTCCGCACAAAATCCTGTAAACAAATGATCAGGACAGTGTTATTCCTATGAGCCAAAAAGCAGAGATAACCCCGAGATCCATCCACTGGTGAGTAGAGGATGTGGTATATCCATCCAAGGGAACATTATCCAACCATGAAAAAGAACAAAGTACTGTATTTGCAACAATGTGGCCGTTAAAGATATTATGCTAAGTGAAAGAAGCCAAACATAAACGAGTCCATTTATAGGGAACACTGACATTAGACAAATTTCCAGAGACAGAAAGCAGATTGGTTTCTGGGGACTGGCGAAGACTACTACTGAGTGTATCTTCTTTGGGAGATACTGAAAATGTTCTGCAATTAGTGGTCCTGGCTGTATAACTTTCTGGATACACAAAAAACCACTCAATAAAATACTTTAAAGGGGTGAATTTTATGGTATGTGAATTATATCTCATTCTTTAGTTGCAAAATAAAAGGCAATTATCTTTTTTTAAATGGCCCACAGGCGGCCAGGGATTTAGCTCAGTGGTTCTGCTGCCTGCCTAGTAAGGCATAAGGACCCAAGTTCAATCCCCAGTACCAAAAAAAAAAAAAAAAAAAAA
>NW_022900924.1:44459303-44462869 GCF_012274545.1 Fukomys damarensis | reverse complement strand
CCCCAAAAAAAAAAAAAAAAAAAAAAAAAAAAAACAGGCCCATGGGAATGAGAAATGGTCAGGAAGTTGTGAGGAATTTCTGACACCCAAAGCTACAACATTCCCTTCTGTACAGCAAGGTATGTAAATCACCTTATATGACATCTCTAGGATATTGCTGGCCTATGTTATGCGTTTTGCCTTATAATTTCAACATGTAGCTGTAGAATTATATAGGCCTTAGTGCGGTAGATATAATACTACACAAAGTCATTCCTCAGATTCATGATTATAAAGTCTTCCACAAGAAACAAACCTCAGCACACAAACACCTCCAGTAGTTTTCTAAATGGCATAAAATGCCAACTGCATCTCAAAGAGCCTCTGGCTTTGGGACACACGCGTCTGGCCACGTCTTTCCCAGACTGTCATCACGCACGGAGGACTTCACTCCGAAAACACTGCCTGCTGCAGGGACAGGCTGGAGCATCCGCCCCAATCCCAGCATCACCTAGTTTTGTCATTATCATCAGGAGACAGTGAGCACCGAGGGGAAAACACTGGCCCAGGGTCTGGCCCAGCCCCATGCAGTCAGCAGCTCCCCACCAGCCCAGCAATTTCCTTACTTCCTCAAAATCCAGAGCTACATGCTCTTGAAGATCACTTCCAGGGGGTTGCAACCCAGTGACAATGTCTAGCTTCGTTCCTCCTCGCCTATAGGGAAGAAATCATTCTCTGTATAAACGTCACTTGCATACAGAAGGCGTGGTGTGAGGTGCTGAGGACACAGCATTTAAAAGATGTCATGGTCAGTGCCCTTCAGGATTTACTTTCTAGCAAGGGAGACAATTACTTCAATAATTATGTAAATACCATTGTGATGTTACCAAGGAAAAGGACCTGGAACTAGCAGGGTGTATAATGGGGGGCTCCCGTCATATTTCAGCTGAGCCCTGAAAGCTGATGGGGTGGCGGGTATTCCAGGCAGAAGGAAGGCAAGTATGGAGTGCTTGTGTGGGAGAAGCATTCAAATCACAAACAGAGTGAAGCAAGCCTCTTAGAACCACTCATTTAAAGAGTGTAGCTGCCTCCAGGCCCTGGGTGAGGGCCATGGCTGTCAGGATGGCCCTGCAAGGGGAGGGGCAAGACCAGAAACACATACTCCAAGACAGGAGTCCGGTCCTGAGGCTGGACCCACCCCTGGCTCGTTATTTCTGGTGCCAACCATGTGTCAGCATCACACATATGAAGTGTGACTGAAAAATATGGTGAATGTTCAAATATCTAAAAATTGATTACAAGTGTCTTTAGTTATGCTGTTGTGGCTGCCTCAATGTCCTGAATCAGTTCAAAACATTGATCTTTCAAGGTCATCTTGACTTTGGGGAAGACTCAGAAGTCACATGGTGCCAGACCTGGTGAATAAGGTAGGACTGTGATGTTTTCACAAGCCTGCCGTTCCATTGCACGGCACTCAGTGGCAGCAGTCACCGTGTTTTTTATCACACTTCCTAAAAACATTCATGAAAATGGACTTCCAGGACAGCTCCAGAAAAGTGACAATGACGGCAGAATGAGTATGCTCTGAGGGGGAGTCGTGGCAAGCTGTCTTTTACTGTAATGACTTTTAAAATCTAGCCACTCATTGTATATTTCAATCACACCTCACAGGTTCAGGTGGAAACACTTGATACAGTCACAGATGCAGGGAGATACAAGACAGAAGAGGAGGAAGACACAATTTTGCACCGCAGGGCTCTCTGAACAGCTCCAAGAACGGGATGGGGCATGAGGATGGGAAAGACTTGGAACAGGGAGAAATACCTGAACTGTGGGAACAAAATAAGCAGAGACACAGTGCACAGGCATGGGGTTCAGGATGAGGAGAAGGCAGAGGTTGGCAACAGTGTCCAGCGGGCTCAGGCTGCTACCTCTGATTCAGTAGGTGGACATGGCAATGCCAGTCTTCACAATGGGTTTGGAGACCTCATCAAACCCCAGATCTGCCCAGACTGGCCCTATAGTTAAAGGTGTTTGCCCTCCCCTTGCACTAGTTCCAAGTTTCTCAACTGCTAGAGTCCCAAGAACCACCCGAGGGCTGAGGATTTAGCTCAGTGGCACTGTGCCTGCCTTGTAAGGGAAAGGTCCTGAGTTCGATTCCTGATACAAGAACAAACAAACAAACAATCATTTGGGACAGGCAGCCTCATCTCCAGAGACTCTAGTTAGGTAAACAGGGATGAGACATAGGCCCAAACCTCAGCAAGAATCAAAGGCTCCTCCAGCCACCAGCTCTAGGACCAGGAGGATTCTTGGCCTCCTACAGGATATGATCCTGGACCAGTTGCCCCCTCTTGGTCACAGTGGGTGTCTTGGACTCATCTGTCCTGTGCATGGGGACAGAACCTCAATGCAATGGAGAGAAGCAGGAATGGAGAGCCATGGAATGTTGAGCACCGAATGGTCCCAGATCTAGGGACATTCTCAGGGATAGTGGCAGCTGAGTGGGCGAGTGCCCAGGAAGGAAGAGGGGACATTCTGAGCAAAGGGCACAGCTTGTATAAAGAAGCATTCAACACCTTTAAGCAAAAAGTGCAGAGTGGAGTAGAAGTGAAGCCAGAGGGTCAGGTTCACAACACCGCCCCACAAAGAAATCAGGACTTAAACTAGGCAGCAACAGAACCCTGCTGCAGAACCCTGAACCCTGTGGGGTCCCGGGTGAGCTGGGCTCAGATACAGGAAACACCGCTCTCTCCTCACTGCTCTTCACCTGCCAACATCAGTCTCCATGCTTTAAGGTCACTTACTCCTATCCAAAAGCAGATTCAGACCCCTTCTACACAACTGTCTTGTCAACCAGACGCAAGAAGCTGGTGCGGGAACCCAGTCGGGCAAGCAGTGGCGGGTGAGCGGGAAGGAGAGGTGGAAGCTGCCACCCAAGCAGGTTGGCCCAGCCCGGGACAAGGCAGCTGAATGTGCTGTTCTCAGGCCACATCAGTTCCTCTCTGGGTTTTCTCTTCCTAGAAGAACCTGCAGCTTCTCTAGGTGAGTTCAGGGCCCTTGAGGGCAGGGGAGGAAGGGCCACAGAGATGGAGACACGATATGGCCCCCACTGGGTTTGACCAGATCTGACTCAAACACTTCAAGCGTTACTGAGAAATGCCAGGGCAACTTGTATGCTCCCAGAGGCCTCACCAAGATCTTGAATTTACTCAAATGACCACTGGTGTCTTCACATGACTAGTTCCATCCTCCGCAAAGAACACAAAAAGAGGTGCAGACTGGAGGTGCTGTTAAACTCTGCAGGCTTGTAAAATAGGGGCGTGATGATTCTCCAGGGGAAGAGGGGAGCAAGGGGCTGGAGAAAGCCGCAGCCCCACTTCTGCACCACAGAGCCGTCTGGCTCGAGGACACACCCCCGGGCCAGGCCTCCAGCATGGTGTGAGCATACTCTCCGCGGGGAGGAGGAAGTCAGGCCCCAGACGTCTGAGGAAGGCAGTGCAGGGGAGGGCCCCGCCACCCCTAGCCCGGACAGCGGCGCGCACTGAGGCAACGGGATGGGGCGCGGGTCCCGGTTGCGGCCCGGC
>NW_022900924.1:44411067-44458632 GCF_012274545.1 Fukomys damarensis | reverse complement strand
CCGCGTAGCATGGAGCCAATCGCAGGCGCGGGGGGCGGAGCTAGCACGAGCTCCGCAGCCGCCGGGTCCTAAACTCACAAAGTTTAGCAGCCCGAAGGTCCGCCGCACCCGCTGGCTGGGGACCCCTGTTCCTAACCTGCCCAGCAAAATGCTGGATAGCTAAGCTGAGCTGTGGAGAAACTGCGAATCCCCAGCTCAGGACGACCTTCAGTTACCCTAAAGAAACGCTAGATCAAATAAAGGGAATAATTTTCTCTCTACATTTCCCCTCCTAATTTTGGACGGGCTTCACCTCTTGGAAACTAGCTCGGGTTGGAAATTTAAACTGGCAAGATTAAAATCAGAACAGTGCTAATACTTAGCAAAGAATAAACTTTGCCAAACTCATTTTTTTAAGTCGAAACAGCGAACATGTGCAAAAATATAGTTTAGCAACCACAGCTTTTCTGGATCATCTATAGTGTTAAACATCAAATCTCTAATAATTACATCTCCAAATAATAGAAAGAAATAATTCTGGAATTATGCCTGTAGGTCCCCTACATACATCAACAGGTGATTTTTCCTTACTCCACTTATTCTAGAATTTATTCAACAAATGCTTTATTTTTCAGACATAAGATCACCACCCTTGAAATTTATAAGAAATAAATAACACGACCACTTATATCACGCACCTAAGAAACTGATTTTATCTCCAAGTTTCAGTTTATTGCTCCCAGTTCTTTGCCCATAAAGAAAAAGTAATAACTGGAAACTACAACACTGGCGCAGTGGCACTCAGGGACACAGCAGGGAAAACATCAAGCCTCCCATGCTCAGATGGCATCCGGCCTTCCTGTAGAAAGGACAGTGTAAGAAGTGAGGGGGCCAGGGATTTAGCTCAATGTGCCACCGCCTGCTTGGCAAGCGCAAGGTCCTGAGTTCATCCCTCGTACAAAAAAAAAAAAAGTGTACCATGCCCCATGGTGATATATCCTACTTTCTAGGCTTAAAATAGATATTCTTGGGTGTATCATAACATGTCTAAGTACACAAGGAACTCTGGCAAGCAGAGTAACCCTACAGTTCAAAGTTGAACTTCGGCCAGGGGTGGTGGGGTACGCCCATAATTCCAGCCCTCGGGATGCTGAAGCAGGAGGATCGCCAAGAGTCCGAGGCCAGCCTAGGCTACACAGTAAATTCAAAGCTACCCTGAACTATATAGCAAGACCCTGTCTTAAAAAAAAAAAGTTTGAAATTTAGCTGGGTTTTCTGATTTATGATCAGGGATTAGGCAATTGTGCGTAATCTCCACATCAGCTGGGTAGATATCCAACTTCTCCAGCCTCAGAGTTTGATTTTCCTGTCATTGACTAGTCTCCAACCCCCCCCCAAGGCTCTGGGAGAGGTCCCCTCCTCAACCACTCCATGGTGGCCACCCACATACACCACCCCAGTCCTGACTTCTCCACAGTAAGGAGACCCCAAGAACAGGAGGTATTTTCTGCTGTTCTTTTTTAAAGCAACAACATCTCCAGTACCTAACACAATGCCTGACACATTAAGCCTCAAAAATGTACCACCCGGGGGCCAGGGATTTAGCACCGAATCTGCCTCACAAGTGCAATGTGCCGAGTTCAATCCCTGATACAAAAAGAAAAAAATAAAATAACAATAATATTCCCACCCATCAAACCAGCATTTTTTCACTTCAAGGAATTCATTCTAAGGAAATAATTAAGGATGTTCTAAAATATTTAGCCATGTGAGCTAAGTTTATGACAAGAAACTGAAACAAAACCATCATTAGTAAAGTGTTTAAACTAAAATAATGAAGTCATTTAAAAATGTATTCTATAAACTGCAAGTAGAAATATTTTTAAATAGAGGGAAAAGCCTACAGACTTAAGAGACATATTAGCTGACTGGATCTTATGACTTCTGATTTGAATAGTCTATTTTTGAAAATCACAGTTGAGACAATTGGGAAAAATCTATAAAAACTATGTTATCTTAATAGTTTCAAGAAATCAATTATTTGAGTTATCTTTTAAACAGTCACATGTAATGATACGCTAGTGAAATGTCTGGGATTTAGTTCAGAAAAAGGGAAAGGGGAAAACTGGCAGTTTAAATAAAACAATGTTAGCCATCAGCCTATGGCTACTGACACTAGTCTATCTGTGTATATGTTTGAAACATTTCACAAAATGCCTTCAATCCTATTGAGAAAAAGCAGGTAACAAACCTGCAGGTCCTCACAGTATAAGGCCATACCCACAGCTCTAGAAGGGTTGCAGGCCACGGAAGCAGCAGCTTCTCCCCAACATTCTCCAGTGCAGCCCCAGTGAGGAATGTGCTCTCTGACCTCCCTGTTCAAAGCAGGGGTCTCAGGTGGCTCGCTCTTTCCAATGAAGAACTGAACGATGAAGTCTAACTTTAAGTAGACACATGTGATCAGTGGGTACCATTTTGGACAACACAGGTGCATGTCAGATTTATGGACAATCCTCTCCCTTTTTATTTTATGCAACAAGGATAAGGCAGACTGCTTGGCTTTCCATTTAAAACATTTACTGACACTGATGTGCATCTCTTCTGCAGAGGACTCTTCAAGTGAAATGGAGTTGAATAAAGCAAGTTACATGAGAGTTTATGTATATGCTTTCAATTAACTTTTTAAGAAGGCAAAAAGCAGGCAACTCACTTTCAATTCTGATTTTCCAGCTCTCCATTCCTTCAGTCCCAATTCATACAGAAATGTTGTTTGTTTACTAAAAGCAAGGAGTATGAATGTATTGCCTAGACCAGGAACTTTAACATATATGTCAATCATAATGATAAAAAATTAGAGGAAGGGCCAAACAGAATAAAGCTTTCTACAGATTTTTGGTAATGAATTAGGAGCCAAAATAACTCTATGAACAAAAAGAAATAGTTTTTTTTTTTTTTTGGTACTGGGGATCGAACTCGGGTCCTTGCGCTTGCGAGGCAGGCCACCGAACCACTGAGCTAAATCCCTGGCCCAAGAAATAGTTTTTTTAAGGTTTTCTTGATTGAATTAATCATTAATAGGATAAATCTAAAGCGGCTGGAAAGGCATATGGCACTTTTCATGGGAGGAGAGGGTACTAGCTTCCCGCACATGCTAGGTGATCATTCTAATAATGAGCAACATCCCTAGCCCATTTGGGGTTGTTTTGTTTTGATATAGGGTCTTGCTAAGTTGCCCAGACTGGCCTCCCAAGTAGATGGGATTACAGGCATGTTATATAGTACTCTAAATACTTAACACATAAACACAGTGTTGTTCACAAGAAAGCAGAAGTCTGAGCATAAAAAATTGCCAGAGGTAAGATTTTTATTGACTTATTATTGTAATTTTTCAGCATACAAATTACTTAATCAAGTATAATATTTACAATTCTTACATAATATACATTTTAGAATAGCTATAACAATAATGTATGTACTTTGCTCCATTTACAGTGACAGACTAGGGTAAAACTACATTCATGAATTAGATACAAATCTTCTACATACTAATAAGTAAATGGAGTGTTGGTTATACATTCTTTAAAATATACCTTTTCACAGGTAGCAAGAAATATTACATGTAATAAGTCTTTATGACTGGAATGATCCAGGAATATCACAAAGGACAAGTATACACATACAGAAAAGTATCTCATTATTTCAAAAAGTTAACTGTTAGCCTTTGTGTAAAATAAATGGTGCCAACAATCTTTATATAATGTAGCAAGCTTTCCCTGTTGAAGATTAACACCCAGAATAGGGATTTGGGGGAGAGTGAGAAAAAGTAAATCTAGAAGACCAATGCAGAGAAAATTTCATTTCATCAAATGTTGCTTTGTCCCCAAATTATCAAATTTTAAGTGAATAAATTTATCTAAACAGAAAATGATGTTCATAACCCATCTTTATATACGTTAGGATTCAACAAAACTAAATCCAAGCCTCTTTTACCTCGTTCATTTGAAAGCATCAAGAAATCAGTAAATGCTTAATTCAAATTACCTTTATAATATTTTGCTTTCATTGATGTTTGCCATTACAAAAATGTAAATTTTCTTACAATCTGATGTCTTCAAACCCCAATCTATTCCTCAAAACCTTGAAACAAGGTCCTCTAGAATAGCTGGCATCTTCATTACGAAACACAAGGAAAGCTGGCAGTCATTATTAGATTTTGCTGCCTTACAGCATTTCATGATACAAGTAAAGTGCCTCTGACTTATAGTCAGTCAGATCTGGGTTCTGGTGTCAGCTCTGCCACCAACTGGCAAACTGAGGGACCACCTCTGTAAAACACGGGAGCACACTATGATCAAAAGGCAAAGATGAAGCTCTATGATCTCAGAATACTATGGTGAGAAGAGGTGAGATAAACTAATGTCAAAGTACATTTTAAATAGCAAAATACAGATGTTTTTGTTTTTTCACTTTGTTTCACCCACTCATTTCATTTTGTGAGAAGCCCTGAATCAAAAAGGGTAGTGACTATTACTCCAGTGCCCTTTCTACTAAATCACACACCTCAAAAGTCACTCTGGCCATAATTTCTATAAAAATATAAACTTTTTCCAGCTCATGTCAATGCTATCATCATACAGAAGAGTTAACTTGACAACGTAAGTGTGATCTAGAAAAGTCAGTTATTCCAAATGGGTAATATATTTACTCTTAAACACAATTTGGTTTATTGTGATCATATTTTACATGCATAAAATTACATTTTTAAAATACTATTAACATTGTTGTGAAGTTAAAATTTTGCAGACTGTAAAGGTCTAAAGTGTTTCCTAAAATGCACTTAAGAAAAACTAAAGTACATGTTACAAATTAAGCCTGTATGTTTGAGAAAGTAAATTTTAAAGTTCATGAAAATCTACAGTGAAAACCAGTGTAAGTTAGGCATAATGTAACACAGTCCATGGAAATTTCTGAATTTCTAAGGATTGTACTAAAAATAATTTTTTAAACCCTAAGAACCTAACACATGCAAATGTTATAATGAAGCATTGCAAATGATTGCTCAATTACCTCCAGTCTAATTCTAAAATGAAACTGTTTTATGAACTCTTCATAGTGCTACTATTCTTATTTTGACATTAATCCAATCTTCAAGTGAGTGGACTAAACATAATGAGCTAACCAAATAAAGATAAAGAATCAGAAACTACTATCATCAGGTCAGTTATAGGAAGAAAATAAAGGGCAATCACACAGACTAAAAAGCCCGAGAGTAAGATTAACATGGTTTTACTACAATTTCTCATGATGCACTGAATAATTCATGGCATAACAAAACTCAGATATGTTACACTATCCAAAAGCTACTAGCAGACACAGTGAAATTCACCTAAGAGCCAACCTACCTTGTGAGTATTAATTTAAAGTCTTGTGGTTTACTCCATCATTTCTGCCAAATTTAATCCAGGTGGGGTCTCGAGCACATTCAAGAAATAAAGCCAGTTATGTATTTTTGTATTACAGTCTCCCTGCAACATTAAAGATTTGGCTTTCTCTGAAAATACTCAATTCAAAACCATGACCACCTGTAGAGCACTTCAAGTACATCTCTGACCTTTAAATATAAGTAGACGCTAATTACTATCGCATTAACAACTCATGATTCAAACCAAGGAGGAAAGGAGGGCACAGTGAGTTCCCCTCATCACCACAGAGGTCCCAGAGGGGGTCTCAAGCACCAAGGACCAGGTCAAAAGGGAAGCCTGACAAAGGTCAGGAGCTTTAGGAGCAACATCTAGGATTAAAACAAGAGCAGACACTGTGTATAAAGGAAATGCGAGGCTTTCTTTTCTCTGTCTTCCTTCCCTCCCGTTTGTTTTAACACATTTGTCTTCCTTGAGATCTGTAGGTCAATTAATTTCAAAGTACAATCTAATAAAAGAAGTTACAAGTCAAACTTTTGCCTTTAAACTAAGTACTACAAAGCTAGGTGATCTGTGACTCACATAAAAACAGCAAAAATTTAATGTTTCTATTATGTTGCAATTAAAATATAATGCTCTGAAAATATTTCCTCAGAAATAACTCCAAACTACATTTTTATCTTTATTTAATACATAGTGACTATATTTACTAAGTAAGCCTTACATGCTTGCAATTTGACCAAATTATGGAACATTTTCTATGATGTGAATTTATTTCAATATAACTTCTTAGATTCTGATTTGGAGTTTAATCAACTTCTAAGATTCTACTTATTAGGGAAAAATGTATTATCTTTCTGATTAAATATCTCTTTTACAAGTTTAAAACCTTTTCTTTAGAAACTGAGTACCAATAACATCACTGACATCATTTCTAAGAGAATATTAAACCAACTGTTCACAACATCGAAAAGGAACCACAAGGCAAATTATGTAATTATTCTATATTCCTGATAAGACATGTCAAAAATGTAATCAGACTAGTTTGTAGTATATAAATGGTAAACAGGTATGTTCATAGTATCTTGGAACTCAAGGGTCTGTGATTCACGTCCCCAAATTCTAAAACTATATTCATAATATATAATTTAAAAGAATGTAGACTGTGTACAGTACAAAGGCTAAGTGTAGAAAAGAGTAAAAGGAATTTCCTGCTGTATATTTTAATATAATAAGAAAAACAGGCTTTTTTCTCTGTTATGCAAAGAGATTTTTCTTTCACCAGTAGCACTAGGAAAACTGTATCTTAAAAATAACAACTTTCAAATATAAAAAGCCCTACAAAGATTAATAAATCAATTTTCCTTTTGGAACTTACATTTTGGTTAAAGTATAATTTTGCAACGTAATCTTTGAAACACAGTTTTATTATACTGATAATTTGTTAAGGTTTTAGGAAATAAACCCAACAATAAGGAACTACAACTTTTGAACTGGGATCCTTTTGATGGTTGAAAAAAAAATTAAGAGCTCCTTTGCTTCATAAGATGGAATAAATCTGAAGGACTGAATTACTGTCTACTTGAACAGCCATGATGTGTCTGTTGAGTGCTGGTCGATAATCTAGTAAGCTATCATCTAAAGAGTAGAATGGTATTTCTGAGCAAATGGGGGAAAGCATATTCTCTAGTTCTAATAAGTAAATCTTACAGTGTATATATGATAGCTAGGTTACCAAGAAAAAAAATACACTACACCTATCTCTGAACGACCCAAAATCATCAGGGAAGCTAAAGAAAGACACATTCTTGAGACAGAAAAGGATAGCTGGCTCCCACTTGACATAGACATTTTTCACTGAATGATCCTGGGCATGATGCACAGGAAAATAATAGTATTATTGGCAAGAGAATAGTTTTTTTTTCCCTCTACACACTTAGCATCTTGGAAACCTAGAGGTGGCCCTAATCTAGATTCAACTTTTAGTTATTAAAAAAAATAGCCATTTAAAGAGGATTTATTTTTTTCCCTTTCAATAAAAGAGGTACTACAGTAGACTCTTCTTCCAACTATGAGAGGTCGTTTCAATTTATAAAACTATCAGTGAATGGGTATTTTCCCCAAGCTATGCAATATCTATCTACCAAAATTAAGCAAGTAGAATTATAAATGCAAAAGTTGTGAGTTTTCAGCTGCACACATTAGGAAGTCACCAGATTTCATATATTCTCCCTTCTTTAAAAATTCAGAATTTCTGTGAATCTTGCTGGAAACGATTTAGTTTCTCTGGATTATTGGATGCCATTTGTGAAAAATCACGGAAAATGTCCTGATAAGTTTCATCACCTGCATGAAAGTAAAATAAGGACACTTAAAATGTATACAAGTAAAGCATTAATAAAACAACATTCATTTTTATAAGTATTAACTATTTTTTATATCATTACATTATTTTGTTCAGATGATCATTTTTGGAAGAAAAAAGGCCAACTAAATATAAATGCAAGGAAAATATATAATGAAAGAAAAAAACTATACCTGAAAAAAGCACCTCAGATGCAGCCACAGAGGAAAGTTCAAAGTTAGAAAAGAGCAAGGATGCAGGTGTTTTAAAGCAAGATAAAGAAATAACATTTATTAACACACGAGAAATTAGTCATTCTAAATGAGGCATAGTAAACAAGACATTAACTAAAATTTTCCTTTGTTAAAGGCCAAAAGAAATTACCAAAGCCAAATACTAGTGTTCTTGATGGATGCAAGTTATTCACAAAACAAAATGATAATCAGATAGGAAAAACAACTTTCTTTTATAGGATTATCTTTTAATTAGAAGAAATTTAAATTAAAATAGCATACTCAAACTTTAAACTAATGCATCTAATTCACTGCTTACTACACATAAAATTTTTAAAGCCTAGAAAATGACTATAAAATCATAGTCATACATTGTCAAAAGTTGTTTTGTTTATTATAAGTCATATGAGCAAAAATTCTATAACCAGCCAGGGATTTAGCTCAGTGGTGCCATGCCTGCCTCACAAGCACAAGGTCCTGAGTTTGATTCCCTGATACTGGAAAAAAAAAATGCTACAACAAAATGGGAAAAAGCCACCTGTTAGAGAAATAAATATATGTATACATATAATATTCTTGAAGAGGTGTTCATTAAGATATTAACATTATATCAAATTAAATACTATTTTTTCTTGCCATAGGAAATTATATATACACATACAAATTAATGCCTCAGACAAAAGAATCTTATTTTCAAAATGAATAATTCATCATGTTTGCTTCCTGCTAAACATTAGCTTTATAGATTTTTAAGAAATCAACCCAACAATGAAGGACTTATAGATACACTTGGAATATTCTGTGCTCAAGATTTTGAGTATAAAATACTGTTTTGGATTATTATTGTTACAACCTGGTTTTGTACTTATTCACCATAAGATAACTTGCATCCATCTTCTAACAAACTCGTTGCTACAGGTGTTAATAGTGCAGTAAATTTTGTCACTTTTAAGGAGCAAGATTTTTGAGGCAACAGATGTCATACCAAAAGCTAGAGAATTAGAAAAATGTAGGAGAAGAGCTATTAAAAAGGCCTAACACCATAATCCAAGATTTTTAATAAAAAGATTTTAATACTTTTAATACTTAGTTCCCTTTAATATTTCACCTATATAAAAAGCAATTTATTAAAATCATATATAGTTTTCATTTTGCCCTGGAAATTTACTTATGGCCTGAAAAAAATCAGTTAAGCCTAATCAATCTACTTTAAAAAGAAAAAAGTAAGATTTATTAAAAACTAAAAGTTGATATATTGGAACTGATAAGACAATCCTATGATTTTTTTTTTTGAAGTTCATTTCCACATTAAAAGGCAAACTACGATCTATTCCCACTTTAGCCATTCTAAAACATATAAAATAAGAGAACCATAATAGCAATTAACAAACCATACAAAATATTTTAAATTTTTTTCTTATTTTTAGATGTTGAATTAAAATATGTAAAATATTTATTGTAAACATTATATTTTTAAAATACTATTTAAACTAGATAGTCTAGAATTTTACTCCCAAGAAAGTGTAAAGTGCAGATTATAATACAAAAATACCACACTGATTTTACCATTCAACACCAGAAGTAACTTAAAAGGCACGCATTATACATTCAAGAAGAATTAGGAAGAAGGATCTAGCAGATGCTAATGCCAAAGAGTTTACAGATAGCACCAGATGGACATTCTTAAGTATCACAACAGTACAATGGCAATATATGGCTTCTACAATTAGCAATGCATATTTGTATAAAAAGCTGTATTTTTTCTAGTTTTTGTTTTTCAATCATCTAGTACCTATTACACCAGTATGTTTGAATAGGTCCATTGTACCATGCAAAGCAAATCAGAAGACCTTTCATTTACTAAATTAAATGCTTCCTTGAAGGAAAGTGTTGGTGCCATAATAATCATTGGTTTCACTGACTGAATACATTTAAGGTCAACACAATACAAGAGACATTTCCATCTTCAAACACACAAAAAAACTTTCTAACATTCAGTTTCTAACAAAACATTAATGAATGCACTGTTAATACACTACCTTTCTTAGACCTCAAAATGTGTTGTCAAAAAGCAAATGTTACAAGAATAATAGTGACTAAGATATTTAGCATAGCTACCACAAGTTGAATTTCAATGTGATTATTCATTTGGAATTTTTCCCAAGGCAAATATAATTTGTCTACACTAGAACACATAAACAAAACCAGACTATGCCGTCCTAGAATGTTCGCAGAAAAACATTTTATAGTTTATTACAAATGATAAAAAACTGATTCCCCCAATATCTGTAATACTAAGCATATTCTTTAAATTACTTAACCACATTCCTTTTTTATTTTGGAAAGTAAGCTTTTATATGTGCCTGTACAGTTCTGAGGTTTTAAAACAGATTGCTTTGAGCCAGGTGTGGTGGCACACGCCTGTAATCCCAGCACTTGGGAGGCTCAGGCAGGAAGATCGCTGTGAGTTCAAGACCAGCCTGGGATACACGATGAGTTCCAGAGCAGTCTGAACTATATGGTAAGACCCTGTCTCAAAAAACCAAAAAAAGAAAAAATAAAAAAACCATAAATTTCTTTGTTTCCATTGATAATTAAAATTCATTTTCAAGTTTGGGATTCAGAATATCCATTGTAACTGCAGTTATAATGACTCAATTGTTTATTGACTCTGCTCTTGAAAAGAACTCTCTCAAACTGACGACCGCATATGAGACCTAGCCCAAAGTAATCATATGCATGACCCTGCCCCACTACGTTGCTAAGTTTCTTTCGACAACTCATGAGATCAGTGATCCCCAATCTTTGTCTGCTACACATTCATATAACCAGTACTAGTGCCCAGGCCAGTGATTCTCATCTGGCTAAGAACGTGCCAGCCATCAAGACAAGTCACAGAGCCAGAAGATGCTTCCTTGAGGGAAATTATTTTCTGACAGATTTCCAATAGCTGAGAGCAAGGTGTGCTGCTATTTCCCTCACCCACTCAGGCCTCCTAATAGTTCTGGGGGCTACCAAGGAGTGACACATTCTCCCTTCGGAAACTGTGTGTTCTTAAGGTTGCCTTTCAAAAATGGGAAGTCTCAGATTCTTGGATTGTAACAGAAGGTTCAGAAAATGAGGTTTACTAGAAATAGGTTTATGATTGCCACACATTATATCCGAATTTTTTAAATAGTAGACCTCCTCACTACCAAAAGACTTAAAATTCCTGTACTATAAACTGCCTAGAGTTCTGAGATTTTCTACTGGTAGGACACTTTGTATGGGGGGGGGGGACTAAAAAAAAACAATCAACCAGTCTCTGAAAGAAAAAGTATATAGTGATACAGTAAGCAGATGAAAAACAAAGAGCTACTGCCAAATACCTCTGCTCTCCAAAGACTCAGGAAGGAAAAGAGGAGAGCAAGCGTTGTGCCACGTCACCACATCACCTGTATAAGCATGTTTCAAATATTAGGACCTACAAAGGACTGAAGTAGAATTATTCTCAAGATAATCTGAAAATAGATTCTTTAAAAATCTCATTTTATTCTGATACACTCTTTCCAGAATCCTCACCTATTTTTTTAACCTCTAAACTGAAACTTGAGAATGGCAGAAAAGTTTGTTTCAAAATGAGGCTTTCTCAATTTTTCATTAAAATAAATCAGAAAAATTGGTATCTCTGTTGATTAACAAACGTTTATATACTTATAAATAAGCCTGCACATATGTAACAGTGAAAGAGACATCTGAGGGCTCTAAACAATGGCAGAAGAAAACCAAACAATTTGGGTGGAACTGGAAGTAGCAAGAACATCGAAGTTCTGTCCTTTCAAGCTTCCAACTCCAGAGAAGAGTCATCCACTAACCTTCTGACTAATCAGGTGGCTGAATCTCATCAGCAAACAACTTAAGGAAAGAGTGGCTGACCCAACATTTAAGTTTAAAATTTCAAGAAAAAAATTTGTTTAACTTAAACTCCTGAAGTTCACTGTTCTCACAAATGTCAGGTCACATCCTTTGATCAATGTTTATTTTTAAAGTGCTTAAACATAAAGGCCTCAAAAATGGCCTAGTAAAACTATCACTTAAGTATATCTGTTACAAAACTGTAACTTGTTTAAAATCTAACACTCAAGTGTAAAACAAATAGGTGAAATCCAGAGTTAACACTGGAGCTTCACCCATCACCAGCATTTGACATTGCAGAATATCATGAGTCAGTGGTACATGTGATCCATAGGATTAACATGGGATGCCCTAGATTAGAAGCACCTAGATCCAGTGCCTCTATGCTCAGTCCTTTCTTGCTCCCTATTAAATTAGGGCAAAAATAAGTAGTGAATACAGTCCTCTGAGAAAAAAAAATGCCCCATATTGATATTAAATATTGAGTTAAAGTAAATGGTTGAAGCTATCAGGAAGTACAGAAATTTACAACATATTTAAACAGAAAGAAGAGATGATATTACCAGGCCACCATAAAAATATTACCAATATTCATTTTAAAAAATCAAATATACTCATTGCAAACTGAATGCTCTAAAGTATTTTTATGAATATCTGAAATTTTTACTAATACGTATATGAATTTAAACAGATTAGTAATTCATATACTCAAAATCATGAAACTAGAGATCCCGTAGTTACTCTCTTCTCTGTGAAGAATGTCTAATCAGCATGTACTCGTCAAAGAGGAATCTGATCAGCAACACTTCTTTTCTTGACAACCTGACTCACAGGTAAAATGAGTCAAAATGAAACTTGAGGTGATCATGAGTTGAGATTCTCTAATAAAAGTAAGTGTACTTTGCCACCAGGTTCACAAAATTTTGTTCTAAATACTGCCACGTATCAAAACAGATAGTATACAAATGCTCGGGGCTAACAATAAAACAAGACCTTTTCCCTTCAACCTTTTAAATTAACTCTACTTCCCTTATGAACTTCTAAGCCTACTAGTAAATTTATATTTTACTTCTTCAATTCACTTTTAGATTGGAATACAAAACTCATCAATAAGCTTTTTCTTAGCATTTTTCATACTGAATATTTTATATTCCAAACATATAGTGGTTTTTTTCATTTAAGGTTTTCCCTGAACACATTTATAGAAATTCCCTGAATAACAAAAAGAAAATAATTTTGTTATATTAATTTGATAACTAAAAAGAATTCCAAAGAGAAAACAACTATTTTGCTGCTGTAAGTATATAAAGAATACTTTTATCATTCCACTCACTTCACTGGAATGTATATATGGAAGACATCTGTATAGGAGATAACGAAGTCAGCAGCCAGAGTTAAATACAGCAAGTAAATGTGTGCTGGAATAGGAACAGTTATGGATTTTTAAAGGCCCAGGATTAGCCACCCAAGAATTCTGGCAGTACAGAACATAGCTAACAACTCACAATTTACAAGTAGGTTATAAAAACTCTACAGAGTCATGTTAGTTGGCTAAAGAACTATGAATCTTCCAATTGTAAACTGATAAATTCCTGAATACATTTCTTATACTGCATTTCAGTATGGTTATTAGTGGAATATTGACCTGGCTGTCCATAAAGTCCTTCTGATTCCCGCATTTCTTCATTCATTCTTGCTAACCGTAACCTAAAATTAAATAAAAGGACTTTCAGATGAAGTTATATACATGAATGTTTATGAGTAATTATATAAGCAGATAATACATGTACTAATGCAATTTCGTCCCTTTAGCAGTATTTGTCACTGAAACAAGCTGGGTTTTAGTTTATCAGACCTAGAAATCTAAGGTACAAAAATAAGTATATCTTATCTTCATACAATTATCATGAAAACAGTACGTGTATTTCAGCTCTGTTTGGGCAGGATCCCTGCAACGCCTCTAGTAGTTTGCTTCCTTCACACTCCAGAGAATTCCTGGCTCCCGCAGAAACCTGTCAAATTTTAACTGCCGTATACTGAAATTATTGCTCCTACAGAATAGTTATAGCCTGTTCTTAGTTCACTTTGGCTCATTTTGAGTGAGAGAATTCCCCACATATAAATAGCATGCATTGCCTCTAAATACTGTAAATAAATTTTAATAGACAAGCATCACACAAAAATTATAATACATATAATGATACATACATACATATTGGTTATCAAGATGTTCCTAAGGTTATACATTGATTATTATTCTTTTTATGGATTTATTCTGGCAGTAGGTGACAAATATTTCTTTTCTTTTTCTCTTTACTAATTTTAAGCACATTTAAAAATAGGCAAATATCCCCTTTGGTACCCCTCTCCTACTCAGTACTGCTGACCACCAAATACCCACTGCCTTCCCAGCCTATGTTACACTTTTCTGCTGTCCTCTCTGGCAACTGCCACACCTGACATGGACTTCTCCTGTCTTTAAACTTCCATGACTCCCTCCAACTCCTCTCAACCGCTGTAAGAATTAACAATAGCTCCTTAAGCATTCTCTGTGTGTAAATTTTTAGAGAGGACACATAGTACAAAAATTCTTAAATGAAACTAATGAACTCACATAAAATAGAATGAGAATATTTAAAAATTTGGGAACAGATACAGGTGTTTTGTGAGACAGGCTGTGGCACCACTGAGATAAATCCCCAGTCTCCTAGTCTAATTTTTTGAAATCACTCTTTTCCTCCTATTCTAAATCTATAATGCCTTAGTAGTTTTAGATTTTCATAAAACAGCTTCCACAGTGACAATGATTCTTCTAGTGAGGAAAGAGTGCTTTGCCGTGTTGAATTTGGCAGGGCTCAGCAGGGGCAGCACACAGCATGTCCTGAATCTCAGTAACAGCTCAGATTTTCAGACAGTCATGGGAATTTCTCCTTGTGACTGAGAAGAAGTGTGAATGAGGCTGCTTCTCTACTAAAATGGGAGGTAAATCACTAGTTCTAAGCTTCACTTAACCCAGACGAGAATGAGGAAGTGACTCTGTACAAAATATTCTTCTGGTATCTGAAATACAGGTGATTGTCACATTTCTAGAATCCAAGGATAACAAACTACTTTGTTCCAAGTTTGCATATCAAGAGTCTTCTTCTTGCCAGCTATTGTTTTGGCTGAAGAAGACTGTCGTAGATTTGAGGCCAGCCTAAACAACTTAGCAAGACCCTGTCTCAAAATGAAAAACAAAGAGGGTCAGGGTTGAAGCTCAGTGGAAGAGTGCGTGCCCAACATGTGCACAGCTGAGTTCAATCACCAGTACCATCACAAAAAACAAATTTCTCTTAATAGCTCAAATTAGCTTTTATTCAAACATTCAAAACCATGAATTTTATCTTAATATTAATCAAGGGCCACACCTGCCTGACAAGCACAACATCCTGAGTTCGATTCCTAGTACCAAACAACAAAACAATAAAAACATTAATCAAGTGTTCATGTGAAAAAACTTTTTTAAAACAGATTCCTATCATTATTCAAAGGTAATGCAACTTCTTAAAAGTTACTAACATCAATGCAGCTGTCCTTCCTGCTTATAATCCTCTAAGCCTTGAGGCAGTAGATTTACTCGAACAGTCCTCAACCCCAACCCTAACAGTCTACTAAGAGTTAACTGTTTTAGAGAAGTCACTTCTACTGTCAGGAAATACAGAAGAATTGGCTAGGTTCAAAATTCTTGATATTAAGTTGCAACTCCACCACTTACTAATTTCTTAAACTGTGGTTTGGCCTCCTAAGCTAGAAAATAAGGATAGTAAGAAACAATATCTTCCTCACAGCGGTGTTATAAGAACCAAATCAGACCAGGCACTTAAAAGTGCTTACTACATTTATTGTACTTAGGGAAATACAAGGCTCACAGTAAATACCAACCAAGTCTAGAGTTCACACCTGAGAAAGAATTCCGGTTAACACAGTGCACAAGTAACATCTTGCATGGGAATAACAAAGTAGGAAGGACACACTTACAAGGTTACTATATCAGCATTGGCTGCTTCCACAGCTATGCTCAAAGGGTCCTTCCCTTCTTCGTCAGTGGCATGTTGATTGGCACCTCGCTTTAGGAATAAACATACCTGCCTGTTTAAGGGAACAATATTTTTGAGATATTGCCAACAAGAAGAAAATTAATATTGGCCCTAAAAAATTTAAAGCCCTACCTCATTTAAATGTTTTTGTTAGAAAATTCTTAGTTCATTCTAAAAAATAATGAACAGCAATTCAAATAATAAAAGTTTACAAATATCAGTATTTTACAAGACAAAGTATTTTCACTTATACTATTCTATATAATCTGGGACTGTATAGCATAGTGAGATACATAATTTATGGTCTCTTGCCTCAAAGAATATCATAAAAAGATATGCCAGGGATTTAGCTCAGTGTTTCAGTGGCCTGCCTTGCAAGTGCAAAGACCCGAGTTCAATCCCCACCAAAAAAAATAAAAATAAAAAAAAAATAAAAAAAAAAAAGATATACCCAGATACCAGAACACTTAACAGAAAGGTCACTCTAGGCCATAAAACAGGAAGGATTATGATAGTTTAAGAAGAAAATACAAAGAATAAGTTAAATTCCTTGCCAGTTTTAAGAACAGAAAAGTGTTGATGAGGTTATTGAAATGAATCTTTGTTGATAGAGAAAACAAGTCGAGAGAGAGAGAGGTTATTTAAGACAGGCAGACAGGCATGGTGGTGCACACCTGTAATCCCAGCACTCTGGGAGGCTGAAGTAGAATTCAACGCCAGCCTGGGCAACTTTGTGCCTTAGAGAGACGCTGTCTCAAAATAAAAAAATAAAAAGGGTGGAGGATGAATCACAATGTGAGGGCCATGGGTTCAATCCCTAGTACCACACACACACACACAAACACACACAAAGACAGAAATGCTATTAAAAGAAAAGAATTTAAAAAAGAATACCTTCTCACTTATCCAGGAAATAATAATTGGAAACACTGAAATGTTTCATTTAGGAAAAAATTTACTGTATTATCAGGGCATAATAGCCCACACCAATAGTCCCAGAATTGTGGGAGGCTGAGGCAGAAGGATCTCAAGTTCAAGTTCAGCCTGAACAACTTAGTAACTTAGCAGGACTCTGTCTCACAATAAAAAAATCTTTAAAGGACTGGGGATATAGCTCAGTGCAAAGGCTCTGAAGCAGTCTTCTTGCTATACTGTACAAATACTCATAATCTGAAGAAACAGAGCAAAAAACATTTTAATATGAAAGAATGGGTAGAGCCTATACAGGAAGAATTATAATAGTTCAATACCTAGTATCACAAATAGGTTAATAATTTTTAAAATAAAAAACAATAATCACCTATGATAATTTTTTTGTATAACACCTCTATTTCTACTTTATTTATACTATCCAATAGAAAGTCCATTTTCATAGCTTTACTGCTCTGTAAGTCTTAATACTGCTCTAGATATCACAATGTCAACTGCCTAAACTAAGAGTTTAGTTTGTAATTTGACCAGCTACACTAAACATTTAAGGTATAAATACACTTAGTTGTCTGACGAAATCATCACAATTTCAGTAAAAGAGAAAGTAGTAAAACTGAGCTATTTAATAAGTTAGGGTCAAAGTAAGCTCGGCAGTTTTCATATCTAAAAAACCATAGTTTTTTTAAATCAGTTTTTAATTTTCAAATTCCATCACTGACAATGTAAGTCATAGGGACACATCTTTTTATACACTATCTCATGACCTCAACCTGAAAAGGCAAAACATTATTTCAGAATGATTTTTTCAAATAAAATCTCTCCAAATATTTAAACACTATAATTACCCTGTGTGTCCTAAGACGGTGGCATGGTGCAGTGGTCCCCGCCCTCGGACGTCTCTTTGGTTCACATTAGCACCATTCTGGAGGAGGAACTCACATGTCACCAAAGAGCCCTTAAAGGGAAAAAGAGTAACAATTTATAAATGCAAACAACAAGAAGAGCAGTATATTTCTATTTAAAAACAGTATTTTTGTTTACTCAAAGAGCATTTCCATTTCATTTTCCTTCTAAAAATACCCCCAGAAAAGCAGAAAAATATTGTATTAGTTACTTCTCAAGAACCACTTCCAATAGGAATCCATTTACAGTTTATGATCTAGCAAAACATACTACAACTTTTATTATCAGAATTTTTTTCCATTGTAAAAAGAAAAGAAAAAGCTGAAACAAAGCGATGCTCAGCAATCACTATGAGGTACGCAGAGGCATCATTATTTTTCAGCATATCTTTTAAAGGAAAAAAACAGCAATAATACCAAAGCTGTGTTCAGAATTTATTATAACTTATATTTTACTACCAGTGAAAACCTTAATGCATAAATTCATACCCCTAGTACAGCCTGAATAAGTGGTGTTGCTTTGTTTTCCTCTGAATTAGCCCAGTTCACATCTGCACCATGAGCCAAAGCCTCAGCCATTTTTGGAAGATTTTTCTCATACGAAGCTCTATAAAGCTGAAGTCCTGGATTAAGATGTTTAGAGTCGGGAAACACAGAAGAATCTTGTTTTTCTCCTTCTGAACAGCAAACACAAATACATTAATAAAAATGAGCTCTTAGCAAGGAAAGGATGAATTGCTTAATAGGTGGAGTTTCAGTTCTGCAAGATAAAAAGAATTCTGTGGATAAATAGGGTAATGGTGGCATAATAAAATGAATATATACTTAATGCCACTGAACTGTACATTTAAAAATTGTTATAATGGTAAATTTTGTGTTAAATTAACTCTTAATAACGTATCACAATGTGAAAGTTGTGATGTAAGAGAAACCATTAATCTACCATAATAAGCTTATGGGAGATTTTCACATAGATATCTTGGTTCCTGTAATCACATCCCGAATACTCAACCTCCTCTTACAAAGACATCAACCAGTATGCTCCATCTTTTGTGCTCCTGCTTATGTTCAATGGCAAGGACAATTACTCTATTAAAACTGGCTGCATTCCTACAAGCCTAGACTGAACAGGAATCCAGAATCCTGGAAGAATTTTACTACTAGATCAAACTACTCTTCATTCTAAGGATGATCCACTACATTTGCATTTTGGCCTATAACTTGTTCAAACAATTTGAAGAATGTTTACTCCCCTGAGAATTCTGAAAGACTGAAATCACAGTAGAGAGAATGTAGGACTACAGCACTGAGAAGAAAAACTTAATAGCAAGGGAGATGACTGTCTCCCACCTGGTAAGATAGCCACAAGGAAAGATATAGAATGAAGACATAAAGTACATGTGGATTAAAAATAATCCTTCCTATAGGAAGACACTTAGAACACATCAGGAAGCTTGGAAGAATGTGCAACGAGTAGTGAACGTCCAAACTGTAAGAGAAATAGGTGCGTTTTCACTTAACAATATTACTCCCTCCTTAGTACCTTCTAAGTTTCCTTTAGAAACGATTTAATCAAGACCAGGTATTTACGCATGGATTTTTCAGCACAATGTACCAATTAACAGTGGATTTCATCAACTCACCAGGCTCATATAAACTACTGGCTGACACTGTGGACGGTAAAGATTCTCTTCCATCATCACAGCTTTGCTGGATCCCACTGTCATTACTTTTGACTATTTAAAAAAAAATTAGCCAGTGATTAAAGTTCATATCATCTGGAATATAATCTTGAACAACCAACAAGGTCTTAAAATGAGCTTTTACATGTCAACATGAACTCAGTCACCACCAGTGGACTATATTTAATACAATTTTAATCCTTCTGAACACTTATTGTGATATAAATCAATCACAAAGTCTGAAAATAAACTTTATTTTCAGAGTTGTAACACATCTCATTACTCCATAAAATGTCAGGGGTATTAAAAGCTTAATTTACAGTATGACTGTAAGTAATGTGTAATTCTGAGACAATGGGTAACATCTAGAGAAATGGCCACACCGCACAATGACCACTGGCACAAACTTGGAATGCTCCACAAGAGTAGTACTTACTACTACGCAGTTTTGAAGAAGTATCAAAGTAGGAGAAGAGTGAATCTAGCTCATCAGGACAGAAGAGAGACTCCCGCCTGGCCTCGTCGCTATTTACAGCAACCACTGGGGTCATGCAAGTTAGCAAAGCACAAAGCAGGCCATAAGAAGGGAAAAGGGCAGGAAAAAACGTTACTGGGAAAATTTTAGGAGGAAAAAATAGGAAGGAAATCAGGTAGTTAATCAGATACTCAGGGTTTTTTGGCATGATAGATTAATAATCCCCGTCTCCCCTATTTTAAGCAGTTTTATGTGAATTACCATGGTACTATTTAGATGCAAGTTTTGTTTTTTGTTTTTTGGGTTTTTTTTTGGTACCGGAGATCGAACTCAGGTCTTTGCGCTTGCAAGGCAGGCGGCAGAACCACTGAGCTAAATCCCCGGCCCTAGATGCAAGTGTTTTAAAGACAAAGAAATCTAGTTTCTCCTTAAAATATGTTGAAGGAATCAGGTTTATAGCATTTAAAAAAGTTTACAATGGTTATTAATTCAGAGATGAGGGAAATGACTTCAGCTCAAGACAATATTAACATTAAAAACAAGAAAGATGTAATACCTGAACTCTGGATAGATGCTCTGATTGGGTCACCTGGCCCAAGTTTAGAAATGCTCAGCCTCTTTTCTTCACAGCCTCTGGAGACAAACTTTTTTTCCTGCTCAGAAGGTGATGATGATATAGAATATTTATCCACAAATTTTCTCTCCACATATTTTGCTTTGATATAGGCCTCTTTCTCCTGTCTGGTATACATAAAAATGTCATGATGTTCTGCTTAATCCTTGGCATAGCTACTACTCAAAAGATTGAGTATACATTATACTCAATTATTATACATTGAATATTTTCAAGCAAAGTCATTGGATATGACACACTTAAAACAATGTGTGACATTATACAATATTTCTCTTCCAAATATTTAATGAACTGATTTCACTGTCAAATGAAATACAAATAATACAACCTAAATGAAAAGTGACACATATTAATATGGCACTTTGATTTTTAGTTTGTGTTCATTCATTTCTATATAAATTCCCTCACACTTTTTAAGAATGAAAAATATTACCAGGAAAACAATAAAAATATATAGAAATGAATTTTAATTTTGTTTATACTCAAAGAGATAATCACATAATACTGACAAACATAATTTTTCATAAGATAATTACCTTAAAACAATATAGCATTCCTAATTTATAGAGGAGAAAAAGATGTCACATTTTAAACTTTTGATTTATGATACAATCATCAAATACCATATCTGCTCTATAGTTTTTTTTTTGGGGGGGGTTGGTTTTTTGAGACAGGGTCTCACTATGTAGTTGAGACAGACCTGGAACTCACTATGTAGCCCAGGCTGGTCTTGAACTCACAGTGATCCTCCTGCCTCAGCCTCCCAAGTGCTGGGATTACAGGCATGCGCCACCACGCCTGGCTCTGCTCTATAGTTTTTATTACTTATAGCCTTTTAAACTGCTTAGGTCTTCAGCTAAAAGAGAAGGGTATTTTCAGGTTTTAAATATCTCAGTCGTTCTTTTACATATATAAGATTCTGATTTAAATTATACTGTCTTAGAAAAATTTTTGACAAAGGATTATGGCAAAAATGAAATCTGAATGCTAAAAATAAAAAAACGATGACTAAAAGTAGCACTGAGTACAAAAAGTATGTGTCTCCAAGGCACTGACTGACTGACTCCTGGCCACTTCGTAAATAAGCCTCGGTATATAAAACTGGGAATATAATCTCAGACACAGCAATTAAGTTCTCTCTTCTACTATAGCAACCTTTCATCCTCAATTCCTCAGTATCAAAATGCATGCATAAAGTATGTGATCAACAAATATTTGCTGAACTAAGTCCAACAATGTTAAATTATTTCATTATAGGCAGTAGGAACTCGATCCTTAGAAACTTTAAGGGACAGACTATATCTTCTGAATGCCTGCCACCAAAAGAACTTTAATCATCTACTGTAACGGCTAGGAATATTCACATTTCTAGGTAGAGTTTTAATTTTAAGATTCCTTCTCATCTGAAAACTATGATATGCTCAAAATACAATTAATCTATACAAGACAGAGATAGTCACATGTGAACAGAAGCAGACATTACTATTTTTAAACACTAGCTCAATGCTATATGTAGTTATAGTGAAATAAAAGCACTGCTGTATTCCTGATTAGAAAAAAAAAGGTAGCACATCAAGATGACTGGAATAGTACCTTTGTCCTGGTTGTGGTTTCTTGATTCCCATTTTTTCCACTTTAGCTTCATAAACACGATTTATAACATCATTTCCCAACTCACACATAAGCTGTTTGACAGAAAATAGAAAAGCGAGCTATATAAATTAGAAGTCTTTAAGATAAGCTAAAATACGAAAGTTCTTAAATCAACCTCTCATTCTACAAGGAAATTAAAAGTTAAAATGAGACAAGGAATGAGAGTAACACTATCATTTGGCCATTCTTCATCAGAGTACCTTCCCTAGAGCACTGCCACTCCTATACCAGATTCTATGTATATACACAGATACATGAAATCAACCTCTCTATCCACAATTACCATTATCTACATGCTCATGTTAGAACAAGATGTATGACAACAGAGCATAACCTATATACTTAGGTATAATTACTACTGGCCAGTCTTAGGAAAATAAGTTCAATGTCCATGCTTTTCAGTTTTCTCCTCACTTCCAAAGAAATATTCAAATCTGTCAAATGTACGACTTTATGGAAATTATTTTGGGGCTTTTTCCTCTCCTTTAAAGGAGCTCCTCCTTCCAATGTTAACGAATTCCTTGTTATACGTCCCAAAGCCTTTTAGGTTTTCCTCTTTATCTGTCCATTCATGGCTTTAATTTGGTTTGCACTTTCCTTGCCTCCTTAACACATTACACAACCTCATGGTGACCCATACTGCTTCCAGTTGTGCCCCGTTCCAGGCCTGACCCTACGCCAAACATGCTGCTTATGCCAAGATTCAGATTCCCCAAACCATTTTCCTGAACATTTTATCTGCATAAAAAGGACACTGAGTGTACACTGGGATGACACAATCGGCAGGTGCAGAGAACACAGTTAAGATGAGCTGGTGGGAAGGCAAAAGGCTTAGGGTAAGACGGCAAGATGAAAAACACAATCACAACAGGAGCAGAATCTGAGAAGGGCAGTCTAAGAAAGGGTACATTAGGCAGGCATGAGAAAAAGGTTTCCTTTTTCCTCCCGAGTCTGGGTCCTTTCAGAACCTCTTGACTTCTGAGACATCCTCGTCTTACCAGGGTATCCTGCCAGGGTATCCTTGCTTCTGCTGCACCTCTGTCCCCTTTCTCTCCCCTTCCTTCTCCCCACCCCTCCCTCTTTCTTTCTTTCTTTCCCTGACCCCAATGCACAAGTACTTCTTACATTATTTGCCATTTTTCAGGGGGTTTTGTTTTTATTACTGTGTTTAGGGGTGGGGCTCGTTTTGGTTTTCTTTGGGTTTTGCTTTTGCCAGTGCTGATGACTGAATCCAGAGCCTTCACATGCAAGGCCAAGTGCTCTGTCAGTGAACTACATCCCTCCTCAGCCCTACTTCCACTTTTACATATCACATTGTTTTCATTTTTACTTTATTTTATCTTATATTATTTTTGTGGTGCTAGAGATTGAATGCAGGGCTTCACACATGCTAGGAAGGTACTACACCACTGAACTACAGTCACAGCCCACATTTTTTATTTTTAAAATAAAGACACCAATTATATTCAGATAAGCCTTTCAAAAAATCATCTCACTGTCCTATAAGATAACAGACACAATACAAAATAAGAATTTGTAGCAACCAACCCCATTTACAAAAATTTATTGTAGAACAAAGGATAAACAGCAAAATGATGAGAGAAGAAAGGATTGCTTAACAACTGATACTCGGATAAGAATTTTGATCCAGGTGTAGCAGAGTATACCCACAGTCCCCACCTCAAGAGGCTGAGGCAGGAAGAGCACTTGAGCCCACAAGCTCAAGACCAACCTGGGCAATGTAATGAGACCCCATTTCAAAGAAATAAGTTAAAAAAAGAAAAAAGAATTCAGAAAAAATACCAAGACTTAGGGATATATTTTACATTATCCAACAAATAAATTCACACATACACCCTAATTAAAACTTATAAAATACTCTTATAAAATGAGGTAATTTCAAAAATTACCAAAAAAACCAAAATTTTATTAGGAAAAATAAATTAGGGGAATCACTATTTATTTTCCAAAATATTACATTTGCATACTATATTCAATCATTATCTTTAAACACTTTAAGATATTATAAAAAGATGAAATAAAAGTCTAAAAGACTATTTGGCAAAATATTAATAAGAGACAACTTTGAGCGAAGACGACAGTTACTGTTGGGATTTTTTTCTCTTTTTCTGTTGATTATTTTAAAATTTATCTTTGATATATGTTATTTTAATTTAAAAGTAAGGGTTTACAAATCTTACCTTAATTGCATCTAATTAGTCCTTTTTCCTGCACATACTTGCCTAAGGGAAAAGATTTCCCCATCTCCTCCCCTATAGTTCTAGAATAAATACCAAAGCCATCTTAATCTCAGTATTGCACCTCTGTCATGCCTCCAGTAATACCATCTGACTTCTGTTTCTTCCCAAGGAGTTCTCTTACTCTTCTACATTATTCATTGTCCTATTACAGCCTTGTAATTATAAACTTTAGATACTTTGAAGCTCTCTGACTTGTCTTAACTACAAGTAAGAGGGATAATTTGGCTTTCCTCTAGAAAGGCCTGACTCAAACTACTTCTTTTTAAGTATCCTCTCTGGGTGATGAACCTATGACACCTGTGTTACTGTGTAAAATATGAAGTATAAGCATACAAATATTTTACCTTTAAAAGTTCAGGCTCCCAGGTGTCTAAAGTTAAAGATCGTACTTTTGAAAAATGAACCCCAAGACTCCTATGTGGGGAGAAAAAAAGGACTGCATTATTCATTAATATAAAACTATCAAGTTTCTATTCTACTTGTATATTTATGCAAATTATTTTTCTCTTTTAAAGTAGTATAGGCTCTAATATAGCCATGAATATACATAAATAGGGCTAGATATTCTGATTAATAATGGATGAACAGAAGTTCTTGAAAGCACTTTATAAACCAGAACTTTAGCCACCTTATAAAAGGTACAAAGATACAATCTGGTAGTTAAATTAAAAAAATGAAGATTATTCTCTAACAAATGGAACACAATAATTCCCAATATGTGTTTATCTGACGGAAGCCTCTCCTCTGGGCAGGCCTACCTACCGGTGAATCCCAGAGCACTCGATACACAAGGTGATACCCAAGTTGATGCTGGCCCACCTCGGATCTGCCTGGCCACAGTCACAGCAGCTGGCATTGCCAGGGATACACTGGACCCGTTGCAGTGCACTTTCTCCCTTCAATAATTTCTCTTTTGACTCACTTCCAGAATCTAGACTTCCTGTTGATGGAGATGATTTCTTATCCAGCTTCTAAAAGAATTAAGAAATATTTAGTTTTGCTTATTAAAAGAAGACGACTGTGATATTATGCTGCATGCTGCATGTGCCAGACAAAAGCTTCCAATTCATAAATTAATGGTCTATAATGGGTGTAAGTCAGGCACTATACTAAGCACTGGAGATTAAAGAATAAGAAGATATAGGATCTTCTATTAATGAATGGACTTTTAGTCTAGTGAGAAAAAACATAAATATTTAAAATTATATATATATATATATGTGTGTGTGTGTGTGTGTGTGTGTGTGTATATATATATATATATATATATACACACACATATATAACCAATATAACAAACATGTGCAAAATAAGAAAGGCAGAGAGAAGGGAAACACTATTTTAACATGCAAGCAAACATGAGACTCTTAAGACTCAAGAATAAAATACTATTTTATACCACATTTTTCCAAGGTATGTAGTTAACTGTAAGCAGGCTATTTTAGTTATTACAGTGAATAAATTTTTAAAAGTATAACTTTACATAGTTAAATACTAAAACAGATCAGCTACATCATTTTAATTACAGAGCAAAATCAACAATAAAACACAAGATGCCTAAAATTTTAAGGGCTATTAGGTAAATGAGACCGATACGCAAAAAGTTAATTTTTAAGTATGCAACAAGATTTATACCACTAATAAAGAATATTTAAAAAGCATTTGTCTATACATGTCAATAATGACCAAATACAAAAATGTGGCTCACAAACTCAAAACAATTAAGATTGAGTCTATAAAGTCTCTAATTTAAAAGCATTCCAATCTTAGCAAACCAGTTTGTTAGCTTTGAATCATTAGAAATACAATTTGGCTCTTGTTTTGTCCTTTCTGGAAACTCAACTCCATAGCCATCAGACGGGACCAGCAAGTTTCAGAGATGACTGAGCTGCATGAGATATGTATCTACTCAAGGGCACAACCCTGTGCATGTTCCTGGATCCCACGCTGGGTAAGGATGTCTGCATAGGGAGGCAGTCCGGCAAGGGAAAGAGGAGCCTGAGTAGGGAGAGGAGGGCATGTAAGAAGGAGTACCAGGTACCTAGAGTGGTATGAGGGCTTGAGTGGGCTAAAAATAGTGGTGCACAGCTGGGAGGACAAAGTAGGGAGCAAGTGGCAGCAGAGACAGGATATTAGTTACATTCAGAGGGATCGATCGTAAAGTAAACAAATAAAGATAAATGGAGGCTGAATTTCTTACTGCAGAGAAAGGAATTATTGTAAGAAAGAGGAATACTAGAATAAATCCTGTTATAATGAATTAGAACCAAATTACCTCTAGGCACACTAATGGTTTATAATATAAACAGATAAAGCAAAATAGGTGTAAATGTATACACGCATATTATAAACCTTACCGTGGTTTCTAAATGTAATTCTCTACTAAAAGAAACTAGGGTTCTTTAGAGAAATGATTGACGTCGTGTCTAGTGAAGAGAAAGCACAAGAAAATGAATGTGAAACATCTTGTCACATTGAAAAGTAAAGACGTATTCAAAGATCAGCAGAGCCAAATCCCAAGTATGAAGAAGGTGCCACCTCCAAATACTTCGTTTTGAACACATTTATCCATCCTTCTTGCCATTTTCTGAAGCAATCTTTTACTCTAATAAGGTTTTTAAATTCAAACATTCACCATATTTTTTAATCACGCCTTATAATTTCCTGCCAAAGATTAATAAACTCACGAGTAAATGGCTGACAGCCCCACACTAAGGAACATTCTACACAACAGTATGTAACTATCAGGGTCAAGAAGGTCAAGGTAACACTGAGGAACAAGTCATGACTACGGGATTACACGACAATGAAATGCTACCTGTGCTCCTGAACTGAAGCTTTTTGCTGTAAAGAACATTACTGAGACAACTGTTAAACTTGAATGGCGTTTGGGAATTAAATGGTAGTAATTTATTGGGCTCATCTTTTAACTTGACAGCTATACCATGACTGTGCAGGTGGATGTCCCAGGTCATAAGAAAGGGTAATAATGGGTAATAGAGCATCATGTTGGCAATTCACTCTCAAGTAGGTTAGGGAGAGAAGGTTACTTGTATTGTACTTGGAACTTCATGTAAGTTTGAGATTATTTTTTTAAAAACTGTTTAAAGCAATATTTATCAGAACATGCTTGATAATGTGAAGTTATCTCACATGCAGTTGTCAAACAAGGAAAGGATGTCAGTATTATAATGCAGAAATCATGTTGGTTCATCCCCAATTCTTCTTTATGCACTAACATTTTTGCACCAAATTTGAGAAGCTACAAGCCAAGTATGCTAACACAGTGTAACCTTGGAAAGCCAATCCAAGGAACATAGCACTGAAAATCAAAGTGGAAGGAATGACTGCCTCACAAACAGATCTCAGGGTTCCTCAGCCTCACACTCTTAGTGTACTGCTCTCTACATACAAGAACATGAAAAGACTCAAAAGTTTATTCTCTAAGCAATAAAACAGTCTCTGGATGGGGTTCACATGGGTGAAGGGCAGGAGACTGAGTTAATATATACACACCAAATGCTAAGATGCCCAACACTTGCTTTCCTACCAGCCCCTCACCCCTATGTGGGAGATCATTGAGTTTCTCTGGGAAATCATACAGCCAAAAAGTCTCCAAAGATCCTGACTCAGGTGGCTGCACAACAAACAGTCCAGACTTGAGTGTAGCTTACAATCAACAAGGTCTCAAATATGTGTTCAGAAGTGCCAAGGGGTTTGTAGTAACTTGTATATTACCAGCCAAGGAAAACCTCTACCACAGTGATTCTCAAATTTGCTCGTTCATGGAAATCTCATAGGAAGCTTTTAAAAATACTGATGCCTAGTCCCCAATTCCATTCAATTCTCCTGGCTTAAGATCGAAGCGAGGAGACTTTTTAAGGCTCCATGTATTATTGTAAGTCGAGGTTAAGAATCACTCTAACTTTACATCCATGACAAAAGAACAAGTTTAGCTGAACAAACATTCAGTGAACAAAGAGGAACATTGGGAAACTGTGCTAACAGAACGGAAATACTCAACAGACGATTTTTTTTAGCTTATGAGAAGGATGGATGGGGGTGTGAGGGAGACTGAAGGGAAATGAGATGAAAAAATGTTAGGATTGTGAAGCGTTGTACACAAGTCCCTGCAAGAAATGTTATCATCATATACTAGACACATGAATAAATATATATCATCATCAAAAGAATAAACAAAATCAGGGCTGGGGATTTAGCTCAGTGGTTCCGCTGCCTGCCTTGCAAGCACAAGGACCTGAGTTTGATCCCTGGTACAAAACAAACAAACAAACAAACAAACAAACAAAAAAGGAATAAACAAAATCAGCAAACTCCTATTCAATTTTACCAAAAAAAGGAAAAAAAAAAAAAAAACCCAAACAAACAAAACCAGAGTACTATCGTTACAATTCTTAAAGTTAATTATCTCCAACCTAAAAATATGCCCAGCCAAACTACCAAATAAATGTGAGGCATAATAAAGGCATTGTTGGGCATGGCTCACTTTTGGGAAGATTCTGGAAGTTTTTCTTAAGACAAGGAGAAAGATTCAGGACACAGGAAAGAGCAGAATCTCCAAAACTGATTACATAAGGAAATCCTGACTATTAGCAATGGTGCAGGACTAGGGTGCAACTGATCTGGATTAGAGAAATGTGATTCAGGTGACAGATTTTTTTTAAGGGCTGTCTTCAAGATTGCCTCTGTCAAAGTTTCCACCATTTGTATCCCTTTGCTGCTGATGAAATTCCTGTTCTCCCCTTGATGCCTCACCTGCTTGGATCAAGTAAGCAGTCTCAGTTCCTGCTAAGGAAGAGTTCTGCTTTGAGGTACTGGGGGATACAAGTTGGCCATGATGAGTTTTGAAATACAACTCAGAGAGCATTCCATTTCCCTTACCATATTTCTATCCCTCAGCCCCCCAGAGGACCCAATAGCAGTGATTTCATTTCCAAAGGCTCACTCACAACCTTGCCTAAAAACCCAACCTAAGGTGGAAAACTACATATTAAATTTATCTTTTCCAAGGAGGCTTCAACTAAGAGACAGTATTATGCTTTTTGTTTTACTTTGTTTTTTTTCTTTCTTTCTTTCTTTTTAAAGACAGGGTCTCATTACGTAGTTCAGGCTGGCCTAAAACTCAAGGTGATCCTCCTACCTCAGCCTCCTGAGTGCTGGGATTACAGGCATGCACCACCATGACTGGCTGTTTTTGCTTTTTACTCAATTTTAATTTTGAAAACTTTTATGGTAATTATTTTCTTATTTCTTAATTAAAATAGTAAAATATTTTGGGGAAAAACACATCATCAGAAAGCCTTACTCCAATCTGGGATGTATATTTAAATATTAAAATAAAGATTCAAATATTGAAATAAAATGATGAGTAAAATCAAGAGAAATAAACAAGAGAAACAGATTTTCAAAACTCATTTCAATTATATAAAACATCTCCCATTAAAAAAGTTGTTATGATCATATAGTAATGCAACTAAAATTAAAAACTCCTGGCAACATATATCACTTGGTATTGATAGCACCTCTACTAACCTCCGAGTCATCACCCTTCTCTCTATAAGCAGTTGCAATACTGGTCTGAACAGCCTTAATCCACGCCTGCCGCAGCTTTTCAGAATCTGCCTGGAGCATGCAACTTCTAAAAGAAAATAACATATTGCTTTGTCAGACACTAAATTAACCAGAAAAAAAGCAAGCCCATTAGCTTCAATTTTTGCTTACTTTGATATTTAATAATTTTCTAGCAAAAAGTAATTTTCTATTGAAAACAAAGGTTTAATTTCATCTATCTTTAGGACAATGCATATTCAAGAAAAAAAAATCAGGATGCCAGTGAAACAAATTATCCCTTGAAAACTAATCTGCATATTAAAATTTTTAAATAAGCCCTTAAATTTATGATATGAACATAGCATTCTTTATTATTTATTTGTTTGTTTGTTTGTTTGTTTGTTTGTTTTTCTTGCAGTACTGGAGATTGAACCCAAGCCCTTCCATGTAGCTATGTCCCTAGCCACTTTTTCTTTGGAGGCAAACTCTTACTGTCACCAAGCTGCCCAGGCTGGGGTTGAATTTGTGATCTTCCTGCCTTAGCCTTGCAGAGTACTGAGATTTTATAAAACGATCATTCTCAAAGCAGTTCATCTGAATTATGATTTTGGTCCATCATTATAGCTGAACAATTTTTCACATGGGCACATAAATAATCTTTACAGAATTTAAAGAATATAATCCACCCAGGAAGTTATGTAAGTATATCTATAATATCAGTGGTCATAAATTATTAAAATTTATTTTTAAAATACATTTTTTGTTTAGCACAGATAATCAAAACTGCAAATTTCTCCATTCTAGAAATTTAAGACAAACTATAGAAATATAAAAGCAATTTTCAAATTCCTTAGAATACTTACTTCGTGGGAGAGACCACCTCAAAGCAGAATCGTCTTTCTATGTCTTCACAGTGCTTTACTGTGCAGAGCCTGAGATCTTCAACTACAACTGTAGGGTTATCCTGCAAAACGGACACAAAGTTTCCATATTTATCAACATAGGTTTTAAATATTACCAACTTTACTTAAAATTACAGAGAATGAATGGTCTAATTTTAAAGATTTATATTTTATTTTATTGCAGATATAGGTAGGGGTTACTGAACATGATTCTCAGTCTCATAAAATGATTAGTGAAATTGTTTTTACAAAGAGCTTGGTTAATGCTCCATACATAGTATATTCAATAGATGTTAGCTCCCTCTTAGTTTTCTTCCATATTCATTCAGATCCATTATTCTCTCCATCTCTATTCAAATATAACAACAGCTACACTTTCCTCCAAAGAGAACCCTTTAAAGAATCATGTTTTTAAACCGCAGCCAGGTGTGGTACACTCCTGTAATCCCAACAGTCGAGAGGCTCAAGTCTCTCGATTGTTCAGAGTTCAAGACCAGCCTAAAACTAAATAGGCAAGACCCTGTATCAAAACAAAACAAAACCCTCAAAGATGTTTATAAATCCTTTTAAAATGTCCTTTAAAAAGAGAAAGGTTCTACTACTTAATAACAATGCTAACTCAAAACCAAGTCTATCCCAGTAGAAGAAACCACAAACTACTTAAAGGATTTATAAGAAATAAACCTACTACAGGACCTAGTATGCAAAATTTCACATTATGCCATCTCAAGAGTTAAGTGGGTATTTACCATTCACAAAGATAAACTAAGTGAAAACTAAGTCATCAGTTCACAAATTTTTTTCTAACAATTTTTAATATTCTCAAATTATAAGTAACCCCAATTATAAAAATCTTTACCCTTAAAGTTCAGGAAAACAAACATGAATATTAATAAATTGAGGGGTATCTATTTAAATTACTTGAACGTACATTTCAGTGTCATTTTTAACCTCTCTCTATTATCCCTGTTGGTCCTAAAATGGTATTTCTTAAAAAGACACACTGTACTTTAGTCACAAGATAGTACTGTGGAATGGTGTCATGATTACTGTCACACAGAGAGAAACAGACTGAGAAACAACCCTGGGGCAGAGAAAATCCATTGCAAAGCTAAGATTGGAAATCGCTCTCCTTTTGAGGATCAAATGCTGATGCTTCCACTGAGGTCTTCATATGCATGTCCACACAGAAAACAAACCATGAAGACAGGAATTTGGCACATGAGCATTTCTGGAGTTCACTGTTTACTAAGACAGATAAAGAATAAATATTGGGAACTCACTGGGTTTTCATTTACTTAACAACAAAACACCTACCTTAAACTTTTTCTGGTAAACCAGCTGATTGTTCTGTATTGAAAACCAGCGTCTAAATAAAGATAAAATACATTATGTCTTCATAAACCTAATTTACTTCTGTTGTTGGTAGAAATGAAGTATTTGAGAAAGCATTCACAAATCAGGTTATGGTAATTATGTTGAGAAGTGTATTCTTATTTTGCTTTATGTAAACTAATAGTACTATGAAATAGCTACTAAAAATTAAGAACCAAGTATTTTAAAACCACAGATTAAGAAAATAAAATTACGGCCAGGTATTTAGCTCAGCGGTTCAGTGGCCTGCATTGCAAGCGCAAGGACCCGAGTTCAATCCCCGGTACCAAAAAATAAAAATAAAATAAATAAAATAAAATTAGTATATTTTGATTCATTTTGTATCATAAATTTATTTGCCTACAAAAGCTGTTATTTTTACATTATCATCAAATAATTCTTTTAAAATACAAATGTATCATTTTTTAGGTTCCCCAAAATAAATGAAACCTTTCCTTCAAAACAGTAACTTTTATTGCAAAGTTAAAGTTCATACTGTGAATAAAAACATCCATTTGTGTATAATTAAACATTAAGATAAGTGGTGCTTTATTTTCAATCTTTTGGTAGATAATTTAGCAAGTGCTTGATTTAATAAGCAAAACAAAAAATTAATCATTTTGAATTTTATCAAACAGGAAATAATCACCAAATAACTTGGCCTTACTTTCATATAAAATACTTCTAAGGAAAATAATCAAAGTTATTACAATAAATGATTCATTCACTCAACTGTATAATTCTGCTCATTGTTGTAAATCATTAGGAAAACAATTTATTTGCAATCTTCTTTAGAAGAAAAGGCTAAGCTGTATGTCATACTAATTACAACTTATTAAAACAATAAAGATCTAGACTCAGAAAGAAATAACAGCCAAAAGCCATTCATAAAAGGAAGCAAAACTTCTCATCAAGCATGAAAGGTAAAACAATGAGTCATTATTTTAAAATTAGTTTCATGTGAAATGATTTCATTACAAGTATTAGTTATTAATCTATTAGCAGATATTCTACCTTTTCGTTGATGCTAATACAAAGTACTAAAAATTATATTTGGTCTTTTAGAATTTCTATTCCTAACAATTTGGTTACTTCTCCAAAGCTAGGAGATCAATCATATTTAAGTCTTTTACTGGACTGTTAGGTTTTCTTGCCACTTAAAAATAAACATATAGATAAAACAAAGTGGGTTGCCACAAATCATCCAGAGGCACCCTAGAAAAGGAAGAACTTCTGGGTGTCTTTGCTTCGCAGAGACAGTTGTTAGAAATGTTAAACTCCCTACACGCAAACAAAATGGTGCAGCCCTGCCACATGGGATGACATGCAATGGATACAATCTCTGAAGTGATTAAAGGGTATCGTTTTTTCAAATCATTTGAAGGATGCTGAACTATATTAATAAGGATTCATAGATTTTGTATAGTGGCAAAAATATTACATGATTCGATGAAAACTATAGTTTTACTGAAAAATGGAAAAGCACCCATATGATCATGCTAACTTTTCATGCTTCTGAGGTCTTCAAAAAATAATTGCTTTTGACCTACTGCATCTCAGGATAATATTCTGTGAAAATAATAATAAAACACTAGATGAAAACTTAGGATTTTGTAAGAAATTATTCCCTCTGATGACTAAATTTATGCACCAAACGTATTTCTGAAGCCCACTTCCCCTACTTATCTGCTTCTGGGTAACATTCCCACATTATCAGTTTCTGTACTCTTGATAAAAACAACACAAATTCATCTTAATTGGATTCCTAATAAAGAAAAAGGTCACACAATAGACCATAGTTGGAAAACATATTTTAATTAAAAAGGTCTGTATGTCGTATGACACTATCTCCCCATGCTGCCATTAAACATAAAAAAAGCTAACTACACTCATCCAACATTGACCAACACTTTAATCAGGAAAGTAAAATGGAATGTAATTTTTAATTATAGAATAATCCTAGTTATTAACATTTCTAAGAAAGGGAAAAATGAGAAAAATAGATCATGGCCTGCAGAATATAGGGAAAAAGACTTAATATTTTAAGCCTTTAGTACTTGAAACTTCAAAGTACTAGAAAAAAAATACTTAGATCCAAAGACACAAACTTTACAAAGCATTGTGCTAACAATATTATACTATCCTGTACTCCACAAGATTAAGAAACTGAGCACAAAGCCAAAACATAAGGCAATTTCTAAAAAGGAGTATCTGTTGTTCACTAGGAAAAATAAAAATACCATTTTATATCTATCTCAACTTGAAGAGATTCAGTATATTTTAAACCAGAATATTAAATTCATTAAAAATATTATTAATTTTTATATGCAATGAAAGCTTCCAGATTACAAAATAGGGTAGGGAAGGAAATATACAGAGTCCACAAAAAAGAAAAGAAAAGTGTACACACTTCAGGAAAAAAAAATAGCACTTTATTTTTTTCAACAGATGGTATTAGTCTCATATGGAGGCCCCTAAAGGATGTCATATTTCGCACAAACCCATTACACTGCCCGCCCTTACAAAATTAACTGAAAATGCAAGTGCAGTAATCTCAATGACCAAGGTTACCCAAGCAGTAGTTTGCCGTACTAATAAATGTGTGGAAGCTCATGGCCACCACTTTGAGACTCTTGTAATTGTAGAGGCCAAAGGTAACTTGCATTAATCTCATCATGTCTCCGTAAGTTTAGTATTCAAATATTTATACAAGTTTTCCCTTCCCTGAAGTATGTATTAATTATTAGACAGACTGTGTGTACTATATAATCTTTTCCTATATTTAATCAGTAGTTCCAGAACTGCACTTGAACATGAGTAAGTAAAAGAATCTACAGAAACTTTACCACTAAAACTATAAAGTGATGGGTTCATGTACATATTCATAAAGATGCCATGTAGATTAACATTTATTAAAAGTTTAAATGTTCCTTTAGATTCAATTTGTTTCTCACAGTGAAGAAAATGTCAAAGCAAAGAAAATTTAGGAACTGACAATGTATTCTTTCAACATAATATGATTACCAAAGGTACTAATTCTACTTCCTTAAATTTTTTTAAAGATTGCTACATTTTCCTTGTTTAAAAAACAAAGTCATAAAGATATTTATAATCTGCATCATCTTTGAGTGATTATAAGCACATCAAATGTTCTTTTACAGATTGACAAGATGGGCAATTAAAAGGTGTAATTTCATTCCTCAAATGAAACTCTTATATTTTCTTCTCAATTTAAAATATAAAGAGACTCTATATCCATTGCAAGTAATCCCACAGAAATGCAGGTTAATTATGAGCTCTCTCGTGCCAAAGAGGAAACTGGAATAAGATGAGGATGAAGGGAAGGAAGCCATTTGGTACCTGATATGATCGGGCTTTTTCCTGTCATGTGAAAAAATGGGGCAGGATTAAAACATAAGGGAAAGGTGGTAAAAGAATGAAAAACGCAAATGTGCAAAACAAGCAGAGGACTAGCATGATACAAAAATAAAGCAAGAATCAAAGGAACAAGCTGAAGCTTATAACCTAACAGTCAAAAGTATCTGTTGCAATTTATTTACATATTATATATGTGCATTTGTAGAATTCATTTCAACTCAGGAAAATGAAATGCTAATATTCTGGGTACATTAAAAAACTTGCTGAAGTATTACCTTATGAAAAGTTCTAGCAGAAGACAGCATAGCCAGGCATACCTCTATTATTATTTTCTGCCTCTAAGGTCATGACTATAAAATATAACTAGCACCTTGTCACAATTAATAAGCTTGCTCAAAAAGAGAAATAATCACTGTAGGTATATAAACATACATCTAGGACAAAAACTTTTCATAAGGCAAGTGGGGTCACTAAGAATTTCAAAGGTGAGATATTAGCTGAATATGCCTCCCACCTTCACTACCCTATCTTCTTCAAATGATAGCAGAGCCTACATAATGAGTAGAATTCATCTTTAATCTATATATACTCATTTTTTTAAAAGCCAATAAAAGCAAAGCATTTATATCTATACCAGAAGCATACACTGTTTTTTTCAAAATTATGTAACATTTTATGCTTTAACTATTTTCTAGCACAATGACATCAGTTTTTATCAGCCTTTCCAAATTATCAGTAAATAAATTACCTTAACATTTACTTTGTGTTAATCATCTTTACTAAATTATGAAAAGCAAAAAATAAAACCAAGTTCTAACAGTCCATTAGTTTAAGCCTGAAGTGAAGCTGCCACACTGAAAAAATGACCTAATAAGAAAAAATTATTCAGCAGACCTCACGTGTCTTCAGAAAAATATATATAGTGAGCCCTTGTTATGTGTGAGAGGCTGGTCCCTGGACCCCAGCACTATCAAAATCGGTTATTTGCACATAATCTTCACATGTCCCCACATGTGCAGATGTAAATGTATATGTGCAGATGTGTATATACACACACACACACACACACACACATATTTACTTATAAAAATATGCACATTTTTTCTCTTTTTTTGTGGTAGTGGGGATTGAATCTGGGGCCTTCATACTGAGACACATCCCCAACCCTCTCCCCCTTTTTTGAGATAGGGTCTAAATCCCTAAGTTGCCTGGGCTAGGCTTGAATTTGCAATCTCCTGCCTCAGCCTCCCAGAGTGTGAGGTTACAGACAGGTACCACTAAGCCCAGCTTTTCCTTTTTTTTTTTTTTTTTTATTGTTTAAAGGATACAATGTCTTGCCAGGCTGGTCTCAAACAGCTACATATGAATGATTCTCCAACAGCTTCCAGAGTAGCTGGACTACAGGTACAGCCACTGTACTCTGCTCTCTCACATTTTTAAATCATCTCTAAATTACTCACAATGCTTAATATAATGTAAATGCTACATAAACAGCTGTTAGACTTCTTTGTTTAAGGAACAGAAACAAGAAAAAAGACCTATAGATTTCAGTATAATTTTTTCCTAAGTATTTCTGATCTGTGGTTGGTTGGAGTCACTGGTGTGAAATCCATCTATATGGGGGGGGCGATTTATTTAGCTGTTTATATATACATAATTTTGAGATATCACAAACTGGAAATCTGAAAACAACCAATCCATATAATAGAAAATTTTTCATTCCTTGTACTATGTGAATCGTATTACAGAAAATAGATCTGTTCAGCTAATTTCAGGTTATGCGCTGACTTTCAAAACAGACTTCTAATTTATGAAGCACGGGGTAAAGTCTTAAAACTATTTGGAAACTCCCAGTTATATTCACATATCCTTTAGGAAAGAAGTCTTTTTTAAAAGTTGACATTTCCAAATATAATGCCTTAATTCCATAAAAATACAGATAATGGAAAATGTAGGTTACATGATTATTACTTTACGGTGAGTGCCCCACCAAACTTTCCCTAAAAGTACCCAAACAATCTAGAAAAAACACTTAAGCAGGGTTAAGACATAAATACCACAAACAGTCTTATTCACAGGTCAGCAGAATACATTAAAGTAAGCTGGATGGAGCACTCATTAGAAAAGGAGGGCATATGCAGAGGCAAACATGAGTTAAAGGAAATTACTGGTAAATACTGCTTTAGATTGAAGAAATATAGATAGAATATGAAATTTTAATATTAAAAAACAGTAACATCTGTTACTCCAAAGCCTCATGAGCTCACAGGTGAGCCCCTGGAATATGGGTGGATCATGGGGATTTAGAGGTGGCTTGCTGGTATAGGAGGCAGTGTCTGGTCAGAAGAGGCGGGCCACTGGGGGCGTGGTCTGGAAGGATTTGTCTCTTCCCCATTCCTCTTTTTACTCTCTGCTTCCTGCCACTGCAGTGCTTTACCATAGCAGGCTGCTATACCAGTCTACCAGACCACCCTGCCTTAGAGCCAGGAGACTATGACCTAAAACCTTTACAAACTGTGAGCCAAAATAAATGTCTCTTCATTTAAATTGTGGGTATTGGGTATTTTGTCAATGAGGAAAGTACTGTAAGACAACAGTTAATAGAGTACTCTTATTTTTTCTCCTATTTTCATAATTCCTTACTGCTCTGGTTTAGATATGATTTGTATCCCAACAGTATATGGGTTGGAAACGTAGTCCTTGGTGCGACAGTGTTCTTTAAGAGCCTAGGTAGGTACTGAGGTCACTGAGGATGCAGCGTAGGAAAGGCATTCACGCTGGTCTCCCGGAGTCAGTCAGTTCCCAGGCAAGGAGACTTATAAACAGAGAAGCCTGGCCCCTTCCCATTCTCTTGCTTCCTGACTTACCACATGAGCTCTTCTAGACACACTTCTGCTGCTGTAATGACATCCACCATGAGGCCCGCACTAGAGGCCACACAATGTTGGATTTTTAGCCTCTAAACCTGTGAACTAAATAAATCTCTTTTCTGAACTTCCTTTCTAAAATTTCCTTTCTTTATTGAAAATTGGGGTATTGCACTGTTATTTTAGAATTAAAATGTTCCCCATGTGTTCAGAGGTGAGGCTTTTTGCAAGGCAAGTGAATAACGGGCACTGTATCATCAGTAGATTGATCCACTGATGAGTTCAAATTGAATGTGCTGTTGGGAAGCAGGGCCAGGTGGAATGAGGCAGGTCACTGGGAGCATGACCCAGAGTGTTCTTATAGCTGCTTCCTCCCCTTTCTCTCTCTGGTTTCAGGCTCCCATGAGGTAAGCAAATGTCCTCCATTATGACCTTCTACCATGAAGTTTCTGCCTCGAATCCAGGTGACCATGGACTGAATCCCCTGAACTATAACCAAAATAAATCTCTTCTTAAAGTTAAAGGTGTTGGGTATTGTGACCAGCAACAAGAAAGATAACTAATACAAACTGTAAGTTATGGTTCTGATCAACAACTCTCATCTCACTACGTACAAGTGGCATGTCTTTTTAAAAGCCTAATTTTCAAAGACAATCTCTTTTTCCTATTGCAGATGATAGAAACGTCTACAACTGAGGATTTAATAGTTATACCCAACTTGATTTTATTTATATTCAATATCTGTGATATTAATAGAATTCATAAAACAAAAAATAAAAAGTTCCATACTTAAAATGAAATTCATATTCTACTACGCTAAATAGTAGAACAATTTTCTACTAACACTGACTGTGCTTCATTTTGAAGTCTAAGATCATTTCTCATTGAAGCATTCCATTTTCTTCTTAACATAATGGTATGTTTCTATGCATTTATTTATATTTTCATTTTGGTAAACTTTAAGGAGGTTGTTTTGAAATCTGAAGGTTAAAATTCAATTCCAATATTACATCATAAAATTATACTGGTTGAGTAATCTTTATCATAAAGATTCACCAATCACACCAATATTTTTTTAATTTCCTGTTCTAGCTACAAAACTTGCCAGGAAAGCCTTAAAAGATTATTGTCTTAATTTTTAGAGGTTAGAAAACAATTTTAATTTTTCACTTATACTTTATAATAACTGGGAACATTATTTCTAACCAGGTTACTTAAGTTGGTCCTCCTATATTTGTTATTATTTTTAAAGTTCAAAACACCTAACTTGAAGAGATTTAATATCTAAGATAATCATTGTTTTTATTTTATATTCACCCTCGGGTAAAGAAAACTTATTTCAAATAAAACAATGTGCCATTTAAACATTCAACAATATCAAATGCTCAATAAATGAGACATTTGGAAATATTGCTGTTTTTCCTAATCTAAACTGAAAACTCAAAATAAGTGCATTAAGAACCTATTTCAATAAAGGATTGAGTGTTTCCATTTAAAATTACAAAAATATTTACTAACAAATTTACCAAGAAATTTCTATTTATCTTACTGTTTTTTTTTTTAAATACAAAACTAACCTCTATCATTAGACAAACTCATATTTTGTTCAAGTAATAAAATAAACATATTTCAGGGCCAGGGATTTAGCTCTGCAGTTCAGTGGCCTCCCTTACAAGCTCAAGGACCCGTCAGTTCAATCCCCGGTACAAAAAAAAAAAAAAAATTCAGCCAATATTATAATGCTAAATCAATCAGGATTTAAATACTTCTTTAATTTATTACAAAATTGTTCTGACTACATTTGTTTTGACAAAAGAGGTATCCCGCTGAATAAGGTTAATCACTGATTTGCAGAACAATGCTCCTGAGCCTTATAATTGTCTGAAATTATTTCCATTTATTATATTACTACAGAGAAAAATAAAATCAAACACTTCATGTATTCATTCTTAAAAGACATTTCGTGAATTTATATTTTGTAAAAAATTAGTTTATTAAAAATTCAATTTTTTTTGGTAGCGATCAAGTTTACAATAAAGGAGCAATCATTGTCATAACATCCCATTTGAAGGAAAATCCCATTTCCTTAATCCTAATAGAGTTATTACAAAGACCAGACTTTCAGGCTACCTTGATTATCAATTCATAAGTAAACACAAATAAAAACATACATAAACATCACATAGTGGAGGAACCAAAAGAAAAAGCTCACTTACTCTATTTATCAATTATATTCAACATATAATTTTTCTGCAATTTATTTTGCAATAAATGAGTGGCAGTCCATATCCAAAAGTCCAAATAGACTAACAATTATAGAAATTCTCTTTGCTTCTTCCTTTAACCCTTGCTTAAATTTTAGAATTAAGAATTACTGTCTTTATTTTTAACCTACTTCTAAGAGCAATCTTTTCCATGGACCCCAGGAATTTATACAGAATTTAGAGAATTAGGAAGAAGAGAGTTGCCAAATCAAGGGGAAAATCAGAAACTACATATTCAGAAGGAGAAGGACTAGTATGTAAACTATGTTACCTGTTCCATGTTTTGAAGGCATTGCTGGCTCGTTTGAACAGATATCCTTCCATGACTATGCCATTTGCAGCATCTACATTGTATTCTAACTTAGAATCATCACTGGAGAAATCCTAGACAAAATTACATATAGAAGTTTATGGCTTGACACATTTCCTAGAAAAATAAACTTAACCTAGGGAAACAGCTCAAAAGGAAGAAAGTCTTTTTATTAAGATGGTTATGAAAATTACATTCGTAAGAAATGGGGAGAGAGATAAATGATCAATATGGAAGTCTGCTTCAACATATTTAAGTATTTCAGCTTAGTGGACTATCATGCAATAATTATTATAGTGACGGTGTAAAAACATGATTATATGGAAAATATTATAAAACAAAATAAAAATATATATTGTATTAAAAGGAAAAATATGAAAACAAATACACAAAGAGAACAACCAAAGATTACATACAGTGTTATCTTTACAATGCTTTTCTTTTATGCTATTTTACGGTGATGTGATATTTTAATAGCATATGGATACAATGAATTGGGATTATTTGAATCTACACTATTTACTAAATATATTACTACCATAGTAGCTTTTTAAAGTTTTTTTTGTCTTTATTAAGTTTATTGGTACATTTTAGGTATACAATACAATTACATTCATCTTGTATCTTTACAAGACTTATTTTGGCTCTTATTTTTCCCCATTCCCCAGCCCTCCCTTCACCCCTTCCACCGTACCCTGTTTACAAAGACATTGTTTCCATGTTTTTCCTTTTCACATACTTTTTCTATTCCCTTTTTACTTTCCCCCCTACCCCTCCCACTTCCTCTATTCTTTTAGACCTTTTCTTCCTATTACACAATATCAATTATACATTTTGATCCTTATTTACACGTTTAGTTTTTCACACCAGATAAACTATTCAGTATTTACACACGTGTCTTCTTAATTTCACTTAAGAGTATGGCCTCAATATGCATTCACTTAGCTATAAATATCTCTAGTTTCCTGTTCTTTATGGCTAAGTAGTGCTCAATTTTACTTAAAAAAGAAAAAAAAAGCAAAACAAACACACACACACACACACACACACATCTTCTTTATCCAGTCTCCAGTTGATGGGCAATTGGGCTGTCTCCAAATTTTAGCTATTACAAACTGTGCTGCTATAAACATGGGTGAGCATATATATAGCTGTGGTATGATTCTTTTAATTATTATAGGAAGAGGGATAACTGCGTCAAATGGGACCTCTAATCCTACTTAATTGTGGTATCTCCATATTGATTTCCACAGTGGTTGCACCAGTCCACACTCCCACCAACAATAGAAAAGGGCTCCTATCTCCCTACAACCCCGCCAACGTTTGCTACTGGTTGATTTCTTGATAGCAGCCATTCTTTCTGAGGTGAGATGGAATCTCAGTGTTGTCTTCATCTGCATCTCTCAAATGACCAGTGATGTTGAACATTTTTTCATATATTTATCTGCTGCTTTTACTTTTTTTTTTTTTCCGAAAAATGTCTGTTCATGTCAGATGCCCATTTTTGAAATGGGTCTCTATATTTGGGGGGGTCTGATTTTTTTACGTTCTTTATATATTCTAGATAGAAGACCTTTATCTGAAGAACAGCTGGTAAAAAATTTTTCCCACATTGTGGTTGTCTCTTCACTCTGCTTCATTTCTCTGGCAGTGCAGAAACTTTCTAAAAAGATGAGATTCCAATTGTTGATTCTTGTGCTAGTTCCCATGCTACTGAGGATTTGTTACAGCATATTGCTGGATTTTGCTTCTTTATCCATTCTGCCAGTCTATTTCTTTTGATTGGTGAATTGAGGTCATTGACATTAATGGTTATAACTGATATGTACTGACTTACCATTGTCATGTTATTTTCCTGTTGTTGGTTCTTTTTTATTTTTCTCCCTCTCCCTTTAAATTCTTGCCTACCGGATTTGCTCTGTTGGGCCTCATGGAGTTGTGGCCTTCACTGTCTTTTTCTAGAATTTTTTTTTCAATTGTTTGGAATGTTGGGTTTTGTATTCATGAAGTTTCTCAGGTGTTGTTTGTCATGAAAGTATCTTATTTCTCCATGGTAGCTTTTTAATCTGAGTAGTAGCTCTATTATTTTTAAAAATCAGAAATAGTACAAAAGAACTGAATAATATTTTGTTGCAGTGGCTAAAATAAAATTTAGTTTTACAAAAGAGAAGGACCTTAAGACCACAGTTTAGTGTGGGCATGTTGAGACCACTTTTTTCTGAGAACTATGGAATTACTCATAGACATACTGTAGTCATTTAGGTCTATATTTGAATGAAATTTAAACTTTCAATATTCCTCCAAAGAGTCACAAAACTCAGAAATCAGTAACCCAATATTTAAAATACTTCCTATCAAAATTCCAAACCATTTTGAACAAAACTGCAAGATTATGGCTATCAAAGCAAACTAAATCTCTAAAAACCAGTCTTAGAACTGTCAAAGTGACTCTTGCACCAGTGAGTAAAATTAGAACGCTGCCTGTCTCGAGAAACATTTTGGCAGAGGCTGGATGAACTGCCTGCTGAGAATGCTGAGATGTGAGGGACCTGCCTTACAGGGAAGGCAGAGTGAGAATCACCCAGGGACCGTCCAAATCCAAACGTCTACTAAAATGTGAGAGGAAAACAGACTGAATTCAGAAATTTTTAAAAAATTTTACATCTTTGATATCTATTTCAAACTCTGACATAATATAAAATGTTCAAATGGAAGCTGAATGTATAAATGCATCTTCACATACTGTCCTATTTTTTCTTTGAAAAAGCATCAGAGAAACTTTTAATTACCTCATTTAAAATTTATTTGAGGCTATAATTTTTTTAACAGTGCTGGGGATCAAACCCAGGGCTTCAAAGCACACTATCGCTGAGATATGTCCCCATTGTGAACTACAGTTTATTTAATTAAGTGCACAAGAATAAATCAGCAGTAGGTAAAAATGACTTCTGTAACATTCTGGAGGTTTCACTGTGACATCACAGTTTTATTTAACAGGCCTTATTCTACACTTAAGACATAAAACAATGATGATAGGGAAGTAACTCAGTGGGAGAGTAGCTAGCATATACAAGGCCCTGGACTCGATCTCTAGCACTGCAAAACAATAAAATAAAATGAGATATAAAGTAAGACTTCCTTAATAACATCAAGAATCAACAAATATAACTACATCAAATTACAAAGCTTCTGCACAATGAAGGAAAACAATCAACAGTGAAGAGATGATCTACAGACTGGGAGAAAATGTTTGCTAACTACTAGCTATTCTGCTGATAAAGAAGTAATATCTAAAAAAAAACCAAAAAACGAAGAAGTAATATCTAGGACTCATAAAACTTAAACCAAAAAACTACATGGCCAAATCAATAACCGGGCAAAAACAGAATTATCAAGGGAAATACAAATGGCCAAAAATATCAACATTTTTAGCCTTTACAGGGATATAAATCAAAACTACACTGAGATTTCATCTAACCCCATTTAGTGTGACTGTCATTAAGAATGGAAAAAAAAAAGGCGGGGGATTAGGCTCAGCGGCATAGTGCCTACCTGGCAAGTGTGAGGTCCTGAGTTCGATCCCCAGTACCAAGTAAATAAACAAACAAACTGGCAAGGATGAGAAAGTCTTCTTACACTGTTTGTGGGATTATAAACTAGTACAACCGTTATGAAAATCAATATGCAGATTCCTCAAAAAACTAAAAATAGATACATACACCACACATTGGTATGTTCCCAAAAGAATTAAAGACAGCACACTATAGTGATACATGCGTGCATGCCCACGTTTGTAGTGGCACAATTTATAACAGCTAAGCTGTTCATTAATAGATGAACAAATAACAGAAATGTGGTATATAGACACGTTATAAAGAGGAACAAAATCATGTCATTTTTCAGGAAAATCAATGGAACTGGAGACCCTCATGTTAAGCAAAATAAGCCAGTTTCAGACAGTTAAATATCACGTTTCCCTTATATAAGCAATATAAAAACAAATTTAAAAAAAGGAGAAATGACAGAAACTAAACCTTTAGAGATATGCATGGGGAGCGGGGGCAAGAGAGAGGGGCGTAAAAGGGATGAAAATAATCAAAATACACTAAGCAAGTCACATTCTGTACCTCTAACAGGTACCAATTAAAAAGAAGAATCATCGATTTGGATCTTTCTAGAGCACTGCTGCACATTCTAGTTGTCATCATTTATTACAAAGTGAGTGTCAAAGGGGGGAAAATGAGACTTCCTTGACTGCGCAGTGCACTACAAGTGTTTCTCTATTTTTCAATTATATTTCTTGAGATGACTTAAATCTTCAACTTAGTCATCATTAATATCCATTAATACTTGGAGTATTTAAAATATGACAGATTAGGGCCAAGGATTTAGCTCAGCGGTTTGGTGGCCTGCCTCGCAAGCGCAAGGACCCGAGTTCGATCCCCCAGTACCAAACAAACAAAAAGACAGATTACAGTACTTAAATATTTAAAAATATTTTTAAATACTTAAAAATTTTAAGGCTACACATGGGCTTATTACAGTGTATAAAAGATTTTATCAACAATGCTGGATGAAACGCATTCCATCAGAATTTGACTGCAGTGATCTGACGACACATGAGGAAAGAACACTCTAAGGTAGTGATGGTGAACATTTAGAGCTTTCTGCTGCGACAAGCATCCCATAGGTTTGCCACTGCTCTGCGGCAAAAAGATAAATGAAAATTGGAAGGCAATGAGGTCAACAGAGCAAGGCATCCAGCTTTCACCTGGAGAGCCCGAGTCTTCATGTGGGCTCAAGGGATGGAAGGCTAAACCAAGGATGATCAAAGAAGCTTTTCTTGTGCAACTGCAAGCAAGACAAGAAAAACCACTATCACTTCCATTCAAGATTATGAAAAGGTCCTAGCCAACAAGACAGCAAAAAAAGGTAAAAGATTGGAAAGAAAGAAACAAACTATCATTATTTATGAATAAGACTTTGTACTCAGAATATCCAAAAGAATCCAGAGATACATCAGTATTAAAAAAGAACTAGCCTGGCAACTTAGCAGGGCTCTGTCTCAAAACACAAATGTTAAAAAGAACCAGGGATCTGGCTTAGCTGTACAGCAACTGCCTGGCGTGTTTGAGCCCCTGGGTTCAATCTCCAGTACCACACACATGCAAAAAGGACAAATCAAAACCACAATGAGCTGTCAATTATCTACCTACCACATGGGCAAAACTATACTTGTACAACAAGGTGGCAAGGAGCGACAGGGACTCGCAGAATGATGCCTGCCAGGAATGGAATATGTTCTGGAAAACAGTTTAGCATTAGCCACTAAGAATGAACACACACACGTTCTCTGAGGCAGCAGCTTCACTCATCGTATAAATCCACTGGAAGGGTGTACACGTATCAAGAGCATGGACACACATGCTCACAGCATCACTGCTTCTCGGCTGATCAATGTCAAACCCTTTACAAAATCTAAATAATTAGATGTACTTTCCCTTAAACTTCAGTTGATTGGATTTTTTTTTTTTTTTTTTTACCTGTAATGCAGCCTTATGTCAGCATTTAAGGGAAGAATAAAGAAAAGTATTCATAGTGAGCAAAAAAATATATTTTATTTAAAACAGTTGTGTATGGTTTAAAATCAAATAAACTAGTCCCATATTTAATAATTCACCAGTTTCAGACTTTCAGTGTAATACTAAATAAACTATGCACATAATAGGGAAAGATATTAAAAGATTTTAAAATTTAGTTTAAGTAAATATCACAAATTTCTATACATGTTGTAATCTCTTGTTTTAATTACAAATGATTCATCCCAATTTTTAAGTCTTTTCATGATGTCATTAAAACTACTTGCAAGACATCATATTGTATACCCTAAATAGACACAAATTTTATTTGCCAATTGAAAAAAATAAGTTTCTCAAAAGTTTATATTACTTAGATGAAAGAATATATGGAGTTATTATCATCTGACAATAACTAGGGAGTAACTAAAGATGGCCTGACAGAAAAATCTTTCCTTTCTTAAATACTATTTCTCTTTGAGCATGACTAATCCATCAATTAAATTTTTCTTACTTTTATTACTGATTTTGCTTTCATTTCTTTACCCATACACTTTCTATGTCAAATTTGGTCTACAAATATTTTAAATTCTAAATAAACAGGGCCAGGGATGTACCTTGGTGGCATAGAGCCTGCCTGGCAAGTGTGAGGCCCTGAGTTCAATTCCTGATACAGAAAAAAAAAATTCTAAATAAACCATAATATATGGGCATGGTGATGCATGCCTATAATCCTAGCACTTGGGAGGCTGAGACAGGAGGATTGCTAGGAGTTTGAGGCCAGCCTGGGTTACATAGTAAAATCAAGTCCCGTTTGAACTACACAGTGAGACTGTCTCA
>NW_022900924.1:44394228-44410839 GCF_012274545.1 Fukomys damarensis | reverse complement strand
AAAAAAAAAAAAAAAAAAAAAAAAAAAAAAAAAGAATAAATTTGAAATAAACCATAACAGAAGTTGATTTATCTACTAATAACAAGAGAAAAGATTTAAAGCAAACCAGAAAGCATCTTGTGATATATGTGTATTATTGCATTCAACCTCCAACTCTCTCCTTTTATTTTCAGATTACTGCAGAAAAGAATCACTAAGATAAAACAGCATTATGTTGAATCTCAGACATGTCACATTCAACTCTAGCAATAAAAACTAGTTTAATGATTTTCATTTTTTAAATTAATTTTTACAAATTAAGTTTAGCTATGCTTAGGCAATTTAACAAGCAGTGCAAATTTTAGCATCACAGGAAAGAAAACCAGTGCGTCCTTAGGGTGCCTGCCACTGGAAAGCCTAGAACACCGACATTAAGATTCATAAGCTGTCTCTGTCTCTGTCTCTCTCTCTCTCTCTCCCTCTCAGATTTTTAAAGGAGGCTGGAGGTATCCTAAATAAAACTATGAATAGTGTTTTAAATTCTAAGGGTCACTTTTAACTTAGTTATGTCCCTAAGAGAGTAAGATTTTATATAAACAGGAGAAAGTATGGCTCCCAAAATGCTTTGATTTGAAAGGATAATAAAATTCACACCTTAACATCTTAAAACTACTTTTCACAAAAAAGAGGAGGAATTTATCTATATTATGTTGTAATTAAAGCAACTCAAAGGATTTGTTCCTACACAGTGGTACCTTGTTTAAACCAATACTAATCAAGCAACTTCATAAAACAGAAATTAACTTTTCCCTTCATGTACCTTTTGTTGAATGGTGGAATGTTTTTGTTCCATCTCCCTTTTCTCCTTTGCTGCATCCACAACTAGTCGATCCAACTATAAAAGGGGGAAAAGATTAAACTGTAGACTTAAAAAACAAAGAAAAAAATGTAAGGTTGTCTTCCCAAACTATATTCTAATATATTACATAGAAAAACAAGCAATGTCATTCAAATGAAGTTTATCTAAATAGGCATTTTGGCTAAACCTTAAAATAGAAGTTTACATTTTTTTCTGGTATTGAGAAGGTCCATAACTCCTCTAGAGAAGAGGTTTCCAAAAACAGTCCTCGTGCCAAGCGTGCACAACAGGAGGCCTCATCTTGGGCACTGCATGATAACATGTTGGGTTCTTGAATAAGGAAATGACTAGCTTATCTCCTGCTGACACACTCAGCAATTTCTGGTTATTACAATCAAAATTATAAAGAAGAGACGCTAGTGATTTCCCAGTGTCCCCAAGGGCAAAATGTAGTGCAGCTGAGCTACTGCGGCCAACTCCCACAACCCCATAAATTCACACTAACAGACACTGCCCATCAGTCAAGATGTGTTAGGTTTACAAGTTGGCTTCCTAATGGTGCATGAAATAACTGACCAAATGAAATCACTTGAAGAAAGAGTAAAAATAAAAAAATAATCCTTTGCCTTGAGATGCCATTATCTCCTGAGTTACTCATACAATATCCCAAGTGACCACCTCCAACTAGGCCCTATTATCCACTAGGCACTACAGGCAGTATGGCTTATTAGGTATTTTTCAAGAGCCTGCAAACTTATTTGACATCTGAAGTATGTAAAACTGAAGTTAGTGTCTAAAAATAAACTTTTATTTCAACATGTCAAATGTAATTTCAATTCATATTTTTTTCAAAATTACACTGAATGTAAGATGAGAGTGCAAGCTAATATTTGGTATATGAGCAGTGCCTACAACCCAGGAAGGTCTTACTTCCTGAAAGTCTGGGTTAGACTCCTGTCTGTATGTTCCCACAATATCCTGTCTCTCTCCTGTATGGTGGGAAAGGCTAGCTGCTCCCAATATCTGTTTTCTTTTTCCAAAACAACAGAATTCTCAAATTCTATATGTCATATTCTGGCTCTAAGGCTGTATTTCCAGATTTCCTCACAGCAAGTGCAACCTTGACCATCACTGGCCACAGGGATGTACACAGAAGTGCCATGCACAATTTCCAGGAAATGTCCTTAAGGAAAGAGAATGTGTGTCCTTTCCCTTTCCTCCTGTCTGTTAGCTAGAATTTGAGAATGATGGCTAGAACTTGATTACCTATTATGATCCATGAGATAGAAGGAATTAAAACACAAAATAAGCTTGGGTCTCCATGAATCAAGTGACCACAATACCACATCTTTGCTTTTACATACAAAAAATAAACTTCTATCCTTTTTAACTACTAGTATTTTCATTTTTCTATCACTCACATACAAATCCAATCCCAAATGATATATACAGAACATTCAGCACAGAGATTAACATCTGGTGACTTGTTGGTTTCTTTCAATAGATTAAGTTCAACAGAAACAGGAAACAGATCTGTATGCTTCACAACATAAGCCCTGAACATCATACATAGCCCACATCATCTCAACACACACATCCTACACATAGACTCTGAAGAGTGAATCTCATTCCCATTCCAACCTTACCTTTCTCTCATTTCCCTAAACCATATTTTCATCATTAATCCCCTCTCCTCAAAAAGAAAACTGGCTGTTTTGTGCCCACGCCAGAATGCTACAAGGTTAGCCAGTAATCCCAGCACTGCAAGCCTGTAATCACAGCACTAGAGAAGCCGAGGCAGGAGGACCAGAGTTTGAGGCCAACTTAGGGCTACACAGTAAGTTCAAGGCCAGCCTGAACTGCAGAGTGAGACGGTTTCAAAAAAAAACAACAACAAAGTAAAAACAATAATCTTGGGAAAGACAACCACCTAAAAACCTTCACCATTAAATCAAGAAAGCTCATCGATGGATAAAAACAACGTCTCAGGGGCTGTGGGTGTAGCTCCCCGGTAGAGTTTGCCTGCCATGCACAAGGTGCAATTCCCAGCATCCCTCCACCAAAAAAAAAAGCTCCCAATCACACTGTATACTTCTGATTAGCTACAAAAAAATTTTCAGCAAAATGAAATAAAATGAAACTTCCTTGTAGTATAAGTTTAGTCCTAAAACATACACAAATACATAGAAAAAAAAGATACCTAAATGTAGTCTATGTGAAATGAAAGTTCCTAAAATTCTAAAATTTCATTATTCAAATAATAAAACAATTTTTGAAAATAAAGATGTATAAATCAAATGAAATGTAAACTAGGACAGTAAATCAATTATTGAAGTATAAAATATTTTTAAAATCTAGTTATATATATACAATGAAAATAGACAGTATATTTTTACATTCTCCTTTTTAGTACCACTCATACACAATCTGTAACATAAGGTTATTTTTACCTTTAATTTCATTTCTGATTATACATTAACCCACATGTAAATATGCTCCAGCACCCAACTTCTTTATGAAGTAAATGAAATGTGAAACCCCCAGTATGCTATATTTCTTTAAAAATATAAATATCAATGTATAGCATAGAATCAAGTTATATAGCTCAACATTACCTGTGCTCCAAGGTCTTTCATGTAGGGCCCAAGTTCACTAAACAGATCATATCCTTGATGAAAGAAGGCCAAATGGGCATACATAAAGGATAACATCTAGTAGGGAAAATCAAGATTGCCATTTTAAAATCTAACCCTAGACAAATATTAGGAAATATTTTTAAAAGCCCTCATCCTATTTAATGCTTAAATATTATTTCATAAGAGCCCATAATGTCAAACCTATTTAAAATTAAACTATGTCACTTTTCTTAGAAGCATTTCATAAATATTTGCAAATACAATGAGAATTTTATTTTAAAAGAAATTTCCCAATGGTGGTGAATTTTAACATGCCCCAAATTTGTAAGCTGTTTAGACTGTATGTAATTTTGTAAACAAAATTAATATAGCTATTTAAATAATGAAATTTTCAGGTTTCACTATCTTCCCAGGCACATTATTAACTATGTGTTCCTTTGAACTAAGCTCACTGGTAAACCTTAAGCAAATAAGACATAAAAAATAAAAGAAAAAACATATAGCTCTCAAAATAAAATAATCACAAATACATTACCTAAACTAACAAAATGCTCCTGTTGTTTCTCAAGATAACAAAATGAAATGAATCAACAGACTTTGCCAATTTAGAGATTTCTTTATATTCATTCCGCAAATCCAAAAATAACATCAAGGAATGTTTTTTCAAGGGTTTTCTGTATTTTACTTATTCATAAGAGAAAAGTCACCCTTACTTTATTAGTTAAGTTTTTACATGGGAAGGAATTATATAAATGTATAGTGCTGCAAGAATCATCTGACTTCAATGTTTTTAGTAATCTTACTATTTGTTTCATTCTCTGAACTCTAAAATTGGTCATAAGGTCCTTAATATTCAAGAACTCACCAAAGAAAATTTTGCTTCCAAAAGAAAAAAAAAACACTAAATAAAACCCAAGGATGAAAGGATAAAACTCATAAAAGGAAACTTTGATAATGGTTTGTGTGTATAATTTTTTTAAAAACACACTGCTTTTTTTTAATGGGGGGAGGAATAGGGCTACACTAAATGTAAAATATGCCTAAATATCAAAACATATTAGAGGCATATTAAAAAACAAATGATAAACTAGGAAAAAAATGGATGACAAAGAGTTAATATGTAAGTGATATAACAAATCAGTATGAAAAAATAAACACTCCAACAGAGTAAGAAACAAAAGGATAAGTATAGGATACTGATGTGACCTAAAAGAGGGCTGAAACTAACTTGTATTAATGAAATACAAAGCTAAATAATGAGATCACAATGTCTACCTGCCAATGGGGGAGGAGGGAAGCTGTAATACTCATTGTTGATAAAATATGAAGTATTTATTTACACACACTGTTAGTGGAAATATGGTATAAACCTTAAATTTCACAATATTTTAAAAAACCTTATTCACTATTTAAACCCTCTAAGTGATCCCTTGTCTTTAAATATATCCTAAGACAGACCGGGGATTTAGCTCAGCGGCACCACACCTGCCTCACAAGTACAAGGTCCTGAGTTCGATCCCCAATACCCACCCCAAAAAAATCTATCCTAAGACAATAATAATCATCTTATTCATTAAGATTATTACTACAATGCTAAGTTTTAATGTCGAAAACATGGAAATTACCTCAACATCCATTAATTGATAAAGATAATTTATGGTATATTCAAGGTCAGCAAATTATGACTTGCAAACTGTATCCAGCCCTACCACCTGTTTTTGGATGGCCTATGAGGTTAAAAATGGTTCTTATATTTCTAAATGATTAAAAGAAAATGAAAAGGACACATAAAATTCATGACAAGTGAACACTATATGAAATTGGAATTTCTATGATCATAAATGAAGTTTTACTAGAACACAGCCATGACCATTCATTTGCGTATTAGCTATGTCTGCTTTCTCATTAAAAGGGGACAGTTGAGTGAGTGCAACAGAGACCACATGGCCTGCAAAACCTACTATAATTATAAAATGTCTGCCCATTCCTACTACATTCACATGGTAGAATTCTACCTTGCCACAAAAGCCATCATTAAATATTATTGTCAACACATTACTGTTAATCTGGAAAACAAGCAGGGGATAAACATCATCTTTAAAAAACAGCAAATAAAATGTACTTTCCTGGTACAATACAACATAAATATAAACATAAAATTTACAAAAAAGCTAGGTGAGAACAATGATCTCAAGTAATTTAAATACATCCTTGCTAGGCATTTTGGTGCATGCCTGTAATCCCAGCACTAGAGAGGCTGAGGCAGGAGGATCTGTGAATTCAAAGCCTACACAGTGAGTTCAAGGCCAGCCTAAAATACATATGGAGATCCTGTCTCAAAAAAAATAAATAAATAAAAAATACAAAAACCAGCCTTTGGAGGGAAAAATAACTTCGGCAAATAAATTCAGAGGAAAAATTATTTTGAAGGCTCTCAGAAAGACCGCAAAACCACATTTCCCTGTTCACTTTCTTGTTACCTTTAAAATCCAAAGAACAAAAATCAAAACAAAAACAGGACAAATAAAAAATATATATCATTGTCACCATGGATAAAAGGCTCGGGAAAAATAACAGTGATCCTGAAATTTCACCCACTGGTTTTGGAACTGAATACCAGGGACCAAACCAAAATGCTGAAACATTATCAACCTTAAGGGTAAATTCTTCAAATGATCTACTCCTGTAAGTCCTCAATCTCGAGTTCAGTATTTTAAAAATTGAGAGGAAAGAGGTTGCACAGAAAATTTATAAAAGTGCAAATGAAAGTTCAAAATGTAAATGTAATAGGATTATATTTTTATAAATTTCAAAACAAATTCAGAAATATTCTCAGTTTTCACAACGGACACTTCCAGTTATTCACCAAACAGTACTGGGCATCTAGTATACAGCATCATCTTAGGATAAAATGAAAACAGAACAGCATCAAGTCTGGATTTATAGAGCCAGAAGTATGGATATTAATAGATAAGATACACATAAATAATTGTAACATAAAGGAGACATAATATAAGAAACTACTTTGATATGAGAAGTACAAATAAAGATAAAAAGGAAGTAATATCAATTATGAAGCCTGGAATATATATTTAGTAGATGTTCCTATAAATACTTAAATATGTATAGCTTCATATTAAAATATTTAAAACTTCATTTCAATAAATATCTTACTGATTTTAGGATTTCTGATCTCCTTTTTGATTGAAGAACATTAATCTGAGGGAAAATACACTTGATTAATCACCTATGCATCATTTTTAAAACTAATCCATAATATTGTAACATTTGCACATTCTAATAGTTCAATTCTTTTCTAAAAATGAAATAAAAACAAAACTCAAATTTTTCATCTTTTGACCCTCCTTTTGCAGTTAAAATAAACATACCAACAAACTGAACCATTTTTGAGCTCAGTAAAAAATTAGTCACTTAAGTTACAATATTGTAGTGATAATACTATTTTGACTTTTGAACTTCTGAGAATTCTGCCTTTTCTCCACCCTCCTTATTCTACTTGCACATCAAGGTTCAATGTATAGCCTCAGTGCAAATCCAAGTTCTCCTCACATCTCCCCTGGACTTTGCAGTAGTCTATGAACTACTCTCTCACATCCATTCCTACAGCCTGTGGTCCATTCTTACACAAGTACCATTACCTCTGACTTAAAACCTCCTTACTTCCTACCATGTTGAATAAGGCCTGTTACGATGAGGTACCTGCCTACCCCTCCAACCTAGTTTTCTATTACTTTCCTCCTTTCTGTACTGCAACCACTGCCAAGACTGTCCCCATCTCAAAGCCTTTGTTCTTGCTCTTCCATCTACATGGAAGGATGGCTGCCTTCATGAGTATGAGACTGTCTCCTACCAATCAGGTCTAATGCCATTTCCTTACAAAAGTCTAATGCAGTTCCTTACGTTGATTAGTACATAAAACTCTCTTTATTCAACCTTGTATTTTCTTATGGTCTTTTCCCAAGCTAAAGTATAAGTTCCACAAGATCAGTCTTTTTATTCTCAGCTTTAGTCCCCAAGCAGCACACAAACACTCAAAAAATATTTGTTAGAGCAATAGATCTTAAATATTTTAATTAGACTAAACTTAATGAAAGATCAGTAAATTAAGAGAACTGTTTTTTGGGATCCTCTGCCAACTCTAGAAATTCATGATAAACATTTTGTCTGTTTTTAAATGTCAGTTTAATTAAATAAAATGCTTATCTAAATCATTCACTTTTGTTAATATTTTCAGAAGATCACAGAGTATGTTTTGATATGTCCTTCCCACTGAATTTCCCACCTATTTTTTAAGATAATTTAAACCACTGACTAGAAAATAAAAAGAGACCAATAGATGGTTAAATAACCTTTCTCCAATAAGCATTCTACATGTGTTTCTCAAGATATTGGTGGGTTAAGAAGCTATCTTAGAACTGCCAGATGAAGACCAAAGAAGTAGGTAATTTATCAGGTGTAAGTTTGAAAATAAGGAGTATTTTAGCTAACCCTTCTCATATACAAAATTCATAACATGTAAGTCATTCACTCTTTGAAAATATACTTACTACATGTATTTTTTCCAACCACAAAACTACAAGCTAGGGACACAATCGAGGAATAGAAAATGCATAAATACATGTTTACAGTAAATGTGGTCAGTGATCTAACTGCAATGCATATGAAAATATTATGGCAACACAGAGAGCAAATCTGACCACAGGTATGAATCAGAGATAGGCCGGAAAAGCAGTACAAAAAAGGCCATGTTTACAAGAATATCCCACTAATATTCTAGTTGAGAAGCAGCAAGACTGGTTTAGGACAGCAGCAAGGGGAGGAAAAAACATATTTATGAGGTATATAAGAGAAATTTCTAAGATGTTTTGGTGGCTATCACCAATTTTGAACTTCTATGAGAATAAGTGGGTGATGTCATATAGTTAGCAAAGGCTAAGAGAGAAAGAAAAGCCATTTTGGAAGATGACAGATCTCAGTTTTAGACACTAAAGGTGGCATTTCCGTGCAAAATGGATTTTGTCATTTATGACATTTAGGTAGCAAGTGAAGCACAGGACATGATGAGACTGTCCGAGAGTAATAAAGAAGAGAATCAAAGATGGAATCCTTAAAAGGAGACTAAAAAGGCAGGCAGACAAAGGAAAAAGTTCAAGGCAGAAACCAGAAAGAAGCAAGAGAACCTAAAGGTGGGTTTCAGATAAATCAAGATAAAAAATATATTTCAAGAAGTAGAGTGTGACCTACCACTTCAGTGAATGAGAATAGTCACATAGGTTAAAAACTAAAATACATGTAATGAATAAGACCTGTGCATAGCCATGTCAGTAAAGGGTGCTGGAAAGGCAGGGGAATTATTTGCCGCAGGAAGGAGCACTGACGGCAGGCAGAAAACAACCATGAAGGGAACAGACTGCAATTTTAACAATTTAACTTCTCACAGGAACTCAGAGAAAACAAAGTTCATTTTAGACTATTTTGCAATTATGCAAAGTCATTTTTTTAATCACTCATCATTTTTTATCACTAATTTGTGTATACTTTTGTTTTTCTTTTTAAGAAATAACCTGTGATCACTATGAAGTAAACCACCGCTGAGGTCACTGCTGTTTGTAACAGGAGATCTGGGCAAGATAATTCCCTAAGCTTTAAACCTTTCAAACTTTCGACTCCATGATGTACAGAGAGACATAGTGTACTTGTGAAATAATATATTATGCTGTTACTTTTCATGTGTCTCAAGTTCCTTTGAAGACCTATCACATTCAAACTGGTCTCCATTATTCACAGGTCAAGAAGATCACTTAGCACCTTACCAAACCCAGATCACTAGCTTTTCTGTTTGTCTGGTTTGGTTTTGGTTTTTTGAGGAGCTGGGGATGGAACCCAAGCCTCACACACGGTAGGCAAGTGCTTGATCACTGAGTTATATCCCTCAAATCCAGATCTTTAGCTTTGAAAATGCACACCTGATGAAAAAAAGGAAAACACTATTCTAGAAATATTTTTCATTGAGTGATACAATAAGTCTCAATATCACCAAGAATCTAAAGAAATAAGTAGAAATGTGGTAAACAATGTATATATAAGGATGTTATTATCACAAACATTTATTTAAAGTCATAGTTTTACTAGTCCAGTAAAAACTGACAACACCCTATAAGTCTGACAAATATCAATTGGGAGCTACATAAAATAAAATATGTACAGTTATTTTTAAAATGCCTTCTAAAAATATTAAAAAATGTGGGAAGCTTTAAGAGAAAAGAGGAAGAAATCTGAACTAAAGGCACACATGGAGCATGTACATACACAAAAACACACACAGATAGGTGACATTTTTCCAGAAAAGATCATGTTTCAATTTTAAACTCAAAGAAATTGGATTATTTACAGTGCAATCACTCAAAAGTAACACCCTACTCAGCAAAGCACTGTTTGAAATCATAATAAAATATCTACCTGAAGTACATAGTCAAGGGCTATGTGTCGAAAACATTTTCTTGTTGCTGTCAGAATGTTTGTGGCTTCTTCAACTTCGTGCTGTTTGTTTCTTTGTACTTGAGCATTTTTTACTAATGCATTTTCTTTCTCTTCACTGACTTTTTCAAATTGCTTCTTGGCATCTTTGAATTTTCTAAGATCTCTAAAAAACAAAAACAGTGAAACTTTCTTGTTTAAAAACTCTGGCAATCATTAACTGGTTGAAATAAGAGAATAACAATAGTTATAACATTGTATGTTATTATCTTCAAAGTAGTTAATGAGTACAAGACATATACCAAAAAGATCTTACTCTTTAACAAAGTTCTGAAGCTGTGCCTTAATTGATCTCTGAGTTTGGTCAAACAGGATCTAAAATATAAAATGTAACATTGAGTGATTAGAAAAGTAAACAAAGATAATCACTTTCTTGTACTTCTATACATACCAAAACCCTTCATCAATACTCCAATTCTCATAACATCTATATTTCTTCTTCTTGAATACTAGCAAAAAAGCATTTTAAAAACAACCTGAAACCAGTTGTAAGCCAATTTCACCTGATTCAAAAATAAACCTGCTAACAAAGGAAAATGAATCTGTTTTAATATTTAAATAGACCACTGAAACTGTGAAGCAACCCATCTCCTTATTTCCAATCCAGGCTTCAGGAGAACCTTAAAAGAGAACACAAATCCCACTCCATGTACTGCCGAGTCTTACTCCATCAGATGGGAGCACCTCAGATGAAAACTACTCAGAATGCCTGATAGGTTAGGTGGAGGTTTGCAACCTGATAAATCTTGGGAGCTTAAATACCGCACATTCTGACTTCCTTTAAGTTAAAGGACAGCTAGGATTAGAGACAAGAATAAAATCTTATTCCTTAGGATGATATTTTGCCCTACTTAAATGATGCCCCATATCAATGGCTCTCTATACAGTCAATTCCATAGGACTTGTCACCAAAATTTCAAGTACTATCATAATTTATAAATTACTTCATTCAGAGTTTAAAACAGAGATGCCTGAGAACAAAAGTGAATATTCAAATAACAACAAAAATCTTGTATCCCTCTAATTAGAAACAGCACCATGCTGGGCATGGTAATGCACACCTATAATTCCAGCTACTCAGGAGGCTGAGGCAGAGGATAGAAAGCTTGAGCCCAGCCTGAGCAACTTAGTGAGACCCTGTCTCAAAATAAACAAAAATACCTGGGGATGTAGCTCAGTGATAGAGCTTTTGCCTAGCATCTATACGGTGCTGGATTCAATTCCAAGGGGAGGAGAGAGGAAGGGAAGGGAGGGAGAATTTGATCACTTTAGTAGAATTGAACAAAAAGAATCTAGATATTAAACATTGCGTAAAGCTAAAGCTACACTAGTAATCCTACTCTTAGTAGGAGTTCATACAAGTACCTGTATACAAATGTTTATAGCAACTTTATTCCTAGTCGCCAAAAATGGAAACAAAACAAATATCCTTGAATCATGGAATGGAGAGGCAAACTCAGACAATGGAATACTCAGTAATAAAAAGGAATAAGTACAAATACATACAACAGAGGTGAATCTAAGTGCATATGCCAGGTAAAATAAGTTGTAGTCAAAGGGCTACAAAAGCTGTACAAGTTGTATGACATTTACGAAAAGGCAAAACCATAAGAACAGAAAACAAGTCAGCAAGTTCCAGTGGCAGGAGGAAAAGTGAACTAATGAAGGCCAAAAAAGGACAAGTGAGAGTGTCCTGAGATTGGGTACAACTGCTGAGCATCTTGATTGAGGAGACTTGAACATATGTATTTGCTGAAACCTAGAGAGTCATGCACCACAAGAAATCAATTCTGTTACATTTAAATGTAAAAATAACTTTAAAAATATTAAGAACAAGAGCATACATAAAGATCAGCACATCTTTTAATGAATGAAGAAAACACAACCAACATGATTACCTTAGTTGACTGAAAGAACAGCTATAGAAATACAAACCCCTTAGCAGGGCATGGTGATACAGGCCTGTAATCCCAGCACTCTATCAGGCTAAGGAAGGAGCATCACAAGTTCAAGCTCAACCTGGACAAATTAGCAAGACTGTGCCTAAAAATTTAAAAATTTTAAATGGCTGAGTATGTAGCTTAGTGTGAAGGTCCTGGGTTCTATTACTAGTGGGTAGGTGAATTCAGTGAGGCGGGGACAAGAAGGACGAGGAAGAAGAGGAAGAGAAGGAAGAGGAAAAAAGGAGAAAAAGGAATGAGGGAGGAAATGGAGGAAGGGAGGGAAGAAAGGAAGGAAATATAAAACCCAGAAAAGGGAACACCTATGCTTCTCACAAATACTACCCCAACATTTATTGCAACTGACCACATTACAAGCATAAAGCAAGGGTATGGCAACACACAGGACACACTCACTGGGCTCGATGACACCAAGTTACACTGCAAAACTTTTGGGAAGGTTGTTTGTTGTTCTATTCCTGCAGTGAGGTGCTGCTGCTGCTGGGGATAGAACCAGGGGCCTTGCATATGCAGGGCAAGTGCTCCACCACTGAGCCACCCCCCACTACACAGTATTCAGAAAACAGCGACTGATCCCCCTTTCTCTCTCTCTCCTACATGATTCCATTTATATGATGTTATAGAAATACTAAATGTTTATGGAAGATAATCAGAACAGTAAGTTCAACACTGCACTAGAAATTCTAGCAATGCTACAATCAGTGAAGAATAAAAAGTGTAGAGACTAGAAAGAATAAAAATTGTCTTTATCTATAGTTGAAATGATCAATTATTTCCCCTTTCTCTCTCTCTCCTACATGATTCCATTTATATGATGTTATAGAAATACTAAATGTTTATGGAAGATAATCAGAACAGTAAGTTCAACACTGCACTAGAAATTCTAGCAATGCTACAATCAGTGAAGAATAAAAAGTGTAGAGACTAGAAAGAATAAAAATTGTCTTTATCTATAGTTGAAATGATCAATTATTTAGACAGCACTATAGAATCTACCAAAAGGATTTACTAGAACTAAGTGAGTTTAGCACTTGCAGAAACAAAGTCAACATGGAAAAATCAGTTGTATCTCTATATACTGGCAATGACCAATTAAATATGAGACTTAAAATACCAATGACAAGAGATCTATCCCAAAGGAAAAAGAGTATTTTCCTGTGTATTATCACTGTTTTAAAACTTAAAAACATTACCCCCTACATCCTCCAAAATATAGCATCAAAATAAATTTTATAGCCAGACATAGTAGTGCATATCTTTAATCCCAGAACTCAGAGACTGAGGCAAGAGGATCGCTGTGAGTTGGAAGGCAGCCTGGGCAAGATAGTGAGTTCAAGGCCAGCCTGAACTGCATAGCATGACCCTGTCTCAAAAAAAACCCCAATTAATTAATTAATTAATTTTATAAGCATTTGAATAGAATGAGAGGTATTTCAAGGAACTGATATATATATTTATCAAGGAATTAATATGTATGCATATACATATACACACATACATAAACATATGTGTGTGTGTGTGTGTGTGTGTGTCTTTGTGTATATATATAATTCCCTCCCCCCTTCCCAGATAGGGTCTTACTATGCTGCCTAGGCTAGTCTCAAACCAAGTAAGCCTTTCACCTCAGCCTACCAAGTAGCTGGCACTGAAGATGTATGCCCATGCCCAGCTATAGCCTATACATACGTACGTACGTACATACATACATACGTACACGTGCACACACACACACACACACACACACACACACACAGATTTTTCCTATTAACATTTTTTTCCCTTCTTTTGAGACAGGGTCTCTCTATGTAGTTCAAGCTGGCCTTGAATTCACTATGTAGCACAGGCCGGCTTTGAACTCACAGTGATCCTCCTGCCTCAGCCTCCCAAATATTGAAATTACAGGCATGAGCCACCATATTCAGCTCTCAGCTTATATACTGCTATATCTTCAACAGAGTAAAATTATGTGGTAAATTTAAATAAACTATTAAAGGTTCTGTCCACTATTTGCCCATTTCAAGCCATCCAGCTACCTAACAGTTCTTTACTTTTCTGTAGCAAACTGCTGCACAGAACTGTCTTAACTAATCAGCTACTACCTCAACACAATTCCTAAGTCATTATACCTTGCTAAGACAGAATTCAGGGTTTCTTTTCATATGCTAAAGATAAACAGCTACAACCACTACCAAGAGAAAAGCTGTGAGCTATACAACAGACCTTTCTCCTTTAACTTTAGGTGTCGGGTACTTGTCTCAGCAAGGAGAAAAGTAATTAAGACAACTGATATGCAAAAATAAATAAAAGCAAGACAACTGATAAGCCACGGTTCACAGTGGAAGAGTGGTTCTCAAACTATGGGGTACAACAGAGTCACCTCAAGGATTTCTTCAGACACCAGTTGTTGGCTTCCTGCCTCACAGTATTTGTTTACTTTGATCTGAGCAAACTCAGAAAACCTGGAGTTCCAACATATTTCCTATGGTATCGGTGCTGCTAAATCAGGGCTGCTCTTTAAGAATCACTGATGTAAAACATCAGTAGTGGTTCCCAAACTTTTACTACAGGTCAGAATCACCAAGTGTAATATTTTAATTTTTAAATTCCTTCCATCCCTGAAGGTGCACATCACTCTCCCACCAAGACGTAATTGTCTCCCTTATCTTTTTTTTTTTTTTTTTTTTTTTTTTTTTTTTTTTTTTTTTTTTTTTTTTTTCTTCTGGTACCGGGGATTGAACTCAAGTACTTGTGCTTGAGAGGCAGGTGGCGGAACCAGTGAGCTAAATCTCTAGCCCTGTCTCCCATATCTTGAAACAGACATAGCGTGTTATTAACACACATTGTGCTTCATATTTAAACTATGTATTTGTTATTTTTCCTATATAATGAATAACACTTTCATTAAATAATTACATTGATTCTGAAAAGTCATTTATTCAGAAAACAAAAAATGTAATAAAAAAATCTCCTTCAACTTAAACTTCTTTTCACATCAAAAAATTATTAAATAGGTCTGGGGTGTAGCTCAATCATAGCTTGCCTATCATGCATGAGGCCCTGGGCTTGATTCCTAGCACTTAAAAAAATTGAATTAAATGAAGCAATGATACCAAGCAAATTATGTAGAACTTCAACATAAAACGACCATTCCATAAAAAATGATTAGTATTCTAAGCCTCTGTAAGCATAAAATAACAAAGCTCTTTTATGAAATTGGTTACAATAATACCAGATCAAGCAACTAGTTACAAGAGTTAAAAACTACAGCCAGAATTGCACAACATAGAAGCCTACCAGGAAAATGTCAAAAACTGTTACTCTCCAAAGAAACAAAGGAAAGAGAAAACGTACCACATTTGAACAACAAAATAAACAGATGCATTTGATGGCATGACAGAAATCACTTACCTTGAAAACAACTATTGTACTAAAAAGTTTTCACTGCAGAGTGATAATTCTGTACATTACTGTGCTCAAGTTAGCAGCAGGAGGTCAAATCTCTGAATAGAGATTATTTGAAGGAGTGCTGATTGTTTTGCCAAGTACCAAAACAAACTCCTAGAGATATAATTCTCAAAATGTTACAAATTTTGAAATATAAGTGATATTAGGGAAGCACTGTGATTCTATATACAAATAGTGTATCAAACAATGATTGTAAGTGTAAATTTACATTAAGAATTTATCTAGGTTTATTAGCTCAGTGGCACCACACCTGCCTTGCAAGTGCAAGGTCCTGAGTTCGATCCCCAGTACCAAAAAAAAAAAAAAAAAATTTAGGGAGCAAAGAGTTTAGCTCAGAGGCATAATACCATGTTAACTAACTAGCATGCAATGAGGTCCTAGGTTCTCTCCCCAGCAATAACAGAAAAAGAGAAAGAAGAAAAAACAATTCTTCAGAAAACTCTGAAGATCTAGTAATATGCTATACATCAGTACACAAAGGGCCTCTCACAGGCAAAAGTTTGCATATAGATGTAAAAAGTGTATCTGTAGACAGTAATTCCCAATGAAATATAATTTAATTTATCAAAATGATAAACAAATCTAAACAAACCTTCAAAACATTTGTTTCAGTTATGGCCCTTTTTTGTTTTGTTTTGTTTTGTTTTTAAATAAAGAAATGGTGTGAGAACATAACTTGCTGCTATTTTATACCAAAGTGCCCTAAAGAATTTTACTGAACTTTATAAGTTACAAGGAGAATTCAAAAAGCTTAGGAGGAATAATTCTCAACTTGGGGATTCATGTAATACCAGTTATTGCTTTTAAAAGATGGCTTATTTAACTGACATTCTGTGGATCCAATGAACCTATTTCAAGAAGCCCTTGAAATTTTCGACAACATATACTGACAAACTTTGTGGGTTCAAAGTGTTGGGAAACACAGGGCTGAAAATGACTCACTAGTGACTCAGTGCTATCATGTGAATCTAAAAGAATTATTAAAAGGACACAATAAGCCTGGCGTGGTGGCGCACACCTGTAATCCCAGCACTCGGGAGGCTAAGGTAGGAGGATCTCTATGAGTTTGAGACCAGCCTGAGCTACACAGTGAGTTCCAGGTCAGTCTCAACTACATAGTGAGACCCTGTTTCAAAAAAAAAAAAAAAAAAAA
>NW_022900924.1:44385081-44393953 GCF_012274545.1 Fukomys damarensis | reverse complement strand
CGTTTTCAAAAAAAAAAAAAAAAAAAAAGTACACAATAAAAGAAAAGCAGAAATGCTTTATCCTTATTTTATTGCAATTTCATTTGATTTTATCCGAGAAAATACAGGCATTACTTGGAGAAGAAAGAAAGTGTAGTTCCACTTAATGAATGATTTTCCCATTTAAAATACAATTTAAAGAGGTGGAATAATTCAAATCATAATTACATATGAGAAAGGAGCAACTCTCAATCCAGAGAAAGGGCAATAAATACCCTTCTATCTTTCACTTATATGCCCGCATAGGCAAAGTTCCTCATCAATGACAACCACCAAAAATTTGAAAAAAATCTCTGCATGGACAACTCAGTTAAGACTCTATCTCTAAAATAACAATAACAATAAATGACCTAGGGTGTAGCTCGGTGGTAGTGGTAAGATGCTTTCCTAGTACGCACAAAGCCCTGGATTCAAATCCCAGTAGAGGGGGGTTAAAAAAAAAAAACACTGAATAATTTAACCCCAATATATGCTTAGTCTTGGCTCGGCTAATATCCCAAATAGTTCTATTATTTTCAAATATTTATTTTAGCCCACAAAGTTAGTCATAGAGAATACCCCACATTTTCTCCCAAAATATCCTCTACTTTCTCTCGTTTTTTTTTTTTGTTTGTTTGTTTTTTTCAGATAGGGTCTCACTATGTAGTTGAAACTGACCTGGAACTCACTGTGTAGCCCAGGCTGGTCTCAAACTCACAGTGATCCTCCTGCCTCAGCCTCTGAGTGCTGGGATTACAGGCGGGCACCACCACACCCGGCTCTCCTCTACTTTCATCCTAACACAAACCGATGCAACAAAACTCAGTTACAAGCTCCACTAGAGGATGTCAGCAGGTTCCACTGTTTATTACCTTTTAGAAAGCAGTTTTTGTTAAGTTTTCTGTATCTTGAAATGGTATATAATTAAGGTTCCACTGTAGAGAAGACTGCTTTTTTAAAAAGGCATTTTATATAACTAGGTTTTACCCACATTTTAACAAATGGCTCTGAGATCATATTACATCTGATGACAAACAATGCTTCATAATTTTAGAATGTTTTAAAATTAAATGCCACCTGATAAATCTCCTGGAGAAGGAATGTGAAACTTAGAATAAATGACTCCTGTAAGATTAGAATTATATAACTGCTAGGAATTTAACAGCAAACAAAGTATGTGTTACCCTCAGTAAAATATAACAGTGCTCTAGTGAAGAAAGAAGCTTTACCATAAATATAAAAGTTATGGTTCAAGTACACGTAAGTCACTCCTACTGGGAAAAATTCCAGATATAGGTCAGCAAACAGATGGCATATCAGCTAAAAAGGGACTCAAAAGGAAGGAAACAAAGGATTCACAATTGCACTGTTACATGTATTAGTAGATAGTGTCCATAGGAATAAAACTAGAAAGGCTCTGGACACCTGGAGAAGGTATAATTGAAATATGGTGTGTGTGAATTTTTTAAAATGTGTTACAGCGAAAGACACATTGCCATTCACTCCGTTGAAATGCTCTCCCAGCTTCCACTACTCATCTTGTGGCACTTGTCACTCCGAAGCGGGCCTGGAAGTGCTCTTTTATGAGTTCTTTAGTTGCACTGCTGTAGCTGCCCCAATGTCCTGAGTCAGTTGCACGGAACAAGAGCCAGGGAATAAGATAAATGAAGACACACTATGTTTTTATAAGCCTGCCTTTCCCTTCTTCGTTAGCACTCAGTAGCAGCATTCACCATATTTTTTAACTACACCTAGGAAAAACACTCATGGAAGAGAACTTCCGGAACTGCTTCAGAAAGTGGCCAGAATCATGTGAGAAGTACACACTTTCAAGGCAAGAGGGAATAATTTAAGAGGATTGATAACAATGTATATTTCATTGTGATAATTTTACTTAAATATTCATAGTATTTTTCAATCACCACACACATAGACACACAAGTTCACCAACAGATAAGCTTCAGATCCCCCGCAGACAGGCTGGCAAACAGTGATTTCCCCATTAGTATACAAATTATCTTTTTTCCCCCATGCTAGAGACTGAATTCAGTGCCTTGTGTATACAAAGGAAGCACTCTTACCTCAGAGTTATATCGCCAGCCCCAAGTTATCTTTTCAATAACATTAATTTTACAGTCAACAGTGATCGCTGAATTTTCTCAAGCACAAGCAATGGTAAAAGAAAAAGTAAAACAGTAAAATGCCTTAATTGTCTGTTGTGTTGGTAGATTTAACAAATCTTTGTTGATTTGATAACTGTTAGAAAACATTTAAGAGCTTTCATAAATTTGTAACCTTAGTTTCATTAACTCCTTTCTACCAAGCACTCTTCAGATAAAAAGAGCTAAGCATAGCCGGGCATGGTGGCGCACCCCTGTAATCCCAGCACTCAGGAGGCCGAGGCAGGAGGATCACTGAGACCAGCCTGGGCTACAGTGACTTCCAGGTCAGTCTGAACTATATAGTGAGATCTGTCTCAAAAAACACCAAAAAAAAGAGCTAAGCATAACAAAGTACCTACAGCCATGGAACTAGACAAGAACAGACAATAAAGTAAATGCAAAATATGTGAGAACACGCTATATATGTAGTCTCTGTGTTTGTAAAGTTGGGGTAGAGGGAAAGAAGGGACCATACAGTGGTTGGGGAAGGCCTCTCTGAGACAGAGTAACCCAAACAAAATGAGGAAAAGGAATACTGTGAGGAAAAACTAACCACACACAGATGTGGAGGAAGGATACTGCACACACGACAGAGAGCAAACGCAAAGGTCCTGAGATAAGAATAACTTTGGTATGTCCAAAGACCAGCAAAATCCAAGTGGCCACAGCCAGAAAAAGGTAGAGAAAAAAATCAGGGAGCTACAAACAGGAACCTAATCACACTGGGTGTGGTGGGCCCTGGGTAGGATGTAATTCTGAGTGTCATGGGGAGCCACTGCAGCAGGGGAGCACTGTGAATTCACTTATACTTTAAAAATTCAGTCTACCTGCTATGCCCAGAACTCACTGCAAAAGGGCAAGAAAGGAAGCGGAGACACAGCCGGGAGGCTATGGTAGAGCCTAAACAAGAGCTGGCAGTGCTTTAGCCTTAGAAGTGGCAGAGAAACTATTGACAGTTTGGTTTGGGGAATTCAGTCACAGAAACGTAAAGGATAAAAATTAAGTTGATACTAATTTCCTGCTAATCTTTTTTTTTTTCCAGAATACATCCATTATGGTTAGTACGGTGGCTGTCTACCTGCTGGCTCTCATCTCTACACTCCCTTCCGTAGTCTCCTCTTCCACACTAGCAGGGGCTAAAAACATCTACAGCATATTCCCAGCCCCCCTTCTCAGTGCTTTAAAGAATATAGGAGAGACAGGAATATTTCAAGGGTAATACATTATGAGGAAAACATTTACTGTATTATGTTAATTTACAATCAGTAACTATACCAAAAAGTCATTCTGAGTATATTACATATTAAGATGTTTAAATATAAAGGATCATTTAATTTCAAAAGAAATCAAATGTAATAAATTTCAAAAGAAATCGAATGCTTCTAAATTCAGTACAAGATAAAAAGAAAACTAGAAAGTGGTCAAACTGGTGTAAAACATTAAAGCTGAAACTATACAATTTTTTTTTTTTTTTTTTTTTTTTGGTACCAGGGATCAAACTCAGGTCCTTGCTCTTGCAAGGCAGGTGCTGGAACCACTGAGCTAACTCCCTGGGCCCAAAACTATACAATTCTTAAAAGATGAGAATAAATCTTCATGACCTTGGATTTAGAAATGGATTCTCTTAGATATGACAATAAAAGTACAACAACCCAAGAAAAAAATGGAAAAACAGGACTTTATAGAGTTCATAAAAATTTAAAACTTTTGTGTATCAAAAGACACAATCAGGGGCTGGGGATTTGGCTCAGTAGTTCCACCGCCTGCCTCGCCTGCCTTGCAAGCTTAAGGTCCAGGTTTGATCCCCGGTACCAAAAAACAAAAAACAAACAAACAAAAAAGACATAATCGGGAAAATGAAAAAGAAGGGGTGATTATATGATAGCTCATGTGTTTAGCAATCCTAAGAAGGGGAGAAAAACCTAGAAAACTACAGAATGAAAGAAAATACTTGAATAGTGTACAATGATAAAAGTTTAATAGTCAGAAGTTATAAGAACTCTACAAATACAACTCAACAACAATAAAAATTTTAAAAGAAAAAATTCCAATAGACTACAATAGTAACAATGGCAGAAGATACATAAATGGTCAATAAGCACATGAAAATGTTCAAACCACATTAGTCATTAGGGAAATGCCAATTAAAATCACAATAAGGTATCTCCTCTCTCCCAGTAACATGGCTATAATTTTTTAAAGAACAAAAATACTTTTGACAGCTTTTCAGAAAGGTAAAGGTAGAACTGCTACATTACACAGCAATTCCACATAAGTAGATACACTCAAGAGTACTGAAAACAGACACTTGAGCAGATACCTGTACCTGTCATTTCTTGTACAGCTAAAATGTAAACTAAAATTAAAATAAATATTGTCATATAACTTAATCCTTAGTATATTGAGCAACCAAAAAATTAAGATCAAATTAACTAAGACTGAAAAATTAGAATTTTATAAAGAATAAATGTAATTACTAATATTCATGAAAAGAGAGCTAATTATTTACTGCTTCAAAATTAATTATAAGATAGCCATATTAGTTGAGCTTTTTAAAAAATATTAAAAGTATATAGCTTATAATCTACTGTTTTTGGTAAACTTTTAGAAATTATTATGTGTGTATTTAGAATTCATGATATAACAGATATCCCTCAATCTTGAAAGATATATGCCCTCAAATCTTAAATATACATATAAGTTGATGTCGGCAACTGATTTGGTAAAAAGGCTATATTTGGAGGTACATTATAAGAAACATCTAAGGGCCAGGGATTTAGCTCAGCAGTTCGGTGGCCTGCCTTGCAAGCACAAGGACCCGAGTTCAATCCCCAGTACCAAAAAAAAAAAAGAAACATCTAAATTTAAAATGACTTTTACTTCTTTATTCTTAAATGTTTCAAAATCGGCAGAGCCATAGTTTACACAAGCTTAGTTGGTATCTATGTTGCAGATATTAAATTCACTATATTAGACTGAAAAATAAAACACACACACAGGGTACACTTAGATCCACTTAACCAAAAGGCTATTGACCAGTCATTAAATTCAATGAATCATTCCATAAAATACTGCCACTCAAGAGAGGTACTAAAATACTAACATGATCATAGTATAACACCTACTTACTAACACTTACTGTGTGAAAATTTATCATTTCTTGGAGGCTGTCAGAAAACTTGGTCAAACTTGTCTATGAGAAAGAAACCAAAAGAAAATCAAGTCATTTAAGTGCCAATGAAACAGTTCACAAAATGTAACTTTAGCATTTTTGACAGAAAGAGCAAAGTTACTCTGTAAATAGTAACATTTACTACCCAGGACAAGCCCACTAGCTCAAGGCATGCTCAGCAGTCCAGGGACCTTGCTCTCCCCACACAGGCCCTCAGGCAGGCACAGAGATTTAGTGAACTGGCCAAAACACTGCGAGGCAGGGTTAGGAGATGAGAGTACATGTGCACAATGCAAATCAACTGTCAATGCCACTATCCTTGAAATCACGATTATGTAACACATCAAAGACCAGTTTTTCTCCTTTAAGTATGCCTATAACTATTAACAAGATAAATGGATACATAATTATTTAATGTCTTTTGCATTTATCATTTTAACTGTAATTTTAATAATACTAACCTCAACTACAGCATCATTACTAGAATACTGTGCTAGGTCTCGAATTCCATTCATAAACTGTTTATTTGCAACACAAAAGGCTTTTCCAGTATCGATCATCACAATACAAAGCTTCACAAGCTGAAAAAGAAAAGAAATTACATCAGATTGAAAATAATTTTATAGATTAGTTGAACAAATTTTGTCAGTAAACACACAATTTAGCCCAGTTAAGATAAATTATGCTTCATCAATAAATCCAAGAGACTAGCTGAATGAAAATTGTTCCTTTAGCCTATAAAGTAAATTAATTCATAGAAGAGTTGTACAAAAAAATAACCTTTTAAGACTCAGAGGCTGTCCGATAAAACAACAAAAAGTCATTCTATTCAGTTAAATTCAGTCCCATAAATTAGATCTGTGAAGATTTATTAAGAACCTCCTAGAAGAAAGAAAAGGATAAGCAAGCATTATGATAAAAAGGTTTTGTTTGAACTGTGGTATATTTGAGGAAAGATGAGTAAACTGGTATAATAGGTTAACATGCTGATCATTTTGGTATTGTTCTATCAAAGCAGATATCTTAATTAATTAAACACTATTTAACAATATTTATCATTGGGGCAGGGATTTAGCTCAGTAGTGCCACTGCCTGTCTCACAAACACAAGGTCCTGAGTTCGATTCCCAGTATCAAAATAAATAAATAAATATTTTTCCAATCCCAGCTATTCTAGGCACTACACTAAGCATCAGAACTAAATACCCTTCCATCTTTCTTTTTATCTCCCCTGACTTTTGTCCCTTCTTTCTCACTCCCTTTATTCCCTTTCTTTTCATTCTTCTTTCTTTTATTCTTGGGTGAATGTTAAATATTAAAAGCAAAAGTAGAGCTGCTCTGGATGATGAAGGGAAAGGTATTGAAGAGGGGGAAAAGGAAGGATACCAAGAAAATAAAGTGTCAAGAAAAACCTAAACTCCTAAAGGATCTCAAAAGTATTTAAAACTTTTGTTCTAGGGAGCAGAGGAACAGAAGTTAAGAAAATACAACCCTGGGCCAGGGATTCAGCTCAGTGGTACAGCCACCTGTCTCGTAAGCACAAGGTCCCAAATTTGATCCTGGTATCAAAAAAAAAAAAAAATAACCTCTATTCTCACAGAGTGCTATGACCAAACCATGGACGAGCAAACAAAAGAAGAATACCTGACCCAGAGTGTGGAGATTAAGAAGGGTTCCTAGGAAAGACATCACAAGGTAATTCTTAGCTTGTAAGAGATTTGATAGATGACAGATTGCACAAGTACCAGGTGCAATCTTAATATATAGTCTACCTCTCCCCCAAGCACTTGATATCAAAGCCCCAAGTTCCCTATATGCAAGCAAGTGCTCTACCACAGAACTACACACCAGCCCAAGAGCTTCTAATATATTAATGTGCATCGACGTGCAGCATTACCAAAAATATTTGACCATGGAATTTTCTTTGGAGGAATCATTCCCAAAGGACCAATGTTCCACAAAACCCAGTATAAGAAATGCCAACAGAGATGTCTTTAAAATAGTTTGCTACTTACAAAACAAAATAAGATGTCTTACCAGAAAAACTGATTATCTAAACTTCACAGGAGTAACCAACATGCAAGAAAACAATTTTCTGAGAAAGGAATAAATGAGAGCATTAGCTTTATATGAGATTAAAATATATTACAGCAACTGAAAATTTGGTAGTGAATGTGAATAGACAAACTAGTCAATAGAACAGAATACAGAGTCAAGAAAGAGATGAAAATATTCAGTATTTGATTAAAGTAATATTTGAGCTAATGGTGGAGTGGAAATTCCCCAAAAATTGACATCTGAGACACAGGATAACCATCTGAAGGAGAAAGAAATAAGTTGGATTCCAAATCCGCAAATTAAATTCAGGTGAAATAAAGATTTAAACATTAAAAAATGAAGTAAAATAGGAAACATTTTAAAAAATAATCTCAAAGTGGAAAAGTCTTCTGAAATAGACATAACTTCAAAAGTCAAAGGAAAAAAATGATAAACTCAACTACTTAAAAATAAAATATTCCTTTAAGAAAAAAGTGAACTTAGTCAAGGGACAATATAGAAAAACATATAGCAGCAAATTATAAAGGACTAATTTCCCTACCATAAGAAAGGGCACATAAATCACTCTGAAAACCCAACCATTCACTAGAAAAAAATAGGTGACAGACTCACACAGGTGATTCCTAGAAAAGGATATACAAATGTATCTTAATCCCAAACTCACTCTTAGTAAAAGAAATGGCAGTTAGTAGTTTGGAACAGAACAGCTCAGATCAAAGTTTGGTAACATGCTGTTTTGAAGAGGGTAGGTATAGGGAAACGTACTCTAATACACTGTTGCTGGGAAAATAAATTGGTAACTTTCTGTGAAAGGCAATTTAGCAAAAGCTATCAAAATTTAAAACACACATATTCTCTAGGCCACCAATTTCACTTTCAAAAATGTATCATAGGCCCAGGGATTCAGCTCAGTGCCACCGTCTGCCTCCCAAGCACAAGATCCTGAGTTTAATCCCAAGTAGCAAAAAAAAAAAAAAAGTATCATACAGATACATTTGCACGTAAGCCATATGACACATCTGAAGCTACTCACTGCAGTCACAGTAAAATTCAGCTGCAATCTTTTATTTTTTTAGTGGGGCATAGATTTTGAGATACAGTCTCGCTAAGTAGTTCTGTCTGGCCTTGAACTCCCTATGTAATCCAGGCTGGCCTTGAACTTGCAATCTTTCTGCCTCAGCTTTCCAAGTGCAGAGATTATAGTATAAGTGTGTGCCACTATGCCTGGCTTTGATGGCAATCTTATGTGTCTACCAGTAAACAACTGAATAAATAAGTTATGATATAACTATCTAATGTTATAAAATTCAGCCATTAAAAAACTGAGATGGGGCACCAGGATTTTAGCTCAGTGGTTCCATCTCCTGCCTCGCAAGCACAAGGTCCCAAATTCGATCCTCGGTACCAAAACAAAAAGAGAGAGAGAGAGAGAGAGAGAGAGAGAGAGAGAGAGGTACGGAGTA
>NW_022900924.1:44383257-44384946 GCF_012274545.1 Fukomys damarensis | reverse complement strand
AAAACAAAAAGAGAGAGAGAGAGAGAGAGAGAGAGAGAGAGAGAGATAGGGTTTGGGATGCAGTTCAATAGCAAAGTGCATGTTTAGCATGTACAAAGCCCTGGTTAAATCTCCCACAGCAACAAATGGGGAAATGTGGAATATCTCTCTATTAATAACAAATAACAATATCCAAGATACATTAAGAAAAAAATCAAAACGTAAAACAGGGCTAATATTTTTGTTAGAATGAGAAGAGTCATTTGTATTGCAAAGTGTAAATACATATATAACCTTATTTTTGGCAGCGGGGATAAAGGGGATCAAACTCAGGATCTTGTATTTACGAGGCAGGCAGCAACACCACTGAACTAAATCCCCGGCCCTACATATAACCTTTCATAAGCTTGCAGCATTTCTGAAAAGACACACAAGAAAGCTGGTCAGTGTATTCCCCTAGCAAGGAAATTAGAGTATGACTAATTTCCACTGGATATATACTTTACCTTTGAATGTTAAGCCACATAGATAGCATTATTTATTCAATAAATTAAATAATTCAAAATTAATTAACTGTAAAGTTTCTATTAAAAACAGAGAAAGAGACAGACAGGTACAGTGGTTAAAACACAGGCTCAGTTTGCTTAGGTTCTAAGTCCTGCTTCCACATTCAACCACTTAAGCAGGGCTGGGTGAGCTTAGGCTCTACAAACTCCAGTTTCTTCTGTGTTGATAGCTAACAATGGACTGAATGAACCATATCATGTTTTTATAAAAGAATAAGATAATGCACATGGCGACAGACAGTTACAGGAAGTGGTAACTGCTCATTCAGCAGAGATTTGTATTTCTGAGGGAAAGGTTTTTTATTATTACCTGCTTTTGTTTAGTTTTACTAAAAAACAAACCAGCATGGTTTATCTGCCTAAGATAATAAGGTGTTGCAGGGGTATGGGGAAAAAATGAGAACCAAGACCTGTTATGTAAGGGTACAAGATCCCAATGATGAATGTAACTGTACTGTATACTTAAAAAGTACCAATAAACTCAATAAGATTAAAAAAAATATATAAGGTGTTAAAGAAAGGTACAGAGAGAAAAGTCTAAGCAAACTACCAGGGAAGTAGAGGATTTGGAATTGCACAGAAAAAGAAATATTTTCATTGTGGGAGGAACGGGAGGAAAAAATGAAACACATAACAGATCCTAAATTTTGAGATTGAGAACAAGAAATAAAAACTTTCCCACCAAGCAGAATTCTGCTAAGAAGAAAGAAGATAATGGTCCATCTTTAAAAACTGGTGACGCTTTGAAGAGCTACTAACATTAAGAGAGAGGCTTAACTGAATTTTAGAACAATTGTTTTGCATCACAAATTTCAGGACTGTGTAGTTCCACCAAATGGTTTCACCAAACAGCTGTATTTTCTTGTAACGTTTTATAATCCAGGTATGGGGCAGCACAGAGAGATAGATAGATAGATATAGATAAATAGACCGACAGACGACAGATAGACTGATTAAGACAAAGAAAACTCTGCTGAGCATGGATAGGCATGACTCTAGTCACTCTCAGACTCTGAAGGCTGAGGCAGGAGGATCACCTGAGAGACAAATGCGGCAGGGAAACAAGCAAGATTCCCATCTCAAAAAAGTAGAACTCTGCAAATTTGTTGTTATGGAAAAGAACTGGAGATCTCTGAAGAGACAA
>NW_022900924.1:44366939-44383175 GCF_012274545.1 Fukomys damarensis | reverse complement strand
TTTTTTTTAAGAAAAGATTGAAAGAATTAACAGCAGCATAATTCATAATGGCCCCAAAAGAGAAACTACCCAAATGACCATCGGCTGATGACTGGTTGGACATATGTAGTATAGCCACACAATACAGAAATTCACCCACAAAAAGAAAGTACTTAAAAGCACGCTAAGTGAAAGAAGACAGTCAACAGAAGTTCAAAAAATGTATGATTCCATGTGTCCAGAATCCATAGAAATAGGCAAATCCACAGAAATCAATATGGCAAATCCACAGAAATACAATGGACCTTGACTTAAAAACACAATTGGTTCACAAGAACTGGTTGTAACTCAAGACTATCCATAATGTGTTCCAAACTCCCCAAAGCACCCCTTAACTAACCTTTTCATAATAAAAAGGATTGTATGATATGTGTAATTTACCAGAAACACCAATAATTTCCTAGAGTATTCACCAAAAAGTTATAAAACGTACCTAGTTTACCAAAAACAATTTCACATTCTACTCACCACTAAGTTGCCATCTTTGGCTTGCAGGAAGGGAGGATGAAATGGAAGGTGGTTATTGTTTAGAAAGTGAGTCCCCTTCCATGAGAACATCGGGAATCTGGTTCTCTGGTGTCCTCCCTCTCCTTGGGAGAGTCTGTATCCCATTAGGACCTGCTTCTGGCTCACTAGCTCTCAAACCTTTTTTAGAACTAAAAACTGGCTAAGGTTGTCTGTTTCTACCTTTTCTTTAGCACAGTTCTGAAGTATGACATGACATTGTCATTAAGTAAATGAAATAATTCGGCTTTCCCTCTCTGGGTGGGTCTTATCTACACATTTTTGTAGTTCTGTCCATTTCCTCAGGATTTCCTTTATTTCAGAAGAACAACTTTCCTTCACTGATTGTTGATGCTCCCCCTCCTCTTCAGAAAGCTCCTCAGCTGCCATTCTCTGTTGCTGAGCCACAAGTTGCTGAAATTTCTCTGTAAACAATTCCTCTGAGTGTTCCTCCAACAGTTCCTCTACCTGCAAACCTATGGACTCTGCTATAGTGACAATATCATCAACCACATGGTCAATTCAAGGATTAGGCTCCTCTACATAGCCTTCAAAATCTCTTCCAGGCAGATCTCAGTGTCCTTGGAGAAACATTGGCCCAGGACTTCTCAACCCCACACAGGAAATGGTGTTGTAATGCTCCTTCCAGAACTCTTTAAGGGTTAAAACTGTAAATGAAACATCTGGAAGCACTTCAGGAACAATTCCAGGGTGTTAGCTTCTTAAAGTTAGCTATAACCTGCTGATCCATAAGCTGCAGTAGAGGAGTTGTATTAGGTGGGAGGAACTTGCCTGAGAGCCATGGAAATTCTACAGCCTATTCTTCTAAATCTCATGGGTAAGCAGGAGCACACTGTCCATGATGAGGAGAGCCTTGAGTAGTAAACCTTCATCCTCTAGATATTTCTTAACAGTAGGACAGAAAGCTCCCTCATCCACTCAAGTATTCTTGTTACCCAGGATTTGCATTGGATCTCCACATGATTCCTAGCCTATTCTTCACGACTTTGTTTTCTGAACATTCTAGTGGTCTCAGAGTGATAAAACAAGAGAGGCTTTATCCTGAGGTTAGCACTCGCATTGGCACATAGCAGTAAGGGTAGACTATCCTTCATAGGCTTGTGTCCTGGTAATTTCTTCTCTTCCTGGGTAATGTATGTTCTTCTGGGCATTTTCTTCCAGAAAAGACCAATATCATCACAGTTGAAAACTGGATAAGAGCAAAAGCCAGTTCTCTGTGTCATCATTTCAAAGTGGTGCATCTAATTTTCAGTAGCCCTCCTATCAGCACCGGCTGCTTTACCACACCTAGTTATGCTATGGACACCAGTTCTTGTTTTGAAATTGTGAAACCACCCCATATTGGCACAAAATGTTTCACCATTATCATTCATTGATAGATTATCCTTTATAAGACCTGTATTTATAGCCTTAGCTTTTTCACAAAATATAGACTCATGTTGTGGTCAGAGCTTGCAAGGGAAATAGATCTACTATAGGAAACATAATTTATAGGATTACTTTGTAATAGTCACTCAAAAAGTCAAATACAAAAGAGTACAAGATATCTAACCACACACTTGAGATCCAAAGAATCCAGCCAAGGGCCTGGATCCCACAGCAATGTCCCACACAAGTCCAGCAGAAGGCCTAAAGTCCAAGGCAATGTCCTCCATGAGTCCAACCAGTGGCCTAGAGCCCACGGCTATGTCTCATGCTTGTCCATATTGAGGATCTGAACCTGGAAGGCCCAAAGGCCAGAAAACCTGTGCCAGTAGGGTGAAGGATCTGTGTCACCAGGCTGGGGGATATACAATAGAGCCTAGAAGTGACACCCATGGTGAAGGTCAGAGCTCCCGTGATGAGAACAGCAGCCATTCCCAGTGACCGTGAAGACCAGAGGTCCTCCTCCGAGAACAGCCAAGCTCACATCAGGAAAACCAGCTACAGCAAGCTTCTCCTAGAAAATCAACAGCCAACAATCTTCCCCTCCAGTTCTCCTTTTATGCCATTGGCAACAATCCTCAGGCTGGTCTTCCATGTCCAAACCTTGCTGATTCAGTTCAGCTGGGTGTTCCAACTTGACCATTAATTCATCCACCACAACTCAGAGTATAACTTGCCATCTGCCTCTCGTTTATCTACACTAACAATAGCCTTTCTACCTTGTCTGACATTGTTGATTGTGACTAATTTGAGTAACACCTTTAACAAAACTAGTTTCCTTATACAAATTCCTTTCTCTGTAAGATTGCCAATTTCAACATGGTATCTATAGTAGTAAGATTGGTCACACAAATGTCACTCTAGTATATCTCCACAATTTCCTTTTTTCAATTGTGATTGCTTTTTTACCTTCCCTTCCTTCTTTAGCATCCTTTCTAGCTGGGGGGGCATTTTAATAGGTGTAATCACAGCGATTATGTAAAGCATTGATGGAAATCACATCTACAAACATGTATTCGGGCTCAGACTGATGCTTATGTAGGCTTACACATGCTTTTCTGGCACTGTGAGTCTGTTTACAACCATACAAGTGGCCAGTATTTGGGTCATGACTGCTCATAAGTTAAAACTAAAATTCCAGTCGTAACCCAAGTTACTGGTATGTGAGGCTTGTCACAACTCAGGGGTCCACAGTAAGATCAGGTTGCCAGAGGATGGTGGGAAGGGAAAATTGCAAGTGCTAAAAGGTACAGGGTTTCTTTTTGGGGTAATGGAAATATTTTGGAATTAGTGTTGACTGTTACACATTATTGTGATGGTATTGAAAATCACTCTGAAATGGATGTTAGATCAATTTTATCTCTGTAAAAAATTACCAAAAAAAAAACAGACTGAAGCAAGTTTTAAAATGATCTAAAACAGAATGAAAGAGCAGAAGTGTAGGTATGCTTGGTGAACAGAAGCAGCAGTGAGGCTGGGAACCTGGAGGACCAGAGGCTCCAGTCAGAAGCAGGAAATCAGCATTCCAGATTTCAGAGATTACAATGCAGTGCACAGGCATAGAATACAGCTGTGAAAACGGGTGTCAGAAAAAGCACAGGACCCAAAGAACGTCCTGAGTGGAAGCCCACGTACTGCAGCTATCCAGGGGTAAAGTCTGAGTTGTGAGAGGAGAAGAAGGAAAGGCAAGCACAGAGAGACTGAGACTCAGCCGTGGTAGACGACAGCCAACAACAGAAGTCCACAGAGGGAAGACCTTTACCTAAGAGTAAATGTCAAGTGAGTCAGAATTATCAAGCTAGTGGCCCTAAGGCACCCATCTACTTAAAAACTTTTTTACTAAGGAATTACTATGTCACAGGCCCTCTGCCAGAAAGGAATTACTATGTCATAGGCCCTCTACCAGATGATAGGGATATCATTTATTTGCTAATTTTGAATACATTGTATTCTAATTCTCATTTTTTCATGTATAAATTGGGGATGATACCAACTGTGTAACATTACTGTGAAGATTAATGATAAGTAAACATAGGGGCTTTGTGTCCCTAAATGCACAACAAATGAGGGTCTTTTGTTTCTCTTTTAAAAACAAACTCTCTGCCTTCAAGAAGCCAGTAGTCTACTGAAGAGATACCATCATCAGTATGTGGGTTTTTTAGTTTGTTTTTTTTGTTTTGTTTTGTGGTGGTTTTTTGTTGTTGTTGTTTTTTTTTGGTTTTTTTTTTTTTGGTACCAGGAATTAAACTCGGGTCCTTGTGCTTGCGAGGCAGGTGGTGGAACCACTGAGCCAAATCCCCAGCCCTTTTTTAGTTTTTTGAGACAAGGTCCCACTATGTTCACTGTGAGTTCAGACTGGCCTTGAACTCACTATGTAGCCCAGGCTGGCCTTGATCTCACAACAATCCTCCTGTCTCAGCCTCCTGAGCGCTGTGATTATAGCATGATCATTATTTATTTAGAATTTACCATGTGCCACCTGTGCTAAGCACTTTAAATGTATTATCTCATCTTATTCTCCTAAGAACTCTGAGGAGGACGGATGGACGGACAGATGGATGGACAAATGGATGAAATGACACACCCATAGAAGCTACTAAATGGTAGTGCCACACTCAAATTCAGACAGCTCCAGGCTTTATACTCTTAACTGCTAAACTATACTACAAACCAAAAATTACAATCAATTAATAGTTTAAATGGAAGAATGTGCAAGAAACAATGCAACACACACTCACACACACACAAAGCCAAAGTTTGGTAGCAATTGAGCTGAGAATAAAAGGGTATCTATTTAACAGGAAGAAGCACACCAGTGAAAAGACTCCACAGGACAAAAAATTATATCCAGATGGCAACTCCGATGCATTCTGATGCTGCCTATGCCAGAACACCTTGCAGAATGGATAAGCAGTTGGACTCAATAAACAGTGGCACTAAGGAAGCATTAATTATTAGAATGTAACTACTGTTAGCATACATTATAAAGTAAGTGTGACCTAAGTCATCAAGCTAGTTTAACCTGTCACTGGCATTATTTACAATGATACTATGGGTGGAACTTGCCTTGCACAAAGTTATGAAATCACTAAACTAGTTTTAGAGCAACCCAGCCCTGTCCCCCATTAGTCTTTCAATGTCAACACCTTTAATAACAACCACTCCTTGCTTCTCTCAGCCTTTCTTCTCTATGCCACAGTACTAAAGTAAAAAATGACAGATAATAGCTTAAGAATTTGAGGGAAGCACATTTTATAAGAGATCAGAAACACCAAAGTATAGAACTTTGGGGGCAGAAGGAGAGAAATAGAAGATATTTCAAATGCTGTCAAGTTTCTTCTATGTCCCTCATAGCCCTTTGGGTCAACTCTAAAATGAGCCTAGAATTTTCTTACCAATGAACGTCAATACCTTATAATTTGTTGTTTTCTTTTCCTCTTTGATGGTATCAGGGGTGGAACCTAGGGCCTTGGGCATGTTAAGCAAGTGCTCAGCCACTGAGCCTAATCCCCCAGCTTTTTTTTTTTTTTTTTTAAAGACAGGGCCATGTTATTTTGCCTAGGTTGCCCAGGCTGGCCCTGAACTAATGATTTTCTTGCCACCTCCCAAGTAACTGGGATTACCAGAAAGTACTACGAAAATATTCTATCACATCTGGATCAGTAGTTTTTTTGTTTTAGATTTGAATTTCTTGGTTTTCTTTTTTTGAGACAGGGTCTCACTATGTAGTTGAGACTGATCCTCCTGCCTCAGCCTCCTGAGTGCTGGAATTATAGGCATTCGCCACCACGCCCAGCTGAGTTTCCTGGTTTTAAATTTGGGTTTTTTGTGGGTTTTTTTGGTACCAGGGATCGAACTTGGGACCATGGGTTTTAAGATTTTGCCAGTGTACCCTGACCACAATCAAATGTGGGGGGGGCTCATAAAAGCAAAACCATCAGCAAAAACACTGTCAGATTCTATTCATGTACTTTGTTTTTTTTAAATAACAGGACTGAACTCAGGTCCTTGCACTTCTGAGGCAGATGGCAGCACCACTGAGCTAAATCCTCAGCCCTGTTCACGTACTTTACATTTTGAGGTCTGCCCACCCCATGTATAGTGTTCCACTTGATTTAGATGCAGTTGTACATAAACACATGCGCTATCTTTATTGTCCCACTCTGGGATTCTCTAAAAAAGCTTGCCCTTCTGTATCCTCTCTCATAAATCTATATAAAATCAAAACTGCATCTTCTGTTATCTATCTTATGGGTTTAAAATTTTGCTTCATCAAGTACTTGAAAATAAATATAATACCTTAGGGTTAAAAAAATAGAACTAAAAAACCAACATATAATTTTAAAGTAGAAAACAAAGGAAAATATTTGAAAACAATATACTTACCCAAAATTAAAATAATAATTTTTAAAAAACACTTGTCTTTAAGCTTGCTACTGTACCTCAGAAAGCTGCTTAGTGGTATGAGCCCCCCAGCAAGGGTCCTGAGGCCCCTGAGGGACACAGAAGCACAGAGCTTCTAAACTGCTCTGCACCCTTTAACTCTTGTCATTTGAAATAAAGAGTATCCTATGTGTTCTTGGGCTTTGAGGTCTTTATCTATAAGGTGGGAATAACAACATTCTTCCTACCTACTTCACAGAATCATTGTAAAAATCAGAAAGGTACTGTATGTGGTACTTCAGGGCTTTAAACAATTACAGAGTATAGGCCAGGCATGTCCCAGCACTCAGGAGGCTGAGGCAAGAGAATCACTGTGAGTTTGAGACCAGCCTGGGCTACATATAGTAAGTTCCAGGTCAGTCTCAACTACACAGTGAGACCCTGTTTAATAAAAAAAAGAAAATTACAGAGTACAGCCAGATGTGGTTCACACATCTGTAGCCCCAGCTGAGAGCAGATTACCAAAAATTCAAAGCCAGCTAGGCTACATAAGGAGTTCAAGGTCGGCCTGAACTACACAGTGAGAACTTGTCTCAAACAGAAAACAAGAACTAATTTTTTTTTTTAATTTTTAAAGTATATATTGAGAGAGGGAGGGAGGAAAGGAGGAGGGAGGGAGGACATAATACAAACATTACTAAACAAATTTTCTAAACTGTTGGTTTGTTTTATATATGTAACTAATATTAGTGCTATATAGTTTCTATACTATGTTAACTATATAGTAATGTATTTATTTGTGATTTCAAAACATTTGAGAATATACTCAGAACATTCAATCTAGCAAACATTATATCCTTGCTACTCAAAGTGCAGTTCATAGCTAACACTATGAGTCAGCTGGAATCTGGTTAGGAATACAGAAATCTCAGGTACCCCTGATCTGCAAAATCAGAATCTGTATTTTCACAAAATGCAATCCTCATATGATTCCTATGCACAGTAAGCTTTAAGCAGCACTGCTTTACAAACCAATGTCATTTACAATAATTATATAAATAGGGCCAGGCATAATGGCACATGCCTGTAATCCCAGCACTCAGGAGGCTGAGGCAGGAGGATTACCATGAGTTTAAGGTCAGACAGGGCTACACAGTGAGTTCAAGGACAGCTTGAACTACATAGGGATATCCTGTCTCTCTCTGTCTCTCTCTCTCTCTCTCTCTCTCTCTCTACATAAATATAAATATATATATATATATATACACACACACATATATATTCATATTCATATATATATGAAATTATTTCTAGAAAACAGTATTTTAAATATATTCATGTGATGTATCTTCAGAAATTTAAAATGATTTTTCATTAAACAATAGTTACCAAAGAATGTCTAAACAAATGGAGCAAAAGTCATTTCTTATTCTATGTAATACTTCTGCCTGGTTCTTAGCAGGCAATGCTTTTTTAGATCAATAACCAGAAGTATCAATAATTAATATAAAATGTAAAAATGAGGTAGGTACACTTACCCTTATATAAAATATGACTGTCAATTACTAAGTGTCTAAGTTTTTTTGGGGGGCATTACCTTAAAAATGGAAGGAATATTTTATATTTTATTTATATTTAAACCTGGTCACACCTATAAACATGAATGGCCAGTCTATGTATGTGTGATACGCATTCAGCATAAAAAAGACAGGCACACTCTTTTGGAAGAAGAAGCCCAAAACAAACTTCCAACAATATAAAGGGTGTCAGTTTTTGTTTCTGTTTTTTGGTACTAGGGATCAAATTTGGGTCCTTGTGCTTGTAAGGCAGGCGGCAGCACCACTGAACTAAATCCCCAGCCCTAAAGGAAGTCAGTTTTGAAGTCAGACATGGATACAAAGTCTTATTCTGGCACTCAGAATATACTCTGACCTAGAAAAAACTACTTAATGCCTCTAACTTTAATTTCTTCTTGTTTAAAACTGAGACAATAGCACCTACCATCACAGAGACATAAGATAATATAAACTAGTATTATAGATACTAATACTTTATAGAAAATAAGAATGTTTTAAAAATTAAAAACTTAAAGTATACCTTATCGAGTTTTAGTTCCAATTCTGCTACATCTCCTTCTACTTCTTCCAAAGCAGCCCTAAAAAATTAAATATAAGTTATTTCATTTGTTTATATACTTTACTCTTGAAAAGTAACTCTCCACTCTAAGCGAGAAGGCAAATACCTCAGAATGAAGAACAAATGCTTCAAAATCATGCAATACAACAGAGAATACAAATACTGTTTAGAACAATGAGGGAATACATTAGGCTATATGCTCACAAAATTAATATTACTCAAATTAATAAGATAATTTATAACTATTTAGCATATATTTTAAAAATATAAATAAGAGTTTGTAAGCAAGATGCTGGAAAATACAGAAAGAATACAATCTAATAAATAACCCAAAATCTTACCTCCATCAAAAAAAAACTTTTTTTAAGATGAGCCTTACAAAGAATCAGATTTCTAGACAACAAAGCACATGCAAACAAACAGCAAAGCATTACTGACAATCAAAAGAGGATATTATTTTTAGAGATAGTTTGGAAAGCTATTACCTATTTTTAATACATCATTTTGTTTCCACAAGAGCTAAATTTATTAAAAATCAGAATTAAGTATTGCTAAATTTTAGACTACTCTCACAAAAATACAATTTCAACACAGAAAAATTAGCAAAAGTTAGATTATGCAAAGAGTAGAAACTAAATAGTAAGCCAGATAGTCTTACTGACCACAAAGAATGATGCAATTAAATGTAGCACTTGATACTACAATACAGGGCAGCATTAAAAAACTGGGAAATTGTCTCAAGCAAAATAGCAGCAACTAAAACCTTTCAAAGATAATAAGATTGTATGTTAAGAATAATGTACAATAATATATAGTTCATCTCCTTTAAGTCATTTATGCTACCTTCTCATTTTTGCGGTGCTTGGAGATAGAACCCAGAGCTTCATGCTTGCGGGGAAAGTGCCCTACCACTGAGCTACATCCTCAGTTCTAGGGCATCTTCATGTACCCAACTAATGAACCTGCAGTTTTAGAATGGCTATTTTAAGAAGTTTTAAATTTGTTTTAAATGTATAGTAGCAGAAAAGTAGCAACTCAAAAAAAGATAGCTGCAATATTGCATAAAATATTTTCAGGCAACAGAGTTAGGGAAAAACAACTATTATATAAACTCCATTTCCACAACAACCCATTTACCTCCATGTGACTGTTGCATAATTACCTTACTGCCTTGTGATTCTACTTCTCTGTCTGGTGACATTTATTTTTAAAGCCTGTAAATCTCCAAAGTAAGAAACTAACTACAAAGTACTGTACTTAGTAAAGAAATGCCATTATAAAATGAGATGATCCAGCAAAGGGCTTCCATAAAATGGGAGGTGGCACACCGCAGCATAGAAGCAGAAACATTTCACTCCTAAGAGTAGGCCATTGCTTTCAGCAGTGTTTTTCAAGGACAATGTTCCCTAGGAAACATTTCCTCTTCACTTTCTACCTCACTTCCTTCACCTACTCATCATGTAAACAATTCACTTGTGAAAGCTAATACACACACACACACACACACACACACACACACACACATACACACACACACACACACATATACACACACAAAGATATTCACTATAAAATCTTGAAACCCAGATGCCCAACAATAAAGAATATAAATAAATGGTGTATCCATCCCATTATGAAGGAAGTTGCTGTTGTTTTGTTGATTTTTTTATTAATTTTATTGGTACATTTAATGTATACAATATAATGAATGACATTCACTGTTGGAAATTAGTACCTTTAAATGACCTATCTTGGTTCTTATTTTTTCCCCATTCCCTTGACCTTCCTTCAACCCTTCCCAACCTACAAAGACTTCTGTTTTGTTTTTTGAGACAAGGTCTTGCTATGTAATTCAGGTTGGCAATAAACTCACAGTGATCCTCATGCCACAACCACCTGATTGCTGGGATTACAGACGTGTACCAACACACCAGGCTGGAAGCAAAGTTTGAAGTGAGGCTGATCTGTATTTACTGATATGGAAATATATATACATGATAGATTATTACATAGGGGAAAAGTAAGTTACAAAATTATATACAGTGGAAGTCCAACTTTGTGCTGGACAAAAACTGTTTAGACACACATAGGAAAATAACTGGAAGCATATTTATCAATTAATCTATTAACTTGGAAAATAGGAATTGAAGATTAGAAACTCTAAGTGAGGATTTGGTTTTTTTTGTTTGTTTGTTTGTTTGTTTTATTTTTTGAGACAGAGACTTCTATGTAGTCCAGGCTGGCCTTGAACACTTGATCCTCCTGCTTCACTCAACCTCCCAAGTGCTGGCTTGACAGGGAAGCACCACCACACCTAGAAAAGGATTTGCACTTTTCACTAATACTTCTAGAGTATTTCACTGTTTTTAACTACTCATTTTAAGTAATTTTTAATGTTAATAAAGAGGGGAAAGACAGAAGGTCAGACATCACCTCCTTGAGAAGTGGCTCCCTGTAGAGCCCTCCCCTCATCCACCAGGCCACTGACCTCCCCCACCCTTGCCTTGTTCCCCCCCACTCCTGAGCACAGCTCTGCTGCATCCCCTCACAGCCTGAGCACCACTGCAGAGCAGACACTCAAACTGAGTCAAGGAAGAAACTCATCAAGTCTTAAATTTTCACAGACTTTTTCATTTATATTTTTAACCTTTATTTATCTTGACTCAATCTTCCATTTCTTTCAAGCAAATTGGTCAAATGAACAGTTTAAGATTTAATTTAATCCCTGGCTTCTACTACACATATGGCTTGATAGAAATTTTACTGACATTCTTCATTATTCCATCATGTAATTCTAATTTATTTTGGTGAAGTAACAGTTTTCAAGAAAGGTGTAAAAAAAAGTTAAAAAAAAAAGGTTTAAACTTATGCACTAGAAAAACATCTGCTTTTTACTTGTCATTTAAAAACAAGCCCTCTGTTATCATACATTCAAAGAATCTGAAAGTTTATCTTGAAGGTCCTTCTATTATAGAAAGCTAAGTTAGGCAGAAGTATTATAGGTAGTCAGACGGAGGGTGGGCTTGGTGGTCAGTACAGATGATAAAACATATTAAAGGTGGCTGGAGGTGCATCTTTTGAAGCCCAGGCTCAAGATAAAATGAAATGACGAGGCCTGCATGCCTCCCTAAGAGATAACCAATATACTATAATGGGTATCACCTGGTCCAATAAAGTCTAGATAGACATCAGTGAGTGACCAGGACCTCTTGATTCTTAAAAAGGTCTTTGTTCTTTTCATGTACAGTCACTGTGTGAACTGTTTCTCTACTGGATCAACATTACCTAAGCAGCTATACTTGTAATCTTATTGGCTGATCATATTTTTGACCCATGTTGTACCCTCCTTGTGATTTTGTTCTATAAAACTTCCTTGAGAAGAAAGAGGGCTCATTGGCAGCCCACTTTTGGGTCTCCTGCTGTCTCTTGAGAGCTATCTCTCTATCTCAATAAAATATTTCCTACCCTTAATCTCCACTGTTCCTTAAAATTCATTCTTCCATTTTGGTGAATTCAAACTGGTGTATCTGACATCCGGCAGGTTGGAAGTTACATTTATTTCCCCTGTATCATTTCAATTCAACATTATAACTTCTCTTTTTAAAAAATGTTATGTATCATACAGGCTGCATGTAAAAACTTGTAGCAACAGGCTAGCAGCCATTGATTAAGGCAGCCTGGTTCATTGACAAATATTTCTTAGTGTAAGTGCAAGGAAAGAACATGTTTCAGTTCAGATTCTGCTCCATCACACTCTTATTTAAACCTGAGATATCTAAGACTTTCCATTTGTAAAATGATAGAAAAATACCTACTTAAGAGTTGTAAAAGCCAGCACAGTGGTTTGCCCTGTAACCCCAGCTACAGGGCCCAGTGAGCCCAGCCTGAACAATACAGTGAGACCCTCTCAAAATGCAGATAAAATAAGGCACTGGCCTAACATCATTTCAAATATTGGAGGAGAGGTATTATTCCTCTGCCACTCTCCCAAATACTCATTAAGTATATAATTTTATAAAGTACAAGAGGCCAAACTCATAGGTCTTATCCTCTCTACCTAAAAATGTAATATTAGAAAAATTCAGATTATATATTATTATGTTTTGTGTCTAGATGTCCCCTCAAAGCCTCATGTGATCTTAAGTGGGGTTTTTTCAGGGGTAGCTGCATCTAGAGTGTGTGGCCCTAGAACTGATTCATGGTATAGTGCTAGGCTCAGGGCACTAGGATTAAGGGTGTGAGTGCTACCATCCTAAGCAGTCGGGACAAAATAAAAGGAGCAGAAAGAAGCAGCTAAGGTCCCTTGTTGATTTTGCTGTCTCCTATGTGCAATGTACTATTCCTCCTCTGCCACACCCTTCTGCCCTGTGCCACCCTTCCATGGAGACAGCCAACTATGGACTGAAACCTCACAAACTGTAAGCCAAATAAACCTTTCCTCCCTTAACTTGTGAGGGTTGGGTATTTTGTCTCAGAATGACAGAAAAGTAACTAAAACATAAACACACTAATGGAAGATAGTGTATGATAAGCAGCAAAATAAGCAAAACAAAAAAGCATCAGGGCCAGGGATTTAGCTCAGTGGTGCCGCTGCCTGCCAGCTCAAGGTCCTGAGTTCAATCCCTGCCCCCCCCAGAGAAAAGCAACGTGTGTGCGTACGTGTGTGTGTGTGTGTGTGTGTGTGTGTTTGTGTATTTAACATACATACATATGTGGGAAAGGGAGGGGAGAGTAGAGGAGGGGAAAGAAGAAGGCATCAGCAAATTGTAGCCCAACAGGACAGTCTGCTTTTACACAGCCTGTGAACTAAAAAAGGATTTACATTAAAAATCAAAAGAAACAATATTTCATGACATATACAAGTTACATTAACTTCAAATTCTGGTATCTATAAGTAAAGTTGTATAGACAAGTTTATTCACTTTTGTATTGTCTATGACAGCTTTCACCATGTAATGGGAGCTGGGAACTGGAAGAGAGACTTTATGGCCTACAAAGCCTAAAATACTTCCTACTATCTGGCCAATTATAAAAAAAAATTCCCATCCCAAAGGATATCAAATATAATAGCACAAGTGAAAATTTCTTCTCATATATAACATATATAAGAAAATAAATTTTAGGACTTAGTTCTAGCTATCTCTACCATAAGCTGAATAAGCTCAGAATTGAGAAACAGGCACTTTACTTTTAATAACATACATATCCCTTTATCTTTTCATACAGCATATCTTTTCATGACCAACTCAGAAAATAGTTACCTGAAAACATAAAACCAGAAAAGAATCCAGCAGCAAGTGTAAACCTTAAGCCATTTCTAGTCGCATAGTGACCACTTGGGCTGTGACTTAAATGAAGTTCCAATGAGAAGCACAACAACAGAACTCACCCTACAGATAACTGCATATCCTTGCTGTGCCAATAAACTGTGAAATTACTATTTTTAAAAAAATACAAAGAATTAAAGAGTGTTGTGACATGAGCATTATATTTTCTTTATAAAAGAAAAATATTTGAAAAAGGAAATGTGATAAGGAATTATTTTTCACATTCATTTAAGAGGGAACAACAACAAAAATCCTTCACCTCAACTTCCTTACAATGAAATTAATATCTTAAAACTAGGTCACATGGTGATGCAAGAACAGGATATTCAAGATCATTAACAAATACATGAATATCAAATGATTAAAGATGGATTTGAGGCTCTAAGTAATAACTGCCTCCTAAAAATTATCAAACAGGTAAAATAATATTTATAAATATCCAAAATATAATGGGCAGGCCTGGGGTTTTTAGGCTCAGTGGTATCACATGAGCTATTACATCTCTAGCATAAGCAAGGCTTTGGATTCAGGATCTAGCATCACACACACACACACACACACTTTCTCTCTCTCTCTCTCTCTCTCTCTCTCTCTCTCTCTCTCTCTCATTTGTATTCCTTGTTTTATATAATAGATGCCTTCTTAAAATGTGTATATCTATAGAATAACCAGTCAGATAATACTCAGAATTGCCTTTGTGTGCCCATCCAGGTAACTACCGTCCCTAACCAACTTTCTCTTTCTGCTGAACAGCCTTCCTCACCTTGGGCAATGCTGGGACTAATCTTTTTAGAAGAAAAAGCAGTAATTACATATGATAGTCCATGGACCCAAAATCAGCACTGTGATTCATTAGGTGGCAATAAATGAATAGCGACAGAAAGCCCCACACAAAAAATGGCTCCTTTTGGATTCTTCCCCAAACACACCTAGCATGCATCCTGGCTAGTTTTGTGTTTTGTTTTGTTCGCTGTAATGGGGACTAAACGTAGGACCTTCTCACTGTGCTACATCCCCAGCCCTTTTTAGTTTTTTTATTTTGAGACATGGTCTCACTGAATCACTAAATTGACCAGGCTAGGCTCAAACTTGGCAATCCTCCTGCCTCAACCTTGCAGAGTGCTGGAACTAGAAGACATGTACCATCACTCCCCATTTCAGCACCCAGTTTTCAAACTTATTAAATTATTTTGTAATATGAATGGCCACCACTCATTTTATTCAGTGAAGCCTGGCTCTGTTATATACTGGGTGATACCTTTATGATAAAAGACAGTGAAATAGAGTTTTAAAGGTTTTTAAATGTAGGTTTGAATCTCTACTTCTTACTAGCTGTATAATGATAACAAACGCTTTGTATTGTCTGTATCAAAACACAGATAACAGTCCCTCCCATAGTGACCTAGACAGATTTTAAAATACATCTTAAAAACTTTAGCCCCCAATGTCTAACAGTAAGTAATCAGTGAGTATCACTTATCATTATCTATAGTGATAAAGAAATACACACTAGAGTCTTCTAACTTTTCCATAACTTCATTCAGGCCAGAGGATCATATAGTATGATAAAATATTACTTGTAAATATACTTGATTTCCAGAATTATCGAGATACAGTTCTGGACAGACATTGTGGTACAGGCCGATAACCCCAGCACTCTGGGAGGTTGAGGCAGAAGGACTGCAAGTTGGTGCAAAGGCCTTGGGTTCAATTCCCAGTACTGGGATTTTTTTTAAAAAAAGGTAGAGTTTTTTCAGTTCCTGTACACAAACAAAAGACCAGTATGAAGGAAAGTTAAGATTCTGAATGTACAGTTGTTACATAACAATATTAAACTATTTTAAAGTCTTGCTTTTTTACCAGCAGTCTCAAAGATTGGAAATGAAAGGTCTTTCTTCTCCAAATACTATCTTAGAAATGTTTCAGTAGTTCCTATTTGCTCAGACTGGCCTACTAAGCAAAGTTGGCAAGATCCATGAGAAATTCAGTCCTAAAATGGGAAAAAGTGGGCCAGGGTTTTAGCTCAGTGTTTCTGATGCCTGCCTTGCAAGCACAGGTCCCAAGTTTGATCCCTGGTACTGGTACCAAAAAAAAAAAAAAGTATTACTAAAATGGGAAAAATAATAGTGGGGGGAAAACCCAGAAATGGGTATCTAAATTATAGTCTATCGACTAATATGAATTCCTACTAAATTATTTAATCTCCCCAGTCTCTCATCCATAAAAGGTGATGAACACACTGGAAACATCTTTAAGGTCACGTCTCTTTTCCCAAAGCAAGAGTTCCTCCAGGCCTTTGATTGTGCATTCAACAGAGTTAGAAAAAAAAGAAAAGGAAAACAAAACAAAAACAACTTGTAGGTCATGAAAACCTTCATCAGAATTTTTTTTTTTTTTTTTT
>NW_022900924.1:44342358-44366870 GCF_012274545.1 Fukomys damarensis | reverse complement strand
TTTTTTTTTTTTTTGTGGTACCAGAGATCAAACTCAATACATTGTGCTTTCGAGGCAAGCAGCAGAACCACCACTGAGCTAAATCCCCGGCCCTCCTTCATCAGATTTTATATAAACAATCTCATCTCTCTCAAAAAGTCTTTGTGTACTTTGTAAACAATAATAGATAGGAGTACAGATGAAAATAGTGAATGACCATTTTTTAAGTCAACACTTTAGAGAAAAATAAAAAAGCTATGGCTGAGGATGGGGCTCAGTGGTACAGCACTTATCTAACAAGCAAGACATCCTAGGTTCAATTCTCAGCACCATAAACTCATGTAGAAAGCTCTATTTAACATCCTCACTTGTACCTCCTGAGCTTGCTCCATCATCTTTTTTACAGAATGTAGCAGATTGTAAATGCTATCCTATCATTCCCCAGAGAGAAAAGAATTCTATTTAATGTATCTTTTAAGAATGATGAAATCTTTTACGCCATGTGTAGTAGTACACATGTGACCCCAGGTACTGCAGAATCTGAGGCAGGAGGATTCCAAGTTTGAGGCTATGATGGACAACTTGGTGCGACCCTATATCAAAATAAAAAGGGCTAGCAGAGTGCTTGCCTGGCACATCTAAACCCTGGATTCAATACCCAGGAAAACACACACACACACACACACACACACAATGCTATTCCCCTTTTTAGTCCTCTCCTGTCAATACAAAGTAAAGCCATGTATGACTGTAATCAAAAGTGCAACCAAACTAGATCACAAAAGTTAACATACAAGCAGTATGATGAGGGTGTAAATACTGCATGCTCAAATCATTACTCAAACATCTATAAAGCCCAGCTCGTGATTAAACGTAAAAAGGCTAAATCATTCTTCTGCATGGAGAAGTTGGGGTAGGAGGAAACATGTACCATACAGAAGCTTCTGTTCCAAGGGCTCCAGCTTCTCATCTGAAGAAGTACATGAACTCAGCAATCACTTCCAGCATTTATTTCCTCTACATAGTAGATAGCAGCTGTGCACAAAGCTGTTTTTACCATGTGTAATGGTAAATATTCATTACCATAGGAAACTGGGCTATGGAATACTAGCAACATTTTATTTGATCAGATATGAAATTATCCTATATTTTTTTCTCACATACAAAAAAAAAACTTTCACTAGTTGAGAAAGCTATTTCCATTTCTTGCTCCTCTGACAGCCTGCATTTCTCGTCTAGGAAGTTAGCATATTCAAGCAGGTGAGGCAGCACTATAATTACAGTAGGTGCAAACATTAATCTGCTATGTCATAAAAAGAGCAACAGAAGAGATGGCCCATTTGTTGTTACCATCAATAAACCTACAGTGAGGAATGACTGCTTAACAGTCTCAGAAGTCCTGTTTTCATGGAAGGAGACACAAAACTAGAATGAAGGCTCCAGTTCATCGAACAACGGGCAAGGTCATTTTAACGAGAAAAAAAGGTTAAGAAGAAAACCACACACAGACTACATAATGCTGCCTTCAACTGGGCCCAAAAAATAAAAGCTAAAGATCTTTCTGTCTTAAAATAATTTGCATTAAGTTTCTACAAAGTCACTTCATTCCCAAGAATTATCATTAGGTAGGTTTTGACATGACAGAAAAATTAGAAAGTGATACCGTTGTTGAAAGATTAAAATCAAGCAAATAAACTTCAGTGTTTATCTGATTAGTGGAATGTCATTACCAGGGCACTATAACCATCATTGTTTGTAAAAAGGGGACAGGAGATTTGCAAAAGGAAAGAACACTGTGGCTTAAAATACTGTCAGGATGACCAAATATTTTAAAGATGGGACAATGAACAGATACTCAATGAAAGAAAAAAAGCAAAATGGCAGGTATATCTAAGGCCAGGCAATGACAAAATAATCAAACATCCTAGTCAGAGAGCTGCTATATTCTTGCTATCATAGCAGGACCAAGAAAAGCTGCTTGAAGTACTAGACATCCTGCAAAGTTCAGCCTGTCAGCGTCCTCTCCACGGCAGATGAGAGGCTGCTCAACAGATCACATCTATAACTTTCCCAGGCTTCTTCATGAACAATCAAATATCCATATTAATCTAATGAAAATAACTCTGCATTACATTTTCCTATGTTTTACAATTTGCAAGGCACCTCTGAACATGATAGCTCTTTGTAATATTAAGAGAAAGATATAGAATAGTAATGTGAAATTTAAAAAGAAAAAAACATCAAGAGGAAATGAGCAACCCTCAGAGTCTTGAATTGGAAGAAACATTAATAAACTGCTGAATGAGGGAACTGTTTAATGAAAGTGAAGAAGCTGTGTTTAGAAAAGCATTTTATGCAGTGTTTCATCCCCATTAAATCATACAAGTTTACAAGATCTGTAAATAGGATGCAGAAGAATACAAATTTAAAAGCTGAATGTACAGGATCAGGGCTTTAGAGGCAATGTGCACATTATAAACCACGTAGGATAGTAAACTTGTGACACCAAAGCACCTTCTACCCTTTACAGAATGAGAGAAGACAAGCAATAAACAATAAATATAATAAGTAAACTGGATTATATGATATAAGGTGATATATGCTATGAAAAAAAAGCCAAATGGATTAAGAGGGGAGGGGAACAGCTGTAGTTTTTAATGGGTGATCAAGGTAGTCCTCACTGAGAAAGTGACACATGAACAAAGACCTGAAGTAAGGTAGTGGACCACGCAAAGGGTATTATAATAAACTGGCTGGCATTGTGATAAGCAAGATAAGAGGGCTGGGGATTTAGCTCAGTGGTTCTGCCACCTGCCTCACAGGCACAGGGACCCGAGATTGATCCCCAGTACCCCCCCCAAAAAAAAAAACAAGCAAGGTAAGGGCAAATCCTTGGCAAAAGAATTAATGTGCATATCGAGCACATTAAGCGCATCATGAGCCAAGAGAGCTTCCCAAAATGTGCAAAGGAAAAAGATCATAAAAAGAAGGAACCCAAAGAGAAAGGTACCTGGGTTCAACTGAGAAACACACTGTTAGACTTCATGAACTAATAGTGTGAAAGAATAAAGGCCAGTGGCTCAGTACTTCACTAGCATATCTAATGCATGTCTGAAGCCCTTGGTTCAATCCTTAGTACCAAAAAATAAACATTAAAAACACCTCTGAATGTAAAACTGGTTTTCTTAATTGAGTAGAAGTGTGCCATCCTCTCTCCAAAAGAAACAGTCATTTCACTTAAAGTGAAAAAGTGCGTTCTTACTCTGAGTATTATCTCCAAAGGAAACAGAAAGAGTATGTCAAAGAGATACACTCCCAACTTTATTCTGTCATTTGCAATAGCCAAGATATGGAATCAAAGTACGTACCAACAGATGAACAGATAAAGAAAATATGGTATGTGTACAAAATGAAATATTATTTAGCCAGAAAGAGAATGAAATCCAATCAGGCATGGTGGTGCAAGCCTGTAACCCCAGTTACTCAGGAAATTGAGTCAGGAGGATCACAAAGACCAGCATGGGCAACTTAGCAAGACTCTGTCTCAAAATATAAAAAGGACTGGGGATAGAATTCAGTGACAGAAAGCAGGTTCAATCCCCATTACCACTACAAAAAAAAAAAAAAGAATGCAATCTTGTCATTCAAAGTAACATAAATGGAAATGGAAGACATGTTAAGTAAGCCAGGCCCAGGAAGATAAATACTACATATGCTCACTCATGTGTGGAAGAAGGTTGATCTGATAGAATTAAGAGTTCAACAGTAGTTGCTAGAAAGTGAGAAGAGCAGGAGAGAAGAGGGAAAAACAGAGGTTAGCCAAAGAATGCCAAAAGAAGGAGTACACCCTAGCATTCTATAACAGGGCAACTACATAGTTTCTGTCTTAAACCCTTTCTCATCACTGACACACAATACCCAACAACTGCAACTTAATCCAGGGAAAGTTTATTGTGTCTCTCCGTTCATAGAGGTTTCAATGCATTGTCAGCTGGCTCCAGGGGGACAGCAGAGAGATGGCCAGGAAGCAGAGAGAGAGGGAAGAGCTAAACCCTTCCAGGTTGTGCCACTCACCTCCTCCAGCCATCCTTCACCTCCCATCATCACATTTAGCTATAAACTCATCACTGGACTAATCCACTGATAAGTTACTCACATCACCAAGATCCAGTCACTTCCCAAAAGCTCCACCTATGCACACAGGAAGCTCTAGGAGGACATCTAGATATAAACTACAGCAGTTTCTAACATATTATATACTTCAAAATAACTACAAGAAAGGAGCCTAGTGGCTCAAACACACACACACACACACACACACACAATGATAAATGTTTGAGGAGATAGAAATGCTAATTAGTTCAATGTGATTTTTTACATGTCATACATGGTAATCATATGCTACTCCATAAATATGTATAATTAAAAATTCAAGAAAAAGAATTGGCTTACTCCATGAGGTAGCATAAACTGTTGCTCAAATTATGTAATTTCAAATTGAGTACTTAATATAAAAAGATGTAAGCTCTTTTGAGCTAAAGAAGTCTTTGTTAAAGCAATCCTGGAGATAATACATGTTAAGACCCTAACAACTGTCTTTGAAATTAGAAGGAATTTTTAAACATATAGCTTTATACAGAATAAAGATAAGTTGGGCCTGTGACTCCAGCACTCAGGAGGCTGAGGCAGCAGAATCACCTTGTTTGAGGCCAGCTTGGGCTACAATAGTGAATTCAAGGCCAGCCTAAAATACATAGCGAGCCCTGTCTCAAAAAAACAACAATTTTATTTTGAGACACACTCTTCCTGAGTTACCCAGCTGGCCTCAAACCCGTATTCCTCCTTCCTTACCTTCCCTAGTAGCTGGGCTTACAACTGTGTATACAAATTACAGCAGCTTTGGGTCAGGGATTTAGTTCAGCGGTTCGGTGGCTTGCCTTGCAAGCGCAAGGACCCGAGTTCAATCCCCGGTACCAAAAACAAAAAACAAACAAATTACAGCGGCTTTGTACATAGTGCCACAAAGTGAAGCAACCAAGATGTCTTCCACTAGGTGAATGGTACATTTAGACAATGGAATACTATTTAGCTAAAAAGAAATGAGCTATCAAGACACAAAGAAACCTAATATTACTAAGTGATGCTGGGATTAAGGGTATGTGATTAACTAAATTAGTCCACTGATTGGTTTCACCTAGCTCTGGGTGTGGATAATGGGAAGACCCACCCTAAAGGCATGTAGCCTTGGTAGAATATAAGGGACAGAAAGAGAGCTGCTGCCACTGCTTGCTGCTGCTCCTTCTTTGCTACTTTGCTGCCTTCTGCATGCTATGAACTGTTTCTACTGTGTGATCACCCTCTTCCATGCCACTCTGCCTTGGAGGCAGCCAATTATGAACTGAAACCTTTACAAACTATAAGTTAAATAAATCTTTCCTAAAATAAATAAACTTTCCTCCTTTAACTTGAGGGTCGGGTATTTTGTCTCAGCAGGTATTTTCTAAGTCAGATGCAGGGGGAAAGAAGCAGTTAATAGGGGTTAGGAGGGAGAAAGGGATCAACCAGAGATACACAGGATTTTTAGGTTAGTAAAACTATTCTGTAAGATTCTCTAACAGTAGAAGTACATCAAGGTAAACACTGCTACAAGCTGTAGACTTTGGGTAATACTGATGTTCCAAGGGAGGTTCCTGGAGTATAACTAATGCACCACTCTAGTGAAGGATGTTGATAGGGAGGGTGTGTATTTGTTAGGGCAGAGAGCACATGGGAATTCTCTGTAGCTTCTGCTGAATTTGGTTGTGAACCTAAAACTGTTTAAAAAAAAAAAAAAGTCCACTGCTTTAAAAGTAAATATTCTCAAAAAAAAGTAAATATTCTCATCAGTCAGTAAATATGTTCTTTTTACAAGAGTAAAGCAGTATCAGATAAAGCATTTGCTGATGTCTGCATCATTAACATTTTAAAGCACTTTAAAATGTATCGTTTTATTCAGTACCATTCATTTGATAAATTTTTCTATGTATAAAAGAAAAAACTACTTAGAAAAATACAACATATATGTAAAATAATAACTGTCTTTATGAAGCAGTAAATTTAAAATTTTTTCAAGTCATAGAGGGTGAAATTTTAGGGTTAAAACATATAAAAGAATAAATCCAACAAAGATGCATCATGTAAAGGTACAAGATCCCAACGATGAATGTAACTGTATTGTACAACTAAAATGTACCAATAAACTTAATGGGAAAAAAAAGTGAATCTAAGACATAGATTGAGAAGAGAAATTTTCATTAACAAAGCATTAAAATAATCCTACAAGTCAAAAAGAAAAGGCTAAATACAACAATAGAAAAATGGAGTGAAAATATCAGTAAGTAACTTCTGGAAGAAGGATCATGAGTGAATAATTAACACGAAAAGATGCTCCACTTTACTATCAGTTAAGAAATACAAATTGCAAAGTCACAAAATAAACTACGAAGTGACCATCATTTCCTACCAGCCACATGACCATGACTACCTTACAGCAGTGTCCAATGTGCACCACCTTTTTCTTGCCCTTTTACTGCATGAAAAGAAACTTTCTCAGGCTGCACATAAAGCATATAATACATAGTAGTTCATGTACATAAGTAATAAAACTTCCTTATTTTCTGTATTTTTATTGTAACATTTTTAAAGAGGCAGACTTTTGAACATAGAAGCAGGATTTCCTGTTCCAAAGTAGTTAATTACATCAATACACTACAATCAGCATGTTAAATATAATCAAGAAATTATCAGATGTGGTGGTGCACACCTATAAACCTAGCACTTGAGAGGCTGGGGCAGGAAGATTGTGAGTTCAATAGACTTGGCTATACTTTCAAACATTCTCTACATATACGGGATTTTAAACTTCACCTATTCCAAATGTTTCCCCATCTTTCCATATTAGAGAAGAGAGTAATACAGTATCTTTATATAATCAAGTCCACCTCAAAGTTTCTGTGTTTGGTGCCATGCTTAGAAAAACTAACCTGATCCCAAGTTAACATATATTCTCATGTATATTTTCCAGCACATTCACAACTTCGATTTTAACACACAAATTATTCCTCCTTCTAAAATTTGATTCTAAAGAAATGTATGTTTCCCACTCAAATAACCATTATCTCTCATTATTTTTCAAGTACATATCCTTTTCCCTTTAATTTGCAGTAGCATGCTTGTCATTCTGTAAACTTATATACTACATTTTGGTCTGACTCCAGATTTTTTTTTTTTTAATTCTTTATCTGTCTGTTCCAGGACCAATCTCTAATTCAATAATGTATTTTAAAATGTGGTAGGGGACATTGTCCTCATTGATATTATTTTTCAAAATTTTAACTAGTCTCACATATTTTTTCTTTCATGTAAACTCTAGAACAACTTATACTGTATTTATTACAATTTAATCTAGGAAGAATTTAGACTTTTGTGATGCCGCGTCTTCAGGTAACAACTATGAATTCTCAATCATATTTTCTCTTTTTTGTTATCAAGTGTTTTATAATTTAAAGTTCCACATACATTGGTGCCTTGGTTCACAAATTTAATTTGTTCCACCATTTTGGAAAAGATGGCTACGTTCGTGTTTGTGTGGGAAAGATGGCCACAGCTGTTTGCCACCCAATGCAGTTTGTAAACAAAACAAAATTCTTCCAAATGCTTCTGTTTGCCAACCAAATTGTTTGGAAAAAAAAAGCATTGGTGAACTGATGTACCACTGTGTTTTATGTTCACTTATTTCTATTTATTTGATATCTTTGTTATTAGATGGACTTTTCTCCCAAAATTTTTCCTATCTGCCACTTGGTCTACAAGAAAATTATGAACTTTATTTAATGCATGAGCCTATTCAAAGATTTTTTAAATTGTTTATCAGAAGCCAAAATAGGCACACAGGAATAGGGTCAGAAAACACACCCACTTCTGACCATATTCAGTGCTAAATTTCCAAAGGAAGACCATAGACATTTCCAAGTACATAGCAGAATTAATTACACAGCCGACAACTTGGGAAAAGAAAAAGAGAACTACAGATGGAAGTAAATGGAAAACAGCCCTATTCTATTCAGAGTCCACCTGATATCACTTCCAATCTAAAAAGAGACTGAATATTTAATTTTGAACCCTTAAATCTGCCTCACAATCTGACATATGTCTTTCCAGAAAGGAAAAGAAAAAGAAAGAAAACTGTCATGTCACAGAAATACATTCTGTATAAGAGGATATCACTAAATCTGGAATAAATTATAACAGGAAAATCATACAAATTAAAAAATCAACACAGATTCACCAATTCAGTGGTGAACTTCTGGAATTTTTGTGTTCCAATGTTAATCTGGGGGTAAAAGGCACAATGACGCTGCTTTTCCTCCTTTTAAGCATTTGGGTACTCTTTCAGGAACTTATGATCAAAAGAAATGACCTGTAAATTATGCGAATCACACTAAGAGTTCCCTATGATTAAGACTGTTAAAGGCTGACAGGTGCTAGTACAGGAAGTGCAGAAAGGCAGCATGACTTCCTATCACTCTTCTTCCTGTTGCTCTCTGACAACAGCATTCTGTATCTCCAGAGTGAGATCTATGTTATAGGAACTTTCATGAGGACAGATTAATTCTTAACTTAGGCAACTACCTCAAAATTCCTGTTTTCTTCATTTTTTAAACTTCTAAACCCCATAGTTTTTTTTTTATTGGACTATGTTTGCAGTGCAGTGATTACACTCATTGTGAGGAATTGGCACATGTACATAACACATCTTAATTCTTTTTTGTTTTGTTTTTTTTCTAAGGAACAGAAAAAAAATGTATACATCAAATTAAGCTATTAGCCGGGGTTATGTAGATTCCTCTGTGCTAGTCTGATTGTTGCATTGTTTTGATAACTTCCCACTGCACAATACAAAGCAAAGAATAAAAATATCTAATGAGACTTCATAAATATAAACCTCATTCCTGCATTACCTACTCCAGCAATAATAAATCAGTTATTGATGGGGAGGAAAATGATATTCCTAAGCATAAAACAAATCTTAAAATGTCTAACAGACATAGGATGAAATCGATATGCCCTAACTCTTACTTTCATTAATTTGCTATGTCATACTGGCCTACCCAATTTACATCTAACTTATTCATTATCCAAATAATGCTACCAGTTCACTTCTCTCAAAGGAGTTTTGAGAATCTTAACCTCTCTGAGCTAGGAGATATCACAGAGACAATCAATTGTACTCTTCAATTTTAAAAAATAAAGAAAAATCAATTCCACTAAAGTAGTTGGAAGGAATTAGATGAATGCAAAAGAATAAAACCCTAAGTAAATATAAAGAATAATTGTTACTAATAAGTTTTTCACAAGTTTAGAAAAGACAGATGTCAGTGAGGGCTAAAATGATGTGATGACTGTTTTAACAAAGAGACTTGGGTTTAAAAGCGAGGAGGGGCCCGGGATTTAGCTCAGTGGTTCCACTGCCTGCCTCACAAGCACAAAGTCCTGAATTTGAACCCCGGTGCCTGAAGAAATAAAAGAGGAGAGCAGAAAAGGCAATTATAAACATTATAAAAAGAAAAAATATATAACAGAAAGCCTTCTATTATGAAACCAGGAAATAAGTACAATCCCATACCAGAGATAATACTGTGTCCAGGGCAAGGGATTTAGCTCAGTGGTTCTGCTGCCTGCCTCCCAAACGCAAAGTCCTGAGTTCGATACCCAGTACCAAAAAACGAACAAACAAACAAAAAGAATACTGTGTCCAGCTGGGTGTGGTGGTGCATGCCTATAATTCTCTGGAAGGCTGAGGCAGGAGGATCATAAGTTCAAGATTAGCCTGGGCAATTTAGCAACTTAGCAAGACCTTGTCTTAAAAAAGGAGCTGGAGATGTAGCTCAGTGTAAAAGCCCTGGCTTCAATCCCCAGCACCAAAAATGAATGAATGAATATATGCCCAATACCACGAAATAAAGATAAAATGAAAAGTAGAATCCTATAATTACACTCATTCTGAACAAAGTACAGACTTTTAAATTAAAACAAAAGTGAGAAAAATCCTCCTAACAGCATATTAATCAACAAAACCTATCTCAGTCTTAGCTGACATGCCAAGGATAGAAATATATATATATACATATATATATACACACACACATATGTATATATATATATATGACAACCACATTTATAATCTAAAATGAAGTGCTAGGCAACAGAGACAAAGCCTACAAAGGAAGTATCGCAAAACTTCACAGGCCTGGGAATTTAGCTCAGTGATTCCGCCTCCTGCCTCACAAGTGCAAGGACCTGAGTTCAATCCCTGGTACCCCCCCCCAAAAAAAAACCTTCGCAGATCACCCACCTCCAGCACACTTTTGGTAGAGCAGGTTTAGAGATCAAACATAAGACAGAAATTGAGAAAAGGAGATTTCTTTACATAGAGTGTCAATATCACTCTCAAATCAAAAGGAGATGTCATGGCTTGCGTTTAGATGCACCCCCAAAGGAAACCTCATGCAGTCATAGGTGGTGGGCTTTTTCTGAAATTGATTCATGGTACAAAGCTATGTTCAAGGGCACTAGGATTGCGGGTATGAGTGCTACCATGCTAAGTAATATGCATAGAAGGGGAAGAAAGATGCTCTTGAGCATCCTTCCCTTCCCTTTTTGCTTCTGCTGTCTTCTGCCCATGAACTGTTACCCCTCTGCCACTTTGCCTTGAAGTCAGCTTGATCTGGGCGTGGTGGCACAAGTCTGTAATCCCCAACTCTCAAGAGGCTGAGGCAATTCACTGTGAATTGGAGACTAGCCTGGGCTACATACTGAGTTCAAGGCCAGTCTGAACTACATAAAGAAATCCAGTCTCAAAAAAGAAAAAGAAGAAGAAATTTTTTTAAGTTAACTGGGAATATTCCCTGCTTATCAATTTTGTAGAAGGATTTATGTAATTTGATAGTATTGCTTCCTTAAGTGTTTGGCAGAATTCACTCAGGAAATCATTCTTGGTAGTTCCATAAATCTAATTTTAAAATAAACATAGAATTACTGTTGATACCTATTTCTTCATGAGTCAGCTTTCTTAATTTGTATCTTTCAAGAATATTTTAATTTCAGTGAGGTTTGGTGGTGCATACCTATAACCTCAATACTTGGGCAGCTGAGTCAGGAGGATAGCCTACTAAGGGCCAGTTCCGGCCAGCACAGGCTACACAGCACAATCTAATCTCAAAAATACCATAATTTGATCAAAGCTGTAAAATGAAAAGGCATAAAGTTCTTCATAATATTACCTTATTAGCCTCTTACTATTTGCAGAATATGTACTGATCACTTAACTAATTCATGATCCTAAAGGATCAAACTATCTCTAAGTAACTAAACTGCATCCCAGGACAGAGCTCGAAGATATTTGTTGTACAGATGCACCTAGCATCCAACAAGGTAAAACACAATATTTGGCCTCTAATATCTGGCATCCAAACAAAGAATATCAAGCCAAATACAAATGTTATCAACTTCATTTGTCTCCTAGAAACATTTTAGTAACTATCCATTACAAGTTTAAAAGCTTTGCCTGTTCTACAGTGACAGAACAAGGAATAGTTAAGATAGCTAGTGGAAAATTATATGCCTGTCTGTAACTATTAATTTAAAAAGAGAAGGTAAGCACTAAAAGTCATTTTGTTTTATCATTATGTTTACATAACAAAGAATTCTGAGCCTTATAGAATAGTAGTTTTTGCATGCTCATATCAGAATGATCTAAAAAGCTTTTTGAAAGTATCTATGCCTGAGGCCTATTCACACCCAAAAGTTCTGATCTAGTAGATCTAGGGCAGAGTCCACACAAAAGGTATTTTGGAAAAAGCTTCCTGGATGATTCTGACATACACTTCTGAATCAAACTGTCTATTTAAAACAGGCATAGTGGCCCATCTCTGTAATCCTAGCTACTTGGGAGGTTGAAGCAGGAGGGTCTCAAGTTGAGGTCACTTATCAACTTAATAAGACTCTGTATCAAAATAAAATTGTTAAAAAGATCTAGGGTATAGCACAGTGTTAAGACACCTTGCCTAGCATGTGCAAGGCCCTGGGCTCAATTCCCAGTACCAAAAAAAAAAAAAAAAAGTCTATTAGACTGCAGGGATGACTTCTCAAATGGTCAATTAGGTATTACACTTAAAAAGAAACAAAAATATTCATAATAAAGAGCGAAAGTCTTGACACCAAGTCACATGTTATCTTTCTTAGGATCAAACTCTACTTTCATAATGCCATATTTTTATTTCAAAGACTACTACTAGCACCTGTGACCAGAACACAGCTGTTGGATTAGAATCAAAAGAGATGCTATTGTTCAGATCTGTTGGAATCATAGTAAAGCAGTACTAGTGAGGCCTTAGTGCTGCAGTCATAGGAAAGATTACACACCACTTACACAATAGCTGATTGATAAGCAAGAAATCTCTACAACTGCATTCTACAATTGTGAGTGGTGGCTTGAATCAAAGAGTTTTGTACTTTGTACAGAGTTTTTCTACTGTCATAGCTAGCTTTCTGCCACACTTAAAAGATTCCAGTTTTTTAAATATTGCAAGAGCAAGATTATTTCTTAATAGCTTAAAATGTTTTATTCTTTTCAAAAGATTCAGAAACACAGAAATCTTTGGCCAAATATTTAGAAATAAGTTCTGGCAAATATAAGTCTTGACTGTCAAAGATTAAAACTAGACCCGTATCTTTCACCATGCACTAAATTAAATTCCAAGTGGATTAAAGATCTAAATATTAAAACAGAAGGGGAGAAAATGAGAATCAAGACTTGTCATGTAGAGGTACAAGATCCCAACAATGAATGTAACTGTACTGTATCCCTAAAATGTACCAATAAATTCAATTAAAGCTGAAAAAATATTAAAACAGAAACACTAAACTTGCTGGAAGATAAGTGAGGCAGAACTCTTGAAGACACTGGCATAGGAAAAGACTTTATGGCCAAATCCTCAGTAGCACAGGAACTAGCAGAAAAAATCAACAACTGGGATCTCATCTTATTAAAAAGCTTCTGCACTGCAAAAGAAACCATCAACAGAACTAAGAGACAACCTACAATGTGGGAAAAAATTTTTACCAGCTGCTCTTCAGACAAAGGACTATTATCTAGAATATATAAAGAACTCAAAAAAATCAGGCCCCCAAAATATAAGGACCCGATTCAAAAACGGGCATCTGAAATGAACAGACATTTCTCAAAGAAGTAAAAGCAGCAAGTAAATATATGAAAAAATGCTCCACATCACTGGTCATTCGAGAGATGCAGATGAAAACAACACTGAGATTCTACCTCACCCCACAAAGAATGGCTGCTATCAAGAAATCACACAATAACAAATGCTGGTGGGGTTGTGGGGAGAAAGGAACCCTTCTCCATTGTTGGTGGGAGCGCAGACTGGTGCAACCACTATGGAAATCAATATGGAGATACCTCAAACAGCTGGGACTAGAGGTTCCATTTGACCCAGCCGTCCCTCTGCTGGGTATCTTTCCAAAAGAATTAAAAGAATCATATCACAGTGATATATGCACACCTCTGTTTATAGCGGCACAGTCTGTAATAGCTAAAACTTGGAAACAGCCCATTTGCCCAGTAGTTGGAAACTGGATAAAGAAGATGTGGTTTTCTATAAAATGGAATACTACTCAGCCATAAAAAATGAGAAATTAGAGTCATAGGAAAATGGATACATTTTGAGGATTTAATTGACAATGTGAAGTAGGAAGAAAAGGGCTAAAGGTGTAAGGAAAGTGGGAAGGGTAGGGGAAAGGTAATAAGGGAAAGGAAAAAAACAGGAGAAAATGAAAAAATGGAAATAAAATGTCTGTAAACGGGGAGGGGAGCAGAGGGTGAAGGGAGGGCAGGGACAAAGGGAAAAAATGAGAACCAAGACCTGTCATGTAAAGGTATAAGATCCCAATGATGAATAGGACTGTACTGTATACCTAAAATGTACCAATAAACTCAATGAGGAAAAAAATATATATGTCTTGACACTATTATATAAAGAACTCAGGAAAGCAACAGAAGTTTTGGATACCATCTAAATTTCACACACAATTTAAACTTCAACTTTTATGTCAAAAAATGAACAGTTATGTCTTTCACAGCCTCTTCTGAAATGAATCAAAGACACAAAACTAGAGAGGTGTACACTGCACTTCCATACCCCCATCACTGAGTTTCCTGTTACATACAACAAACACGACTCTCATGCTTGTTTCAGACAGGCCTACCCTTATTACTACTGAACTTTAAAGCAAATCCCCAACATATTTTATTGATTTTTAACAAGAATTTTAAAAGAACCTCCTTACCATTACCATACATAATATTAACAATAATTTCTTAATAATACCTCTTGCCCATTTCATGATTAAGTTTCCCATGTTGTCTCAGAATGTATTTATTACATTCAAATACATCTGTGTTTATTAGTTTTGTTCAAGGCTGTATCTGTGTTTCATATTGTAATAAACTATTTTACCTAGAAATTCAATGTCAAATATACTATGCAAATCTGAATGTGTCACATCTAGTTTCTCACTATATTTCCTATTGTTATCCACCTTAATATGACATACAGCATTTTGCATGATTTGGCCCTTCCCTAAATCAAGGTTTCAGATACAACTAAGATACTGTACTGCATCACCTAGCTCCATTATACAAATTTTCCTGAATGGGTAAATAACCCCAATGAAAGATGAGGCACTGCATGAAAATGAATTGGGTGAGGGCAAGGTGGGGGACTAGACATAAAAGATGTTATTGGCACAACTGGGAAAATTTGAAGGTGTAATTACTACTAGTGTTATAAATGTGATAATATAGGAAAACTTCCTTATTTGTAGGAGATACATACAAAACTTCCAAATAATTCAGGAAAAAAATGTACATGTTGTATGTATATATCCATGCATACTTGTATGTAAAGGACATAAATACATAAAGCAAGTATAATAAAATATCAACAACTAATAAAACATGGGTGTGACAATACAATCTTTTCAACTCTTTAAGTTTGAACTTAAAATACAAAGTTGTCAGGAAAGCTTCTACTGAGGTTTCTGGCCAGTATGGCTTCTACCCACCCACTTGCGTGGAGAATATCTCTGAGAACCTCTAGAAGGGCCTCTTCGGCAAGCAAGCAAGCAAACAATCAAGGAAGAAGGAAGGAAGGAAGGGAGGAAGGGAGGGAGGGAGGGGAAGGGGGAAGGGAAGGGAAGAGAAGGGGCGGGGAAGGGCAGGGGGAGGGAAGAAAAAGTAGGTATATCTTCATGGTGGTCTTGGATGCTGCTGGGAAGTTGACGATTCTATATAAATTAAAGCTTGGTGAAATTGTGACCATCATTCCCAGGTTTCAGTGGGACCACTGAATACAATGACATCGGCTTAACCACGTGGGATATGGGTGACTAAGACAAGATCTGGCCACTGTGGCACCACTATATCCAGGACACCCAAGGCTTGACCTTGTGGCGGACAGCAATGACAGAGCACATGAACACCGCCAATGAGGATGTCATGGACTTTCTGGTGTTTGCCAACAACAGGACCTCCCCAATTTGTCAAATGCAGTAGAAACCACAGACAAGTGGGACTGTGCTCTCTACACCACAGGAGCCAGAACAAGGCCACATAGGCCACCAGCGGGGACCAGCTCTAAAGAGCTGGACTGCCTGTCTAATCAGCTCTGGAAACAGAAGTGAACCAGAGCCCCCTGCCCCTCACTTCCTCCTCTCTACCCTCTACTTTCCTCTCATGTGGCAAACACATGACTGTAGTCCTGAGTGCCAGAAACCGTCTCCACGGGTTGGTCACAGTGTACATGCAATGTGCTGCATGTGTGCGGACACAGCACAGCCAAGTTTTTATTTAATGTAAATAGCTCATTTCCACTGAGGTAGTTTATGGTACTCCTGTGTAATATTACTCGGCTCTTTTGTTGTAAGAAAAAAATCAACCCACTATCAGCATTGTCAAGGATTTGGGTGCCTGGGCACCTACCCTCCAGGAGTCGCTGAGCCGTAGACTGGTATCAGAATCCATTTGGTGGTTGGTTTTTAATCCAAATGGGGTATTTTTAAAAAGTTAAAAATACAAGATAAGGAGGACACTTGAAAACACAAAAAAGAAACTATGCCCACACAGTTTTGCAGTTTGGCCCAAATGCTAGCCCACTAGAGGGCTAGGTACTCCTCTGGAAACGCAGGAGACAGTGACAAATCACCATCAACTGCCCGTCACAGTAGAGATCCTGTGACTCGCCTGTCTTTGGGTCACTACACTGTGCAGCACTGAGGCCATTATGGGGATGTGGGGTCAGCCTCGCTCCGGGTCAGTGTGCAACTGGAGGGGTAGTCCATGTCCCCAGTGGGTCTCACCAGCAGCAGCACTGCAAGCTGGGAGGGTGTCCACTCAAGACACACAGTACCTGAGCACCACCCTCATGTGTAGAGTAACTTCCTCCCTCAGACTGCAAGGGGCAGATTCATAATACATACATACATACATATATATTTTTTTTAAATAAACATTGAAGAAGCTGAAGCTGTTAAATTTATCTTGGAGAAACTTTGTAACTGGTTTATTTGGTATCAGGGAATCTCTTACTGCTTTTAATATACAACTAACTCTACTAATCAAACTTTTATGGGGGGGGTTATTTTGTGAGACAGGGTCTTGCTATGTAGTTCATCCCGGCCCTGAACTCACTATGTAAGCCAGGCTGGCCTTGCACTTACTGAACTCTTCCTGCCTCAGCCTCTCAATGCTGGGATTATGGGCATGCACCACCATACCTAGCAGTGATTTACCATTTTGTATACCGGTTTTCAGTTTTCATTTCAACAAGCAGTGTAATTATAGCTATCAGAATAATCTCAACTTTAAAAAAGATTAAAAGAATTGGGGAGCAAAGAGGAAGAATGTATTGCTTCCTTTCCTCCAGTTATACGATGGGCTTGATTGCCAGCACCACTAAATAAATAAATATCCAAAAGGATATCCCAGAAGTAATATATGTTAAACATTTCCAACAGGGCTGCAGTTCATATGTTTCACAGCCTGGCAGCTCTGAAGTACTCGTGTGGTACATGCATGACCATCCCAGTACCATCAGGTGGTACAAGCTTTCCAATGGGATAGTCATGCATGTAACCATCTGTGCTTCAAGCCAGTGGGAATGTGTTAATAGTTTGTCTGGGCTTTTACCTGAATCTTTAACTGATAAATAAAAATAGAAAAAAGTAAACATGTCATGTATACATTGTGTAACGCCTAAATCAGGTGAAACAATTCGGTATAGAACAGGCCCCTCTGATCAAACCCCACCACTGTATCTTTTCTTTTATTTTTTTCTTTTTTTTTTTTCAGTACTGGGGACTGAACACTGGGCCTTGTCACTGAGCTGCATCCTGGGCCCTTTTTTGTTTGTTTGTTTGTCTGTTTGTTTTTATTTCTGAGACAGGTTCTCACTATGTTGCTCTGTTCCCCAGGCTGACCTTGAATTTGAAATTCTCTGGCCTCAGTCTCCAAAAGTACTGGAATTACAGCAATGTGCCATATCTGGCTTTTTAAAAATTTTTACAAATCACATCTCCTCAAACATTTTTCTTTTTTCTTTGCTTTTTTTTAATTATTTTTTTTTTTATTTGTAGGGCTGGGGATAAAACACAGAGCCTATACATGTTAAGTTCTACCACTGAGCCTCATTACTCCACTTATCATTTCTTTACTTTTTTAAAAATTAATTTATTTTTTTTAGTACATTTTTGCACTTCATGCAGTTTACAATCTTGGGGAGTGGTTTCATATATTTATTCTTTATCGCGAAAACATTTAAAATACTTTCTTCTAGCCAGGCCTGATGGCCCAAATACTATAATTATAGCTGCTTGGGAGGCTGAACCAGAAGGGTCACCGAGAGTTCAAGATCAGCCTGGAATACACAGTGAGCCCCTGTCTCACTATGTAGCTTTCTGAAATATGTAGTATAGAATTATTATCTACAGAATAGCACATCAGAATGTCATACTCTGTTTGTTTCTTGAGAGCGGGTCATACTATGTAGCCCAGGCCGGTCTTGAAGTTCTGATCCTCCTGCTTCAGCCTCCCACGTAGCTCAGATTATATGCATGAGCAACCTTGCCAGGCTCTTCTCAGTTTCCACGTCTCTAAACTGGGGATAGTAGTCTACACCTCATGCAGTTGTTACGAGGAATACATACAGGAAGTAGCGAGGATGGCTCTGGTATAAATTAAGGATTTTATACACACTAATTATCATTACATTTTAATAGCTAAGCAGTGTTCTACTTTGCCAACATTTCATATTATTTGATGCAACTTTTTCTATGCTCTAACAGACAATGATCCGATATTCTTGTTCTCATGACTGCACATGGTTATCGTATTTTACTCTTTAGAAGATATTACCAGATATACCAAATCAAAATATATACATTTTTAAATTCTGAGGCACTTTATTACTATATCCTTCACAAAAGCTCTACCGAACTATTCTTTGCAAAGGTTCGAAGAATATTTCCCTGTACCTTTTATAGCACTAGGAACTCTTAAAACTATCAATTTGACAGACAGAAATAATGGCTTCCTTTCTTTAGCTTTCTTCCTTTATTATTCACAAGGAACAGAAGTGTTTTTGGCTGATGGTTCTGAGGGCCAGAAGCCCAAGAGCATGGCACTGCCACTTGCTCAGCTTCTGGAGGGGGTTGTGCCCCACAGACGGTAGAGGGCATCACATGGGGAGACAGAGGGTCTGACTGCACCTTAGCAGTCTCTTCGTGATTTCCAGGGCACTTCTGGACATAGCATATATATAGTAGACGGTATTCTCCAAAGCTGATGACACATGATCATCTGCTACACGACCCTGCCATCGCCCAACTAAGATGCAGAGTCTATTTCTCCGTCTCCCTTGAGTCTGGGTGGGCCTGATGATGAGCACAGTACGGTGAAACCAACACACCTACCTCTTCCAGGAATAGTCCGTAACTGGCCTGGGAGCTTCAGTGTTCTGTCTGTTCAAAATAAGCTGCTACATAAGTATAACCAACCACCCTAGCAGTGATCTGCTACAAAAAGCCAAGGTACATGCCAAGACACTGGGTGAGAGAGGGCAGGGAGACCAGAGTGCCAGGGCATTAGCCACATGAATGCCGAAGCTGCGTTAGAAGTGGGTTTTCTAGCCTCAGTCTCCACAGAAGGGATTATGGATCAGTAAGAGATGGACCAGGGAAGAACCATCCACCCAGGCCCTTTCCAAATTTCTGACCCATGAGTCATAAGCAACTGAAATGGTTGTTTTAAATTACCAAATTTCAGGTTGGTTTGCTGTACAGCAATAGATAACCAGAAAGTGATTTAAATACTGCGATTATAGATCTCCAAGTCAATTTGTGCTCCAAAGTTACCTCCCAATGCATACTTACTCCAGCAATTTGGATTGCTAGAAGTATCCCAGGAACAACTCTTTTGAAATCACTAGGAGACTTAGTCACATTTTTTCCAAATATCTCATTCTGAGTCACATGGTCCAGGGGAAAGTTTAAAAAACATTTATTTTCTAAGTAGACAATTAAGTAAAAAATTGTTAAAACTTTTATCAAGCTAGGTGTGGAGGTGCACACCTGTAATCTCTGCTGCTTGGAAGGCTGGGGCAAAACGATCACAAGTTCAAGGCCAATCTGTGCTACATAGCAAGACCCTTAGGAAAAAAATATGAGAATGGTGAGATGGTTAACAGATACACTGAGACCATTAAACAGGGGGAATAACCTCTAATGTTTACAGTATAGTAGGGTAACCTGGCTCACAACAATTAACTGAATGCTTTAAAACAGCTAATAGAGCTAACAGCCATTATTGTGAATGTTCCTAACAAAGAAATGATAAATGTCTGAGATGTCAGATATATCAGTTAACCTCATTTGATCATTACACATTGTATACATGTAGTACAGTATCATACTGTACCCCAAAAGTATGTATAGTTTCAATTTTAAAGTAACTCTAAATACATATGCAGAAAAAATACTTGATTGAATAAACCATTTTAACATGAAAAAATAAAAGTACGATGATAAGCACTAGCTTAACTAAAATCAGATACAGTGAAAATACTTAAAATTTAGGAATAAGAATGGATATGAGTTAGGAAGTAGGATTAAAAAATTATTTAGTTTATTACATTCATATTCTTCTGTACCATTTGAACTCTGCTTAAAAGAAAAAAGTACATATACTTATTTTATTATTGCTAAAACACTAAACTAGAAAACTAAAAATTACTGACTTTAATAAAATTGATAAGAGATATGAACAAAAGACAGTGAAATGGCACTGTGATTAAAACGAAGAAAAGGAAAAAAAGGCAATCTACTATTCTATATTTTGGGAGAATAGCCTTCAAACATCAAAGAAAAGCATAGAGGACTGCGGATTTAGCTCAGCGGTTTGGTGGCCTGCCTTGCAAGCACAAAGACCTGAGTTCAACTCCCGGTACCAAAAAAAAAAAAAAAAAAAAAAGAAAAAAAAAAAAAAAAAAAAAAAAAGGAAAAGAAAAGAAAAGAAACAAATGTATTTTCATACAAAAATCAAGATGTCATTTAGCCAGCAGACAGGACTTACAAGAAATACCAAAGAAAGTCTTCAATTAAATGATAAACATACTGGAAGGTATCGTAGCTTCTTTTATTCATAAAAACTACTAACCTGAAAATAACCTCTAAAATTTAAATCTCCTTACTATTATTAGTTTAAATACTTTGAATCAAACATCCAAAGGAACAAATTTTTAACTACAAGGCTTCTCAAGAAACAGAAAACTAACCTGGACTGGTGGTGCAAACCTGTAATCCCAGCTAAGGCAGGAGGATCACTATGAGTTCAGGGCCAGCCTAGGCTACATAGTGAGATCAAGACCTGTCAAAACTACATAGTAAGACCCTATATTAACAACAACAACAAAAAAAATAGAGGGCCAGGGATTTAAGTGGTTCCTCCAGCTGTCTTGCAAGAGCAAGGTCCTGAGTTCGATTCACCAGTACAAAAAAAAAGAAAAGAAAAGAAAGAAAAAAATTAAAAGCAAAGTAAAACCATATACTGAAAGTTAAAAAGCTATTACAAAAAAAATTAATTAAAAAAAATATATCACAACAGGAAAAGGTTTTTTTAACTTAAAAATAAAACACATATATGGCAGAACTACAAAAATCAAACTGGTTAATCATCATTTTCCACGAGTTTGCTCATTTTGTCCCAAATGATTCTAAAATACACAGATAAATTTTTTTTTTTTTTTTTTTTTTTTTTTTTTTTTTTGAGGGGGGTGGTGTATGGGGATTGAACTCAGGACTGTGTGCTTTCAAGGCGGGCAGCAGCTCCACTAAGCTAAATCTCTAGCCCCAGATAAATTCTGACAGTAATCATTGTAGTGCCCACACTCCCTTCCACTGCCCTTCCTTCAATTAAACTGTTCTGCTATGTTTTATACCTCAATATTGGACTATTATTTCAGTTTCTGGTATGTTGGTTTGGTTTCCTACCCAACTCCCCACTCCTGGAACCAGGTATTGATACCAGGGCCTCACACACCAGATGAGCACAACACCACTGACCTACATCTCCAGCCCTAAAGAAAACAACAGAGAAGAAATTAAAGGACAAAAGTAAATACATTAAGCCAGGTGTGGTGATGCATGGTATAATCACAGCACTCTGGGAGGCTGAGGCAGGAAGATCACAAGTTTGGGCTCAGCATGGGTAAAACAAAAAGCATGCTCAAAACAAAAAGAGCAGCAGCTCAGTGTGAAGGCTCTTGGTTGAATCCCATATACATACATACATTAGGTATTTGAAAGCTAAGTCATAAATTTTTATATCTGAATACTGCTCAGGGCAAAAATCTTTCTTGATTAAGAAAGATTTTATTTAACTTTTTATTTCAAATAAAATTCACTTCCTGAATAACAACTTAGTGCCCCAATAAATTCAAACTCCTTCAACAAATATTGGTCAAAATATAAAATTTACACACAAATAGTACACTTAAGACATATTTACATTCTTGTAGGTTTTTAGATGAACAACATTTTGACTTTAGACTGCTGTTTGAAAACGAAAAAGGAAACCCAAAATTACACAAAGAAATGTGCCTTCCAATCAAAAAACAAAACATAAGTAACATTCACTGGAATGTAAAAGTGACCACTGAATTCATTCAAATTACTGAAGACAATGTTACAATGTAACATCCTCCATATCAAACAGTGTCTCTATTTCCTCATCCAATTAAAACTTGAACAGTGGTGAAATTTTTCTTCAGCAAGATCTATCTGCCTTTTGCATTAATTCTATGGTACCTAAGGAAGTTATATACACAGTATGAGATTTAAATGCCACAATACCCATTTGTGAAGCAGAAACCAATGTAAGGACAGCACAATAGATCAGGACACTAGAAGTGCAGCTGCCTTGCTATTAAAAAAAAAAAAAAAAAAAAACTTAGTCCTCACAAATTTTCTATTTTGATACGAGTTTCAATGCATCACTCCTCAATCGTGTACTGTACTACTCTCAAATCGTTTCTCCTGAACATAACTGTATGTATGGACTTATGAAATATTCTATTTAAATGACATACAAATCTACACAGTCATGGAGTTACAGAAAAACTATAAATATCAGGAATGTGAATAATGAAACTTCCATTTCTTGGCATTCTTCCCTCTACTGCAAATCCAATCTCCCAAATGCATACAAGACGCTAAAGTTCTTGGGATCATCCCTATTTGCAGCTAACAATCATTGGAATACTGGAAACAACTAAAAATCTCTTTACAATTGAATAGATATTACACTTAAATTAAAATTTCACTATATCATACCACACAACTTAATCAGTATCCTCTCTTATTTTATTCAATGATTACTGTATTTTAAAAACAAAGTCGCCAGGTGTGGTGGAGCATGCGCATAATCCCACCAATTGAAAGGCTGAAACAGGAGGATCCCCGCTAGTTTGAGACCAGCCCAGAGTATAAAGCCAGCACCCACTACAAAGCGAGTCCCTGGAGTGGGAAACTCACAAGGTTTGTCCCCAACACCAATGGTTAAAAGTATTTTCTAATCATTTATCTCGACATGTTTTTAAAATCAAATGTAAAACGTGAAACAAAGAGTGAACAAGGCTACATTCTCCTCTACAGTGAAAAAGGCTGTGATTACTACATTTAAAAGTAAACTGGGCTGGGCCAGGGATTTAGCTCAGTGGTTCCACTGCCCGGCTTGCAAGCACAAGGTTGGATAGCCGGTACCAAAAAATAAAATAAAATAAAGTGGGCAAGGCTCTGGGTTCGACCCCCAGCACTGCAAACTAAATAAACAAACAGCTGAGTCACATGAATAAAACTTTCACTAAGTGTATAACTTTCTAAGGTATCCTTTATAAATTAGTTCATTTACCACCCAATCCTGGAAACAACCTGCAAGGCTATCCTAGACAATCCATTAGTGTGTCGGTCCTGCAAAACACATATCGCAGAAGTTTCAAACTAACGGCAACAACAGTAATTAAACCTAGTGCACTTTTTTTAAACAAGGAGCAGCCCTAAATTTCAACTTATCAAAGATTAATGTATACTTAAATTCTAAGTAGAAGCTCCTTCACTGTACACTTTTCTTTTTTTCTTTGCTTTTCGCCAAAAAGTGAGGGGGAATCAAGTTAACAGTGATACATAAAAGAACAGTTAGTTCCCAAACAGAGGACACAAGAATTCACAATCCAGGGTTGGCAGGCATATCAGTGGGCAGACACATAGACAAACACACACACACACACACACACACACACACACGCACACACACACACAGATGCCCAGAGGAAGCTTTCAAGAAATGTCAGTATCTAACGGAAGTGCTAGGCCCCTATTTGTTAAGACTAAAAGCCAGCCCTGTAAATAACACTGCAAAACACAACCTAGAAAACTCCATTCTCTAAAACAAGACTTCCCAACGACGCTCGAGGGGAGCAAGCATAAATATAGTGGGCCCTCTCAGGACTACTGCCTGTCCCACGGAAGAGAGGGCAGCCCAAGTGAGTCGGGGTGCCGCCCCTCAGTTATGTGACAGATCCCTCGGGCACATCCGACTGTGATCCGGAGCCCTTGGGGCCAACGCTGCTGGAAGAGGAACACAAATGCAACCCTCGGGGCCCTCCTACTTCCGCTCTCAAAACAGACCCGCACTATTTCGCACAGTCCTAGTCCCCTAGCGCCCAGGGCTTCTCAGCAGCCTCGGCCCCTTTCGAGAACTTAGTACAAAGAAAACTCTGGGATCCGGGTCGAGTGCAAAGAAAAGCCAGGGATCGAGGTCGGGGGCAGGCGCTGGTGAAAGCGCCCCGCCCCGGGCTCGCGTGCAGCTC
>NW_022900924.1:44289699-44341915 GCF_012274545.1 Fukomys damarensis | reverse complement strand
TGCAGGGCCGGCCGCGCTGGAGACCCTGACGGCTTCCGGTGGGGTGCTTGGCCGCTAAGAGCGCTTCGCGGAGCTGTGGAGGGCGCCGCGCCAGCCGGTCATAGCAGCCGAGAAGACAGCGACGCCTCCTCTAGCCCCAGTCCGGGTCCCTCTTCCTCCCGCCCCCAGCAGATTGCCGACCAAGGGGAAAGGGCTCCGGAGTGACAGCCGCGGCCAGCCAGCCAGGAACCCGGCGGCTAGGGGGCGGGGCTTCCGGTAGCACCGCCTACGGGCGCTGGGCAACGCGTCTGAGCGACTACAGAACGAGCCAATGAGTAGTAGTACCGTGGGCGCCTCCTTGCTACAACGGATCCTCCCCCAGACCGCCAACGAGGATGCGCGGGCGTCGTTAAACGGGACGCGTCGGTTGCTGGGAGGAGGGCAGCAGAGGCTCCTGGGGAAGGAAGTCACGTGACCGAGCGCTGAGCGTCCAGCGGAGACTCCGCCCTAGAGGGGCAGTGTCCTGCAGGTCTTGGGACCGAGCTTGCTCCTTAAAATGGCTCTGAAGCCGGGCGTGGTGGCCCACGCCTGTAATCCCAGCACTTGGGAGGCTGAGGCAGGAGGGACTCTGTGAGTTCGAGAACAACCTGGGCTACATAGTGAGTTCCAGGTCAGTCTCACCTACATAGTGAGACCCTGTCTCAAAAAAAAAAAAAAAAAAAATTAAAATAAAATAAAAGGGCTCTGACAAAAATCTGGAGAACAGTAGCAGAAATTTTAAATTGAAGTAGGGCAAAGGCACAGCTTCCTTTCAGCTTAGAGAAACAGAAGCCAGGAAAGGAACAAGGGCAACTTTAGTGATAAAATCCATTTCACTACTTGATTTTATTGCTTGGTAACTTGGAAATTGCTCCCCGTATACATCTTTTATGGTTCTAGGGACCACTTCCTGAGAGAGCTGGCGTTTGGGATGGGCGTGGAAAGTTGGAAGGATGCAGACCTGGAGTGGAGGTAGGGCGTTTCATGAGGAAGAACTGTGGAAACCGCAGAAGACGTTTCTTCTGACCCTTTCCTCCCAGCAATGTTTGATTGTTCTACGTTGGTAGGATTGACCGCTTCGCAACAACTGCCCCACTTACACATAGTTTTTCTGAATGCACTTTAAGATATTCATCACCTGCCGTTTTGTTGTTGTTGTTGTTGTTTTGGGTTTTTTTTTTTTTTTTTTTTTTTTGACAAGTTCTGAATATCACTATGTTTCCCAGGCTGGGTTCCAATTTAGGATCCTCCAGCATCAACCTCGCAGAATACGGGGATTACAGGACCACCAAGCCTAAAACAAACTTTAAAAACTTAAGTGTTTCCATAAGAGTGTTTTTAATAGTACAATGCCACTGAGTGAGAATCTGGAAGCAAACTTCCTGAATTTACCTCAGTTTTCTCACTTTAAAATGAAAACAACACCACCGATCTGATAAAATTGTCCAGTTGACACAGTGCTACATAGTAATCGTTCAGTAAATGTTGGTTCTTATAATTATACAATTTTCTACTTACGGGCCTAATCAAAGGTTAAGTCTAACTCTAGGGTCTTAATATAACTGTTGATCATGTGCCTAAATGTAACATGACAGCATGCTATTTTTCATAGCCTATGGTTATATCTTGATCTCTTTCGCACCTTTACAAAGTAGCAGTATAATGTTGAAACATTTCAAAGATACCTACCATTGTATATATTTCTCCTTTGTTATAAACTTTGTTTCTTTTTTTAATTGAATTGCATATCCCTATAGTCTATATAGCCTCTCTTGATAGCTAGAAACCTTTGCTCAACATTGGCCGTCCTCAGACCCATCAGCTAGTAAGGCCAACTTCCTCTAGCATTAAGACTTCTTTATCACATTTACCGCACGAGTTGGCCATCTCCAAGCTATTGTCAAATAAACACCTTTTTTGTTCCTGTGGATGGCTAAATTTGCGTACGTCCAGTTAGTGATAATACTGTCCAGTTTTTCTTCTCTGACCTATAATAAAGCTAGTATTTGGAGGTGTCAACTGTAAGATACATCCAGAGTTAAGAAACAGTAAGCTGGGTGTGGTAGTACACACCTGTAATACCAGCTACACTGGATAATTTGAGGCTGAAGCAGGCTGAGGTAGGCTGTACAATTTAGCAAGACCTTGTCTCAAACTAAAAAGTAGAAAGGGCTGGGGGGTAGGGGTCGGAGGATTTAGCTCTGTAATTCCTCTGCCTTCCTGCAAGCTGCCTGGAAAGCACAAGGACCCCAGTTCTATACCTGGTACCAAAACGGGGGACTGGAGGGTGTAGCTCAGGGGTAAGAGTGCCCTGGGTTCAGTTCCCAGTATCACTCCTCCAAAAAATTAAAAGTGGTATGGGGTGGGAGCCACAAATCTTAGAATAGAGAAAAGACTGTCATTACCTTCATCTTGTAAAATGGAAACTGGGACGCCAAGACATAAAATAACTTGAAAAGTAACTCAGGCAAAACACACACTCGAGAGCACTGGACCCTGACTGGAAATTACCCTCCCTTTGAGAATTCTGCCTTTATATTTGTGGCTCTGTCTGCCTGCACAGTCTGTCTGTGTCTGTCTGTCTTGTTCCCCGACCACCCCACCTGTTCCTGGGAATTGAATGCAGAATGCTTGCACTGAGCTATGTCCCCCAACCCAATTTATTTTATTTTTCTATTTATTGAGATAGGGTCTCACTAAGTGGCTAAATTGCCCAGGTTGGGCCCAAGCTTACGATCCTCAGGCCTCATCCTCCTGGAGTACTGGGCTTGCAGGGTATGGTGCCATACCCTGCTCCCTTCTCATTATAATGCAGCTCAAGTACCGCCTCCTCTGGAATCCTTTTGCTGAAATGCAGATGTCCCTTTTCAAAACATAGTAAATGTTAGTCACCAGGCCCACTCACAATCTAAAAGGATATAAATTATCAAACCTTAAAAACCTCTCAATTTATTTTTCCTAGACTTCCCTGTCCCTCCCTGCAAACGTCCTGGAACCCTGGACACCCATAGCCTTTCCCAGACTGGTTCTGTTTTCCTCTGAGTATTCCTTTTTTTTTTTTTTTTTTTTTTTTGAGAGGGTCTTGCTAAATTGCCCAGGTTGGCCTCAGACTTGCTCCTCCTGCCCCAGCCTAAGAAGCTTTTTGTCTACATATCCCCTCCCCACCCCATACCAGGGATCAAACTCAGGACCTCGTACTTGCCAGGCAGGCGAGTTGCCACTGAACTACATACTTGGCCCTGTCCACATATCCTTTTGAGCACAGGTTGTTTTGGGTCAGGGTACATAGGAAGAGCCTACCTCTCAACAGCTTACAATTTACACTGCGTCTTCATGCTGAATTTCCCCATGTTTGAGGCTGATGTACTGGCCACACCCCTGTCTTACTTTCCTCCTTGCTGGCATCCTCTTATTTCCCAGTGACTTCCAGCTTTCGTCTGATTACATTGCAAATTATCTCAAGGAAAAGGAGTTGTGATGAAGATGACTGTGGGCAGGTACTGGACAGGGAAGCGCAGGTGGCTAGGGACTTCTGGGAACGATTTTTCCTTTCCTGGAGTCTGTGTCCTCCCTCTCCTTCCTACTCCCACACCCTCGCCTAGTTTCCTCTGCCTGCTAAGGCGTCTGTACACCCGGTGAGCTCGGCTTATGTGGAATCCTTCTTCCCTACTGGTCCCTTCTGTGCACAGATATCAGACTGCTGCAGGGGCCTTTGGGTGTGGGAATAGATGGACAGTACCTAGCCAGGTGTAAGCCGCTCAGAGCTGTGAAGCCCAGTGGAAACTGCCCTGGACCCTCTGCAATCCCTGCGCCTGTTTCTTGACAGTTCTTCATTTATCCTTTTAACTTATGCTCCTGTAGTTAATCACTTCCAACCATTTCCCAATTCCCAGATCTCAGGAGAGAATCATGTTAGCCCAGCTCATCATTTCATGCCTGGCCACACAAACCGTGGGTCCCTGGCAAACCAACAGGGGGATGGAATCACTTAATGCCATCACTTGTGCAGGGACAGGGGTAGGGATAGGGCTGCAGGACAGCTAACTAGTAGACAAGGAAATTCCCCCAAAAGAGGGCTGTTATGGCTGGGCTCTATTAAGGAAAAAAAAAAAAAAAAGCTATTAAACTCTCAAGTTCTGCCAGGGCTTAAGTCTCCACCCTAACTCCTACCGTCAGCCAAGGTGACTTCAACATTCGCTCATTCAGTAATATTCACTGAGCATGGGCTCTGGCTGGACCTTACTATAGTCCCTGAGCTTTGCAGGTGGAATGAATGCTCCTCTGCCTCTACAGCTCTCAACCATGCCAGGTACAGGCACAGGGAGCTGCTCGTGCCCTGACCATTAACTCCCCTGCAGAAGGAAAGAAGGGTTCTCCTCTCACTGCAGATATGAGCGATCTTCAGAAAGTAAGATCCAAGAAAAGACAGATCTTTTCAAGGACCTTTAGTCACAAGGAATTATGTGACTAAAGCACAGAAACCAGAGACACATGGTCCTCGAGAGCTATAAATAGAACAGATGGCTTTGGAAAAAAGTAAAAATGAAGGTGGAGAAGGAAACAGCCAGATTACAAGGCCCTTGTCTGCCATAGTAAGGGGACATTAAAGCACTGGAAAGCCGGTGGGAGAAGCAAAGCCTGGGAGTTTAAACAGGGTCTGATTTGCATTTTAAGGGGAATTCGAGTTGGATTATTAGGACCAAGACTAAATGCTGTAAGCAATTTTGAATTTTCTCAACCACTGACAATCAAGAGCTGTTTAGAAAATGCAGTTGAAAAGATCTGATGGCCAACTCAGTGGAGGGAGGGAAAAGACTAAACTTCCAGGGTGACTTCAGGCTTCAGGTCGGGTGATGAGGGAGGAGGTAGAGAGTGCCATTTACAGGAAGGTGAGAAAGCCTGTCGCAAAACATGAAAATCCTTAAATGTCCCCACGTAAACCTCATCTTGCCCAGAACATAGCCTGCGCCAGCCCGAACCAGGGATGGCTCTGTCATCTCCCTCCTGTCTTCTCCTCACACCCCACCCCCACAGCAGACTCTTATTTTTTATCTCCCAGGCTGCGTGCTTGTCTCCCCGCAAGTCTCACCTTCCCCCACTCCAGGTTGGCCTCGCAGTCCCACATGTCCTGTTCTAGATCCGCCCCAACGTTTTCCTTCTGCTCTCCGCAGTTCTAGTTGCTGAGCACAACCGGAGGTGTATGTGGATGTGTGTGGATGTGGGTGGGTGGTGCTGGGGATTAAAGCTAGGACCTCCACTCATGCTAGGCAAGTACACTACTGCCAAGCCACGCCCCAGGCCTGTAATTTTTTTATTTTAAGCAATGAGAAGTCATTGAAAAAAATGAGGCAGATAAATAATATTACCCAATTTGTGGTTTGGTTTAGTTTTTTTGTTCGCAGTCCTAGGCCTTTGCACTGAGCTACTACCTGGACTCTTTTAGTTTTTATTTTAAGACAGTGTCTCATTAAGCTGATAAATTGCCTAGGTTGGACTCAACTGTACACTTCTTCTGCCTCAGCCTCATAGAGTGCTGGGATTACAGATGAGCACCACTATACTTGGTTTATTTTCTTTCTATCCCTTGTTTTTGTTCGTTTGTTTTTTGTTTTTGCAGGGAGATTGTTTTATTTTGTTTTAAGGCAAGGTCTTGCTTCACAGTCCAGGTTGTTCTTGAACTCACTGTGTAGCCCAGAATGGCCTCGAACTTGCAGCCAACTTTTCAAGGAAAGGGAGATTGAGCTGTGTGGTGACAGAGGCCCGTAACCCCAGCCCTCGGAAGGCGGGAGTGGGAAGATTGCAAGTTTGAGCCCAACCTGGATTACAAAGCCAGACCCTATTTCAAAAAATCAAAATGAAAGCAAAAGAAGGAAGGAAGTGGGGTGGTGTGAGTAAAACTGTACACTATCTGAATCACAGGGAGTAATTCTGTTACCAAAAGCAAAGGCTTGGTGACTAGGCGGGGAAAGCCCAGCCTGGCGCCCCCATGGCTGCTCCCTTGTGCCGGTCTTTCCCACACCTCTGCTTTCTTCAGCAGCACATCTGGACCTCACCCTCCTTGGAGTCTCCAGGACCTGCTCCGGAGACTGTACAGACCAACTGGAGGGAACAGGGGTTATCTCGGCCCAAATTCTAAATTTCCTGGGGCCCAGCTTGGATGCATCCCATCAAGGGCCAGTTAACTTTAGCCCGGGGGATAAGCTACATTCAAGTTACATTCAAACATGGTTCTAGAAGCCCTCCTGGGGACCATGTAGACAGGAGATCCGATAGCAAAGAACGGGGATGTGGAAGTTGGTTATCGCCAAATCTCCATTGTTTTATATCTAAGACTTTGGGACTGAACCTAGGGATCACTGTGCTACATCCCCAGCACTGCTTTGAATCAAGTTGCCCAGGCAAGACTTAAATTTGCAATTGTCCTGCCTCAGCCTCCTGAGTAGCTGACACACAGGTGAGTGCATTGTACTACATTTAAAATTCCGTAGGAACTCCCTGGCCCCACATTTTCTCCTCCTCTCCAGTCCACTGTCCCTGAATTCTGTTCCCCACTCCCTACCACCCTGGCTCCAATTCTCACCAAGCTGCCTCTAATTGCCAAACCCAGAGGACGCTTGCCGTTTGAGTTTCCTGACACCCTACTTGGAGTCGGCAACCCTCCTGCCTTGGAAACCCACACACCACTTTCGTGTTTCAGTGGCCAGTCCTCACCTAACACTTTTCTTACTCCCAAAACTTGTTCTAAAGGAAAAGGGCTCTCCAGGTGTGGCAGTGCATGCCTGTAGTTGCGGCTCCTTTGGAGGCTCGTGGGGGAGCATTGCCAGTGTAAGGCCAGGTTGGGCAACGTACCAAGACCCCAACTCAAAACAAAACAAAGCACCCTTTGCAGCTCCTGGCTACCAAACCCAGGGCTTCACACATGATCAGCAAGCACTGCAGTGCTAAACCGTATTGCCTCCCCACCCCCCTTTTTTGGAGACAAGGACTCCCTAAATTGCCCACAGTAGGCTCAAATTTGTGATCCTTGCCAGGCATGGTAGTGCATGCCTGTGATCCCAGCTCCAGGAAGGCTGATGCAGGAGGATTGCCAAAAATTCGAGGCTGGCCCAAGCTACATAATAAATGAGTTCAGATCAGCCTGAACTACACAGCAAGATCCTGGCTCAAAAAATCAAACAAACACAAAATATGTGATCCTCCTGCCTCAGAATTCAGAGTAGCTGGGATTACGGGTCTGCAGTCTTATCCCCAGCTCCATAAATCAGTCAGTCAATCAATCAATCAATCAATCAATCAATCAATCAATCAATCAATCAATCAATCAATCAATCAATCAATCAATCAATCAATCAATCACACTTTCTTCACAGATGCCCATCATGAAAAAAGGTAACAGCAGAGCCAGGGTGGTTGCACAAGGCTCTGCCCATCCAGCCCCACACCCCTTTCCATATTGCCCTACACAGACTCCATAGAGCACTTAAGGCCCAGTGGTCTGTTGGAGAAACCCCAGGTTCCTTAATGTTAAAAATTCCCAGCATTTGACAACCTTTCCTAACCGTGTTCTGCTATCTCCACTCCAAATGGGCTCAGCCAGGAAGTCTGTCACTGGCAAGGGCGGGGAGTGAGGTCCTGTCCTCTCCTGTTGTGTGCCTGGTGAGGCCCTTGTTGTTATTTAAAATTTGGCTTGAATCTCCTTGCTACTTTCCCATCATAGGGACACGACTTCTTTGTGGATTTTTTGGGGGGAGTGATCATTTTTGTTGTTTTTTGTTGTTGTTGTTGTTGTTTTTTGAAATAGAGTCTTGCTATGTAGTTCAGGCTGACTTTAAATTCACTATGTATCCCAGGCTGGCCTTGAACTTGCAACGATCCTCCTGCCTCAGCCTCTTGAGTGCTGGGATTCGAGGTGTGCGCTCCCACGCCCAGCCTTCTCTGTATTCTGGCTGTTCAGCTCCCCGATGTCCATGACCTTGTTCAGGTCCGTCTTAAATTTGAGCCTTGGATGCCCTTGTACTCCCCAGCCTTCTGGGTGATGTCGTTTGTCCATAACCAGAGCACAAGAACCCAGTCCACCACCTGGCTCTCACCAGGAGCCTGACACCTGTTGGAGAAAGGGATCTCTTCCTCTTGGGAGCAGTCTCCTCGTCCCAAGCCCTGTGATTACGTGTGCATGTGGATGTGTTTACCCATTAGATTATGAACGCAGATAGTAATTACCTGTCTGTCAGGGAGACGGGATTAAACAAGACCCAGATGAGTAGTTCATGGCTGCTTAAGAGAGCTATCATATCATTTTCCATGTTAATTGTTTGTTTTAATACAGACACAAAGACCCCACCTACTCAGTCACAGTTTCCAGTGGTGGGGCCCAGGCATGAGTCTCACAGATGACAAAATTCTGAGGCAGTTTAATAATAGGAAAGAAATTCCTTAAAATCTTATTTAATGTCCACAACAATTTTCTTTTGCTGGTGCTGGAGATATAACCCAAAATCTCACACATGGGAGACAAGCTCTCCACCACCGAGCTACATCCGCAGCCTATTGGCCTATTAGGCACCTTCAGAAGCTTTATCTAGGATACCCTCAACTGGAACCAAATGCCTATCAGTAGCCAAAAAGATAAACTATAGCACATCCAAAAAATGGAATACTACTCAGCAAAAAGGGATAAATAGAACTGGGCATAATGGTATACATCTGTAATCCTAGAACATAGGAGGCTGAGGCAGGAGAATCTCTGAGAGTTCAAGGCCAGCCAGGGCTACATAGTGAGTTCAAGACCAACCTAAACTACATAGTGAGACCCTGTCTCAAACAAACAATTTTAAGCAGGGTTAAATAATACAAGTGAATTCCAAAACTTTATGGTGAATGAAAGAAGCTAGACATAAAAGGGTACACACTGTAGGATTCCATTTCTATGAAATTGTAAAAAATGTGTAATTAATCTAACACAGAAAACATCAGTGGCTGTCTAATCGGGGAGTAGGGGGAGACTTACTGTAACAGGCACAAGGAAGCTTTTTGGGGTGATCGGAATGTTCTATATCTTGCCCACAGTGCTAATTGTACAGGTGTAGACATTTATCAAATTGCCGGGCATGGTGGCACATGCCTGTAATCCCAGCTACTCAGGAGGCTGAAGTAGGAGGATCCAAGTTCAAGGCCGGCCTGGACAACTCAGGAAAATTGTGTCTCAAAACCTCACAATGCAGGGCTGAGAACATAGCTCAGTGGTAGAGTACTTACCTGGTGTGTGTGAGGTGTTGATTCAGTGTCCAGTACTGCAAAAACAATACTAACAAGAATCCTTGGGCCAGGGATTTACCTCAGTGGTTCTGCCACCTGCCTTGCAAGCGCAAGGACCCGAATTCGATCCCTGGTACCAAACAAAAAAAACAAAAAAGAGGTACATCTTATGTTAGGTAAACTCAATAAAATTGACTTTTACAAAATTATAAAACAGCTTACAGGGTAGCTCCCAAGATCCCCGTGAGAGTGGAGGTGTAGGTTTGAAGTCCACAGAGACAGTGACAGGCCCAGAGCCACGGGCAAGAGCTTGTAGACCGAGGCTGCTGCCACTCCGGGCGTTACAGGGACTTGGGAGCCAAGGACATCTATCTCCCTTGTGCTAGTGGCACCCCTGGATGTCCTGCCCCACACAGGACCAGCGCTGGTCCTTGCACCTCTGTGTCCGGGGGTACAGTGCCAGCCTCAGGAGATGATCCACAGTCAGAAGTGCATGGAAGAAGCCGCTCACCATCCCTGTGTCACAGTCGTTGCTCAAGTGAGGACAAATTGTCGCTTTGAGGCCTCAGGGCTCCCACACACGCTGTTCCCTTCATTTGTACAAAAAGTGACTCGTTCCCTTCTTGCCATCCCCAGTATGCACACGCGCATGTGCGTGCATGTGTGTGTGTGCGTGTGCGTGTGTGCATCAGGACTAATGACCTGGCTTATGACAGAACCTTACCAGAGCATCGAACCTGCTGTGAGTTCCTGTCTGCCCGCCTCTCCTTCCTGACCCTCGGACATCACCTGGGGAAGGGTTTCCGTGCCTGGCATCTCATGAGAGAGACCAACAGTGCTGTTAGACATCCTACACGGCACAGGCTGGACCTCACAACACGTGATTCTCTATCCTAAATGTCTACAGCACTGAGCTGAGAAACCGTGCTAAAAATGCATTGCCGGGAATGCTTTCGATACTTTCTGGCTCTGCCCTCCGGAGCTACTGGCCATCCTACTGCAGGAGGCTTCGCAGGGCTGTAGTTGGATGTTTCACTGCCAGGTGTCTCTGAACCACTGGTGGTGCCTACATGACTGTCCCATCGGGTGGCCTAGGACAGTCCCATTGGGTACAAGCTGCCCAGTGGAACAGTCACGCGTGTACCACTGGTGGTCAAGCCAGCAGCAATGTGTTACAAAAACAAAGAAAAAGAAATAATTGCTATTTTGAATTCTGTATTTATTACTCTTTTCTCCTTATATGTCTCTTAAGGATATGGTTTAGTTTTATATACTTTTAATATTTAAAATTTTTTCTGCTACTTTAAGACAGGGTCTCACCAAATAGCTCAGGCTGGCTTTGAAATCACTATTTCAAAGTGCTGGCCTGTGCTGGCCTCGAATTTGTGGCAATCCTCCTGCCTCAGCTCTCAAGGGCTGAGATTATAGGCATATGCCGCATGCCCAACTTACATTTTTAACCTTATGTAAATTATATAATATAGTATGTCTTCTCCTATAACCTACTTCCTCCTTCTCTTACTCCTCCTCTTCCTCTTTCTTCTTCTTTGTGGTACTGTGGCCTTTACACTGAGCTACAACCCTTTTTTGTTTTTTGTTTTTTTTTTGAGATAGGGTCTAAGTTATTAAGTTGCCCATGCTGGGTGCCAACTCCTGCCAAGATTACAAGTATGCCCAGCTTTTTCATTTTTCTTTAGCTTGAAATCATGTTTGTGAGACTCATCCAGATTGATACCGAAGTTTTACAGTTTCACTACTACACAGATGTATTTTAATGAGCTCATTCTCTTGTGTACAGTTGAGTTGTTTACAGTTCTTCGTTTTTAAAAACAATGCTGTCCTGAACGTTCTTGTCCCAGGTTTGTTTGTTATAGAAAACATCTCCAGGGTGTGTGGGCTGGAGTTCCACTGTGGGACCTTGGACACTTGTGAATCAACTCCCTAAGGTAGGGGCTGCTGGCTGGCCAAATGGTAAACCAGTTCGTGTCACCTCTAGCCTGTGTGAGTTCCATTAATGTCCTAGTCCCTGGTCCTGGGCCCTGCCTGTGCTGTAATTCTTGCAGTCTGATGGTATAAAAGTCAGCTCTGTGGGCTGGGGGCAGTACTCAGTGGCACAGCATCTGCCTGGCAAGTGCAAGGTCCTGAGTTCAATCACTACTACCAAAAAAAAAAAACCCAGAAAGCATCGCTGTGAGTTTCTAATTTATAACATAGATTTCATATAGGCTGAAAATAATTTCATGTTTCTTGGTCATTTATGTCACCCTTCCTGTGAAATCCCTATCTTCTGCCTACTTTTGTCTTTTGCTTTGCAGCGCTGGACATGGAACTCATCATCCCTTGCGTGTGCTGGGCAGGAACGCTCCTTCTGAGTCACACTCCAACCCTCTGGTGCCTTTTGATAAACAGAGCCATTGGCTTTAACACAGTCAGACTGTCTTTCCTTTGTGATCTGTGCCCCTTGTATCTGAAGAAATTCTTCCATAATCTGAGGTCATGAGTACATGCTTTTATAGGTTCTTCTAAAAGTTTTGTTTCTGTAGTGTGTTTACTCTCACTTGGATTCTACTTTTGTAAATGGTATAAGAAAGGGACCACTTATATATGTATGTACATATTTATATGCTGCCCAGGCTGATCTCCAACTGCTGGGCTGAAGTGATCTTCCTGCATCAGCCTCCCAATTAGCTAGGACTACAGGCCAGGCAATGCATCTGGCTCCTATAGACCTATGTGAAAAACATGCTGAGCCCTGCCTGATGGTGCACACCCATAATCACAGCCCTCTTGGTGGATGAAGCAGGAGGACTGCAGGTTTGAGCTGAGCCTAGGGAACGAGCTGAGATACTGTCTCAAAATTTAAAAAAAAAAAAAAGGATAGGATATAGCTCAGCACAAAGGCCCTGGATTCATTTCCCAGTACAGTACCACAACAAAACAAGGGGCTGGGGACTTAGCTTAGTTGGACCAGTGCCTGCCTCACAAGCACAAGGACCTGAGTTCAATCCCCAGTACCAAAAACCAACCAAACAAAAAATATTGATAATTGTTTTTTTTATTGAGTTTATTGGTACGTTTTAGGTATGCAGTACAGTTACACTCATCATTGGGATCCTGTACCTTTACATGACAGGTCTTGGTTCTCATTTTTTCCCCTTGTCCCTGCCCTCCCTTCACCTCCTTGATAATTAATTGTTCCAGCTCTGTGCATCCATGAGGAAAGCCCAGCCTTAAAGATTTACTTTATGTTTGATTACACATCTATTTCCCCTGTTAGATCATGAACTGGGCTTTTGGAGGTTTTTTGCTTTTGAGCTAGGGTCTTGCTAAATTGCCCAGGCCGGCCTCAAACTTGAGACCCTCCCAGCTCAGCCTCCTGAGTAGCTAGAATTACAGGACTGCACCAACATCTCTGACATCAAGAGCTCTTTAAAAGCAGGGATAGTGTCTTGTTTCTCTTTGTACACACAGTGCTAGCATAGTTCCTGCACTGCAGACATCTGATAAAAATTATTGGACTTGCTCCCGTATTTTAAATTCAGAATGCGGTGTACTGCCCGAGTTTGAGGAACCCAGAAACCTCGTCCTGCCTGCATTCTCCGATGAGGAAATGAAGGCCCGGAAGAACCTGTGTACTTCGGAGCCACACGGGGTGCTGTGTGGCCACGGCACACTGCCCAGTTCCTGGTGCTCCTAAAGACCCAGGCACCAAATCCAGCTCCGCCTACTCTGCTCACCCAGTGTCCGAACAAAATCAAGCCTCTGTTATCAAGGACGAGAGGGGACAAGAGGGGACAAGTGTGTGCACAAGGACGAAGTATGAACCACAGAAACAAAAAAGGAAAAAGCCAGCCAGGTATGGTGGGCACTCTGGAGGCTGAGGCGGGAGGATCACAGATTTGGTGCCAGCCCGAGCAACTTGCCGAGAACCTGTCTCCAAATAAAAATGAAAATATAACAAGAGCTGGGTAGGGGTCAGGGCTTTAGCTCAGTGGTGCCACCACCAGCTTGGCAAGAACAAGGTCCAGAGTTTGATCCTAAAAAAAAAAAAAAAAAAAAGAAGAAGAGCTGGGTGTAGCTCAGTGATAGAGCGCTGCTTAGCATGTGCAAAACCTGGAGTTCAATCCCTAGCTCTACTGAGAAAAAAAAAGTGAGAGAAACAAAAATTCCTGAATTCAGAAATTGAACACATGGAAGTTTCTTTTTAAAAATGTGCATTTTACCCGCTGTTCATGGTACAGAAAAAAAAAAAAAAATCTTTTTTTTTTTTTCTTTGAGACAAGGTTTTGCTATGCATACAAGTCAGGCTGGCCTTGAACTCACTGTGTAACCCAGGCTGGCCTCGAACTCACAACAGTCCTCCTGTCTCAGCCTCCCGAGTGCTTGGATCACAGGTGTGTGTCACCACGACTAATAAGCTCAGTGATCTAGAACATAATTACTAGAAAGCAAGTTCTCTGAGAGTGACGCTGACTGGTTTGCTCCCCATTATGTGATGGCCCGGTTGTACCGGGCCTGGCAAATTGGCTCAACTGCTGTTCGGTGTCTAATGAATGACCGGCCTACCTGCCGGAGAGGAGCTTTCCTCTTGGTGAAGGACGGTGGCAGATCCAAGCCTGCAGCCCTGCCTCCGACACACAACGCGGAAAGAAGTGTCTGTTCTAGAAAGAAGTCTGCCTTCCAGTGCTGCACAGTTCTGGATCATGAGGAGATAAATGCCTTCACAGAGGAGACAGGAAACACATTGGGGGAAAACTAAGTAAATATCCGGAAAACCGTGCAAGTGGATGTTCTCAGGCACTGTCAGAGACGCGCAGAACTTTTGTCAAGGACTATTTGAGAGTACGCATCAAAATTTTAAATGTACCCACCTTGTAAATTTATGCTTTACACATACATGTTTGCTTCACTAAAAGAGGTGTATCCTAAAATTTGACTAATAGATTGGTTAAATAAATTACAGTACTTGTTTATAGGGGGTGGGGCTTCTCTCACTGGGGAGGCCCACAGGCCTGGAGGCCCAGGGTCCAATCCCTGCAATGCCTCAATCGCAGTCTAAATACCACATAATAGAGCACCATGGAGTGTACATTATTCCTTGGGGAAAATTAGAAGGAAATAAATTCAATACTGGTAGTGGTTATTTATTTTATTTTATTCCTTTATGTTATCTCTCCACATGCACGTGTGCGCGCGCGCGCACACACACACACACACACACACACACACACACACATTACTTTTATAGTCAGAAAACGTGTTTTCAGTTAAAAATATTTATTTAGGGCCGGGGATTTAGCTCAGTGGTTCTGGCACCTGCCTCGCAAGCACAAGGACCTCAGTTCAATCCCTGGTACCAAAAAAAAAAAAAAAATTTTATTTATACATATTACTCCAAGAAATGTGAACACAGGAGAGCGAAAAAAATTTTTTTCCTCCCCATGGATTTATATTGATCAAGCACTAAAGCATTGTTGTGATGAGGGGTGGGGGGGTTGTTTGGTTGGTTTTGGTTTTTTGATACAGGGTCTCGCTGTGTCATTCAGGCTGGTCTTCACTTCACTTTGTATCCCAAGCCAGCTCCAAACTCATGGTGATCTTCCTGCCTCTGCCTCCCAAGCGCTGAAACTATAGGCGTGTGTCACCACTCCGGGCTTATGATGAGGTTTCTTTAGCAAGTTTTTGTTTAAGTTATCCTTTATTTGATAAGTGAAAATTTTAGCTTGCTTTGCTGTGTGAAATTCTTAAAAGGGATTTTTTTTCCAGGTTGAAACAATAAATGTCAATGTGTGGTTTAAATTTTTTTTTCTTTTCTTTTTTCTTTGGTGCTGGAAATTGAACACAGGGCCTTAGTGACGCCAGGCAAGTGCTCTACCATTGAGGTACACCTCCAGATGTCAGCCTGAGAGTTTCACATTTTCTCTCTTTATTTTAATCATCTATATACTGAATTTTTCATATCTCAAATGATGACACAGTTAAAAGGCAAAATTAAACAAAAACCGTATGGGAACAAGAACAAGAAGCTATGATAAGACCCTAGGCTTGTTTCATTTTTGATTTGGATGAAGAAAAAAATAATGAGCACTGTGATCTTGTTGTAATTAATTAAGGAAAGATTTCATCCCAGGCTGTCAGAAAAGATAAGCATTTCCCTGAGCTCCAGGTCTGAGACCTGCTAGGCACTGCCAGGAACTCGTGAGTGCTCGCTGTCATGCTGAATGCGGGCTTTGAAAACGCTTGCACGTGAGTGCTGGTATTATCACAGGGACATGTGGTATTTCCTAATCTTTTTTTTTTTTTTTCTTCTGGTACCAGGGATCAAACTCAGGTCCTTGCACTTGCAAAGCAAGCACCGGAACTACTGAGCTAAATCCCCAGCCCGGTATTCCTTTTAGTAGGCATCAAATATATTCTTTACCACCACTACCCCACACCCAGTGCTGAGGATCCAACTCCGGGCCTTGAGTGTTCTAGGCAAGCACACTACCACTGAGTGACATTCCCAGCCTGTTCTTTATTTTCCTTTTTACGTTTTTGAGGAGGTGGGCTGGTGATTGAACTCAAGGTCTCACAAATGCTAGGCAAGTTCTCAACCACCGAGCTACATCCCCCAGCCCCACTTCTACTATTTTAAAAAGAAATTTAGGAAGCTGAGCACGGTGGTGCACAGCTATAATTCCAGCACTCAGGAGGCTGAGACAGAAGAATCTCTGTGAATTATAGGCCAGCTAGGGCTACATAGTGAGTTCAAGCCCAGCCTAAACTATACGGTGAGGTCCTGTCTCAAACACCTCTCTCCAAATGGTATTCCAAATAATGGAGTGGAGGGTTAGTTTTGTTGCTATTGTTTACGGTTTTAAGTCTTGAAGCATTGTACATGGTATAGAGTGAGATGCTTTCCCCCTGCTGCTCATGCTAGGGGCACTCATGTCTTAGTCTTTATTTTCTCCTTAGCTGCCAAAGGTCACCCAGCATTGTCATCTTGTCCTTTAACTGCCTCTAGAACAAGGACCTGGAAATAAATGTGTCTCCTTCTTCTTCTTCTTCTTCACTCAGTGATGAAACTGGCACTGATGGATAAAGGCAAGCTGTTGGCTCTCTTGGCTGAAATTAAAAATATTTCTTTAACTTTTATCAACAACGGGAATCAAGCCAAAATGCCCCTTAATACAAAAGACAAGAAGCTCCCTTTCTCTACCGTCTGCTAGATATGGTTTGGAAATGTTTCATTCCTTAACCTCTCATAATGACAAGGTGGCTTCTTGTTTATTTGTTTATTTATTTATTTAGGGTAGTGGGGATCAAACTCTAGTGCTTGCGAGAGACAGGCAGCAGAACCACTGAGCTACATCCCCGGCCCCAGCTTCGTGTTATTTAAAAGAAATGCAGGGGTGCTTCTTACCTCTTTATTTGTCTTCTTGAACACACTGGCTTATGACATATTACAAGTCTATATTACAATTATAATTTCAAAAAAAAAGGGCTGTTATATGGAGATTTTGTTTTACCAAAGGAAAGTATTCATTTTTAAAACATTCTAATGTTGCTATTACTCACAGCCTCTGCAGCAAAACAAATGCTTGCCAAAATGCTTTCAGCCCCAAACCACACATCTGAAACACCAGATGAAACACACCAATGCTCTGGAATGTGGTGAGAAGGACGATGTTTCAAATGAATAAAAATAGCCAGAGCAAGGAATGAACTGCTGGAGAAACGGCAGCTTCTGGACGTACCAGGAATCCCCCCAGCCTCACCTCCAAGTGTCCTGCTGTTCCGTGTGCTGTGGTTTCTAACACCACTGGGTACAGTATAACTAAATCCAAAGAACGGAAATTGTCCAGCTCCCTGGTCCCAGCTGCCACTGCTCTCTGATCCTTCATAGTTGACTCCTGGTTCTCTTGCCTCTCTCAGAGAATCAGAAGATTTATTAGAGCAAGGCCAGATGTGTGATAGGTGGCTCATGCCTATAATCCCAACCTTCCAGGAGGCTGAGGCTGGAGCGTTGCAAGTTTGAGCCCAGCGTGGACAACTTACTAGTTTAGTGAGACCCAGTCTCAAAACAAAGCAAAACAAGCCGGGCGTGGTGGCGCACACCTGTAATCCCAGCACTCGGGAGGCTGAGGCAGGAGGATCGCTGTGAGTTCGAGACCAGCCTGGGTTACATAGTGCGTCCCAGGTCAGTCTCAACTACATAATGAGACCCTGTCTCAAAAAACAAAAACCAACAACAAAGACAAAGCAAAAGAAAACAAAATAAGGCTGGAGATGTAGCTCAGCGAAAAGGCCCTGGGTTCAATCCCCAGTATTGAGTGGGGGAGGGGCTGTTATTACAGCAAGATGAACAAGGGCACTAGTGGCAAAGACATGCTGCCAGTGATGCATGTGGCACCTGGCCGACAGAATGGCCTTCTGTTCCTCTTCAACTGATCCCACAACTGGGAGCTGAAAGGCAAGCAGAGCCAATGCCACTGAGCCGTGGGCAGCTTGTCAACCACATGGCTCCCGGAAGCAGCAGAGGTGGGTGGCACTATGGAGCTAAAAATCTCACACCGCCCATCCTTCCTCCTACTCAGGACTTGGAAACACAAGGTACCGGGATAGAAGCCGCCTCCCCAGGCTGTGCTGAGACTCGCACTGGGCCCTCACTTTCCCAGGGCCATCCCTTGGGGAGGGTTGGGCTTTGCCTCCTAACTCACTGTGGTCAAAGCAAGATGTGTGGCCACAAAGCCAGATGGGGAGAATGACCTGGAGCTCGGGTCATAACTTTACAGAGTCGAAACGTCAGAGGTCTTGGAGAGGACTCGCCCAGAGTGACACAGCCAGTTTGCAGAAGAAGCCAGTTGAGTTCCCTCAAGCGGTGTTTCTCAGACTTGAGATGCCAGGACGCGTCCTGCTGACCAACAGTTATGACTATGAGATCGACACTGTGAGGATCAATAGATGCAAACATGAGACAGAAATGTCAGGACATGTGACTCCTTTCCAAAGGTCAGTCTGTTTTCTTCTTTTTAAGCCATTTGGACTCATGAAATTGGTCTGTGACCCACTATTGAATCACAGCCTGTGGTTTGAAAAGCACCCTTCACATAAGCAAAACCTCTTTGTACTCTCACACAGAACCTTCGAACCCACTGCAACCATACAGTGAACATTTCTGAAAATAACAGTGATCATCACTCTTCATTCAAGAAGGGTCTCGTGATCCGAGCGTGGTGGCACACGCCTGTAATCCCAGCACTCAGGAGGCCGAGGCAGGAGGATCGCTGTGGGTTCGAGACCAGCCTGGGCTACATAGTGAGTTCCAGGTCAGCCTCAACTACATAGTGAGACCCTGTCTCAAAAAAGAAAGAAAGAAAAAAAGAAGGGTCTCATGATCCTTGCAAAACCCTTTTCAGAAGACAGTTAGTTTCCCTGCTTGTCATTCTCCACACCGCAGCCACAACAAATCTTTCAAAATCTCACCCCTGCCACGTTAATCCCTGGCATAAACAGTAGCCCTGGAAGGTGGGGTCATCACAATAATCCTGTGGCAGATGACAAGTGACCAGCCGGAAGACCTACAGCGTGTCAGGGACCAGGCCAGGTCTGACAAAAGCAGCCATCTAGCTCTGGGGATCCTCTTGGCCATGAAGCCACGTGTCCCCTCAGTGGTCAGCAGTGAGCCCGAGCCTCCCGATGCTGCCCCTCATGCTCAGCCTATGGCCATTTGATGTCCTCGAATGTGCCTTTGGCAGCCTGGCTCACCGCCTACATCTGGCTACTTGGTTCCCTTACTCCCTCGCACAAAGCAGGCTCTCTTTTCCCTTTCTCTAAGTCACCTGACCAGTGAATTATTTACCAAGCACTTCTCCTGTGTGGGGCAGCATGGATAGAGTAGCAAAGGAGGCAAACTCCCTGCGCTCCTGAGCTCGCGCTTTCTGAAGAGGGGAGTGGAGATGACGAATGGTAAAAGAGCAGGTCAGTGATAAGGGTTAATGAGAAAAAACAAAGCAGGGCGTGCTGCAGGACAAGGGGCAGGTGGCTATTTATTGAGAGGCTGGGGAAAGGATCATGGAGATCAAGAAAAGCATGAAGATGGCTATTCGGCTTTCTGGAGGGGAGCAGTGTGTGTGTGTGTGTGTGTGTGTGTGTGTGTGTGTGTGTGTGTGAAGTGTGCAGCACTGGAGTAGAGTGGGCTGGACATGTTGGAGGAACAGCCACATGTCCAGGATGGCTGAGGCAGAGAGCAACAGGGATCCAAAGAAAGTAGGGTCAGTAAGGGTCGGGGGCCAGGTCACCAAGCATCTTGCAGGTCACTTTGTCTCGCACTCCACGTGAGCCAGGGAGCACTGGACAGCTCTGAACAGAAGAGTGATGTGTTCGCACACTGGGTGAGCGCACGGAATGTAACAATGCGATTCACAGTGATCACCCTGAGCCCGTGTTATATGGCACGCACTTTTCGTGATCTCATTGAATGATCGGAACAGCTCTATGAGGTGGTTACTGCTACGATCTCCACTTACAAGATGAGGGAAACAAAGCCCAAGTGATTTCTACCAGTATTAGAAGAGCCAGGATTTAAGTCCATACTAAGTATATAGATGAATGCATTCAAATTAAGCAAAGATTTGCATTTAATTAAATATTCTGATCATATATAGAATGAAAGGGTAGAGACTTATAAACATTTCACAAAGTTTTAGCCATAGAAAAAACAGGCCAGACGACAACAAAAGTTAGAGCCACTAATTTAAAATTTTCAAACTCTGTAGTCAATCTGAGCTGTGGCTCGGTTGCTATATAATGACTGAAGCAGATAGTAATTTTAGAAAAGCTTGGGAACCAGGCCGGAGGCAGTGAAGGAAAAAACCAGATGACGTCAGACAAACTGTGCCGGTGCGGTGGAAAATGCCCCATGGAGCAAGGCGGAAGGGGCTTCTGACTCCTCCTAGCCCCAACTACTTCATAGCCGACACATTTGAGGAATGGATTTCATCTTTCGGAGACCAGCTCAACTATAAAAAGGATACAATCTGCCCCACCTGCCTTCTAGACTCCTGGGAGAAACAAACCAAATGTACTCATTCCATAAATACAGAGCCCGTGACCAAGCTGCCAGCGCCCTAGTACGTCACACCGTGCCCACGATGTGAGTTTGCCTTCTGATGGAAGGGGAGGGTGACACAAACAACACAGAGTGGAAACACTACAGAAAAAGACACAGCCGGCAGTCATGGAGCGATCGAGGAGGTAACAGAGGACAGAGACCTGAGAGCAATGGAGGCAGTAATCCGGGGAGGGGAGGGGCAGGTCTGAGTACCAAGGAGTGAGCAAGGGGAAGAGGAGGTGACAAATGGTGGCGGAAAGGACGGATGATAGAGGGTGAGGCTGGCGGTGGCCAGGTGGTGCAGAGCCTTGCAGAAAACTTGGATTTTGTTTTGTTTTGTCTTTTGAGACAGGGTCTTACTGTGTAATCCAGGCTGAGCTTGAATTTACTATGTACTCCAGGCTGGGCCCAAACTCGCAGTGATTTGCCAGAATGCTGGGATTACAAGTAAAACTTGGACTTTATAACGTATGTTGTAAACTGGGTGTGATGGAGCACACTATGATCACAGTACTTAGGAGGCTGAGGCAGAAGGATTGCCATGAGTTTGAGGCCAACATTGACTACACAGTGAGATTTTGTATTTAAAAAAACATGGTTTTTTTGAGACAGGGTCTCACTGTGTAGTTGAGACTGACCTGGAACTCACTATGTAGCCCAGGCTAGTCTGGAACTCACAGTGATCCTCCTGCCTCAGCCTCCTGAGTGCTGGGATTACAGGCATGCGCCACCATGCCCGGCAAAAAAGTTTTACCTGTCTGTCTGTCTGTCTATCTATCTATCTATCATCTATCACACATCTACAGATAGATACTTATCTGTCTCTATCCATCTATCAATCTATCTATCTATAGCACATCTCCAGATAGATACCTGGGTTGGAATCCTGGATGTTCCACGTACTTTGTGTATGGCTCCAGATATAAGGTTACTCACATTTTCTCAGTGCCTCAGTTTCCTCATTTGTAAAGTTGTGGTAATAACAGAAATTACTATACTATCATAGTAGGGTTATCTCGAAGTACAAATGAAATATTTACATCTAGAATCCTCAGAACAATTTCCAGAACAAAAGTGCTCAGTGTTAGCCAGAGTTACTATTAGTAACTGTGCTGTATAATCAAGTGAGCTCGTTAATGTGGGCTTCTCCATTTCAGAATCTGTGATTTAATTTTAAATGGAAAATTTACATATGAATGTAAAGGAAACACATTGTCCTTATTTATTTATCTATTTTTGGTGCTAGGGGTTGAATACAGGGCCTCATGCATGCTAAGCACATACTCTACCACTAAGCTACACTCTGAGCTCCAAGAAAAAAATATTGTTTTTTATTTATTTACTTTTTAATATTGCTTTTTATTTTGGTCCTGGGGATCAAACTCGGGACCCTGCACTTGCGAGGCACGCAGCGGAACCACTGAGCTAAATCTCTGGCCCGTTATATTGCTTTTAAACAGGCTGAAAGTATATTTTTATATGAAGCGTTATAGAATCAGATATCTGTTTACTTTGGTTTTTTGAAATGGGATCTCGCTGTGTAGGTCAGGCTTGCCTTGAACTATTAGCCCAGCTGGCTTTAAGCTTGCATAGCTCCTCTTGCCTCCTCCTCCCAGGTGCTGGGATGCCAGGCGTGCGCTTGGAGTCAGACAGTTAATAAGTGAAACAAGCCCCTCCCTAAGTTCCGAACAGTGTTAAAGTGCGCAAACATAACGGATTTGAATAAGCTCGCGGGGGGACTCACCTGCCCTCGTTTCCTCCCTGAGGGCCAGGCTCTCACTGCTTCCCTGTGATTCCCTGTGGTCCACGATGTCCTGGTGAGGAGGGAAGATGAGATCTGGTGCCTGGTGGAGCCCCCAGGACTGACCTAAGCCATACAAAGCCCTTGCTGTTTGCTTTGAGAAAAAGAGATTTCAGCTCCCGTAAAACCCAAGATAGGTACAGTGCGGGGGAGTCCTTCTGCCGTCACCGGGTCAAAGAGGCATCAACCACAAGATTCCAGTAATGAATGTAACTGCTCTGTCTACCTAGACTGTACCAATAAATTAAATTAAAAACAAACAAACAAACAAAAAAACAAAGAGGCATCAACCGTTTTCAGCAGTGTAACGTAATTCCACACCCACAAATTCACCTTCTTTCTCATAAGTTTTCTCTCCCTTTCACAGTATTTATCAAAGCTTGTCACTGTTCGAACGTAAGAGGTTAGAGGAAGGTGTCATCCATGCAAAGCACCCTAGGGACTAACCTCCTCTAGAACCCGGCTACCCAATCACCTACCTTTCCTGATTTGTTCTCTTTTACATAGCAGCCAAAAGCAAATTGGTTTCAAAACCAGATTAAGAGGCACAATGTGGGTAACAAGATGCTGCTAAACAAACCTTTCACAAATAGCTTGAAAGAGGCAGATGAAACCTCCTCAGGACTTCCTGAAAACTTTGCAGAGGGTTATCATTTGATTGTACAAGAAACTATCCTGGTAAGTGCACTGAAAAAGTCCTTGTACAAAGGATAGCCTGTCTCAGCACCATTTGAAAAATATGTGAAAATGTTTCGTTTTTATTTTTAACCTTTCTAAATCCAGGCACCCAGTGCCTTTAAATAGCTATTTTTGGTGATGGTACAGTGTTTTGGTGACGGTACAGCGTTCTGACACCTTTTCCCTGTACAAGAGCGGCACATCTGCTCAAATTAGCCTTTTATCTCCACGGGCCCACATGTGACTGGGAAATAAAAAATATCATTGTATTTTCCTGCTGCAAGCATTTGGAAGCAGACAGCTGTTCAAACCAGACTTAATCTGGTCCTTCTTGAGGGAGGGACTGTGTATCCCAAATCCCTACCACCTTTGCATACTGTGAAGGCCTTGTGCAGGGTGGCTAAGCTCAGCTCAAACTAAACCGGACAGATGTTTCCACAGCAGTGCAAAACCCTTCTTCTGGGTTCTGGCGCAGCTCATCTTGGGAATCCAACAACTTCTCTTGGTGTTCAGACAGAACAGGAGCAATGTGATGGGAATGTTTTCTTACATCCACAAGTCCAAGGCAGTGGAATCTATGCACACTTTTCTTGGTCCTTCCAGCCACACCCAGCTGTAGAAGGATGACCGTAAGTTTCCAACATTACAGGTTAGAGCTGCATATGGGTCATTAGTTAATACTTGGAAATAAACATTGTCGGTGTACATTCTATGTGTTAGTGCTGTATAAGAAGATGTGATTAGTTCAGGAAGAGATCACAAGAACACAGAGCTTAACAGGCTGTGGGAGAAAGAAGCATAATAGGAATTCAAAGTAGACAAAAGTCACATATGAAAAAGCTCAATGTAGGAGGTGAAAACTTGACCTAAAAGACTGCAATGTTGATATTCAGAGAAAGTAAGAAAGCAAGGGCCATGTTAGAGAAAAAAGAACACCAGAGCTTCACCCAAACACACGGGACATATAGAGGGTAGAAAAATGTGGCTAGAAAGGTAGGTAGATCAGGGCCAGAGAATAAAGAGCAAACTGAATTTTGATTTTTATCTTGTAGGCCAAGGGAGCCAGGGGCTTTTAGTCCTGGGAATATTTTAGTGTATGACTAATTTGCTTTTAAATGGATAATAAACATCCAGGAATAGGATGCAGATTAGCAAGAGGGACAAGGGACTGATGGAAAGAGACTAATTGGAGGGATAGATAATGAAGGATCAGAGTGAAGAGTAGACGCAGCTAGAGACTGCAGACTTTCTGAAGGAACAGCAACAGAGCCTAGTACCCTAGGAGATGGGAGGACTGAGGGCAAGGGCGGCCTCGGAGATGATGTCTAGCCTGGGTGACAGGAAGAGACCTCTCCACAATGACAGCATTGTTTGGTGGGAGAGTTTCAGTTCTGTACACACTGGGCTTAAACAAAAGAATGTAAACTTCAGATCTGCTTTTTCTCAGACATCCTTTTAAAAGCATTGCTTTGACTGCGAAGTTCTAAAATTAGCTCTAAGCTATCTCCATCAAGTGTTTTGTTATGAAGCATGGAATATCCCCTTTCTTTAAGACCTGGCATTTTACTGTCCAAAACTTCATTTAACAAAAAAATCAGGAGTGGTAATTTTAAATGTTTTTCCAAATAGCTCTTTTTTTTTTCCATCAGTAGATATTTTAATTTGTACTATAAGTAAAATTAGTATGCAGAAACTTTCATTAATGAGATATATGAACAAAGAACCACAAAGTTTGAGGTTCTAATGATATACACCAAAGCCTCTGACTCTGAAAAAGATTTCTTAGTTGTTGTGCCATCTGCTTGGAGACTAATTAAAGGTTTAAAAATAGATGAACTTTTGAAGGCAAATAACATGAAAATAATGAAAAATATTAATATAGATCTCATAAACCCACACTGTAACAATGATGTTTTAGGCATGGCATTAAGAAAAAGACCAGGCTGAGCAGATTCCATGATACATAATAAACGTGCATATAGTACAGGGTGTTCACAGAAGGCAGGAGCTACGTCAGAGAGCAGCAAGGAAGGGTTATCGATTGGATACTCTCAGATCTTTTTGCTGCTGATTAATTTTTAAACATTATTTTATAGCCTTCTTTTCTTAAATATAATTGTAAACATACAAACCTGCTCCACCATATTCCATCTCCATCTTTAATTTACCCCACTAAATTTCCTGACCAAGCTGCTGACGCACCCAACGCCCACTTCCACATCTTACCCTCATTCCCTAGCACCCTACTGTGCGGCTTCTCCCCTTTTAAGGCGAGTGGAGTCATTCTCCCCAAGGTCAGAGGACCTAGGGGGACTCTATTTTTTATTTTATTTTTTTTTCCTCACTGAGTTTATTGGTACATTTTAGGGTTACAGTACAGTTACATTCATTATTGGGATCTTGTACCTTTACATGACAGGATTGGTTCTCATTTTTTCCCCTTGTCCCTGCCCTCCCTTCACCCTTTCCTCCCCTCCCCCTTTACAAACACTTCATTTCCCAGGGGACTCTAAATACAATGAAGACTTGGTCACGTTAGCCCTATTGTTTGGGGATTAAATGCATTAATTCATGACATGTACTTAGGAGAGTATCTAAAATGTTTGAGATATGTTCCAAGTTTATGTTCATAATTGATCTATCCACATCCTCTAACTGTAGGGAAATCCAGCAAATGGATCTTTTCATCTTTCAAAATAACTGAAAAGTCAACACATTTATTATTCATTTGCTTTTATTTTTGAGCCAGGGTCTCGATATATAGTATAGTTCAGGCTGGTTTTGAACTCATTCTGTAGCCCAGGCTGGCCTTGAACTTGCAGCAATCTTCCTGCCTCAGCCTCCCAGGTGCTAGGATTTAGATGTGCACCACACCTGGCCACTTGCTTTTATAGAATGTAGAAATAATATAAAAGAATAAAATGTTTTTCCATTATTAAAAAAAAATTGGGCCAAGGATTTAGTTCAGTGGTGCCACTGCCTGCCTTGTAAGCTCAAGATCCCAAGTTCAAATCCAGTACCAAAAAATAATATGTATGATATACATGACCTTGAGATATTATGTATCTCTCTCTGTATAGATACATATTGCGGAATGGTTAAGTCAAGCTATGTAACATATTCCTTATCTCATGTATTTCATGTTGAGAACCTTTTTCTAAAATGGATGTCATGTGTGTTGGCAGCTTGGTCAACAAGGGTAGGATCAATAAATTGAAGGTGAAAAACAAACTTTTTCTAAAAATCACTTAGCAATTTTCAAGTATATTTCAAGTAAACATTACTAACTACAGCCACATGCTGTATAATGGACTTCCTAACCTTATTCTGCAGATTCTAGTTGAAATTTATATCCTTTGACAGGTATTTCCTCAACCCACATCCCAGTCCCTGGTAACCACGATTCTACTCTCTGCTCCTACTGAGTTTGACTTTGTTGTTGTATTACATTTGCATTACACAATGATTATACTCCTTGTGTGGAGCTGGTACAGGTACATAATACATCTCAATTCCTGTTTCTTCCTCTTCTCTTTCCCCACCTCCATCTCTTGATCCCCTTCCCATTTGAACAAAAATCCACCTCCCTACTTCCTATTATCTTTCATTTTGCTGTTTTGGGTATTTAATAATCAATGTTCATAAGAATGTTCTCTAGCAAGACTGATTTCCAAAATGATCAAAAGTTTTCTATAATTAGGCCTCAGTTGTTTTGAGAAATTTTATTCGGGCAGAAGAGCTTGTTTTCAGACTCTCTTAAAAAATGAGTTCTTGGTTTGCTCCACTCTGAAAAAATAAAACCAACGTGTCAAGGCAGGGCCGCAATAAATAGTTCAATGCAAGGGGAGATTTATTATGGAAATGAGGAGCCAGAGGAACTGGATTCTGCTCTGTCCTCCACCAACAGCCAGTTGTGTAATCTTAACTTTGAATGAGTTGCCTTCTTAAAAAACAAGAAAATTAGCCTCGTTGATCCCTAAAACCTTTCCTGGTTCTAATATTCAAACCCTAAGTAGGAAAGATAAAGGGAAGGAAAAGGTGAATCACGTAATGAAGAAGTATCACCCTTTCAGTCATCCAACAAGTATTTGGTAAGGCTTCTACCGAGCCTGCCATAGTTCTGAGAATACTGCAGTGCATCAAAGGGCTCTTGTCTTCATGGAACGTTCTATTTAGAAAGAAGTCAGCCAATAACCAAGCCATCTCAAAATTGTAGGAAAGACACCTTTTAAAATTCATTCAATTTAATGGTACACTTCAGGTATACAATACGATGACATCACTGGGAGTTTGTACCTGTACAAGATGCATTTTGGTTCTTAAGTTTTTTTCCCATTCCTCTGCCCTCCCTTCAACCCCTCCACCCCCTCTATTTACAAAGACTTTGTTTCCATTTTTTCCTTTTCTCATATTTTTTCCTTTGGGTGGAGCAATGTCACCTGTAGGAAATCATCTTTGAAACTAAGAATAGTCATATGGAAAATCAGTGCCAGGTATGGTGGCACATACCTGTAACCCCAGCACTTGGGAGGCTAAGGCAAGAAGATCACACCAAGTTCGAGGCCAGCTAGGATACAGTGAGACCCTGTCTCCAAAAACAAAGCAAACCACTAGTGAAGGGGGAAATTGTAGAGAACTGGAGAAACTGAAAAACTAACACAAAAATTCTGACTATAATAACAGGAGTGGTGCAAGATTTGAAGAGGTAGGTGCGGCCAATACACGTAACCTTGTAAACCTTTCTAAGAAATGTGGACTCATCCTGAAGGGTGGTAGAGAAGTCACAGAAGAGCTTTAAGTAGGTCAGCAACACCTACTGCTGTGCAGCAGCTGGACTGAAGGGACAGATGAGTAAGGAAGTACTCAGAAGGTTGTCAGGAGTACAGGCAAATCCAATGGCTTGACTGAGATCTTGTGGAGACTGAGACAGAAATTTACACAGATTCTGAGAGGGGTAGGATCAGGAAAGCTTCCAAGAGACTAGGATCTGCACACTTGAGAGGTGGTGATGAATGAATCAAGGTTGAAAGACCATGGAGTGCCAAGTTACTATTTGGGACAATGTTTGGGAAGGGGGTAACACAAGCAGTTTGGAGGGAAAATAAAGAGCTCAGTTTGTGCTGTTTGTGATAGGGGAAAGTATCTTATATAAGCAACCGACACCCTGCCTGCTCGATCTTGCTCATGTATATTTTGCTTTTGGTCACAGTAACTGCATATTTTTTTCACAAGAATTATTTTTTTCAGTGCTGAAGATTAAACACAAGACCTACGCTGCATCTCCAGGCCTAAAAACTGAGATGTGATCAAAATACAGTTAAGTGTTTACATTTTAAAAATGTATAATGGAAAGACACATTGTCATTAATCCCACTCAAAATCCTCCCTACACTCTGAACACATGCATCCCTCATTCTTGCCACTTTCTGAAGCAGTTCTGGAAGGCCTCTGTGCTTTTACAAGGTATGATAACACTGCAACGCGGCTGCTAAGTGCCATCCAAAGGAGAGGTGGGCCGGCAAAAGCCTGTGTTCCTTTATCTACCTTACTTCCTGGATCTGGTGCCATGTGGCTATGGCTCTTACCCAAAGTCAGTATGACCATGAAAGGTCAACGTTCTGAGTCAATTACGGATACCGCAGGCAGCCATGACAGCACAACTGAAGACCCTCAGGACAGACTTCCAGAACCACTTCACAAACTGGATGAGTATGCTCCAAGCAGGGGGGATGTTCTGAGTGTGAATGATGGCAATACGTCTTTTACAGCAGTAAGTTATTATTTTAGGTCAGTTCACTCTGCAACTTGGTCAGTTTTCTTCTCTAGGCTGTGCTTCGATTGAGAACAGTATGAAACACAACCCACAAGATTGGATTATATGCTTTGCAATTTACTGTGAAAAACTCAGATACTCACTAGTTGGAGAAAAGTTATTTGCCTTTAAAAGACAGGATTTAGCCCCGTGGTTCCACCACCTGCCCCTTAAATCCTGAGTTCAATCCCTAGTACCAAGAAAAAAAACCAAAAAACAAAAAAGCACAGGAATGGAACACATTTTCTGAGACTTTCAATGGAGTGAACTTCAATATGTTGTGGTCCTGATCCCCCCATAAATTTAAGAGATTATGAAAAAGGCTGCAGAAACGTAATTGGAAACAACCCACAAATTCGCTTCAACTCGATAGTTAACATTTTGTATTAAGCACTAGTGTTTAAAACATCATTTGACATTTCTGTTGAGAATGTTCGATCTTGCTTAGTAACAACTTTGTGGCAGGTGTCAAGATCTTAATTTGGTTTTAAGGGAATCAGCAAAAAAAAAAAAAAAATCCACTAAGTAGCAGTCTTGCTAATTATAAACAGCCAATCCCAGTGTCATGCACCAGCAAGGCCTCTTCAGAATGGCTGGCCCGGGTGAGCATATGCTGAGGCCTGCCTTTTTCCCCCAAAGCAGTGCACAGCCAAGCTTGAAAAATCTTTAGCATTGAGAAGTCTTCAGTCTGTATTTCCCCATTTAGCTTGGCATGGTGCGCTACAATAAAGTGCTTATTTTTCAGCTGAGTGACTCTGTTACATAGAGAGATGAAAATATATTCTGTCTGTAAGTAATTGCTTACATAAGAGATCCTTCAGAAACCAGAGAGAACTAAATAAGCAAGTAACTGTCTTCTTCCAAGGTTCCTTAGCTCTGTTACTGGTAACATTTTTCGGACTGAACTATTTGAACAAAGCATATTGCAAAGCTCTTTATTAATCCCCACTGCCTACAAAGTGAGACCAAATGATATTATGACACAAAACTCAACCCCCACAATCCTCTTCTACTTCTAGCCAACAGTCATTAATCCACAGAGAATTAAACAGAGGGGAACAATATTTATAGAAGTTCTCCTCCAAATCCAATGATTCCCATTGGTAACAGAACTGAAATGTTAGCACTTGGCAGCTGTACTGAAAAAAAATTTCAGGTTGGGAAGTTGAGATAAAATCATGACTAAACCCTTGCTAAATCCACCCTCATTTACCTACTCTCGTTAACTCCCCCAATAATTCCTCAAATAAAAAAAATGAGTCAAACCCAAATGTAAAGTATAGGACCTAAAAAAACAAATTAGCCAAGGTTTGGGGGCATGAGCCAGACCAGAGACACTTGCTCACTCATTGTCTCGTATTTTCGATGAGTAGCAGATGTGCCCTCGTCAACCAACTATGCAAGAGTTGATGGCAAGGACAAAATGTTTTGGAAAGCTGCTTAGAGCAGCAAATCTCGGAGCAACAGTAGTATCAGCGCTAAACCACAGTGTCTCAGAACCAACCACATCAACCACACCCTCATCTGTCCTGCCTTTTACAGTTTCTTGAGTAAGTTAACAAAAATTAAAGTCTTGTGTTTAGCAAATTATAAATCATTCTCTTCTAGAATGAAGTTCAACTTTCATAAGTTAGAAATCCTAGCCTATATCCCCTTCTTGGGATATTTCTTGATAAAAAGGTAGGATGGTTTTTATAAAATACATTTGAAAAATGCTACATTGTAAACAAATTCCTTTAATCAAAACTCCCCAGACCTTTTCTTTTTCCCATCAGGGACTGAACCCTGGTCTCTGCACATGCTGAGTATGCATTTTACACTGAGCTACCCCCATCCCCTACAGACCTTTTAATATGCACAATATAAACCTGCACAGGGATAGGAAAATGAAGTATACAGCTTATCTGCTTACACAAAGCTTATCTGCTCACGGAATTCTTTTCACAGAACAGCTCATACAAGGGTTTCACAGGATACACGGGGACACACTGGTTTAGGTACATGTTGGTTTTTGTAGACCAGTTTGGTACTCACTCGACTTTGTTACTGATTCATGTTCTGAAATAATCTTGTTCTGAAAGTTTGAAACAGTCTGCTTAGAAACAAACTTGTGGAATATAACCAAATCATGCATTCAGACATCTCTAGCCACTGAGCATTTGTGCATCTGATTTTCCTAAATGCAAATACTTTACAAAATAAAAATTTCAGATAAAAAACCACTTGAGAAATATTCCTCCTAAAGCATACAGTATTTTTTTTTTTTTTTTTTTTGTACCAGGGATTGAACTCAGGCCCTTGTGCTTGTGAGGAAGGTGCCAGAACCACTGAACTAAACCCCCGGCCCTCAAGTAAGTTTTATTTGTAAGGTACAATTTCTAAAATGAATTTTCTACATCTAAAAATTTATGGAGGAAGTCTTTGGAGGTTAGTTCAATCTGGATTTGAATCCTGCCACAAAGCAGAGACACTGAACCTGAACACCTTGGCCAGGAGCACTTTCCTCACCTATAAAGCACAGAGCAGGTAAGAACGCCTGCTCTGTGTGGTGGTTTCAAGGATTAGACATAAGGGACCTGGACAGGAGCAAATAGGGTTTGTTTTTTTTTTAAATCATTTTTACTTTAACTAAGGAGACTACTCAGCTACAGCATAGTCCAAGATCCACCCTAATGTCAACACTTGGCCACTGGAATATGATCTTGAGATAGAGGACTCACAACAAAATAAAACCCACACATAGGGAAGTGTCATTCTTATTTCATTGTAATATGTGCAGTATATACTAATTTAAATGGGAAAATACAACAGGATGAAAGTTTAGGGGAAAATGATATTTAGTTTTAATCTTCAATGTATAAGTTATTCTTACTTTAATAATCCAAACTGCCATGTTTCAGATTTTAAAGAGCCATCCCTGCTGAATTTTAGACTAACAAATGAACAGACAAAGCAACACTGGAATTAAGCACAGGAAATAATGAATAGATAACTGAAAGTAAAACCTACCTTGGCTAGAATCAAACATTCATAGATAACTTTCTCCAAAGGAAATACCTACCTTGAATAAGTAGCAGCAGCAGCAGCTTGTGTGTGTGTGTGTGTGTTATGAGGGCCAAACCCAAGACCTGATACATGCTAGGCAGTTATCCCATCCTTTGGCTACAGTCCTAGTCCATAAAGGTTTACTTTAATTTTTTTGGTACTGGGATGAAGCTCAGGACCATGTGCTTGCGAGGCAGGCATGGTGCCACTGAGCTACATCCTGGCCCTAAGGTTTATTTTTTTGACTAGCCCAATACTCATGACTTGCTGAGACATTTTTATTTAGTTGCATCTAACTACCCAAAATCCTACCATGTATGCTATTTGGCATGTCTTACCTGTGAGATAATCACCTATTTTCTCGAATCAGAAGAGTTTGCTCCTCATTATGGTTTGGGTCTAAATGCCCCTGCAAAACCTCATGTGGTCATAAGCTTGATCTACAGTGTGTGAAGCTGGAACTGATTCGTGATGCGATGCTACGCTCAAGGGCAGTAGGATTAAGGGCGTCAGTGCTACCTGCCCTAAGTAGCCTGAATAAAATATAAGTGACAGGGAGACACTGTAAACCCTCGTTCCCTTTGCTGTCTTGTGTGCGCCATGCTGTTTCTGCTCTGCCAGGGCTGCCTGCTGTCCCTGCCTTGGAGTTGGCGGATTATGGACTGAACCCTCTACAAACTGTGAGCCAAATAAACCCCTGCCCCTTAACTTTGGGTGTCAGGTATTTTGTCTCAGCAAAAAGTAACTAACACACTTCTGATTTAAGGTTCAAGAAATAAAAAACAATTTTTAAAAAGTTTTAAGAACTAGTTCATAGAAAGCACCAAAAGAATAAGTTGTTTAAAAGTCTTTTTCTACACTGTACAGCAACTGCTGCTACAAATAAAGAGTATGTGGAAGTTGGACACGGTAGCATATACCTTGGGAAGCTTAGGCAACAAGATTACAAGAGTTTGAGGCCAGCCTGGGAAACTCAGTTGAGATACCACCTCAGAATTAAAAGAAAGAAAAAAATAAAAGGTATGGGGACATAGCTCAGTGCTTGCCTAGCATGCATGAGGCCTTAGGTTCAATTCCCAATTCCCAAACAAAATGTGGATCCTTTTTAAGAAAAAAACAAAAGCAGAGGCTTTGTGAACACACATTTATAGTTTTAAGTTCCACAAACCCCAGAATTAGGCCAGGGTTTTAGCTCAGTGGTTCTGATGCCTACCTTGCAAATTCAAGGTCCCAAGTTCGATCCTCAGTACCAAAACAAACAGAAGGCAGAATTAAATTAAGCTTTGTTTATAAGTCAGTGTATCTCTACGTAGCTAAAATGTTCAGTTGTAATACTGTACCTACAGTTCAGAGATACTTTGATTAGAACCCGTTTTTTAAAAAAATTCAAAATAATACATTCTAACAGCAAAGAATTCTCCCACTTTTTATTTCAATATATTGATATGTCCATAAACTTGCAAGTGGAAGATCAGCTCTTCAATAAAAGCCTTTTCATATCTATATATATATATATGTTATACAGAAATTTTAAAAGTCTGTTCACATAATGGATTCTTGGTACTAATAAAAAATTGATACAAATAACTGACTAGAAATGAAATCACTAAACAAAGATGAACAGGACACTTCATTTCAGGGAAAAAAAAAAACAAATAACCCTGTGTTACAAGAATAAAGGACATTTGCCATAAGGTACATTATCATATTTCCTTAAACAGGGACTATTAAAAATTTTTAAATTAAATGTTCAGGCTTAATTCTGTCTGTACATTCAGAACAATCATATCACCGGTTACATACAATTCTCTCATCATGCAAAAAGTCCTTAGCTGTTTTCTAAGGTCTAATGAAATCAAATGAGCTAATAATAGTAATTTAATTATCAAGCTGTAAACCAGAGTACAGAAATTGAGCAGTTGAATTATATATTCTGCTTACAGTACTGCTGCTACCCAACTACTTTCTTCATATAATAGAACTATTAGGCATTGATAGGCAAAGAGAATTTCATTATTGCAGCAAATGACAAGAGTATTTAGAGAAAGGAGAGTTCCTAACATTTGACAATCTTTGTGATCCTTGTATGTGTAGACAGGAGTGGAAATAAAGACAGGTATATAAGGGGAAGATGAGACAGCTATATTAGAATTGTATTTATTGATAAAACTGATTTGAAGTCTGCCCAGTGTACCAAAACAAGCAGAGCAGACATTAGTGCAAGTTTAACCTGACAATTTATTTAAGTTTTGGTGAGAAAAATTTCAGTCCTTTCCTTGTAAGCACAAAGAAATTCAACAGGAATTTTGAAGGTAGTAACCAGAAAATATAACAGTAACTCCTGGAATCCTTCTCAGTCAAACAGACAAACCACACTGAAAGCAACTGTTAAAAATACTTTTCCGCCTGAGTATTTATCAACTTGTATGTCCTGTTGTTCCAATTGGCTTTTGGTAAAAAATGAAAAGCCCAACCAAGTTTTTGTAAGAGGTACTACATCTACAATGATGAAAATAAATTAGTTTCCCTCCCGCTAAAAGACATTAACTTTTAACGCATAAAAAGCTATATAATATCTCATACAAATTAACCAGTGTTCTTACAAAAGTAAAGCAGTTTTGGACTAATGACATTATACTATATTTGTGGTGAAGTATGAGGCATAAGAGTGTATGCATTCATTAGGCATTTTCAGTCTAATCAGTCTCTAAGGTTATCATTTAATTCTTGGCAATATATAATAAACTGGTATGTATTTTGGTACTTAAGTCACAAATTGTGGAGAACAAGAAGCAGTGTATCATAGTAACAGGATTTGTATTTGACAACTGCAGTGCAGAACAAAGTTCTTCTATGAACTTTGGGATTTGTTTTGCCGTTGATCACCTGTAGTAGGTCCTGAAAAGATAAAGAGAAAAAAGTCAACATAATTAGCTGTACACTGTCAAGCTTAGAACTAACTACATTATCAGCATGGACGACAGACAAAGTTTCTTTAAAAAAGTCTGTGTTATGTAGGATGAATTAGATTAATATGAAACAATATATCCCTACATATTCTAAGAAGCAAAGCAAGTATTTGTTGAGAGGACAAAATATGCCTCTGATTGAACGTTTAAGAAAATCAGGGCCGGGGATTTAGCTCAGTGGTTCTGTTGCCTGCCTCACAAGTGCAAGGTCCTGAGTTTGATCCACGATATAAAAAAAGAAAGCAGGCAAGAAAGAAAATCACAAGTAGCAAGTTATGAAAGGGTTTACACTTTTTAATCTGGAACCTATAAAATATCACACATCAGAATCTAAACATGTTACTCTTCACGAAAACAAGAAAGTAGGTGGTAATGGGGAGAGAACAAAAGAGAAGAGGAAGGAGACTGCTGATACTCAAAAGTAATGGATTCTATAGAACCAGGACATTTTAAAGGTTGGTAAATAACTTTTTAAGGGCTCACAAAAAATAGGGGCTAGGGTTGGGGATGCAGCTCAGCAGCACAGCACCTGCCTGGCAAGCACAGGTCCTGAGTTCAATCCCCAGTACTCCACCCCTGAAAAAAGGTAGAGGCTAACTCACTTCTTTAAGCCTTATTATAAAGTAATTTCTACCCTTGCAGACTTTTTAACAGGACATACATAAAGAACATAACCTTACACACACACACACAAAGAGTACTTTTCACAGAGTACTTTTATTTCCACTGGAAAAAAAAATCAGGCATTGAGCTAACAAATTTTAGTAACCGTTATACTTACACACAAAAATGTATTTATTAAATGTGTGAAATTTAACGTCTCATAGGCAGAGATGGACAAAAACAAGTTTTCTTTCCTTCCTTTTTTGCTTGCAGTGTGAGGGACTGAACCCAGGGATGGTGAGGGCGTTTTAAAATTTTATCTTGAGACAGAATCACAATTTGCCAAGGCTGGCCTCAAACTTACAATTCTTGTGCCTCTGCCCTGAGTATCTGCTATGGCCAGAGTTATTTTTCAAAAGTAGTGACTTCAAACCAAACCAAACCAAAACAATATGAAAAATAAATCCCTTTATTCTTTGATGTAGTACTGGGTACAAATTTCAAGCAGAAAATGAAGGGTATTCCTAGTGCCTTACCACAGTCACTAGGAGATGATTTGAAAGTCTGAGTAGAAGCTGATGAAAAGTTATGAACAAAAAAATATTCACCTGAATATCAAAATAAATCATCAAGGGTTGGGGTTTAGTTTGGTGTTTGCCTAACATGTATGAGGCCCAGGGTTCAATGTCTGAGTGAAAAAGCAAAGTCAAATAACTTGTCAGTCAAGTCCAAAGAATCACAGTGGAAAGATATGACATGCTTTTAGAACCTAATGAGATTTTAAAACAAATCCTCCATATTAAAAACATATTTTAGATTATGATGACAAAATATGATCTGAAAGCCAAAACAAAACACAGCTTAATATGAAGACAAATATACTTACCTAAATCTAAGTAAACCATAAGAAAAAATTAGCTACATAACATAACATATGGTCTTAAGTGAACTACAGGCATAATAAACTTTATTTTAATTGGCAGAGATTGAAATTTTATAAACAAAACATTGGCGTAATAATAAAGTGAACCAGCAAAATTATATGACGTTTCTCAAAAGTTTAAAGCAAAATAAATTATCATAGACCCAGACAACTGTAAGTCTCAGTGCTGTTTGAAAAGCACCTAACCTTGCTTTGATTCAATATTCATGTTTTCTCCATCTACAGTCTCTGACATTTCTTCATCTTCTTCATCATCATTTAGATCTTTTGAAATTAACTGTCTAGCTAACTTAATATTCAGTCCTTCATTGTAGTGAAGCTTCCTTTTCATTTCAAATTGTCGCTTTTTTTCTGTAAGATACAAAAGAAGGTAAACTTAGTAAATCTTGTACCAAGGACTGGCTGTGCCTGTTCTAGTGAAGTTTATCTGAAGAGAGCCATGCTCAGCTGTAATGTTTAAGGCTGCTGTTGTGCTCAATGGCAAAGCTGAGTAGGGTGCAACAGACTAGACAGCCAGCAAAATCTAAAATATTTACCACCTATGCACTTTACAGAAAATGTGCCAATGGAAGGGTTAATAGTTTGCACCAGAGACCATATAGCCCTCAAAATCTAAAATACTTACTATGTACATTTTACAGAAAGTTTGCTACCTCTGTCATATAGTTCAAGTACATCTCAAAGGAAGAGCAGGAATGAGACAAAGCATTACAAGTCATATTTGTGAAGAATGTTAAAGATATAGAAAATTTCTCCAGCAAGAGTTGAGTAGGGGAAAAAAAGCAAGCAATAATATTACACGTAAAATGAATCAAACAAGATTCAATTAGTGGGCATAAAGAACAAGAAACTAAGAGACTTTTATAGCTAAGTGGATGCACACTGAGGCCATACTCTTACGTGAAATAAACAGGACACACACATGTAAATACTAAATAGCTTTTCTGGTGTGAAAAATTAAAAGGGTTAACAAGGATCAAATTTGTATAACTGATATTGTGAAACAAGAAGAAAACGTCTAAAGGAGTAGGGGAAGTGGGAAGGGTACGGGAAAGGAATTGTAGCTCATTGTAGCTCAGGCTGGCATTGAACTCCCCAGTGATCCTCCTTCCTCAGCCTCCCAAGTGCTGGGATTATGGGCATGAGCTACAATGCCTGGCTCTAACGGCATTTTAAAGTGTTTCTGAAGAAATAATTCTAAAACTTCTCAGACCAGTAAATTGTCTCTGTGTGTGTGTGTGTGTGTGTGTGTGTGTGTGTGTGCGTGTGCGCATGCGCATGCACTGGGGGTCAAAACCAGGGCTTGGCACATATTAGGCCAATGCTCTCCACTAAGCTACACCCACAATTCAACTGTCATTCTTTTTTACCTTCATTGATATGAAATGAAAGAAAGGTACCATGAGGCTTGTTTTAATTTGCAGGTGCTTATCCATAGGAGTTAATATTACAGTATTTGTATTTTGTGAATTATATTTACATAGTCTAAAAAAGTTATTTCTGTTAAATGTAGTGGCACATGTCTGTAATCCCAGCACTATGGAAGGGTGAAGCAGGAGGATCACATATTCAAGTCCAGCTTGGGCAACTCAAACTCTGCCTCAAAATGTAAAACAAACTAACAAACAACCCAGGACCGGGCATATAGTTCAGTGCAAAGGCCCTGGGTTTAATTCCAAGTGCTGCCTCCACCAATTATATACCTACATATTCCCAAGTCTAAAAAGATATTGATTGTGCTTATAATAAATATATCCTAATTTTGAAATACTCAAAATTTACTGTATCATTTAAGTGTGTAAAGTATTCATTTCATAGAAAGCTGCTAATATAATCTTTCCTGAGATTCTTGTATGGCAGACCACCATAATGCAAGAATAAAAGGATGTGTATGGGCTGGGGATTTAGCTCAATGGTTCCGCCGTCTGCCTTGAACGCACAAGGACCTGAGTTCGATCCCCACTACCAAAACAAAACAACAAAAAAAATAAAAGGACATGAAGGTTTTAGGCCTACTTCAAAAATAGTCAACAATCCATATTAACGAAACAAGTTATAGCCATTTTTACTTTTTCTGGGGAATAGCTTAGCCAAGTAACATACCTAGAGTTCAAACTTTAAGAGTCTGTTGGACTCCAGAGGCAATCATAATTGCTATGCTACAAATTATATGAGTTTTGTTGTATGATTTAATTTTTAAAAAATTTTTATTAGTAGGTATTTGCACAATGCAATTATTTTTTCTAAGAAACTTTACTGTCAGGAAATAATCTTTTTCTTTTTCTTTCTTTCTTTTTTTTGGTACCGGGGATCGAACCCAGGTCCTTGAGCTTGCAAGGCAGGCCGCGGAACCACTGAGCTAAATCCCCGGCCCAGGAAACAATCTTTTTCCAGGCACATAATTAAAATGGAAAACACCTAAAAATGTATTAACTACTGGAGGGAACTGAATTAATGAAGTTCTAATTAATCAAAATGGCTCCCCCTGCAGGCTGACTTGTGGAACTACAGCTTGAAAAATAATGAAAAGTGACAATATACAATACTTTAATAATAAATTCTCTACTTCCAATAGATCATGCTTTTAGAGTATAACGAGGAAACAAACACTAGAACCAATTTCTATTTTAAACTATTTTAAACTATTTCTAAATTCTTAAAACCAGAGGGAAATTACCATACAATAAGCACTCCAACAGAATTTGTATTACAAAAATACTTTCTGCTTTCGTACCCTTCACTTACCCAATATGGAAACCATTTCCAGCCTTCCAAATAATGAATTTATTTTAGCAAAAATTATTAGCATCATACTGAAAGCTGAAAGCAGAGAGGCAATGAGCTACCTTGCTCCTCTGGTGAGAGATCATTATCCTCTTCTCCACTGCTTTCTTGCTCCCGAATCCGATACTTTGGCTCCGAGCCTTCAGCAGCAGCTAATCTGTACAACAATAATTTACGGAGAAATCAACACTGTGATTTGGTATTGTTTAAGAGTCTTACTCAAATTCTGAGTATCATGATATATCTAAAGAGCATTAAGGAAAAAAGTGAAAGGAAGACGGGTGTCAAAACCAATATGCAATAACAGTAGTGCCAAGGGTGTTAGATATCAGTAACAGCGAAGTTAATTTATTTTATAAATTAAATTTTGCTTTTCACACTTCTATCGATATTTAAAATACAGGTGGCAGGATACTAAATAAAACAAAAATATGGAACAAGACACATCTCAGTATCCTTGGATCATGGATTCTAATCTTCCTGCCACCTGCATATATTGATTTAATCAAGAAAAATAGTTGTTATGAAAAACCTAGATAGAAGCTGGGGATGTTGTTTAGTGGTAAAGCATAGGCTTAGCAGCATTTGGAGGCTTTGGGTTTAATCTTCAGCATCCACATAAGGAAACAAAAAGTAGATAAAACAGCCTTTTATTTATACTTTTATAAATAAAAAGTAAAGCAGTATAAAATGTCTAACTTTGCACAAATGAAAATGTTTTAGTACTTACTTCTTAGCTAAGACATCTGGAGTTAGGGCTTCAGTGGGCTCTGAATCACTACCTGCATCTTCATCATCACCTATCATACTAGGATGATAAGCACATTGCAATTAATACATGAAATTCAATTTTCCACTAGAAAAACTCAATAGAAAAACATTAATTCTATTACCTAATTAAAATATTACTACATGAATAGCTCTATCTTCACCTTTGAAGTTACTTTAGATAGTTTCTATTCAATGCAAACATTTAAAAGCACAGTTCAGTGGCAGAATGCTTGCCTAGCATGCACAAGGCCCTGGTTCAATCCTCAGCACTGAAAAAAATAAAACATAAAATAAAACTACAGAATCAATTAAGACTCCAAACGATTACTAAAAATGTAGCCATAAAAACAGATACTGAAAACTCCAATCATCTGAAAAACATACTATGAAGTTGCAATTATTTCATTCAGTGAGGGAAAACAAATAATGCTAAATAAACTGTCATTTGGTTTTAGAATATATATGTGTACTTCACTGATAAGATAAATACAGATGATCTATTCAGACATATAATTAGGTAAAACAACAAAATTAGATCCTAAAGACCTAATTCAGGAAGTTTAAAAGCTGTCTGGTTTTCCTACTCTACCATCTATTGAAAATTCTGCTCATATATAATTGCAAAAACAGGCACCCTTAATTCTCAAGATAAATATAAAAAACAAAACCCAGGGCTGGAGAGTTAACTCAGGGTACCGGTGCCTGCCTGGCAAGTGAAAGGTCCCAAGTTCAATCCCTGGTGCCAGAAAAAAAAAATGTCTGACTTAAAATCACCACAAATGACAATGTATATATAAGCCCCTAAATTACAAGAAATGGTAGTAATGACCACCATTCCATCCGTGTAGTTAGCCTTTTCCTCAAAGAAAGTCCCTGATTTCTACCTGGGAAGCAAACAAATTCCCATTTCACCTTCCCTTCAAGGACAGCAAAGCTCACTAACCTGTGGGCACTTTTAGCAGCGAGCAACCTGTGCGACAAATACATGTTTATGACCATGATTATAATGCACAAAGTAGTTCCTGTGATTTTAAAATTATATATTACTTATTAATAAAAAGCTATGCAATTGTAGCCAGGAGTGGTGGCACACACCTGTAATCTCAGCACCTGAAAGGTAGAGGCAGCATGACTGAGTATGTGGCTGGCCTGGGCAACATACTTGAGACTCTGTCTCCAAGTGGGGAAGGAGAAGCAATCAGGTTATTACCTAGTGCTGCAGTAACAAAAAATATAAAATCAAACCCCGCCCACATTCAAATCAGCTGTCATCCAGAAGCTCCCTGTTAATGCAAAATGGAAACACTTGGCAAAAGGAATAAAGTCTGTGTAACGTTACCTATGGAAAGGAGTGCTTGGTTCATCTATTTTCATTAAACCATAGTCTTTGTCGGCTGGATGATAGGTTGCCAGGATGTTCATTTCATCCCACTTCTGGGACTTTTTACTAAAGTTAAAAAGAAAAGAACTTTTAGTGTCTACCTGTTTAAGATAAAGTCTTCAGAATCTGCATCATGGTATAGTTTTCACGTCTCACCTACAGAAATTTAATAATTAAAATCAAAATCTATATCGTTGCTCAAACTCAGTAGGTAAGCATTTTTGATTTACCATTACCAGTAACTGATTAAAAACAAAACCAGGGGCCGGGGATTTAGCTCAGTGGTGCCACCGTCTGCCTCGCAAGCGCAAGGTCTCGAGTATGATCCCTGGTACCAAAAAACAAAAAAACACACAAAAAAACAGAGTATTTTCTTCAGGGATATTTGTAAGAATTAAAACATAAAGGGTGGAACCTTAAAAATAAGCATGAGAAACCTTACTAAATTAAGATACTATTAAAATTGTAATAAAATAACATATAAAATTGAGTTATTGTTAAAAATGTTACATTCAGATTTACTTAAGGATATAGAAATGCCTAGGAATACTTGTTAGTAACCATTCAATAAAGTATGCAATTACTAAGGTGCTCAATAAATTAAATACTTTACTTGTAACTTTTATCTGTTCATTAAGAAAGTCCTCAGAGACCTCTGGAGCAGCCAACAGTATTGTGTTGCATATACACTTACAGAGTTTATGACTTTATATACTTAAAAAAAAAAACTTGACATATAAAATTGAAACACTGTTTCAAATCACCCTTTCAGCATTTGGTCTGAAATGGTGAGGTTTTACCATGCATACATTTAATTTCCCAAGTCCTGAAATGCCCTTGAAGAATGACATACTTAAATTTAATCACTTTTTTTCACTATGGTTTCAGAAGAGTTTGGTGAGTCACCTTAAAAATTGTGCACTTATTCCCAGCAGGTGAGTCTAACTTTATATTTTCTTGCCTTCTGCCCTCAAGGACTCACAGTATCACCGTTTCAGACTAAAAAAATATGTAATTTTTTACTGTGGTAAAATGTACAACATTAAATTCGCTGACTCACAGTATCACCGTTTCAGACTAAAAAAATATGTAATTTTTTACTGTGGTAAAATGTACATTAAATTCGTCATTTCAACACTCGAAGCTGCAACCTTGAGGTATGAAGTATATCACACTGTCATGAGTGATCACCCACCATCAGTGTCTGGAACCTTCTCATCTTCCCAAGCTGCATCCCTATACTTCCCAGCTCCCCCAGCCCCAACCAGCATTCTACTTTCTGCCTCTAGAAATCTAGTCTAGGTACTTCACACAAGTGAAATCATGCAACATTTGTCCTTTTATAGGTGGCTTATTTCACTTGGCATAATCTCTTAAAGCTTTTGTTCGTGTTGTAGCATATGTCAAAATTCCCTTCATTTTTTGTTTTGTTTTTTCAGACAGGGTCTCTATATAGTTCAGACTAGCACTGAATTCACTATGTAGTTCAGGCTGGCCTCAAACTTGTGGTGATCCTTCTGCCTCAGCCTCCTGAATAGTGGAACTATAGGGTATAGGTGTGTGCCAACATTCCCGGCTGTTTTTTGTATTCTTGATGGTAGCCATTCTTTTTTTTGTACCAGGTACTGAATTCACAACCTTGTGCTTGCCAGGCAGGTACTGCACCACTGAGCTACACCACGGCCCTGGATGGTAGCCATTCTGACTGACCTGAGATGGAATCTCAATGTAGTTTTGATTTACATTTCCTATAGGTCTTTTCTTTTAAGCACAGAAATAGCATTTCAAATGCTTTCCTATTCATTCAGCATGAACTTGGATTCACCTGAATTTTTAATGAATCAAATTAAAATGTGACTAATAGCCCCCAAAAAGTCACTTGATTGAACCAGACTGGATAAACAGAATTTGCTTTAATAATACTAATTTCTTCAGATGCCTAGGCCTCTATCAGTAATGGTTGATCTTAGCAGAAAACAAAAAACAATGAATTAAGAGAGAGGCTTTAAATTTCAGTTATCCTTCCCTCCTCCTGGGACTACAGACAAGACCAGTAAACATCTTATCTTGAACTATATTCCACATGGACATTATAATAAAAAGAGGTGTAATAACTCCTTATGATTTAGATTAGAGAGACAGAAATAAGTCTATGAAATCAAATTAGAAAAAGTACCATATCAAGTTTTTGTGATTTTGAAGGGTAAAGTCTTGGGCTAAAAACAAAGAAGACCTCACTTAGCACAGTAGGGAAAGGCTTCAGACATGGCACAATGGAAGGAGTTTGAGCTGCTTCTCTACTGAATTCCTTCCAGCTTTGCCCTGCAAGACACTCAGTGAAAAAGAAATACACTTGTAAAGATTAGGAAAAGTCGTTGCCAGCTGGCACTGGTCCTTGCTTTAGTGATAATGGAAATTAAAACTGAGTCACTCAGCACACATTTACAGGATAAAGACTGAATTAAAAAGGAAGAGAAAATAAAGGGGAACACAACTCTGTAAGATCAAGCCAGTCCCCTAACAAAATTAAAGTAAGACAGAGAGGGTTTCAGTTGGAGAAAGTGAAGGGAGCACAAGTCTGAAGAGGGGGCAATAGTGCTACAGGGTGCTTGGCAGAGGGTGGTGGTTAGATGTCTGTCCAGATTCAGAGGAAACCTATGGCTTGGGAGCTGGGTTCCCAGGAGCAGACTATGTCTGCTGGGGCGGTCTTGGTCCTGTGAGGCTCTGCTGGGATCCAAGGGACTGCAGGTTAGGTCAGGAAGGTTTCTGGATGGAGCTGAACCCTGAAAATTAATTATTCATATATGGTGGTGTCCCCAGTCTTGAAGGGATGAGGTAGGGCTGATATGCCTTCTTTCACCCACTTTTAGACAGATATTTCTCTTACATAACTAATGTGCCTGTATGCAAAGTTGAGAAGGAATAGCAAGTTTTACAATATGAAGGTCAAGCTTTGCTTTTAGTTACCTATTGGGCATCTGTAGGCCCAAGTGAAGAGTCACTGTTTTATTTTGTTTTCTTTGAGGTACTAGAGGATGAATCCAGGACCTTGGTACTGAGCTACATCTGCAGCCCTTATTTTCAGACAGGGTATCCCTAAGTTATCCAGATTGGGCTGGAACTTGTGATCCTCCTGCCTCAGCCTCCTGTTTGCTGAAATTACAGGCATGCGCCACCACACTGGCTAAGAGCTTGCTTTAAGTCCCTTTCTACCTCAGAAGAAAACACAAATCATGTTTTCAATAGAGGTTAGGGGCTATGGAGTTTATCTGTCCTCTGTCCCTTTGGTGGTCTCTGTATCAAAATGATAACACAGGGCTTCCCAATTGGTAGACAGTGAAAAAAATACAGTACAAGTTTTAAGAGTTCATTTCGTGAAGGAAAAATCAATTAAAAAACAAAAAGAGAGCTCCATGACACTGTAACTAAATGTTCCCTACTGATAAAGATTTCCTACTAATGACACTGTAAAAGACTAGCATATTTCCACTTGCATAAAGTTCAAAGGTAGGCAAAACTAGAATGAAGAGATAGGTACTTAAGTAATTACCACACAAGTCAGTAAGGTGATCTTTATTCTGGGGAAAGTGCAGATGGTAACTGAAAGGGAAGGGGACATTTCTGAGGTTATAAACATTACCTTTTTTGACCTGGACAGATATGTGGGTGTTTGTTTTACAACAAATTCCTAAGCTTTAAATTTATATCTAACATACATGAATGATCTTTTTGTGTGCTTCCTTATCTAAAACAAGTTATTCCTAAATGATGTTAACAATTTTGAATTAAAAGTGATTGCCATCATTGTTTAGGCTAGAAAAAGAATGAATACAGTCCTTTGGAGTTTAAAGTGTATCTCTACTGTGAGAGAAAAGGCGTCAACTCTGTAATTTGGTTTTGCAAGATTATAACCGAAAAAAAAATATAGAACACAAGCAGAAAGTATGCTTTATTTCCTTTTTCCTCTGTCTTTCCTCCATCCCTCCCTCTCTTTCCTTTGTGGGTCTCACTATTATGCCCAGACCTGGTCTACCCCCCTGCCTCAGCCTTAGGCGGTACCATCTCTGGCTAGAAATATTTTCTAAAAGCTAAGAATAAAATTTAAAGTTACACATGCGACACAAGCCTGTGATTTCAGCTTTTTGGCAGACTGAACAGAACTGCAAGTTCAAGCTCTACCTGGGGAACTTACTGAGACCCTGCCTCAGTAATAAAAAAATTTAAAAAGGTAGGGGATGTAGTTCAGTGTGGAAACAGTATTCAATCCCCAGTACCACAAAAACAAAAACCCACAATCTTATCACTTTAACACCTTAAGCCAAATACTGTATATTCTACTGTAAAATACACAAGCAATCAATATAAAAACTACATATAGTATTTATACGTTTATATATACTAATACAAAAATTATATGTATTATATCATAATCTGCTTGTGTTTTCTAGTTTTTGCCTTCTTAATGGCTGATAATATTCAGTAATACACTACTTACCTAATATTAGGTATTCAGACTGCCTTCAAGATTTCCCTACTTAAAATAAGGCAGAAATATTTGCACATATCTAGTCAATGAGGATTTTAGGGTAACTTGCTAGGACAAGTGTTTCTTTGTTAAAATTTATGAAGGGCTTTACACTTTATCCTATGCTAAATAGCTTTGGTTTTCTCTCTCTCCTCCCTCCCTCTTGCCTTAGCCTCCAGAGTAGCTGGGACTACAGATTAGTACGATTGGGGCTACAGATTAGGGACTACTGTGCCCAGCTTTCTATATAGCTTTTCAAAAATTTCTTTATGGTGGCTCTTAGGATTGAACCCAGGACTCTGCACATGCTAGGCAAGTGCTCTACCACTGAGCTGTATCTCCAGCCCTTTTAAAATTTTATTTTGAAAAAAATAAATTATTTTGAGACAGGGTCTCCAAGAGGTTGCCAGGTGCCTTGAACTTCCAATCCTCCTGCCCATGCCTTCTGAGCAGCTGGGGTGACAGGGGTGCTCTACCATGCATGCGTTTTGTCCAGCTTTTTAAAAAGAATACTATTTGTAATGTCTCTAACAATTACTAAAACACTGCTAGGACTGAGTATTTGTGTGTGTGGGTTTTTTCTACTTCACCTAGGTAAAAAAGTTTTCAAAAGCTGTTGGGTTTCTATGCTCATTATCTAATGAATAATAAATGCTTGTTTTACTTTCCTTGGGTGAACTGTTTACATTCTTTGTCTATCTAGTGGAAATCTCTTAAATAAATTTGAGTTCTTTAAGTTTATATAAATAAAACATTATATACAGTCTAGTCTGTTTGCCTTTATTTTTTCCACTGTGAATAGAATTTATAGACTTAGAAATTCAAAGCCACACTCAATACTTCCATTTTTCTAACAACACTAAGAGGGGGAAAAAAAATTCTTAGCATTGTTCAGATTCAAGAAAAACAACAATTCCTTATAAAAACAAGCACTTGAGGGCCGGGGATTTAGCTCAGTGGCTCCCCACCTGCCTCACAAGTGCAAGGTCCTGAGTTCGATCTCTGGTACTAGAAAAAACAAACAAACAAAAAAACCAAGCACTTGAAACAAGGGTATAAAATAATAGCCTCCCCAAACTGCTAGATTCTTAGGTGGAAAGTTAGCAGAGTAGAAGAAACTGTCAGCACAGACAAGTGGATATGGGAATGAGCACCTCTAAAGTTTTGGCAGAATGTTATTCACAGAGAGACAAAACCAAAGGAGCTAACCTGAGTTTGACTCTAATGCTACCACAGTCTCTCTGACCCTGTCTGAGTCAGTATCTCCACAGACAAAAATAGGGGCACCACCTCTTACACAGCAGATCTGCTGTGATGGCTTGATGTCGAAAGCACCAGCTGGTTTCAGTTTCCCCCTCCTTCTTAGGTGACTTGTTTTCCTAGAGCCTAAATCTGGTCTTGAAAAGTCACCACTTTTTACTTGTACTTATTAGCTCATGTGCTGTCATCTCAACCACATACCTGTACTTCTTGTTGCTTGTAACTTGCTTATTGGATAGGTTTGGTTGTGCTCACAGAGGGGATTCAGGTTTTTCTTTTAAGGTGTAAGAAACTTTGAAGTCCGACACCATCAAAAAACAGAAACAATTAAAGTAGGACTTAATAATAAAAGCAGCTACAAACAAACAAAAAGCAATTTTTGGAAAACAAACTTTGTATTACACTTGGTGAGTCTTTGTTTTGTTTTTTTGTGACAGGATCTCACTGTGTATTCAGGCTGTCCTTTGACTCACTGTACAGCCCTAGGCCGGCCTTTAAATCTTTGCGATCCTCCTGCCTCAGGCTTCCAAGTGCTAGGACTACATGCATGCCCCACCACACCAGGGTTAGTGAGCCTTTTGACTGTAATATTCCATATACCTTTAACAGTAAAAGATAAGCATTCTCATATTTTAAATTTTATTAAAGAAAATTAATTCAAGCATAATTTTTAAAAAGCTGACTTTGCTCACAAATTTGTCTAAGACTACACAGAATTTTAATTGAACAGAGTAGCAGACTTAAAAACCAACTGTAGGGCTGGGGATTTAGCTCAGTGGTTCCATCACCTGCCTCACAAGTGTAAGGTCCCAAGTTTGATTCCCAGTACCACAAAAAACAAACAAAACAAAACAAACAAAAAAACCAAAAACAAACCCCCCCAACTATAACGACCTGCAATGTGGGAAAAATTAAGATTTCTACATTATTCCAATAAGACTAACAGTTCAAATTAAGGCACTGGACTAAACACTTTACACTTATTAACTCCTCTGATACTTAAATTGGCACAGATATAACGCATAACTCCCTGAAAACCAGAGCTAATAAAAGCAGCTCAAAGTGGTAGACAGGATCCAAATCCAGGGGTCTGGCTCCAGATTAAGCACTAATTATAATATATCTCATAAGATACACCTTTAGAGTAACTATCATATTTTCAATAATCCCAAACTAATATTTTCACACTTTAATATTTCTTAAAAGACTATGTAGTAAAATGGCACCTTAAAACTGGCAATACCTTTTCCTTTCTTGGAGGTACAACTTATGACAATGGTGTCTTATTTCCAATGAAATAGACAAACACACTAGGTCATTAGGTTTGGCCTTCAAGATTGTGTACTACTTTTGAGGTATCCTAAAACAATCACAGGAGAGGACACTGGTCCTCAAATGAGGTGAGCAGTGTACATCATGCTGTAATATGAGACTTACCTATGCTTAAGCACGGATATGTGACCTTATGAATTCTACCCAGTTTTAACTCTTAAAAAAGAAATGGAAAAAAAAAAAAGAAAGAAATGGTACCTGACAAATGGTACCCAAGGAGACCACTCACTGAAACTAACACATTAGTAACACAAAACATAAAGACAACTATAGAAGTAACCACTTCGAGTAACCTTAAAAAAGAAAACCCCAATGATGGTTTGATCAGTTCTGACCTGAATTAATAAAAAGGAAATGTTAAAGACTATTTGAAATATGAACTTCATTTTACATGTACATTGAGTCTTGAGAAAAAAACAATAACAAGTATATGAATGTATACATGTGAATGTATTTATGTGTATGTATATATACATATGAAATGTAGTATTAGAATTTTTCTTCCAAAAAAATCCCTTAATACCTCCCCGCCTCAGTACTTTGGATTAAGCCTAGGGAGCACTAAACTACATTCCCAGACCTTTTTATTTTGAGATAGGGTCTAGCTAGGTTGCTCAGTCTGGTCTTAAACTTGAAATCCTCTTGCCTCACCCTCCCAAGTACCTGGGATTATAGGTGTGTATCACCAAGCCTGGCTAATAGATCTCTTTGTGTAAAATAATATCCTCTCACAATTGGGGTAGTTGGTTAAACGAGTGCATATTACATAATAAATTTGATAAAGGCATCAATAGGATTCATCTTCATTGGCAGGTTCTCTACCTGGGAATTCATTTACTTCCTAAAATGTATTCATAATCCCCAAATCTATACTGGAGGTGTCTTTAGTGATCACTCACAGACAAAAACAGAGCAGGGGAAAATCTGAGTTGCCCACTGCACACATTCCCAGCTGAGCACAAACATGGCAACACTCTGCCTTCTTGTTTCATTTCTCACACTGTTAGGGCATTTTCTGCATCTGTGTGCATCTGTGTTAGTGAAAGACTCCCACACAAAAGGCACTGTATAGTGTTCCTAAGTGCAAGGCTATGATAAGACCTGTGTTAGATAAGCTTCTTTCAGGAATGAGTTATAGTGCTGTTGGCCAGGAGTTCAACGCTAACCAATCAGTAAAATATTAAATAAGATATTTTAAAGTAGAAACACAGAAAACAAGGGTACGTATTAATCAGCTGATGAAAATACAACCAGAGGTTTGTAGGAATCCCATATCTCCTCTGGGAGCAAGGATCAAATCCCATATTTCAGTATTAAATTGCCATGCTAAATTATATCCGAGGACTTCATAGAACATCATTATTACAAGACACCACAATCAGCTAAGATCCTTGGTCATTTTCACATTAATATGAGACTCCTCTGCTTTATCCTCTGTTCCAATATTCCCAATGAGACCATTACACTACATTTATAAATTCCTGAATTTTAAGTGCATTATAATTACAAGAGCCATTTATTTTTGGTCCTTTTTATACAAGAGGGTATAAAAGCTTTAAATTAACTTAAATGTTACAAAAAGTCCGCTTCACCTGTATCCAACTATGTTTTTATTTCTGTTTAAAGAGGCTCTCATAAAGTTACTAATATTTGCTTGCAGGAGATGTGACATTAATTAAGTATACTGCACTACTAATATACTACAGTTCTTTTGTTTTACAGTCCTGTAACAAAGCCCATCTTTCTGTTGTTGTTGCTGCTGTTTGAGACAGGTCTCACTATGTAATCAAGGCCGGCCTTGAACTAGCAGTGACCCTCCTGCTTAACCTCCCACCCTCACCCAGGTAATGGGATTATAGGCACATGACACTTGCCTGGCCTAAAAGCCCATCTTTTACCACCTGAAACCAAATATCACGAACCTCAATGAATTAGGGCTTGGAAGCTCTCTTTGAAGCCAAGGCTGTAAACTACTAACTAGTCCAGTCAACCATTCACCCACCTTTCCACAATCCCCTTTAAATCAATGTGCCATGTCAGCAGCTCCTATAGAAGAAGCAACCTTCCTAGTACAATAAGTTTAATATAGTGGGTTCCAAGGCAGAAAGACCTAAAGTTTAACCCTAGTAAATTACAGAAAGAGGCTAACCCATAGAATAGGGCCATGGGTACTGCAGATCAAAGCTGGGAGTAAGTGGAAGCTAAGAAAGCAAAGATGGATAGAGGAAAAGAATATGACACTTGGTAGTGGGACAAAAAGCCCACACTGAGGATAAATAACATAAAAGCCAGCAAGAACTGTATTCCTGCTCATGAATACTCTGAAGCTAATAATGTATCCTGCATCATTAATACAGTTTCTTTGCTTTACAGCCTTGTAACACTAATCAGGAAAATGCCCACCTTTTACTACGCAGCCAAACATCACAAACCTCAATGAATTAGGGATTGGTAGCTGTGGCATTAGATCCCCCTGTCACTATTCTTCATAATTATCTTAATCTTCCTGCTGCAATTGTGCGGTGGTGAATTCCATTTTTTCAATCCAATGACCCACAGCTATGGCATCCTTCGCATCTCCAAATAGAGGGTGGGAAAATGCATGTGCGCGAAGAATTCAAGCATCCAGAAGGAGTGCAGGAGATTTGCTATACAAAGAAGCTAAGGTCCTTCCCAATCTCAAAAGGCCATGATTTTAACTTGTGCTCCTATTTAGTATTTTCTTTAAGGTAATACAAATCTCCATAAATTTGCCATCAAGTGGTACATCCTTTTATGGTCCTAACTTAGGTCCTTTATACAGAATGCCCTAGTTCTAATATTCTAAGATTTCATGATCATCTTTATTTTAGTTTCACAATTACAAATTTCACTAACTTTTCTTAAGCCTTATTTCCAGAATGTAGAGTCCTCTAACCTAGTAGTAGTGTTTTTCATTAAGCACCACACCTTGGGTATCTTCCTCTGTGCACAAACGTTTTCAAAAGGCGGATACACTGTGCCATTAAACAAATGTACCATGATGTTTCACCAGTTCTCACTAATGGACCTTGGGTTGTTTCCAATTATTTACTGTTGCACACACTGCTTCGAGTCAACATCTTGAGGCTGCCCCTCTCTGAACTGTTCTGAGCTTAGATTATGTCTCAACAGGACCAAAAACTAGAAAGCACCCAAAAACTAGCTGCAGAAGCAAAATCGTGTAGCAATAAAAAAACTAAATCAAAATGAAGGACTAGGAAAATTTTGGTTTCTCTTAGTGCAGAGATGACAAACAGGGAAGTCAGGGCAGAATGATGCTTAATGGGGAAATGGTTTGTTTTTGAGGTCCATTAGCATGACTTTAAGTCTTATGAGATTCCCAAGGCAAGAAAATAGTTTTTTTATAGAACCTTAAGACATCTCTGAGAATAAGAAATGATAAAATCTTAACTGTTGAAGCTCTGAAACTTAACACGATTCCTAAATGTACACAATTAAAAGTTTCAGAGATCTGGCTTGTTTAAAAATATCCACGCGCGTCCACAGACTTCAGAAGGTCGCTGCTCCCATTGTGCATCGCTCGGCCCACAGCCGGGCAGCAGCGCCACGAGCGGGCCGGGGTCGGGGGGACCGGAAACAGGGGCGTCCCCACCGGCCCTTCCGGCTCTCACCTCAGCTCCTCCTCGACGCTCCGGCGGGGTTCTTCGGCCGAGGCCACCACCGAGGAAGTCGCAGCGGTCTTGTTCTTCAAGATCCCTTTGATGGGCCGGTGCGACGCCGTCGAGGCCGCCATTGCCCGTGGTGCCGGCTGTTGGCTCAGGGTCGCGGGGGGTGAAGGGTCCAGGAAGAGAAAGGTCGGGCGCTCGCAGCGACCAGCCAGGTAGCCACAGAGCCAGCTACGGGCTAAAGGGGCCGAACTCGCTGTCGCGGGAACAACTCCCGGCGTCACTGTCACGACACAA
>NW_022900924.1:44246119-44289297 GCF_012274545.1 Fukomys damarensis | reverse complement strand
CCTGCCCCTGGCCCCGCCCCACCCCGCCCTGCTAGTCCCGTCCGGTTCCCCGCTGGCTTCTGTTCTATGGACTTGTAATGTAGTCTGTGGGTACTGACGCTCTTCTCTTTGGAGGCTGTATTGTTATTTCTGTTTTATAGCTCAGAAAACCGAGACCCAGAAGTGACCGCCCTATTGAAATGTTAGCTGACTTCCAAAGAAATGCTGTCTCCTCTTCCCTTTCAACCGTAGCAAAAACGCTTAACTCCCTATTCATAGATCATAGCGCTCAGCATGTGAAGTTGTTCTTAAAGACCAATGATGAAATTACAGAATATCGACTTGCAGGAAGTCCTACAAAGCCTGCAATGGAATAGCCTAACCTCCTTTTACCATTGAAGAAACTGATAGCTAAAGAAGGGAACTGACTGCCAGTGTCACTCCGTCCCGCCCATGGCATAGGAAGACAGGGAGGGCGTTGGTTGAGAAAGGAGCCCTGGAGGGATGCAGCTGCAAGCCAAGGGACAGCTGACAACAGAGTCTCTCTCAGAGCCCTCAGGGGACCCAACCCCTTTCTGCACTATTGAGTTTTTTGATACAGCGTCTTGCTGTGTAGTTCAGGCTGGCCTTGAATTTATGACAATCGTCCTGCCTCAGCCTCCCAAGTGCTAGGATTACAGGTATGCCCTACTACATCTGACCTCTGTATGTTCGTTTTAGGCTTCAAGCCTGCTGGTCCAAGGCAGTACATTTATGTTTTTCAGTCACTCAGCTGTAGTTTGTTTTGGGAACTACTCAACTCCCTGTCTTCCCTCTTTCAGTCCCCAACTGGCATCGTCATTTTCTACCATTTCCTGGCCAGGCCTCATCATCATCCCCACCAGAGGCTACAGCAGACTGACCCCTCTAGCAGAGCCGCAGCCCCTTGGGGGATTCAGATTATTAGTTCTGGAAGGGACCTTGCCAAGCCGTCCCAGAACTGGCTCTCCAGCCTCTTGTTTCCTACAACCCGGAGGTCAGGCGCTCACCCCGCCCCCAAGCAGAGCTCATTTTATCATTTTATTTTCAAATATCTGAGTCTGGGGAAGTACTTCCTTGGATGAACCTGAACACAATTCCCAGTAACTTCTGTCCTCTGGGGTGAACTCACTTTAAGCAGCAAGCTCACTTGAATCCAAGTCTCAGCTCCTTTAGTGCCTTGAGGTCAGTGCTCAGGTTCATGTCCTGCTCCTCTGGAACAACTTCAGGGTTCCCGAAAACCATCTTGTTTTGATTTTCTGGTTCCCAACCCCTGGCTGAATTCCTGCCCGAGCAGGGCCTCAGTAAAGGAAGGAATGCTGATGGAGATAATGGTGGGGAAGTGGCCAGGAAGGGGAGAAGGGAGGCAGCGCTGCTAATCACAGACCTGATTGTGTTCCCCAGGGGAACAGAGGCAGAGGCCTCCATAGCTACCTGGGGTTTGACCCCCCCCCCCCCGTTCCCAGACGAGTGTCCCGCAACTCTCTCCCTCCTCCCCAGGCTGGGACTGTGCAGCAAATTTGGTGTCGTGGCTGTGTCCACCCAGGGGCAAGGAGGGTTCTCAGTGCGGGGAAGCAGGACGCGTCCTTCCCACCCGGCACCTGTGCTGCCGCCTCTGCCCTGTCCCGGGAGCGGCAGTAGCAATGCTTTCAAGGGAAGGCTCAGAACTTCTCTTCCTTTTCTGATATTTGCTTTGTTCCTGCTTGGGCCTCGTAATCACCGCCCTTAGCCTGTGACCGTGCCCATAATTGAGCTATGCCTTGGTTGGAGACCAAAAGGACTCCCACAGTGCCCAGACATGTGTTTTATTACTGCGAATACTCTAACACATCCAAGTAGGGGGCAGTGGAGAGTGCTGAGGAACCTCAGAAAGAATATGTCCCTCTTCAAACAAACTTTTACCTCATGCTATTGTTCCACTCCCAACTCCACTAAAAGTGACTGCAAATGAAGAGGACTTCCTTAACAATTGAAAAATGTAAAATAGTAGTCTTGGTGCGAGATTGCGCACATCAGTTCAACTTTCCTTTATATGTCAAGGGTTGCTGGCCCACTTATTCCTCAGTGCAGCCCCAAGATTTCCAAAGGTTTCCTCACCCCAGAGCTCCCTCTCCCTCCAGGGCTCTGCAGAGGCTTGTTCCTGGCAGAGGGCATCTGAACGAGACAGCTCAAGCGCTGAATTTAGTTGGATCTGTGTCCCATTTCCTGTGGATGGAGCCTTCCGTTCTGGGTTTAGTTTCTGGAAGTAGCTATTGAGCTCAAGGCAAATCATGCACAGTGTTTAAACATAAACACATTAGGCAAGATTATCTGGCAGTTATTTTTGTTCTCTTTGGCCACTTCGTCATGGTTGTCTGACCCACCGAAGATGCACTTTTAATGCACCCCACCCCCCAGCCATGTGGCAGAGTCAAGTGGCTCTCTGTCCCTCGGAATGGACTACTGAGGCCAACACCTCTAGGGTTTTCAGCAAGAGCAGATTTCCAACCCTAGAAATGACTTCCGTAGCTGGTTCCACCCTACTTAAATGATTAACCAGAGTTCCCTGAGTAGAGAAATTTGATGATGCCCCCACCCCAACCTCTGGAAAAATACCCCAAAGTTGTGTGATTTAATGACCAGAGAAAGCTGCTGTAGTGTTCTTTTCCTTTTCAGGGAACCCTTCCCCAGAAAGGAAGACCACAGATTTTGTAGTACATTGTAGAAATTTGTGGTAGTGGGGAAAGATTATTTAAACAAAATACAAGAAGTATTAAAGAGGAAGACAGCCCATAGGCATACCAAGGACAAAGATTAATCATGTTCTGCTTCAAAAATAGCTTTTGATTTGCAACCATGGAAAGCTCCACTGTTTTTCTTCAAAGATATCTACAAAAAGGACTCCTTAACCTCACTGCAAAAGCCTCCAAGGGCAGTGACATGTTTTTGAGAAATCGCAAAGCACATCCCCCTACCCGTGGGACAAAGTGCTTTCACTCATCCCTAGGTGTTTCCTGACCCTATAAAAACTGCTTAAATCCAGGCAATCTGGGAAAGTGCTTTTATTCGAAGCCTAGGAGGCAAAAAACTGGAAAGAAAAAGAAGGCAGGATAAGCTGTGTGACAAGCCTTGGAAACGGTAAGTAGGAAATGTGAATTACATATTCTGGCCAAGCTCTGAATGTATCTTGTGCCAGAAATCACTCAGTTTTTTTTGTGGTTATAAATTTTCCATAAATGCTAACTGGTTTGGTTCGCAAATGATTTCAAGTGATGCCATAGATTGTGAGTTCACTGTGTCAGTTTGGCCAAATTCTATTGTACATGGTTGTTCTGTGACTTCATCATGGGAAGAGGAGCAAAGGCTATGGTTCTGAATAGAGGGGCGGGGTGTGGCTCAGTGGCGGGGTGGGGGGGCTTGCCTAGGACAAGGGAGGTGCAGGTGAGGACTGCATCTGAGCCCCAGCACTGCACAACAAAACAAAACGGCAATACCTATGATGTTGGTATAAACGCTTCGTGGAAAGCCTTCTATATATTTTGAAGCCTGCTCATGGCTTATTAAGAAGACTTTTTACTTTATTGCTCTATGTATACTCGCGTTTGTCCTAGTTTGCAATTTCTCAAATATGTAACTTTATTGTTTTTATTCGACTATTGTAACATTAGTTGAGGCCCTCTTTCTTCCCTAACCATTTATCTTCACACTGCTCTTGTAATAATAATAAAAATATTGGGTTGTGTAATGATCCTTAGTTTATAAATTCAACTCTGCTTTGCCACACATGATGTAAGGTGAACAATTTTAGACCCTTTCCTCCTTTTTATTTTTTGCTCAAGGAGCTCAGGTGATAGTGGCTGCTTATTGTATAAAATAAAGTTTAAACTCCTTGGGCCTTTGCAATTTGTCCCTATCTGTTTTTCTAGGCTCCTTTTCTGTCCACATCCACTTCCTTTCCCTGTATTCTTCACACAAGTCACACTGCCCTTCTCAAGGTGCCAGAGCACCCTGAGAACCAAAGGTCTCGAATCCAATCTGGATCACAGACCCATTGAATGAGAACACATGATTGAACTGTGCGTGGAGGCACAAGTCTGTGATCCCAGCTACTGAAGAGGCTGAGGCAGGAGGATCACTTGAGCCTAAGAGTTTGAGATCAGCCTGGCAGCATAGCAACATCCTTTCAACAACAATAACAAAACAAAAACAAACTCAAGTCACATAAATAGGAAGGTATACATTCATGAAAACAGCAACAACTTTGCTCTCATAGAGCAGAGAACCAAGGTTGGGAGAGATACACAAATCTGTGTGTGTGTGTGTGTGTGTGTGTGTGTGTGTGTGTGTGTGTGAGAGTCTGTATAATAATGAAGTCTTTCTTAGAAAGGATTCTGGCCCCAAAGTAAAGAGAAAGGAAACACGATGCTCCTTTACTTCCTTGTGAAGGAACACACTCTACTAATTTGTGCGCAATGCTGCCTTTCTCTAGTTACCCCAGTCCGAAGGTCACCTCCTTCCCTGCCTCTACCAAGCAGTGCCAGCCCTGCCTCCCTGAGATCCTGTGGGCTGTTTACATTTCTCTGTTTCATGGGATCGTCATTCTCTGCACACCTGTCTCCCCTGCTGTGGCCTCTTTGAGAGCACACGCATACCTTTCTCCTCCTCTGCCCCAACAGAATAACTTGATGAATGTGGTGCCTGCCATAAGAAGTTTTGTTTTTGTTTTTGTTTTTTGCCATTCTGTGGATTAAATCCAGGGCCTCTGCACTGAGCTCCATCCCCAGCCCTTTTCTATTTTTTTTTTTTTTATTTTGAGACGGGGTCTGGCTGAGTCTCTGAGTTGCCCAGACTGGGCTCAGCCAAGAAGTGCTGGTAGAATCAGGCAATAAATGAATAAGTTACTCTGACAGCCTCTCTCCATAACGATGCCCATAGAAACATAATTCCTTAGAAAGCAGTCTGGTCATGTTTCCTGTTCTATGCAGCCCAGTGCAGTGTCACCAGCTGTGATGCAGGGGAGGCAATAACAGGAATAGCAATGGCTGCTGAGGAGGAAGAGAGCATTCAAGGAGAGGTGGTCCTGAGCAGTCCAAAAGCTGCACTGCTACGGACCAGGCCCTTTTCTGGGTGCCAACTATTGCTTGGTTTCCTAAAATAAATTACAGGTGGTATTTCCTTTCTTTTTATTTTATATTTAGAGCCTCTTCTTTTTTAATTTTAATTTTGTATTAATACATGTTTGCAGTACATAATAATTGCTTTCATCGTGGGGAGTTAGTAAGTGTATATGACACATTTAAATTCTTTTTATGTCCTCTTTGAACCTCTTCTTTAAAAATTCTTTATTAAGGGCTGGGGATTTAGCTCAGTGGTTCCACCACCTGCCTTGCAAGCACAAGGTCTCGAGTTTGATCCCCGCTACCAAAAAAAATTATTTATTAATACTCACACTCATGCACACACACGCTCAAGTTTTGTGGGTCTCTCTGTTCTGTGCTCTGTGGGTTTACACACAGGTGTACCTTTCTGTATACACCAGTCAGGTGTTTTTATTAAGTGACTGTGCTCTGGGTGGCACTCCAGACCTATGTGTTGTCCTGCGGCTAAGGCAGGTGGGGGAAGCCTCAGTAGGAACCTCAAACCTCTCCCAAGAGAAAATGGAGTCTCATTTTCTCCCTCATGCACTGGAAGCCCTCAAATTTGGAGAACCAGCAGCAGGGCCATGGGTTTCTGTGCAAATGTGCTGTGGGAAGCAAAGCAGAAAGTACAAAAGGCTTTCAAAACTCCTTTTCCATATCTCCAACCCACGGCACAAAGGAATTTGCCTCTCACTGTTTCTCACATGTGGAGTTTTCTAGCCTGAGCCTTGAATGGAACTGATTTGAGAATGAGGCCTACTTGTGATCTTAGCTACTGGGGAGGGTAGGGCAGGAGGATTAGAAGTTTGAGGCAAGCCTGGGCAACTTAGGGAGACCGTCTCAAAATAAGAAAAATTCTAAAAAAGGGTCTGGAGGAGTGGCTCAGTGCTTCCTGGGTTCAATCTCTACCACTGGGGGAGGAAAAAAAAAGAACAGCCAAAGGGGACTGGAGGTGCATCTCAGTGGTAGAATACACAGTTGGCATGTATAAGGCTCTGGTTTGATCAGACACATGCGCACATACATGTAACCCATACACACATACCCCAAAGAAGGTAAAGTGAAAACTGCTTCCCCTCCAGATTAAACAACAACAACAACAACAAAAACAGCAACAAAAAGGCACCTATATGTTATCCTTTAGGTAGCCAACTAGATAGAATATCCCTTCTAATAGCCTGTCGCTAATGATTAACTTACTTGGAAGCCCGGTCCTGTCCGAGACAGACCCTCCTAATCAGCAGGAATGTTATGAAAGCCTACCAGACCCCTAACATTCTGAAGTTCCTAGACACACTGCTCAGCTGTGCTTGTCAAAGGCAGTTCTGCTTGCCACATTTCAGAAGAGTCCAGAGCGTGTCTGACTGTGTTAGGGAACGGTGCAGTGCTGGGCCGTGGAGCTCTGTGGGTGACCACGGTGGAAGGTGACTGATCTTACACCACCTCTCCATCCAGGAAGCAAAGGGCTAAGGCTGGGGTGAGTTCCCTCAGAGATGTCCAGGGTCAAAGAGAACGCATAAAGACATTAACTGGTTTTATTCCAAGTTTCCTCTCCTTCCATCAGAGGGAACATTTATACCAGTGGGCAGGAACAAAATCTCTTGGTTAATCAAGTTAGCATACTTATTAGATGTGAAATTACAGCTCTCCAAGGATTACAATGGAATGCAATTAAGTCAATGCTCTAATAGCTCTTAGCAGAATTTAGCACAAATGTCTTTCACCCTCCCACTGAAAGCTCTAACCTCAACCTCCAGTCTTTCCAGACTCTCCGACTCAGCCAAACCCTTCCCTCCTGCAACAGCAGCTTTTAGAAGCCAACTAGGCTGGCCGGGCCAGCTCTCAGGAGTCACAAGGCAGGTTGGGCAGCCAGGCTTCCCCATCCTGTCACCTGCAGCCCCTCGGACACACAGCCCATTGTTACCCTCAGGCCTCTTGGGTGCTGCTCTTCTCCTTCAGGCCCTCCTCTGGCTGCGCACTCTGACCTCCATGCTTTATGAACCGCTTCTACTCAGGGCTGTGTTCACTGTACAAATGATAAAAAACAGGGTGAATGTTTAAATATAAACTTATGTGTAAACATGACCTGTTGGTCGCATGTTGTTATATTCTGTGTTTGCTTATTTCAAACTGATTCTCTACTGGGAAGGAGTATATGGAAGAATTTTAAAATACACTACAATAATATGAAACATAGAAACACTTTGATAATTAAAACGAAGTATATGAGGTGTCATCATAAATACTCAGTGAATGCTTACCTTTAAAAAATTAAGTACAGTGTGCCAGGTGTGGGAACGCACACCTATAATCCCAGAACCTGGGAGGCTGAGGCAGGGGGATTGCTGAGAATTTGAGGCCAGCCCCTGAACTACATAGTGAGACCCACTCTCAAAAAAATAATAATAATTACAGTAAAACACGCATTGCCATCGACTCCCCCTCAAAATACTTCCCCTGTTTGAACACACTCACCCCATTGTTCTTGCTATTTTCTGAAGCCGCTCTAGAAGTCCTCTTGCATGAATGTTTTTATGAGGTGTGATCGAAAATAGAGTGAATGCTGCTGCCAAGGGTTATTACTGGAGAGGCAGGCTCATAAAATCTTTACAGTGTGTTCTCATCCATTTCATCCACTAGATCTGGCACCAGGAATTTTCTGGCTCTTCCAAAATTATCTTGAAAGGGTGAAAATGTTGAATGGGCTTGGACCTTTAGGCAGCCATGACAACATAACACATCACGTCTTTCGTGAGAGAGGCCTTTGAAGAACTGCTGCAGCAAGCGGCAAGAATGCTGGGAAGTGTGTGTCCTGGCTGGGGTCTAGGTGCCCCCCAAAGTCTCACGTGGTCATGGGCTGGATCGAGAGTGCGTGGCCCTGGAATTGATTCACGGCGCAATGCTAGGCTGAAGGGCAGCAGGATTAAGGGTGTGAGTGCTGCCCTCTGAGTAGCCAAAGATAAAAGGGGCAGGGAGACACTGGTAGCCTCCTTCTTACCTTTGCTACTTTCTGTGCGCCATGTTGTTTCTCCTCTGAGGTGCCTGTTTGCCATCCCAGCCTCGGAGCCAGCCGATGATGGACTGGAACCTCTACGAACAGTAAACAAAGTAAGCTCTTTCCCCTCTAGCTGTGGGTGTCAGGTATTTTATCTCAGTGATGAGAGAAAAGTAACTAACACAGTGTGTTTGAGGCAAGAGGGAGTATTTTGAGGGGGATCAATAACAAGGCGCTTTTTACTCTAATAATTTTTTAAAAATTTAATCACACAGACCATATTCTTCAGCCACACCTCATACTTGATAACTAAAGACGCCTGGGCTGCCCTCAACAAAGCAGGACAGAAACTGGCCAACTTGGAGACCTGGGCTCACGATTCATGGAGGCCTCTGTTGTTCTGTTACATTGATGGTTTGGGGCCTCACTGGGGAGACCTGGGGTGGTTGAGAGATGAGGAATTTCCTGGAGGCTCAGAGGAGTGGCTGCTTACCAATGATTCTTGCCAAATGTTGCCTGCATCCTCATTTTAGCATGGCCCTGGGCTTTCTCTCCCATGTAGCTGTCACACGTGGTGGCTGGCACCATAGTGCAGAGATCTGGGGAGGAGTTGAGTCTTCTCCTTGACCTCCAAGGCTGCTGCTGCTTTCACCCTGAGCCTCCCTTTCAAGATAAAAACTCCTCCTCGAGGCTGCTGTCTACTCTGTATCATTGTCTGCCCCTCCAGTTGCTACTCCTAGCAGACTAGCAGGCTCCTGCCAATCTCTAAATTTCATCAAGAGCATTGGTTCATTTTTTTTTCTCATTTAAGAAATACTATCAATTATCCACTGTGCTGTGTTTGACTGCATGTAAAATGATGTATATGACTTGATTCTTGTCCTTAGGTGTAAGTGCATTGTTTCATGAGGAAATATAAAACCTACACTCAGCAGAGTAAGAGGTAGATGCCCAACTGGACAGACAAGATTAGGAAACGTGGACACGTGGGAATAATGCTGCTTTCCTTTTCTGTGGCTGCCGTCACAAATCAGAGCAAACCAGGGGCTTAGAGCAACAGAAATCTACTCTTTTGTAGTTCTGGAGGCCACAAGTCAGATGCCAAGGTGCTGGCAGGGCTGTGCTCCCTCTGAGGCTCTGGGTGGGACCCTTCCCTGCTGCTTCCTGGCTTCCAGTGATGGCCGCACATCCTGAACTCTCCACTTGCGGCTGCTCTCTCCCGGCTTCCCTCTGCCGTCGCGTTGTGTTGTCCCTGCGTGCTTCTGTCTTCCCTGACATTTTCTTGGCATAGTTTACGGTGCCCTCAGTGATCCTTGGCCAATGCCATGGATCACCCACAGGTTCCCAGACACTAGAGCTTCGGAATTACTTGAGTTCCTTCCTTGAGCACTCTTGGACCTGTCTGGGATGCCGTCTCCCCTCCCCTCTGTTCCCTGCTAACTCCCGCATGTTCTTCCAAGGACAGCTCTGATGTGCTGCTCAAGGAAGCCTTCCCCGCCTCTTCTGGGGCAGGGTTGGGTGGCCCTCTGTGCTCCCATGATGCCCCATTTTGCCCTGATTATAGCCTCCTAATCACAGGTGGTCTCCAAATCCTGCATTGTAATGGCTGGTTTCCTTGTTTATCTTTTCCTCTAGGCTGTGCACAACTCCAGCAGGTTCCAGATCAGTCTCCTAAAAGCAATGTATCTATTTAAACACTGCCCTTTTAACATTTGTGGGGGTTTTCTCCCCCACCCCTCTTCTTTGTTGCAGTACCGGGAATCAAACTCAGAACCTTGCACTTGTGGGGCAGGTGCGGTGCTACTGAGCTAAACTAAACCCCCCGCCCTCCATGCTTCTTTTTTCCACCTAAGTTGGAACTTTGTGCTTTCTCTTGATGGAATTGCTGGATTTCCACACACTTTGGACAAGGGCTCGGAGCCACACCCCTTCAAAGAGGTCGTGTTTGCAGTTACCCCTGATGGAGGCAAAGCAGCCAGGCCTGAATGAGGTGGGCTGGAGCCATTAGCAGGCAGCGAGTAACATTGCTGTGGATGAGATGCCGAGACGGGAGACTCAAGGACCGTTGCTGTGGGTGGATTCCAATTGTAAATGCTTGAAGTAATTTGCTCTCAGTTACCCATAATATCTGTTACAAATTAGCATTTATAATGCATGGTACTTATAATTAGTACATAAGAATACTCATTATGCTATTTTTATATTAAACTATATTCCAGAGTATTATTTTGTTATTTAAGGTCCTGATTGATAAGTAGTAAATAAAAGAAGAATAGCACACCAGGGAAATAAAAATACCATCATTCATAAAATATTGCAAATCTGTTATGAGCTAATTTAAAATATGAAGTCTGAGATGTCTTTGGTCACAGCATTTTTTTAAAGCGCTTAAAATGTCAAAAGGATAGGAACTTAAAAAGAATATTTTTTTTAAAAAAATCTAGTCATCAAAAACAAAAATCAAAACAAAACAAAACAAAAAACAGCCACAAGGTGGATGACTTTTAAACTGGACTCTTTGCCTGGTTGTTTGTTAATTTCATTCTTCTGAACTGGAATTGGGAATTCAAAGACACATGAGACAAACTCTCGGACTCCCTCCCCACCACCTAGGGGAAGAGACAGGCTGGCAATTCAACAGTAAAGAATCAAGAAGATAATATAGGTAAATGACTTTTTTTCAGTGCTGGAGCAAAACTCAGAGCTTCATGCATGCTAGGTAAGTGCTCTACCACTGAACCACATCTCCAGCCTAAAGTGATTTTCTTTCCTTCTCTCTCTCTCTCTCTTTTCTTTCTTTCTTTCTTTTTTGCAGTGTTGAGGACCAAACCTTGGACCTTGTGCATGCCAGACAAGTGTTTCCACCACCAAGCTATATCTACATCCGTAGCTAATTTCAGCAAATAATTTAGCACACACACACACACACACACACGCACACACACACACACACAATTTATCTTTGGAGGCAGTAATTCCAAGAACAAGAACCAGCTGCCTTCCTGCCAAAGCTAATGTATGAGTGCTGAGTTCTTAGGCATAATTCAAATAATGAGTCAAATCAATCTGCAGAGCAGAAAACTGAAAACGTTGCATAGGCTACTAATCTTTGTCCCTCAGGCAGAAAACTACCATACGATTTTTTATTGTATTGAATTTTGTGGCTTAATGTAATGTTTTCTGGGATCATCTGTGAATTCTGCTTTTAGAGAGTTGCTCTATTGCGTGAATGGTTTCCTCTCATTATTCTGAAATGATCATTATTCTTCACTTTAAATTGCTTTGGTCTGTGCTTTTCTTTTTTCATTTTTATTTTGGCTTGATGTTTAACATTAGGTACCATTGTTTTGTGTGATAGTTGTCTCTTAGGAAGCCACCTAATGGTTACTCTGTGACTTTAAGGACTTTAAGGGAGATGATTTTTTTTTTTTTTGTAACATGGTAATGAAAGTGACTGTGCCAATACTAGACATAATTAATGAATAACATGAGGTAAGGTAGGGTGCATTAGAGAACCGGGGCCCTCTCACTATTGGAGATAGGCTGCTCTTTGGTAATTGCTCGTTTTCACATTCACCCCTTACTGTAATTCACTTATGAAAAGACATGACATCACAGGGCTTTTGTATGAAATGAAAAAAACCTCTTTCAGGGACACACAGTGATACTTTTGTGTTATATTTCAGGACAGACTTCAGAATGGGTGACATTTTCAAGGACAAAAAAAAGCCAGGATGAATGAATGGGCTGGCGTACATGATCCTATAACCTACAGAACATGAGAACTGGGAACCTAAAATATTCACACTTATTAAGAAATCAGTGATACTTTCAGCATCAGCATGTGCCCCTCAAATCACAAGGAGGCAGCATAGTCTCACAAGAGGAGGGGGATACAGGTTTTTGAGGCTCTCATTCCTCAAGCTTCCTGAGCTGTCTTGTCCAGAAAGCCCCCAGGAGCTGGGATAGTCACGTGAAGTCATCAGTCGCTGGCTTTCCGGTAGAGCTGCCTCTTTACTACATGAAACAATATCTCTCTGTTGCTAAAAATAACCAGCGTCTGAGTCCAAGACTTCCATGTTGGCCACTGGGAGCGGGACATCCTCGTCTCTGATAACACAGACTGTCATCCAGCCAGCCAAGTTGGCTTCTTAATAATTAGTGCTTGAAGAAATCTCTCTATATAGTGGCCATTGATTTACTAAACAGGACGCTGACTTTATACCATAGTTTCATGGTCTCAAGAAGGCAAAACACTTTATCTCGTAATGTATGCATTGTTTTATTTGTGAGGGGGGAACAAAGTGAGATTAAAAACCCTCAACTCATCCTACGAGTAAATGTCTCCTCTGATATCGAGGTCTAAGTTGAAGTCATAACTAGAAGTAGCTTCAAGGTTTTGTTTGAGTCACTTCATTTGGGAGTTTCAGTTTCCGCATTTGGCTTATGAATGCTTGAGTGGAGGGTTAGTATGCTAGCCGTCAGTTGTGGGAGCTTACCAAAAATAGCAAATTAGGAAGCAATCTCAGTCAAATATGTCCAGACCCACGAGTGCAAGACATTTATATCTGGGCTCTGTTTTCACTTCTATGACTGTTCCTTTCGGGTTTCTGGGACATCTATTAAGCCTCTACACCCACTAATTTATCTGTTCATTCATTAAGTACATATTAATATGGGCATATGTGTCCTAGGCTCTGAGGATACAAGAGTATAAAAAAGCCAAGGTTCTTATTTTCACAGAGCCTACATTCTTTTTTTTTTTTTTTTTTGGCACCAGAGATCCAACTCGGGACCTTGTGCTTGTTAGACAGGCAGAGGAACCACTGAGCTAAATCCCTGGCCCCAGAGAGTCTACATTCTAGTGAAAGAGATGAGCAACAGATACATAAGCAAATAAGTAAGCAAGGTAACTGAAGATTATGAGAAATGATAAGAAAGTTATAAAAAAAGAGGAAGGGACAGAAAGCAGCTGAGGCAATTAACTTTAGATACATACCTCTGAGATGCCATTTAAGATGAGACTTAATAAATGAGATGCTGACAGTCGGGCTTCTAAGCCTGCGAAGGTAATCATTAGTAATTTATAGGTGCTGAAAAGGACATATTTAGACTGTTTTCTATGCATAGTATCCTTTGTGACACAATGCCTATAAGCAAAACGCTGCAATGTCAGCCTCAGTTTTGTGGATTTCCATAGCATCTTCCAGTGGGGCTGGTCTGGTTATTAAAAGCTGCCCCCACTGTCTCTTGCCAGCCCAGCTTGAATCAGGCTGCAGGCGAAGAACAAACACCATTAGTCACAGCTGAGCTGCGCTGGCAGGGGAGTGGCCACATGCTTTCCCCAAGCCTGTCCAGGCCAGCCAGGGAGTTTCTGAGCACATTTGCCATCCCCTAGCTTGGACCTGGCTCACAAAGCACTGGCAGCAGTTTTGACCTGGAAGAGGTGGGTACTCCAAGGCTTAGATGGAAAGGGGGTGAAGCTGGTGGCTGCCTATGTAAGATGATTGGAATTTTTCTCCACTGCCTTGTCTACCATACTTGAAATGCTACTCTCAGAAGTTAGTATCCAGTCTACTTGGTTTTGAAAGTTGTGTGGTTTTCTTTTTCTTTTCCTTTTTGCTTCTGGCCTTCAGCTGTTCAGTGACTATAGTTTAGATCTTGAGTTTGGCCCATGTATTAAAGACTTTGTCCGCAGCCTGTGGCACCATAGGGCTGTGGTGGGACCTTTGGGAGGTGGGACCTACAGGAAGAAAGTTAGGTCACTGAAGGAGGGTAATTGAAGGGGTTGTTGGGATGCTCATCTGTTCCTCTTTTCCACCACAAGCTCCCACCATGATGTACTGTGCCACAACACACCCAAGGCAACAGAGCCAAGCAACTATGACCTGAAAGCTTTGAAACATCTTTCTTTTTCTCATTGAGTTTATTGGTACATTTTAGGTATACAGGACAGTTACATTCATCATTGGGATCTTGTATCTTTACATGACAGGTCTTGGTTCTCATTTTTTCCCCTTATCCCTGCCCTCCCTTCACCCCCTCCTCCCTTCCCTATTTAAAAATACTTTATTTCCATTTTTTCATTTTCTCATGTTTTTTTTCCTTTTCCCTTATTTCCTTTCCCCTACCCATCCCACTTCCCCTACACCCTTACCACTTTTCTTCCTATTTCACATTGTCAATTATACTGTTAAGATCTTATGTACCATTATAGTTTTTCACACCAGAGAAACTATTCAGTATTTATACATGTGTGACTTATTTATTTCACTTAGGAGTATATGCTCAATATGTATCCATTTTCCTATGAATGACTCTAATTTCTCATTTTTTATGGCTGAGTAATATTCCATTTTATAGAAAAACCACATCTTCTTTATCCAGTCTCCAACTGATGGCCAAATGGGCTGTTTCCAAGTTTTAGCTATTACAAACTGTGCCGCTATAAACACAGGCGTGAATATATCACTGTGATATGATTCTTTTAATTCTTTTGGAAAGATATCCAGCAGAGGGACGGCTGGGTCAAATGGAACCTCTAGTCCCAGCTCTTTGAGGTATCTCCATATTGATTTCCATAGTGGTTGCACTAGTCTGCACTCCCACCAACAATGGAGAAGGGTTCCTTTCTCCCCACAACCCCACCAGCATTTGTTATTGTGTGATTTCTTGATAGCAGCCATTCTTTGTGGGGTGAGGTGGAATCTCAGTGTTGTTTTCATCTGCATCTCTCGAATGACCAGTGATGCGGAACATTTTTTCATATATTTACTTGCTGTTTTTACTTCTTTGTCTGAGAAATGTCTGTTCATTTCAGATGCCCATTTTTGAATCGGGTTCTTATATTTGGGGGGGGCTGATTTTTTTGAGTTCTTTATATATTCTAGATAATAGTCCTTTGTCTGAAGAGCAGCTGGTAAAAATTTTTTACCACATTGTAGGTTGTCTGTTAGTTCTGTTGATGGTTTCTTTTGTAGTGCAGAAGCTTTTTAACAAGATGAGATCCCAGTTGTTGATTTTTTCTGCTAGTTCCCGTGCTACTGAGGATTTGGTCATAAAGTCTTTTCCTATGCCAATGTCTTCAAGGGTTCTGTCTAACTTATTTCTAGCAAATTTAGTGACTCTTTTTTAATATTTAGATCTTTAATCCACTTGGATTTTAGTTTAGTGCATGGTGAAAGATAAGGGTCTAGTTTTAATCTTTGGCAGGTTGAAATCCAGTTTTTCACCATTTATTAAAGAGGGTTTCTTGCCTCTGGTAAGGATAGTTGGCTCCTTTGTCAAAGATGAGGTAGCTGAGTACATCTGGAGTTGTTTTTGTATCTTCCACTCTATTCCACTGATCCTTAGGTCTGTTACATCTTTCTTTCTTACAAGCTGTGTATCTCAGATGTTTTGTCACAGGGATGGAAAGCTAACACATTAATGTGATTTTTTGGATGAGGGGCCAGACTTTAAACATTGTAATTTATTACATTATGAGACTCACAAAAATTTCTAAAAATGGCAAGAGTCAGTAGGTGTCATAGCTGCTCTGGATCTCATCTCTGAAGTGACAAACTCATACACTTGTGCCCAGGACACGAATCCTATAACCTTTCCACTGTGTTACCCCATTGTGCACTCTTCAGCTTCCTGGAAATTTCTCTTTGTGCGAGAGGTTCACAGTCTGGGTCTGCCATGAGACGGATGCCAAGAGAACTGGGACTAGAGGTAGAGAGCCACAAGCGTGTGTGCATACACGTGCTTGCACTCGTGTGTGTGTGTGTGTGATTTTATTTGACAATAAGTGGTTGGTTTTCATGCACACTGACTATAGATTTTTTGAAAGTGGTGAAGATAGATAGGCAATCAACGCAGAGTGCTTATTTGATAAACCTTCATTCTTACTATGTTTCTGTGTGATTACATATGGGTGCGAATATGGGACATTCCTCACTGCTTTGGTCCAGAGAGAAGCTCTGTTGAGCCTGTGATCAGTGCGGCCATCTGGGGTCCCCCTCTTTTCTTGGAAAACGCCTGGATGTCTTGGATTGCCTGAGAGGCAGCCTTCTTGGAGCCCACTCCACGGTCACACTTGAGAACGTTGGTGGCATAATCTCAGGTCAGCACTTACTGGAGGACAGAATGGCTCTTACTCCCCACTCTTTGGGAGCCATCTTATATCTATGTTATTTTATTTAACATTCAGTTTAAGAAATAAATCATCATTTAGGTAGGCTGAAAAATGCCCCTCCAAATATACCAGGCCGTAATCTTTGAAATTTATACATCTTTAACTTGGAAAAGGAGTCATTTTAGATGTGATTAAGTTGAGGCTCTTGAGATGGGAGATGGGCGATTGTCCTGGATTATGCAGGATGGCCCTAAATGCAGTTGCAGAGGGGAGTACACACACGTGCACACACACACACACACACACACACACACAGAAGGCTCTGAGAACAGAACACAGGGCAGAGAGATGTGAGGATTGGAGCGATGCAGCCACAAACCAATGAGTGTTGGCAGCCACCACAAGAATGACTTCTCCCCTGGAGCCTGTGGAGGGAGCACGGCTCAGCCTACACCTTCATTCTTGCTCAGTGATACTGATTTTGGGGTTTCTGGGCTCAAGAACTCTAACAGGATAAATTTCTCTTGTTTTAAACTGCCAGATTTATAGTAATTTATTACAGCACCCACAGAAAGGAATACAATTATTATCACAATGAAAACTGTCTATGTCCCTCTGCCCACCTGCAATCCCCTACCTCCCTGGAGGTAGATAAGAACCGGAGGTTTGTGCTTATCGGTCCCTGACTTCCATTGCATTTTTATTATGCATACATTTTATTTTTATGATGTATGTATATTCTGAAATAATGTCATTTTACAAATAGCATCACACTGCACCTTTTATTTAGGACTCTGCTCAGCACTTCATAGACTATATATGTTGGTATTTGTTGCTCTAGTCAGTTTTCACTGTCTCATATTTCATTTCACGCGTGCACATGTATGTGCCACGTTTTATTTATTTATTTATTTTGGTACCAGGGATCAAACTCAGGACCTTGTCCTTGCCAGGCAGACACGGCACCATTGAGCTCATCCTCAGCCCTCACACTTTTTATCTCTTTTTTGGTACCGGGGATCAAACTCGGAACCTTGTGCTTGCAAGGCAGGCAGCAGAACCACTGAGCTGACTCCCCGGCTCTCTCATATTTTTAAAATACATTATTCTGTTGATGGACATTCAGTCTTTCAAGCAGTGCTACAACATACATTTCTATTCATGTCTCCTTGTACGCATGTGCAGAAGTGTTTCTAGAGTAGTCAGTCACAAGAGAAGAGGATCACTAGGTCACCCTCACCTCTGCTAGATATGTATTGCCAGAATGGTCTGTGAAAGTCCTCATGTGTGCCTGATGGGCTGGATTTTGGCAGTGGCACATTTCAGTAAGAGGAACGCTGTCTATTTAAAGGCACAGAGATGGGAGACATGGGGGTGGTAATGAGTCTCCTGGGAAAAGCAGTGGTTCTCAGTTAAGGCCTGGGAGCAAATCTGAATCACTTAGGAGGATTTTTGTTTGTTTGCAAGCTGTGGCTTGCTTTTCCCCCACTGTCTCCCCACTCCAGGATACCTTCCCAGAAATGGGTCAATGCCCCCAGGTGACTGTGGGTGCCTTGGTTGAGAGCACCGGGAGGGCTGCCTAAGGAGCCGAGGGAGAAGAGGCAGGGAACAGGCAAGAGGGTTGAGTGTCAGAGCACAGAAAGGCTCCAAGCCACTTCTCTGAGGGAAACAGAGGCTCCCCTGGGGCCTCGGCACCCACAGGCTGGGAGATGCTGGGACACCTGTCTGACCACTCTTGTGTCCAGTCCCCTTCTAACTGTGCTCCCTGAGAGAGCCATCCTGTAGTTCACCAAGCCATTGCTCCCTCTGCTGGGTCTCTGGGTAGACTGAAGATGCAGAAAAGTTATCTTAAATTAATTATAATGTAATCATAGTTAACAGATGAAGACAACTTACAGGAATAAAATGGAATACTTCTTAATGCATTTATGGAACATAACATGCAATATGACTGAAACATGTATTTCCATGGAAAAATGCATCAAAATAATATATAGTTTGGCATAATGCATATGTTGATAAGGTTTAGAAGTAGACACAAAATAAAGTGGAGAGTTGGTCTTACAAGTTTATTGGTTTATTTTCCCTAAAAGCATACAGTTACTCCCTCCTTTTCAGCAAAATTACTCTTGAACAAAACCCTAACACTGTAAGGAGAAGAATCCCTGGAGAGAGCTGTTGGAGAAGAGGGTTCATCAGTGCGGGTCAAGACCAGAGCTGAATCTCATCTCCTTGACTCTCACCACACTATTCTGAGGCATTTGTTTTTGTTTGTTTGTTTGTTTGTTTTGAGATAGGGTCTCATTTTGTAGCTCTGGCTGACTTTGAACTCGAGGTGATCCTCCTGTCTCAGCCTCCTGAGTGCTGAGATTACAGTCATGAGCCACAACACCCAGTTTCCTTGGTGTTTCTAATTCATTCAGATCACTTTGCCTATTGAGAAACGTTAAATAATACTTGTCTATTTTAATGTCATAACTGGCTAAAATAATTGATTTTAATGTGGAAGTTGACCATATTTAACACACATTATATTTTTTTTCATAGTTATCATACTTACCAAGGTGAAAATGACTGCTTTTGGGGGAAGTCAAGTATAAAATAAAACTAAAAAGAAAAAAAAAACTTCCCATAATGCCACCTAACACGTTAATTGCTTTCATTTTCTCTCTTCACTTTTAGTTCTTGATTTTATGCCATCTTTTCATGTAGCTATAAATACAGCATAAACTGCTGCATTTTTTCCCCCATTCAGTATTATTTTGTGAATGCTTTTGTCTTAGGGCTATTTTGGTGGCAAGGAACATCTACTGAGTTAAGTCAAATTATCTCAAAAATTGTGTGCGTGCGCTTGCGTGCGCGTGCGTGCGTGCGTGTCTAATCTTGCAGAAATCCAAGGACGGGAACCCAAGAGAGCTAAGCTCCCCGGGAGTGGAGAGAGAGTGTGAAAACCACCAGCTGCTGGAGCTGCTGTCGTGGGGTTGGGATGTGGGTGCAGGGTCTCTGCCTATCTCTACTCTCGCAGGTTGCACAACAACAACAACAGCTGCTGCAGAAGGTGTGGCCTTACGGTCTCAGGGCTGTTATGGGTTGGATCAGAAAGGTTCCTTAACAGGCTCATGCCTCCAGAGGCTGGGCTTTGGGAAGGGGATTGGATCAGGACTCAGCCCTCATTAAGGATGAATCCAGTGATGAGTCCTTCGCTGAATGTGCTGTTAGGAGTCGGGGCCTGGTTGAGGAAGTGGGTCACTGTAGATATAACCTGGAAGAGAATATTCTTGTCCTCAGCCCCTTCCTGTCTCTGTGGCTCTCTTGATCTCTTTCTCTTTTTTTGGCTGCCATGAAGTGAGCAGGGTCGCCAAGCCCTTCCACAATGATGTTTCTGCCTTGGATTCAGCCCACCATGGAGCCCACCTTTGAAACTGTGGGTTCCTTTTAAGTTGTGAATATCAGGTATTTGGTCACAGCAACAAAGGCTGACCAATACGGGACCTTTCGATTATTATTCTTAAAGTTGCACCCTGATCTGATGGTTCCAGTTTATCTTTTCTACCTAGTCAGCCCACAAAAGCCAAAAGTTTTTGTTCAGCTTGTGGACTGGCTGTCGCTAGTGTTGTGTGTGCTCGGGTGGACCTGTCCTGGTCTAGTGGGGTGGGTGGGGAAGCAGAAACTGTTAGGAAAAGAGGAGGAAAAAACAAAGGTGCAAGCTCAACCGGATAAGTTCATTTCAGAACACACTTGGGTGGGACTGCCCTGGCACTGAGACCAGAACAGTGACTATTGTACAAGCTATAAGGTCTTTTTTTTTTTTTTTTTTGGTATTGGGGGTTGAACTCAGGATCTTGTGCTTTCGAGGCAGGTGCAATGCCACTGAGCTAAATCCCCAACCCAGCTATAAGGTCTTTTATGGGGTCATGAACGTAAAGTGGGGCTGTGAAAGGAAATAGGCAAAAAGGGACTTTGAAGGGGAGCAGTTCAGTGAAAAGGAGTTGTGGCTGCCTGCCAAGGACAAGGCCTGGGAAAGTACAGGGAGTGGCAGTTGCCTCTCAGGAGCAGGGGTGAGGAATGATGGGAGTTAGTGGGGTAGCCATGGTTACTGGGCCTCATTAACCCATGATTACACATCTCTAGCAGATGCAAAATCATACTGGGATAGACAAGGCTTACAGTGCTCTCTGGTCAGCCTACAGAAACACATGGTCCCAATTCGAGCTCTGCAGGGTAGCAAAGTCTCCTAACAGAGGCTTCCCTAGCAGTGAGCATGGGTGAGCAGGCACCAGCTCTTGTGCAGCCCAGGCTAGCTTCAAACTCGGCAGCGATCTTCCTGCCTCAGCCTCCCGAGGGCTGGAATTACAGATGTGCACCCCCAGCTTCATGCCTTCCCTTTTAATGAGTGCATGACATGACATCAAGTTCCGTGATTAATGATCCCATTTCTCTGATTCCTCTGCTGCTAGTTTTAGTTTCTCTTCTTTCAGTTGGGGTTACTACCTAAAAACCTATGATGGATATTTTTGCACATATTCCTTTCTATCTAGATTGTGTAAGATTGTTTGTTTGTTTGTTTGTTTGGTACCAGGGACCGAACTCAGGACTGTGGGCTTACAAGGCAGGCACGGTGCCACTGAGCTAAATCCCTGGTCCTGTGTAAGATATTTTTTAACTTACATAGAGATTACATCCTCTGAACAGTTTAAGGAAAGATGTAAGACATGCGTTTTTTAAAAAATGCCTATATTTGCTAGAGACATATACTTAGGCAGCTCTGGGCTAAGTAATAGGATGTCATATCCAGGACTTGTTTTGAAACCCTATGAACAGCTGAGGGTGAGAGCTGATCTAAGATTGGAGACCCGATGATTGTTAGGACAGACAGTGGGTGTGTGCGGATTTATTATGAACTATTGCCTGCCTTTTGCTCGTTCCTTCCCCCTTCCCTGCTTTTCCTCCCCCTTCTGGATTTTTTTTTGTTGTCTTTCCCCATTCCCCATATTTCCTCTAGATACTTGGTACCCACATGCTGCCCTCTGGAGTCTCCAACATTTTTCTCAGGCTTAGTTACCCCTGATATCTGCTTCAGAGTTTCCTTTCACTTCTTACTGAAAAGCTCAAGCCCACACATGTGCCCACCCATTCAGTAACTCATTCACACGAAATAACCAAGTCGGTGTGTTGGGCGAGACCCTGAAGAAGTGCAAAGCACAGTCACCAGGCAGCTACCAGGAATGAAATCCCAACTTATTTTGTGCAATGAGGTAAAAGACAGATGGCAGCTTAACATAAGGAATAACTGCTTTATAAGAGAAGCCAAGTGCCCACCCAGTGAGTGGCGGCGGGGTAAAGCAGAGAGCAAACCTGTGAGAGGCTCTTAGCCACTTTCTTCCTCCTCCTCCTCCTCCTCCTCCTTCTCTTCCTCCTTCTCCTCCCCTTTTTGCCCCATGGCTTTCAGCCTTTTGGGCCTTCAAGTTGGAAGTTATGTTTTGAGTCCATATTTATTTAAACAAAAATTATATGTATTAGGATCTTTTTTGTGACCTTTAACATAAAGCGTCAACAAGTCTCAAATATTCAAGGAAAATAATATTTTATGTTCATGTGTTTAAAAAAGCAAACAATTTAATCAAAGGGCTTAATTTTCTATTCATTTCCCCCAACATTAGTGGATTATAAAATTTTCGTGAGCTACATGAAATTGGAGGGTGACAGTTCTGAGGGAATTATCCTGATTTGCAAAGTCACAAGGTATAAACCCTCAGCTGAAGGTGGTGTGGAGCAGGGAAGTGAGACACCTCAGGAGAGACCACGCAACCTTGGATGCCTGTGTCTGGGGGCGGCTCCTCCTCAGCCCTCTGCCTTCGCCGTCCTCACCTTGGGCTCTAAAGACTTCTTGCTTGTCTCCCTCGCTAGACTGTAAGCTCCTACGGGAGGACTGGGAGCCTGGAGTGCAGCTGGGCCTCAGTAAATAGCAATTGAAGAAAGACACGCACAAAAGTAATCCTTCGAAACAATCCCTAGTGCCAGGGATTTAGCTCAGTCCCTAGGATCTTCCCCCTCACAGATCCTCCCCTCTTTGCACAGACCCCAGGATGGTTGCTCTTCAGCCTGCCTTAGGATTTCCTGATGACAGTGAAAACTCCCAGGGGATTGCGTGGCAAACTCAGAGCCCCCAGCCCCCACCCTTGGAGGAGCACCTCCTGCAGAAGGGGACACCTGAATTCAGGTCACCAGAGTGCGCCTTTGCCCTCAGCTTCCCCTTCCAGAACAGGAGTGTGACCTTTCAATCTGGACAGTTCTGAGCTTAACTTTGATGTGACTGTTTAAGGATGTCTAAACACACACTGCTAATAAAAAAAAAAAATCTGTAATTGTTATGGCTTTGATCTGAAATGTCCCCCAAAAGTCTTTGTGCTGAACGGTTGGTCCCCAGTACAGAAGTGTCTAGAAGTGAGGCATTTGGGGATGTTTGGGTCATGAAGGTGCTGACTTCATCAATAAACTAATGGATTGATGCTTTCACAGCTTAATGGGCTGTTGGGAGGTGGCGGGAACTTATAGGAGTGGGGGCCTAGTTTAAACTGTCCCTCCTTTCAAGTTATTTACCGCAGGTATTTTGTCAGAGTGATAGAAAGCTAACATAATCAGCACCTTGGTTCAGAATCCACTGAGCCACAGAGGGTCAGCAACACATTTATTACGGGTGTCAAGGCAGCAGGGTGAGCAGAGACTAAGTGTTTGGACAACTTTCCCCAAGTTCCCCTCCACTGGCTTCTGCAAACTTACCCACCGGGGTGTATAGCTGTTGTCATGGGTGGTGTTGTGTTTTTATGAGGTGCAGGTGGGGTGGGGGAAGCAAAGCAGACGTGACAGAGTATGGCTGCCACCGCCCTCCAGAGCCTACTACAGGAAGTCGGGGCAATTCACCTGGTCTGTGACGGCCATTTTCTCGACGTCAATGCTGTTCGAAGTCAGGATATCTTTTAGGTAGTTCACTGTTTCTGAAGGGAGATAATGGTTTCTTCCCAAGATCCAAACGAAATCGACGTGGAAAAGCCAGATGATGTTGGTACAGGAGTAGACGAGGGCATAGTTGTCATAGTCGGTGGCCAGGACCCAGTATGGTGCTGATGGCATCACTGAGAACCAGAGGAAGGCAGCATGAGGAGGGACCAGAGCAGGAGAGATGAGTCTCTGGGACTCTGGGGTCATGGTTCTTTTTTGAAGAAGTGGGGACTGAACCCAGGGCCTCACACTAAGATATACCTCAAACCCTTTTCCATATTTAAAAAACGTTTTTGAGACAAAGTCTTGCTAATTTATTCAGCCTGGCTTTGAACTCTTGACTCTCCTGCCTCAGCCTCCAAAAGTGCTGGGATTACAGGAGGCTGGTGGTTTTTAACTGGTTTCCATGGAAATCATATGGGGGCTTTGAAAGATGAAAAGTCCACCCTTCCCACCCTTCCCTGCATTCAGACCTGCATGGGACAATACTTTTAAAAGCTCCATGGTGAGTCTAGGGTACCGTCAGAGTTAGGACCATTGATAATGCTCTCCTCCTTGGTAGCAGGTGGTGGTGGGGAACCACGGTGTTCAAGTGGGACCCCAGGACTTATAGGGTGCCCTCACACAAATCCATGTAGTGTGTGGAGAGAGAACACTTAGCCACGTGGAGAGTGTAAAGCTGGGACCCCAGGCTTTCTGAGTCCCTAACACCCAAGATTGTCTAGAACAACCTTGTGCCTAAGCAGAAGGCAAAGGCTGATGTTTTGTTTTTCCTTTCTCCATGCTTGGTGCAAATCCTTCCACTCTTAAGAATGTGGAGAGCCACATAGGTAGGGGATACAGGCTTTTCCTCCCAAAGTGCCTTTTCGGATTCAATGATTGACATCTGAAAGTATTGGAAGCCCAGGATTAAGGAAGTCTGTAAGAGGAGAGGTGGAGGATTTAGCCTCTCCATCTGGATCTAGAGACTTCCGCCCCAGTCAAGGTCCAAGCTAAGGAAAACAGCCCAGCTGTGGAAGATACCCCAAGTGGTGCCCCATAAGCAGGAAAGTTTGGACTCCAATGAGGTCAAAGGTCATTTGCTTTCCCAGGTTCTAAGCATCCTCTTTGCCCCACTCAAAAATAACTCCTGTCTGCCAAGTTCAATCCAGAGCTGAGTACTTGTGACAGATCCAAGGACCTGAGGATAGAGAAGGTGGGGTGTGACTGGTCAGTGTGTGGCTGGGTGTTTATGCCCCAGTACAAGAAGACCGGCCAGAGGACCGGCCAGCAAGCTCCGTTCCTACTTCTGACTTTGTTTATAAACCAGGAGGAGGCTGGGAAGAAGCCAGGTGGGAGCCTGAAGCGAGAGTGATTCCTGCCTTCCCAGCACTGTTGGTGCCCTGCCTGCTTCTCCCGGAGAGAGTCTCTTCATTGGACCCCTGCTCTCTGTGAGGTTCAGCTGCTCTGTGAGCTCCCTGCTGGACCAAGGGCTCTGCGCCTTTAACAGTCTCCTGTGTCCAGACTGTTGCAATCCAAACTCTCTGCCCTGGCATTCAAGGGCCTCTTTAGCCCTGTCCTGAGTCCCGCATGCTCTCCCCTGCTCTAGGCTGCTTATCCAGCCATTTCCCATGCCATCCCCTCTGCCTGGAACATCTGTGCTTTCCGACCATCTCCTGTACAGCCTACAAGGCCCAGTGCCAACATCCGAGCCCTCAGAAATCTCTCCCCACTCAGCTTCCCCAGCAAGCAGCTCTTGCCAAAGGCTTCCTTCTGAGGACTGAGCAGAAAGTATTTAACCTTCACTCCCATCCTCCATCCCTTTTACATCCTTGTCATGCGAAAATCTGCCCCTAATTGGTTCAGGGCCTACGTGTCAACTTCCATCAGTAAGAGTGACAAGAACCACTGCTGTGACAGCCCTTAACGGTTCATGGACGTGTCCTACTGAGTTTATCTTTGCCACACTCAGTGGTCACCGCGGGTTTGTACATGGGATGGTATTTGCTCACAGTCACGTGTGTGGGAAGTTGTTTTCTCCTCCCACTTTCCTTTCTTTGTTTATAAACAAGAACTTCTTCCCAGGCCCACACTAGGGATTCCAGGGGGAGGGAAGACAGAAAAGATGAGGATGCTGGGGGTGATTTCTCTTGCAACTGGTGACTTGTGTCTCCTCTGCAGTGGAGAGAGGGGTTCTCGGGGTGCTCTCAATATTAGAAAGCCTCACAGGCTTGAGCCAAATTCTCCAGTGTGTCTATGTCAGCTGAAAAATTGGCATTGGATGCTTTCCTCCCCTGCTGTACCCATTCTCCATGTACTTCAGAACTCAGAGGGCAGATGCCTGATGAAATATTTCTCAGAGTCCCAACAGTGCGACTAGAAAATGGCAGAAGCAGGTCTTCAACTGGCCTTCGCTCTCGTCATCTCTTGCCCTCAAGCTAGATGTTTTGATAAAGCTACTCATTTTGGTGGGGAGAAGTGCCTCAGTTTCCCCTGGAAGAAATAAGACTGGATTGAATCTCTTACTGCTCCTGCCCTGAATGTTTTTGGCATCACCCCTGAACACCGATGATAGTTTACAGGAAATCTGGCTGCCGGTCAGTACTCACATGGAACACACATTCCACAAGGACAAGGCCAGCCCTGGCCTGCCTATTGTTGCTTCTCAGTGCCCAGCCCAGTGCCTGGCACACAGTGGGTCCTCAACAACTGGGTAGTAAGTCCTTACAAATGGCACTCACATGTGACGGTGGTACCCCAGGGCCCTCACCTTCCATCCCCGAAACCCACTGAGGGAAGTGGCCACTTACGCTGGAAAAACTTAACTTCTAGTTTGGCGGACTCTGTGATGTTGCTCTGTGATGACGCTTCACCTTCGATCTGATTCACGGTTCCATCAGGTCTGTAATGAGTAAAAAGCAAAACAAAGACACAACTCACTGAAAACAAAAACTCAGTGAAAAGCAAGATTTGGGCCAATAAGGATAGCGGTGGCCAACGTTGAGATTTCTGGTGCTTGACCCTGGTCCCATTTCCTGCCCTTTCCTCTGTGACTGAGACCAAGGGGAGGAAGACAGCCATGGAGTGAGGAGAAGTGACATTAGAATGCTGTGGGATTGGAGGCCTGTGAGGCCCTTGTACTTCAACACTGGCTTTTTTGGACTGTCTGCAGTGTCCTGAAAGAGTATGTTGTACTCCCAGGCTCCAAAAGAGAGGAAGTAAAAGCAAAAGAAAAACCAAGCAGAACAAAGCAACACACAAAGAAGACAAAGGAACAAATGAAGGGGAATCTGATCACTGAAAATAATGCGAAACAGGGCAGGAGTCAGGAGTGCCGAAAACTTTTCCCTCTCTGGGCCTCAGGGCACCATGTAACATCATCTGTCTCATAAAGGGCCTTTCCAGGACAGTAGCCATTTGAGGTTTGACATAGCCCAGCTAAAAGCAGGCAGCCAGGGCACGTTGACCCTGCCTCAGTGATTCCCAGGTGAGCCCATATCTCAGCGACATTAAATGTGAAGAAACGCCACCAGCCGTGTATAGTTGGCAGTGTCATTTCTTGCTTAACAATATTCTCAATGGTGGTCTTAGGTGGAATGAAATGCCTTCACCCTTTTGAAGGGATCTGGCTCATTTCTGGCTAGCACCCAACAACCCTATGAAGCCAGGGACAGAGAAGGGAGGGTGCTCAGGCTTTAGGGTGCCCCTTCTAGGCTAGACCCTACAGAGGAGCTGCTGGTCACCCGGTCCTTAAGAGGGCAGGCAGAGTAACATTAGAGTGATCATGTGTGTACAGAAGTCTGTAGGTTAGTGTTCTGGTTAGTGGTGTTGGATGTACGAGAAACAAGATAATAAGCGACAGGCCAGGGAGGCCGGGAAATGTACTGTGATACTCCCAAGTGCATTGTCTCCTTGTCACCATGTAGGGCTGCTGACAGTGCCCTGCTCTCTCACCTGGCACTCAGACAGCTGGGGACACCATCTGTTTCTATCTGCATACAAAGCATCAAACTAGGCTCTTCCAACGAATCCCCCTCCACCATCACTTGTGTTTTGTTCTAGCCTAGTTTTCAAAACGCCAGGCTCTGATCATAACTCATAACCTGTTTATGGGGAAATCCATTCATATTTTTATGGGTGGCAGCAGGTAACCATGGAAAGTCATTTTTTGTTTTTTTGTACCAGGGATCAAACTCAGGACCTTGCATTTGCCAGGCAGGCACTGTGTCGCTGAGCTAAATCCCTGGCCCAAGTTGTATTTGTTAAATGATTACTACACACCCAGTGGTGTTTTAAGAGCTTTATGTGTGTTACTTCATTTAATGCTTAACCTGTGCCATGGGAATAATCCCTTTATTATTGCCTAGAGAACGATCCTAACTAACCTGCAATCACACACTAAATAGCAGAACCGGAACTAGAACCCAGGAGCTGAACTCTAATCAGATCCCGAGCTCTTCTTTGTCTTCCCATGCTGCTCCAGCTGTTTTGGCGCGCAAGCTCTCTGACACCGGCTGAGCCTTCTGTTGCTCCAATCCCCTGCCCTGTCCTCTGCTTATTCTGCACCCCTCTCGGGAGGGAGAAATGGTACCGTTTTCCGGAATTAACCATCTTTTGTTCATGTGCTCTGTGTCTCAAATGGGTGTAACCCTGGAGGCAGAGCAACCCAATACCCAGCATACAGTTAAGGAGGGTCAACTCCAAAGGAGAAGTGGGCATCCTCGTGGGTTTGAGGTCTAGATTGTTGACTCTGGTCTTAGAATGGGACAAAATATTCAGAATGAGGTCATTGAAACTTTGGGGCCCGCTGTGGTTTGGATAGTTGTTCCCTAAGTTCTGCAGGTTAAAGGCTCGGTCTCCAGGGTGATGTTATTGGGAAGGGAGAACCTTAGTAGCAGGGGCCTGGCAGGACATCCTTAGGTCACTGCAAGTGTGCCCTTGAAGGACAGCATGGGTGCCTGGCCTCTTCCTGTCTCTTTTCTACTTCCTGGCTCCTGAATGGATGGTTTTCTCCACTACACAATCCCACCATGAGGCTACCTTCATCAGAGGCCCCCAAAAGCATCACTCTTCAGTGGGAACCTCCAGAACCATGAGCCCAAATAACCTTTTTTCTTTTTTCTTACTCGGCCTAGGAATTTCATTACAGTGACAGACAGACAGCTGGTTATTGCCCATCCTATAAAATTCCCGTGAGGCCTTCTGGTTATCTTAAACCCCGTAGCCCTCTCCGAGGCTCTGAAATTTGGATCTCTCTTTGATTCCCTTAAGAGTCCTACTTTATGCTTCTGGCTTATTCTGGGCTGGGGAGTTCTGGCTTACAAGAAGTCAGTGGGTGATGGGACGGCCACAGAAAGCCTCTGTGAACCCAGGAATTTCTCAGATCCTATAGAGGACAGAAGGACAGTCTTGCATTACCAGCCTTTTTGTTTGTTTGTTTGTTTGTTTTTAGGTACTGGGCGTCAAACTTAGGACCTTGTGCTCTAGAAGCAGGCCAGATACCTGGCCCCAGCCTTTTTTTTTTTTAATCTATGTTCTGATCTCTTCCCTATTTTATTTTTCCTGGGTTCGAATCCCCGTTTCATCACTTACCAACTGTGTGAACATTGGACAAGTTACCTTTCTGTACCTAAAGTTTTCATTCATAAAAATGAGGGTTATCATAGCACCTATTTCGGGGCTGTTATGGGGATTAAATGAATACATATTTCTGTGCAAAAATTAATACAGACACATATATACCCACATGTTACATGTATATACACACAGAGAATAATTCCTGGCACATAGGAAATGCTTGAATATGTTTGGTGGTGCTGTTGTCTTTGTTGATGGAGGATGGGGAGAAAAATTTTTCTCTGGGGCACACTAAATTCATGTTTGCTTTCCAAAATGTAAATCTTTGCATCACGTATCAGTGTGAGAAGCCCTCCATGATAGAAATGTTTACTTCCGTAGGGTGTCTGTTTACACAACTTAGGGTGTGCATATGTATTACAGGCATTTGATTCTTATTTAGGAAAAAAGAGTTTCCTAGTAGGCAAAGCTTCCTGGAGACGGGATAAGCTGTTGCCCTCTGTGAGGCAGTGGACAGAATAGCTTCTCTCTGATTGGAGACTAGACAAAGTGGTCCGAAGGTCCTTTGCTAACAGAGACTGATTTGCAGCGAGAGTAGGAGCTCTGTGGGTCCCTGGTGCCTCTGCTAGGGTCTGCCAGGCAGGAGGAGATGCCTAGCAAGTGGTAAAGAAATGAATGAATGAATACTTTCTTGTCCTAAATAAATAAGTGCTTTCTGGTCCTAACTGTGCCTGCCTGGCCCTGGTGACAGCCACGTCCTCCCCAACTCTGACCTCATGGGCACCCAGTCGCTCCAGGACAGCGCTGCAGCCAGCCTCAGGATGGCACGGTCGCTCACCTCAACTCCTGCTTTAACACTTTGATGTGTCCGTTTCCTTTTAGTGAGTAATTGGCCTGGTTACAGTTTCCTTTCTCAAAGCTCGCCGGGATCTTCTCAATTTCGTACCATCTTCCAAGATACTGCGAGACAACAATCAAAGAGTAAAACCCTATGGCTCTCTGGGGACCTGAAAACTCTTCCCCATTGTGTCTTTCAGAAGCAGAGGCCTTTCCTGGGGAAACCAGGCAGAATGGGCCACACTGTTCCCAGCGGCAACCCAGCACCTCACTGATTCCAGTGAGCATTCGTGAATAGGAGGTGTCGGCACTGGCTGAATGCTGCATTCTCTTCCTAAAGGGCGCCTTACTTGGACACTTTCTTAGAGTCCTGTTCAGCCTAAATCTTGTGAAATTCTAGACTCCAGAAAGGAAGAGATTTGTCTGGATGATGTAAAGTACAGTGGACCCTTGACTTACAGACCCAATTAATTCCCAAGAGCTGGTTGTAACTCAAGTTGGTCAGTTGAAGACTCAGGCTTTGCTACACAGCCTTCAAAATCTCTCTCCCGTACACAGGAAGATCTCAGTGTCCTTAGAGAGACATTGGCTCAGGATTTCTCAACCCTGCACAGGCAGGGATGTTTTAATGTTCCTTCCAGAACTCTTTAGGGGTTAAATCTATATCTGAGACCATCTAGAAGCACAGGCGTCTGGCATTTGTGTCATGACTCACAATTTTGTTTGTATGTTAAAACTAAAATTGTGGTCCAAACCAAGTTGTTTGTATGTCAGGCTGGTCATAACTTGAGGGTCCACTGTATCTTTTATTGCAAACATTTTGTGAGCCTACAAGGACTCCTTGAATTTGGAGCAAAATCAGATAGGAGTGCTAGGAGATCGGGCTTGCTGGAACTTTCCTCCTGTGACCCCAAGCAGGGAGTTGGTCACAAAAGCCTTCAGCAGGCTCTCAGGCTGGAGTTTTATCTTTGAGTGCACCGAGTCTACTTTAAGAAGCTTCCACTGTACCCATGAAGGGAGTGGACAGACACCTTTGCATCGCCACACACACTGTACCAAGTTACAACCTCTGTGCGGGCAGTTTGGCAAAATATACAACACCAAAAATGCATGTGCTCTGTGGGCCTAGCAGCTTCACTTCTGACAATGGATTCTCCTGATAGAAACAGTGATCCATGGGTGAGGCCATTCATTGCAATACTGTTTGTAACAGTAAAAGACAGGAAACAGTCTAACTGAGCTTCACATAAAAGGTGGTACATTCACTCAATGGAATTTTGCCATCTTTCTTTTCTTTTCTTTTTTTCTAGTACCAGGGATCAAACTCGGGTCCTTGCACTTGCGAGGCAGGAGATGGCACCACTGAGCTAAATCGCCAGCCCATTACCATCTATTCTAAAAAGTGTGATATACAATTACTTTAAAGATACAATTAAAAAAAGGGCCAGGTACAGAATAGTAACCCTATGAGGCCACCTTTGGTCTAAAAATGAGGGGAAAGCTTATTGGATTGGCTTTTGGCTACTGCCAAATGACAACCATATTACATAATAAATCACTGCAAGCTTGAAACAGCACAAGTTTATTATCTTTACTTTCGTAAGCCAGAAGTCTGGCCCAAGTCTCACTGGACTGATGCTGAGATATTGGCTCTGTTCCTTTCTGGAGACCTCAGACAGAATCAGTTTCCTGGCCTCTTCCAAGTCATTCCTTGGCTGGGGACCCCTTTCCTTCTCTTTTAAAGTCTACAAAAGCAGTTCAGACTCTCCTCATATTGCATCTCTCCAATTTATCCCTTTATCAAACCTCTCTACTGTAGCTCAGAAGGGTTCTCTGCGTCTAAGGACTTAGGTGAGTAGATCGGTCCATCTGTGGATACCCAGGCTAATCTGGACCTCTCGAGACCCATTAGTCACTTCTGCAAAATCTCTTTTTCCATATAAAGTAACATAGTCACAGGCTTCAGGGATTCAAGCATGGACACTGTGGGAACCTTATTCTATCCACCACCATTGAATATGTATTTGTCTGTATATGTATGCATCATCTCCAAAAAGACATACGGTACATTGTTTTTAATAGGTTGGTCCCTGGGAGGGCAACTGAAGCATGCAACTCTGGAAGGGGAACTTGTCCTTGTATGCTCTTTTGTACTTCCAGTGTTTATTTTATGATTTTATTTTGCAGTGCTGGGAATGGAACCCAGGGCCTCATGCATGCCAGGTAAGCAGGCTACCCCTCCAGGCCTCTTTGGCATTTTTAGAATTTTGAATTATGAGTGTATATCTATTCGGAAATCTTAACTGAAATTATTTTAGAAATTTAGAAATGAATCACTCAACAGAACAAGGCCAAAGAGACACGCGCACTTGCAGTCAGAACATGAGCCGAGAGCAAGCCGCGAACAGGGGGCAGTGTCGCTCCAGTCATACGGCTCAGGGCTGAACCGGGCTCACATTCATGGCCATGACTTTCCTTCGCGGCTGTTAAAACATCACTTTCATTTAAGACCCCTGAATTTAACCTTCATTTAAGTTGCCTTCGGTAAGGCAACTTTTTCTCCACACATCCTCAGAAAGAGCTCTGTTTTGTAGTAGATTTGAAATCGGTTCTTTTCTTGTTCAAATGACTTTCGGGCTCCACCGTTAAAACCAAGGAAGTATGATTTGCCAGAAGAGAGGAAATTCTGAAATGAGAGGCTGAGTTTCTTGTTATGTTTTTTCCTGTTCTCATAGGATTGCTGTGAAGCCCTCTTAATCTTTGGGTCATAGTTTATCTATATAAGATAAATTCAAAGTTTAAAAAGAATCCTAGAAAGGAGGGAGCACAGCTATCTCTACTTATAGATGTAATATCCTTGCATGTAGAAAAATGCTAAGGTATCTAAAAAAAAACAGCCTGATTAGACCTCATAAATTTGGCAAGATTAGCATCAGTGTATGAAAACCACATGTATTTATATACTGGCAGTGAACAATCTGCAAATGGAATTTAAAAAACCTATTTATTTGCCTAGCAAGTTCAAGGTCCTGAATTCAATCCCCACTACCCGGAGGAGGAGGGATCCATTTACAATAGCATCAAAAGAATAAAATATTTATGACTAAATTTAACAAAAGAAATGTAAAACTTATATCCTGAAAAGCTCTATAATGTTGTTGAAATCAATTAAAGAAGACTTAAGTGAATGGAAAAGTAGCCTATGTTCATGAATGGGAAGGCATTATTGTTAAGAAGGCAATATTCTTCCAAATTGTTCCTCAGGTTAATATACCTTCTATCAAAATTGCAACTGGAAAGCCAGGTGTGGTGGCGCGTCTGTAATCTTCTTCCAAATTGTTCCTCAGGTTAATATACCTTCTATCAAAATTGCAACTGGAAAGCCAGGTGTGGTGGCGCACGTCTGTAATCCCAGCACTTGGGAGGCTGAGGCAGGAGGATCGCTGTGTGTTTGAGACCAGCCTGGGCTACATAGTGAGTTCCAGTTCAGTCTCAACTACATAGTGAGACCCTATGGCAACCCCCCCCAAAAAAAAATTGCAACTGGCTTCTCTGCAGAAATTCATAAGATGACACTAAAATTTATGTGGAAGTGCAAGGGACACAAAATAGAATAAACTTGGAAGACTCATTTATTCTGACTTCAAAACTTATTACAGTACTACAGTAATCAAGACTGTCTGATATCAGCGTAAGTGTGGAATACAGATCAATAGAATACAATTGAGAGCCTAGAAGTAAACCCTCACATACATGGCCAACTGATTTGAATAAGGATATTAAAATTATTCAGGGGGAAATAATGGCTTTTTCAATAAATGGAGCTGGGACAACAGGAGATGCGTATGTAAAAGAAAGAAGTTGGATCCTCGAATCACACAGTATACAAATTTTTAAAATGGATAAAAGACTTAAATGTAAAAATACAAGCTATAAAACTCTTCAAAATATATGAATAAATTTTTGTGATGTTGGATTAGATGGTGACTTTTTGGTATGACACCAGAAGCACAAGCAACCAAAGAAAAAAGAAGATGAATTAGATTTCATCAATGGGGAAAACACTGTGTGTGTGTGTGTGTGTGTGTGTGCGCGCGCACATGTGCATGTGTGTGATTGAGGATTGAACCCAGGGCTTCATGAATGTAGGGAAAGCACTCTACCATTGAACTATATCCCCATCCCTTTTTGTTTTGCTTTTGTGAGACAAGGTCTTGCTAAATTGCCCAGATTGGCCTTGAATTTTTTTTTTGGTACTGGAGATCAAACTCAGGACCTTGCACTTTCGAGGCAGGTGGTGGAACCTCTGAGCTAAATCCCTGGCCCAGCCTTGAACTTTTGATCTTCCTGCCTCAGCCTCTCAAGTAGCTGGGATTACAAGCATATATCATGATGTCTGGTTATGTTAAGAATTTTGTGTTAGGGCTGGGAATTTAGTTCAGTGGCACCCTGCCTGCCTCGAAAGTGCAAGATCCTGAGTTTAATAGCAAGTACCCCCCCAAAAAAGAATTTTGTGTTTCGAAGGGCAAGTCAATAAAGTGAAAAATTCCACAGAAAATATTCCTAAATCACATATCTGATAAGGGACTTGTAGTTAGAATGCAGGAAGCACTCATATCTTAGTAATGAAAATATAAATAAACCAATTTATAAATGGGTAAACCTTTGCCTTGTTTTCCTGGAATTCCTTCTAGAATCATGTAGAAAAAATTTAACCAATGGGCTGTCACCTTGGCAAATAAATGGTGACATAAAATAAACTTAAATGGAAGATATACACAGGAGGTGCACAAATGGCTAGTAAGTGTAAACAAAGCTTTCAACTGAGCTTCTCTGCCTTCTGAGACTCTGTTTCCCACAGCCCCTAGTGTTTCTGGAATCATCAGCCCAAAACTGCCTGTCCCTCTTCCTACCCTGTCTTGGCCTCAGAATCTGCTTTGGGGAAACCCAATGGAAGATAGGCATCTTCCCCAATGTTTGCCATGAAGATTAAAGTTGGATAATGAAATGGAGTCCAGAGCCTGGGGTGGTGGTGCCCACCTGTAATCCCAGAACTAGGGAGGCCGAGGCAGGACGACTGATGCAAGTTTGAGACCTGCCAGGGCTACCCATGGTTCCAGGACAGCTTGAAATACATAGCGAGGCCCTATTTCAAAAGCAAACAAACAAACTAACAGCAAAAAAACAGAATGGCAGTGGATGCATATTTGAATAAGACACAGGAAACATGTGGGAGGTTAGCCTTTACCATACCTTGTTCACCTCAAAATTCTCCTGCACTGGAGGGGTGGGGCACTTCCCCAAGTGGAATGCTTGTCCCTCGGCCTGGGCAACAAGGCCTGCCAGCGTGGAGAGCAGCAAGAGCATCGTCGCCATCCTGGGGCTGGGCAGCTGCAGAAGGAGCCTGGAGTTGGGGGAACGAAGAGCTGGAGCCTCCAGAAGATGCACAATGACACAACGATGGAGAAAGTTTCTGCATCCTGAGTCAGGAGCCCGCACCCTCCAGGGGACCCCTATCTGTCTGTCCCCGCTGTGTGAGCCTTTGTCCTCACCTGACACCGCCACGAGTCACCCCTAGGACCCGGAAGTGTAGATCAGTTGGTTCTTCTTAAATGAACAGAAACAGTATGTGTGCGTGCGCGTGTATACGTGTGCGTGTGCATGTCCATGTCTGGGCAAGATAGGTAAAAGGAGGAGACTGAGCCTGCCAGCAAGCTATGAAAGCCACAACCAAAACCAAACCAAGCTCAACATTAAATGTCCCACACCCCGCTCCTGCCCCATCTTGCTGCGCTGTGCCACCAACCCAAGGATGTGGCCTAGAAACCTTAACAGGGCAGTGTGCCCGGGACCCCAGGGTTACCCCGACCGGGTTCAAATTCTGCCTCTGCCATGTACCAGGTACAACTATGAGCAAGTTGTGCCTGAGTTCCTTTATGTATAAAATAGGAATAATAATCACGTCCATCTCATGAATGTGGATGAGGATTAAATGTGATAATGTACAGCTGGGACTCAGGGCAGCATGTGACAACAGGGGACATGCTCTATGAATGCTAATTATTGTTATTATGAAAAGCAGAAACTGGGTGCTATTTTCTGAATCCCTTCCTTCCCGCATATAGGAGAATGAATCCAGTGTGGTGTGAGTCTGTGTGTGTGTGGGGGTCCTCTATCACTGGGCTACCATCCCCAGCTCTTTTCAGTTTTTATTTTGAGACACTTGCCCAAGTGGGACTCAAACTTGTGATCCTCCTGCGTCAGCCTCCTAAATGCCTCCACCATCGTGTCTGGTTCTGAATTTCAAAAAATATTACATTGAAGGTATCTTTGAGGGTATTATATCAAGGGTTTTTTCATAGATGAAGTACATTTAACCACAGAAGAACAGTCAGCTGTTGGGGAAGTGTGTGAGATGCATTTCTCCTGGGGGCTCCTCGGCGGGGGGCAGTGGCTTGCTGCCAGCTGTGCAGATAGGCTGTCCTTTGTCGCTCCCTGTCACCTTCTCTGAGTTGCTTTCGGCCTGTTCCCTTCCTTGTGACTCCTGCCTGTTGCTGCACGCGAGCTATTTCCAGCTCTCAGCCTCTCTCCCTGTGATGAAGGGGGCTGAGTCAAAGCAAGCAAAATGTTCTCAGATCTGAGCATTTAAAAGGATGTGTCATAACAGGAATAATTATAACCACTTTATTATGAGCCTCAAGCCTCCAAATGACTTGAATAATCAATAGCTTTTCTTAGAGGTTTTGTTGCCTAGATTTCATGGGAACAGTTATGTAAGGAGAGAATGCTGGCGGGGGACTGGGGTCGGCCCTGAGGGCCCTTTTGGGCTCACCTAGGACACGACCATCTTCCTTAGTCTCCAGAGATCCATTTCCCACCAGCTTTTACCACTGTGTCAACATCTGTCCCTTAACCTCCCAGAGGAGAAGGTTGTAGAAATCCAGCCCAAGCCCACAACACTTTGCATTCATTTTCAAGATAAAATTCTTGGAACTCCAGGAGCCCTGCCCAAGTAGTCCCAACCTAGAGCTTGCCCAGAGCACTAGACCCCAAAAGATGGCACAGGGGATGGACATTCTACAGGGTCCCATGAATAGACAGGACCTTATAAGACATCTCCCATTGATTCCCCATGCTCACAGGTAGGCAGATGGGGAAACTGAGGCCCAGAATGAGGCATTACTGGGCCTGGGCCCATCTCTCGCTCTCTGTACTCGGTTCCTCCTGCCTCCCCCTACCTTGCACCTTTCACTAAACACTGACTACAAAAGTCAGTTCCACGTCTCACTCTGGCAGATGTCTTATTACAAAAATTTTTCGGTTGGCTGAAACATGCTCTTTTGCTTAGTAGGAGGCTTTCAAGGACAAGGTTAACCCTTCTTGGTTGCTTCTCTTCCAAGGATGACTCCTAGTTGCTGGGGTTAAAACTCCTTGCAAGTGGAAGGCTGGTTCCATGAGTGCTGTCCACACTCCTTCTATTCTGATTCAGCTGACTTCACTGAGTGTGTTATCCACCCTGTGCGTGGCCTTGGATAAAACATGCACTACCTGGAGTATCAGGGGATTTAAGAATAATTCTAAGGCTGCAGAGCATCCGCCCTTGCCACGTGCTGACTTCGGATGACCCTCGGCTCCTGCTCTGAGCCTCTCCGTGGGCAGCCTGGTGCTCCGTGCTGAATTCCAGTGTCCCACCTGGAAGCCACCCGCATGCCACCTGCACTGCCACCCTCCTTGGCCCCCCCTGAGGTTGATTTGCCCAGGTCACTTCCTAGTCAGTAGTGAAGCCTTGTAAATTTCAGTCCCGGTCTCTCAAGAGCACCTGGGTATCACTGTGGACCTCAAGGAATTACAGAAGAGGATACTGTGGTTTTATGTAATAAAAGATATAAAATATGTTTCCTTGGGTAAATATGCGCCTTTAAAAACCATTTAGCCACAGAATCTAGTAACACTCCTATCTTTTCAGCAGAATCTTTCTCTCTTTCTTTCTGTTGTCCTCTTGAGACAGGGTCTCACTATGTAGTTCAGGCTTGGCCTTGAACTCAGGATGTAGCCTAGCCCAGGCTGGCCTTGAGCTTTATGGTGATCTTGCTGCCTCAATCTCCCTGGAGTTGGATTTACAGGGGTGCAGCACCATGCCTGGATTCTTCAAAATATCATTATGCCACAGTGTTCAATATTCTGCTCACCCAATCAGTTCCAGCTTTTGGTTGATTTTACGGTCATGAACAGTTGAATCACTCCTGGAGAGTTAACCTAGTGCAGTACCGGGGCACAGAAACGTTCTCCTTGTCTCTTTTGGTACAGGGAGGGCAAAGACTTTAGGGTGAGTCAGTCCTGGCCTCAGCCTTATCCTAGGCCTGTTGCTCAGCATAACCTGATCTGTCTTCTTATCTGAAAATTTGCCCTAGTGACACCTACCTTGCAAATGTGAGGGAAAATGCGCCTGCGTTTGTATTGCTGCTGTACAAGTCCTCCATCAGTGAGAGTCGTAACACACAGCTGCTGCAAAAGGGCAGTGGGAAGCCATGCCGGGCTCTATTTTAAGAGTCACCGATGAAATGAAAATGAAAACTACAGTACGTACCTTTTCAAAATCAAGATGAAGGCAGTCTCCACATGCACAGTCATTCCAATTGAGACGCTTGTGAGTAGCTTCTCCCAAGTTATTTTATAAGCTACGCTCGGGTCATTGGCCTTTGATAGTCAAGCACGCCACACCCCTACGGTTCGGGAAGGCTGGCCTGAAAGCTCAGCTCTGCAGAAAACACAAGGATGGAATGTTGTGTCTGCCCCCTCCCCCAATTTCCCTCACAGCTGCTCCCTGAAAAAGAAACAATGAGATATTGTGTGTGTGTGAGAGAGAGGGGGGAAGAATTTTCATTCAAAACATCTTTTTGCCCTGTGGATTTTCTAATTTGATTTTTTTTTTCACTTAGAATGCACATTTAGGATCTGGGAAGATGTGTTATAATATGATTTCAAACATCTGGTATTTATTTTTCACTTTTGTGTAACTGAAAAGTCACTGATCCTTTTCCCAGAGATGGAGAAGGGACTCCGCTCATGTGGTTCTTGGCCTGGAACATGGCTCAAGTATGAGCCAGGGTGAGGAATCAAAGTAGCTTGAAGGGTGATCCAAGACCTGTCCCCATTTCTCTGAGCCGCCGTCTCCCCATTTTGAGGCAGATCATTGCAGTCACTAGAGCTGGATGCAGTTCAGTAACAGGTGGGACTGAGGTAGCAGACATCAAAGGTGTCTCTGTGGCCCCTCTCTCTGTAACCTATGTGAGCAGTCAGCTCCCAGTTTCACATTCTAAGCACCCAGATGCTGCCTGGGGCTGGGACAGTGGAGCATGGATGTAAACTGAAAGGCACCTTTGGTTGTACCACATTAGCACATGCTGCAGGGCAAAGGGATGGCCACAGGACTGGGCTTTTGGACACCAGATGGCTGGTGGTTACCATCTACTTCTACTAAGTAGGCCCTGCCGCATAGACTGGCAAATAGACTATTTCAAGTGGCATAATGAACATCCCAGCTTGAGTTACACAGCTTAACTATTAACTAGTCAGCTTCACTATCCAAGTAACCACCAGATCTTCAGGCCCAGTGGGGTCTGCAGACACAGCCATAGGATGAGCTATGGGAGGCCACACCAGATGGGCGTCTGTCTCTAACACACACGCTCTCCCATGCACCCTGTCACTTGGGTAGATGGCAACTGGTTTAAGGACCCTTCCTTCTTGAGCATCTGTAATTGTTTTGAAGATCCAGAGACGAAGACGCCAGGGACAAATCATGCTGTGGATGATCATTGGGTGCTCAGCAGAAGAAGGCAGAGCTCAGGAGACAGAACACATCCATTAGGTTACCGGACCCTACTCACTTCCCGAGACCTTGAGGACATGGCACTTCCAAGTCTCCTCCGCATGATGCTATAGTCATGTAGGATATGGCCTCATTGTTGTCTTGACAGGTCATTATTGACACAGGGCAACTGAGTCCATGAGAATCTCCCCACAGCTCAGAAAAGGAGGCTATTTTATGTTAGGGTTTGGGGAAGAGCTCAGGGCCAAGAACCAAGACAAGAGGGCTCTAGATCCAGCTTGGCCACCAACTTGCTCCTAGCATCGGCCATGCCCTTCTTCTGCCCAGATCTCAGCTGCACCCTTGTCCTTGCTGCTTTAATATTCTGTGGCTGGGATGTGGTCCCTACTATGGCGGGGGCAGGACCCCAGGCAGGGCTGGCGGGACAGTTGGCAAGGAGGAGAGGGAGGGGACCACACTACTGGGTCATGGGAATCTGTTGCTCTCTTTGGATGAAGCTGTTTATTGGAACCAGAAAATGCCAAACAGATTCTCTTTTGTGCACTGGGCTACTGTGGTCAGAATAATAAGAGTTATGCAACCCAGTGTGTGATTATCAAACTCATCACATGGTCACAAAGGAGGAGCTAGGAGCAAGCCAAGAGGCACAGACTCCCTGAGGCAGAATTTGGAGGTTTTGCAAATTGCTAACAGTTTTCCTGATGAACTGTAGTGTCTGGCATAAAGCGCCAACATGGACGCCATCTTAGTTAAAGGTTAAGCTCGCCCTCTTGAGAAAGCAGGAAAGGCCCAGAGTCATCAAAACGACAGCACATATTCAGGACAATGGTCAGGAACAAAAACCAAGTGTGAACATTCCAAGTAGAAGAGATAGATGATTCCCGTAAAGATTAACCATAGCCCTACACTTTGTCACGGAGATGGCATTCCTTTACAGATTAACCACAGCTCTGTACTTTGTCACAGAAATGTCAGCCTCATCCTGTGCAAACTATATGTTCTGTTCCTTTCTTCTAACCGCCGCATTTCGCTTCTGTAATTTTGCTTTCTTCCGCCCCATCTAGAAATGAATAAAACCCTCTTGTACTCTGGGCTCCTGGCGCTCCCCAAGTCATTGCTTCGAGGAGCCGTCTGGCCAGACTAATAAAGGTCTGTTTGACACCATTCTCAAGTGCGGCTCATTCGGTTCCTCTGGGGTGTTGTCTCTGTGTCGCTGTTCTGTAGTTCTTCGGAACATTTGGTTAAGATCCCTGGTGGTCTTACAGTAGTAACCCACCACCGGGCAGAAGAGATGGAGTCCATCTCCAAGTACATGTCGGCCTCAGAGGGCTTGTTTTGATGAAGAAGAATCTCATCTGGGCGTTGTGTTCGCTGCCCACCCTGTGAGCTTGCCCAGCACTGAGACCAGGGGAGCCTGGGTGAGCATGGAGGTCAGTCTCTCCAGCACAGGATGATGGGGGTAGACAGGGACAGTCCCTGATTCCATTGGCAGTTTATTTGTGTGATCCACATGGTCTCATTGATTCTTCCACCAGATTGCAGCACTTGGGGCGGGGGTGTTGCTGGTCAGCTAAGAGCTGAAAACCCTTGGGTTCTGGAAAAGAACCAGCCTCTAGGAGTTGATGGGAACCAGCCAGGATTTAGTGAAAGCCCCAGGGAAGACAGAAATGATTCCTGACAGGCTGCTCTGGGGATGAAGAGGACCCAGAAGTACACAGTTCACAGCAGACTTGGAACCCAGACAGGTACACACAGGGTCCTGGACTTTTCCGTTGCTCAGGCTGGTGCTATCCCTCCTTCTGCCTCGTGGGTGGCACGTGTGGCTCCTTCTTGATCCCTGTGCCTCCCCTGTGCCTTCCCAGGGCTGTCCTCCTTGGTCTTCACCCAGTGCTGCCCAGATACCAAGGATGAGAGGAAAGTGAACAGGCTGCCCAGCTGAACTGTGGGTAAAAAGAAGAAACCTGGGAAGGGGAGAGGCAAGGGAGGAGCAAAGTTGTGACTCAGGGGCAGAATGAAACTCGCCTAAGCTGACTCTGCATACCTTCCTTTGTTTTGCAACAGTCTGCTCAGTCCTTGTTTTTTGAGTGGGACCATATCCATCTTCTACCTGATGGATGAGGCAACTGCCTTGTGACAGATTAGATTCCTAAATAAAATTCATTTCCTCAAGCTTGTAAACAACAGAGAGAAATTTACAGTGTTGAGCGTTTGAACCACCACCAAGGTAACCACAGTGAACTGCTGGTATGCAGTGTGATCAAAATATATGGTGAGTGTTTGCTTCAAAAATATATTTATTACGGTGCGAGGCACATTGCATTAAGTTGCTTCACCACACCCTCTTGCTTTGAACACACTTATCCCGTCTTTCTTGCCATTTTCTGCAGCAGCTCTGAAAGTCCTCTTTCATGAGTGCTTTTAGTTGAGCTGTTCTGGTCGTCCTGAATCAATTTAAAGTATTGACCTTTCACACTCATTTCCATTTTGAGGAAGAGCCAGAAGCTTCACTGTGCCAGGCATGGGTAAATACGACGGGTGGAGACACCATCATGGTTTTAAGAGTCTGTCTGTGGGTGGTACTCTGGCAGCAGCATTCGCCGTATTTCTGATCATACCGCATAAAGACTCTTACGAAAGAGTACTCTCAGAACTGCTTCAGAAAGTGACAAGAACATGAGATACGCATGTTCAAGGCAAGGGGAGGGATTCTGAGGGTGATTCATGGCAATGTTTCTTTTTCTACTAGATTGTCTAAAAAATTAAATGTTCACCATAGTTTTCTATTGAACCTCGCACACCAGGCCTTGAGTGTTCATTCTCAAGCTGTCCTTTGTCTGAAAACCCTGAGGAGTCCCTGTCCTAGCTCCCCTCCTCTCCAGCGCACCCTGAGAACACACCCATGTCCCCGAACTTCCCAACCTTTCAAAAATAGCACTGTTGTCACTGCCACTTCACTTGCTTCTTTATAGCAAATGATGGCCTTTATCCTACTGTGCTTCCCACTAATAATAAGCTCTGTGAAAGGAAGGGGCTGTCTCCTGGCCTCACTGCTCTGTCCGAGAGGCTGGAACACACCATAGGTGACTAATGAATACTCTTACATTGAATGCATACTCTTCGGAGAGTTTAATGCATATTCCAGATGTACAAAAAGAACAGGGGTAATATTCTGGAAATTACTGTTGGAACTGTTTTTCAGGGAAAGTACTAACCTGTGAGCTTGTGTCCTTTTCCCCTAATCACAGTCAGCTCCACGAATTGCCAGTTATTGAAGAATACACAATCAGCCTTTCTTCAGCTTCATGGAGACAGCATTTCCCAGCAACTCTGTCGAAAGGTAAAAATCACAAGAAATTCAAAGACCCTGATTGGGTTTTATTTGCAATTCTAGAATTCTGTTCTATAGAACAAGGGTTCCAATGAACTGAGCAAAGATTGGCTTTCTAAACAGGAAAGGGCTGAGGAAAGCAGAAACCGAACAAAAAGGAGATGGGTCCTTTCAAAGTTTCTTTCTTTCTTTCTTTCTTTTGGTACCGGAGGTTGAACTCAGGACCTTGTGAGGCAGGTGCGGTGCCACTGAGCTAAATCCCTGACTCAAAGTTTCTTTTCTTATAAAAGCTAAAAGCTGGGCCGGGGATTTGGCTCAGTGGTTCCACTGCCTACTTTGCAAGCACAAAGGCCCAAGTTCTATTCCTGGTACCAAAAAAAAAAATTGAAAAAAAAAAA
>NW_022900924.1:44241121-44245789 GCF_012274545.1 Fukomys damarensis | reverse complement strand
CCCCTCTTTCCTCTCCCCTCTCCTCCCTCTTTCCTTCCTCCTATTGTCTTGGAAAGTCAGATAAACAATTTCATTGAGGTTGCAGCCTGGCCCTTAAGCAGGGATGACTCCGTTTTGGTTTTATCTGTTGGGCCCAGTGCAGGTGCTCAGTCCAAACCTATGGCCTCCTATAAATTTTATTTAAAAACTCAGTAGTTTTCAGCAGTGATGCTGCTGAACTAGAGATGTTTCTAAGTGTGTAAGTCAGTGAGCCATGTATTTGTCTTATCTCTCAGCACTGAGTAACTGTGCAGCAGAAGGTACTAGAATCGTATAATCAAGACCTATAGTGAAGTTAGTGGGTTTTTCCCCCTCCTGTAAGAGGTTTGAGTCCTTATCCTGCTTTGCTAAAAGTCTACCAACCAAAGAGTACGGAATTTCTTTTGAGATTCAGAGAAAGCCTAAATAACCCTCTAGCTTCATCAGTGGTTTTGGAAGTCACTTGACTACACAGTAAAGTGAGAGACTGCTGCTAGCTTTGCTGTGAATGACACCACTGGTGCACGGACACCTTGATAATAATTTTTAAAAAATATTTTAGGGATCTGGAGATAGCATTATCTGGCTCAAAGCAGTTGACTCCGCTGAGCCCTTCACGTGGGCCTGCACACCTGTCTGAAGGTAGACCTCTGTCATCAGAGGGCCAAACACCTCCACGCCATCTTCCTACCAAGAACCATGAAGTTTGCTATGTGCCGAACACTGTTTACGGCACCTTTCTGACCTCCAATCACTTTCTCCCACGCCTCACACCCTGCCTTGTGCCTTAACCCCATAAACAATCCTGAATTTTATGCTCAGGGAGGTGGATTTCGGTCTGGGAGCCTCCTCTGCTCATGCTTGGCTACCGGGGGGTACTTTCTCTTTTGCCAATCTCTCCCTCACCTCAGGGACTGGTGTACCGAGTGGTAGGCAAAGCAAGTATACTTTGGTAACCACTGGGGTTCACATTGTTTTGCTAGGCTTCATTTTAATTTTTCCTGTAACTGCTGGCAAAAGAGATCATAATTCTAGGAAATCCTCTCTTCACGTGTTTCTGGAGTGTAAAGCCAATTACAAGTTTTTCAGTATCATAAAACAAGTCAGATCCAAGTTCTAAAAATATTTATGTTTAGTTTCACAATAATATACATTTGCTCTGAACAATTGACATAGCACCAAAATGTAGGACTCAGAAAATATAAGCACCTCATAATCTTACACTTTAGAGATAATCATTATGTTTGCTTTTGTTCTTCTGGGTCTTTTTATGCAGATCCTAATATCCTAAACAGGGAAATCCAGTGTTCTGAAACAAGCTTTTGGAAAATGCAAGGACGGATGTCTTTCTGTTCATACAACAGGGCTACCCCAGCTTCCACCACTGTAAAATCTGGCTTGCATCTGACCACACATTCCTTTGAGAAACTGGCCTGCGGTTTCCAAAGAAAGTTGTTCTTCATTCGTGTGATCTTTCATCATAAAGGCGATCGATCACCTCAGTGACTTCACTGTTAAGACCTGAAGTGAGGGTGGAGTTGTTTTGGAGAATCATTGTGGCAAGGAATGGAGAACCATCCCAGCTCTCCGGTGTCCCTCTGGCTTCTTAGCCACCCCATGTTGCACTCCTTGCTCTCTGCTCTCTGGCCACAGCACACGTGGCTCTGTCTCAGCTCAGCTCTCGATACTGGGCAGGGCCCCAGTGTCCCCATCTCCTCTGGAACCGTCAGATCCCTGAGCCAGGAGGACCTGACACCTCACACAGCAGCTGAGCATAGCTAGTGTTTACTAAATGTTTGATTCTCAATAGCTGCATGGATCATCACTGTGAAAGAAGCTAAGGCTAAGGCTTTTGGAGTGGAAGTGGGAAGTTGGGAGAGGATGGTGCCCCACCACTACGGGTTAAAGCACAGAATGTTCCAGGAGCCAGGGTGAACAATTGAAGTCAGTGTCCCCTGGCCATTGGTGCCTACAGTCCTCATCAATCACCAATCAGAATGGGCTTGTAGTTCAGGATTTCCACCCAGCCAATCAACTGCCTCCAAAAACAACTGTCGTAGGAATAAATACCCTATCAAAATCCTCTCCTGCATTTGCTGCATGGACCACTACTCAGATTGCCCTAGAACAGCAATTCTTCATTTCCCAAATAAATGCTATTTCTTTTGAACTCTGTGTCAATCCCCTTTAAAAAGTTAACATTATACACTTTATGATTTATTCAATTGTCCTCTTTCCTTTCTTTCCTGCCCCCTTGTGGCCATTTCCTTTATCACTAGAAGCTGGAACCAGCTGTGGGTTGATGGTGCCAAGCATCTGGTGAACAGGAAGAAAACAAGCTGTGGAAAGAGTGACTTGATCTGCCACACAGGAAAGACGGTGAACCGGAGAGCAGGAGGTGTGGGTTCTGGTCACAGCTCTGTTACTAATTCATTTGCCCATTCATTCACTCATCCAACAATGCGTGTCAACACAACACGAGTGTGAAACAGCATAATTGAGCACGGTTCCAAGTCCATGGTGGTAAAGAGGAAAGACAGTATCCTGCTTCTTGTGGAGCTTACTTTCCAGAGAAGAGACAGACAGACAGGCAGGCAGGCAGGAAAACATTTAAGAGAGAATAGGGTAGCATGACAACAGTGAAGGGTTTGGTGGTCAGGAAAGGGCATCTTTGAGCATGGACATTTCAACTGAGATGTGAATGATTAAAAGTCCCAGTCCTTCAAGGATCAGGGGAAGAAGATTCCAGGAAGACCAGCCAGTGCAAAGTCCTGCAGTAGAAACAGACTTTGTCCTCAGGGGACAGAAAGACCGGTGTAGTTGGTATAGAGAGGGCAAGGAGGAAATGGGGTGGGCAGAAGCTGGGTTATATCACGCTTTGAGATCCTTAAAGCACATTTCAGGTACAGTGGGCAGTGACTGGAGGGTTCTGGGGCAGAACATGACCAGATTACTTAGGCTGCTCTGAGAAGACAGATTATAAAATAGTTACGGAGGGTTCCCCTGAGAAGTTATTGCGGTCACGCTGGGGACGGGAATGGGGGCTTGGAGTAGAGTGATTGTAACGGAACAGGAGAGAGGTGGGTGAGTTTGGAATTGCTTCAGAGATCAAGTCCACAAGACTTGCTGACTGACTGAATAAGGAAGATGAGAAAAAGAGGATACTGAAGACGCGCTCAGAGATTTAAAGGTTCAATAATCTTATGGACACTCAGGGTGGTCATGAAAACCAGAAAACCAAAGGAAGGAGAAAGTTTGGGAGCAAAACTCGAGTTCTTTATGAATAAGTTATGTTGGGGTTGTCTAGGTGATGTCCAAGTGAAAAGTTTATTTTTATTTATTTTGGTATCAGGGATTGAACTCAGGACCTTGCGCTTGTGAGGCAGGCGGAGCAACCACTGAGCTAAATCCCCAGCCCCAGATGAAAATTTTAAGAAGGCAGTGGGTACTCAAGACAAGTTTTTTTTTCGGGCGGGGAGGTCAGGGCTGGAGGTAGGGATTAGGGAGCCACCAGAATAGTCTTCAGAGGTATGAGGCTGAATGGGGTCAGCAAGGAAGAGAACACCAAAATGGAAGAAAGACACGCAGGACAGGCCCCCAGGGGACTTCAGAGGCTGAGCAGAGAAAGGAGATGGAAGACACGGCAGTGCGCATCGCAAGGCCCACGAATGAAAGTGTTTCAAGAAGGAGGGAAGATCAACTTTTACTGAGAAGTCAAAGAACAGAAGTACAAAGAAGTGACCCCAGATTTAGCATCCGGGAGGTCACTGCTGACCTCAACAGCAGCAATTTCTGTGGAAAAGTGGAGTAGAGGCCCTGCCAGAGTGCAATGGAAAGAGGAAGAGGAGGCAGCCACACTCTCTGAGGTGGAAGGAAAGCAGCAGAATTAGTAGTGAAGAGGTTAAGAGGCGCTAAGAACACGGTCAATCCCTGGCTCATCTGGAGGAAACACTGTTTGGGAGAGGGAGGTGGAGATGTCAAGAAAGAGCAGTGGGGTTGGAGCACGGCGGGAAGCGCTGGCTTTTGAGGGGAGTAAGGGCCCTGTGTGTGCCGAGCTAAGGGGGAGGCAGAGAGCGGGCACCCAGGTACAGGCAGCCGTGCCCGATCGGTGGAGAGAAGTGGCCGGGTCCCCTGTGGGTCCAGATGCTGACCTCCCGAGCTAGAGACGTGAGGGGGAGCCAGGTCTGCTCTGGTCACGGCAGATGGGCTTCTCTGAACGCATCCACTTGGGTGGCTGTGCCTGCTTCAGTGTCCGCTTTATTCCCTAAGGTATGGGGCAGGGTTCCACCTGGTACTGACCGGAACAGGAGCTCCTGGGCAGAGAACACTGCCCACCGGGGGCCAGGCCTGCGCTTCCTAAGTGCCGTCACCTCAGATGAGGCCACACTGAAAGACAGGGATGATGAGTATTCCCACTAGAGAAAGGAAAGCACCGAGGGGCATGGAAGGGAGGTGTTCGTACAACTTTTCTTAAGCAGTGAAGTGAGAATTTAATTCCTGATTCCAACCTGTACATTTAAGCATTCTGTTCTGCTGCCCCAGAAAGGAGAGAAAAGGATGGAAAGGGTGGGCTGGGAGATTGGGCTGAGGTCACTGACCTCAGGTTACATACTTGCCCACCTTCTCAGTGCTAAGGGAGAAACTGTGCTC
>NW_022900924.1:44226865-44241002 GCF_012274545.1 Fukomys damarensis | reverse complement strand
TTTTTTTTTTTTTTTTGTACTGTGGATCGAACTCAGGCCCTTGTGCTTGCAAGGCAGGTGGCGGAACCACTGAGCCAAATCCCTGGCCTCTTTTTTAAAATTTTATTTTACTATTGTTGGTTCTTTATTTTTTTATGTTTCCCCCTTTCCCTTTATTTATTTTTTCTTTTTTCTTTATTGGTATATTTTAGGTATATAATATAATTACATTCATCATTGGGATCTTGTACTTTTACATGATATATCTTGGTTCTTATTTTTTCCCCATTTGCCTGCCCTCCCTTCACCCCTTCCACCCTTCCCTATTTACAGAGATTTTGTTTCCATATTTTTTTCCTTTATTTATGATATTTTCACTGTTGTTGCAACAGTTTTATATGAGAAGTGATATAAAGGCACAAAAAGAAGGCAGGCTGACTACTGCTTCTTTGTTACTTTGCTGCTTTGCTGCCTTCTGCCTGCCATGGACTGTTTCTCCTCTGTGATGCCCTTCTGCCATGTCACCCTTCCTTGGGGCCAGCCAACTATGAATTGAAACCTCTACAAACTGTGAGCTACAATAAACCTTTCCTCCTTTAACTCTGAGTGTTGGATATTTTGTCTTAGCACCAAGAAAAGTAACTAAGACATCATCCAATGACGATTTCGCGAGACCTTCTGAGTCTAAGCTGGTGCTAACCTGGGTTGGGGGTCTAGTGGGAAACAGAACTGGTGTAGTTTCTGCTGTGCTGGAGCTTACAGCCAACCCAGGGAGGACAGACCCCAAGAACAAGCAAACAGAAATAAAACCATATTTTCAAAAATGTGTGGGGCTATGTGAAGATTAAAATGGGCCAGAGTGGACAGGGGGTTAGAGTCATATCTACAAGGGAAGGCTGCCCTATCCAAATGGATTCTTAAATATTAGAAAGTTGGAAGGCCTTGGATCCACAGGACATAGTGTTATTTAGAGAAATGTCCATGCATTTGGAAAACACTTTCTCAAAAGGAAAGATGAGTACAGTTGGAAGCTGTTAGCTGAGAGGCCTGGAGTTAATCATATAAGATGCACGGTAGGGAAGGGGATTTAGCTCAGTGGTGCTGTGCCTGCCTTGCAATCAAAAGGTCCTGAGTTCGATCCCCAGTACCAGTGGTGGTGGTGGGGAGATTCAGCAAGGTGCCAGGTGCCATGGTGCAGGCCTGCAGTCCCAGCTACTTGGGAGGCTGAGGTGGGAGTATCACTTGGGCCTAGGAGTCAAGTACTACCTGAGCCACGTAACAGTGCTACATCTCGAAGCAAAACCAAACCAAACAAGATGATTCAATGAAGAGAGTGGGAGATGTTTTGTTCCAATGTTGAAAGGGGGAAGTAGATGGAAAGCAGGCCCTTCACTCTAACAGACAGGACTCACTAAGAACAGCTTGAGAGGGATCCCATGTGCCAAAGAACCTCTATCAGGTACAGCAACAGGCTGCAGGGTGGCCCCAGAGGAGTAAGGACAAGCTTGGGAAAACAACTGGTCTGTGTGTGTGTGTGCGTGTGTGTGTGTGCACAGAAATATCTGCTAGCCTAAACTGGGTGTGGTGATGCACACCCATAATCACAGCACTGTAAGAAGCTGAGACAGGAGGATCACAAGCAAATTTAAGCACCATCTGGACAATCTAACAATTTAGCAAGACCCTATCTCAGAATAGTGTGCAAATTAATAAGAGCTGGGGCAGCCGGGCAGCCGGGGATTTAGCTCAGTGGTTCTGGTGCCTGCCTCACAAGCACAAGGATCCAAGTTCGATCCCTGGTACCAAAAAACAAAACAAAAAAATAGGTCCTGTGTTCAATCTCTAGCACTGAAAAAAAAAAAAAGACAAGGGAAGGAAAGGAAGGAAGGAAAGAAAGGAAGAAAGGAAAGGAAGGAAGAAGAGAAAGGGAAAGAAGCAGCCACCAAAAGCCCATTACGAGTTGCCTAGCTGTTAGGGACCTGAAGCCGCCATCACAGGCTGTATTCTCCTGTTCCTCTTGCTTCTTAAAATGACCTCATGCTCTTATCTTTAGTTTTCCTCCCCAAAGGCCACAGCGTCTGGAGAACTTAAACCTGAGTTTCTGCAGGACTGAGCCCATAAAAGACAACCTGGCCTGTGATAGGTTAAAAGAAGCCCACTCCTCATACATAAGCAATAGCCCAGCCCCAAATCAGTAAAAGGACCTTCCTGTCTTTGTGCTTCTCCTTTTCCCTCTCTCCTCTCTCCCTAACCTGCCTTCCCTAATAAAGTCTTCTGCCAGACCTCTCTGTATGTGGCCTAGTTGCTGAGCATCACTGTGCCTCTGCACTAGCCCATCCTGGGACGTGAGTGAGGGGACTGCTCTTCCTCTTCTCTTGAGTCGCAATGGATCCCAGGTGTGTGCACAGAGAGTGATTGTGAAGATGACAAATCACCTGAGCCCTGGGTTGGAGCTGCTCCCCGCTTTGGAGTCAGCTCCTCATCGGGGTTACTGGTGGCCCTGGAATAATTTCAATCTGTGAGCAGAAAGGACCATGAGCTCACTCCCTCCGTGTCTGCTCACAGAGCGGAGCAGAGGGCTCCCCGCAGAGGATCCATTCTAACTGCTCCTTTCTGCAGAGCCCTCATCGCCAGCCCAGCCCCAGGCTGGACCAGTGTCTGCTGTTTGTGAGCCTGGGGGCTCAGTGCACAGAGACCCCGCAGGGAGCTGGCTGCCTCCCAGTGCAGCTCTTGTTCTGCACCCCTCCACATCTGAGATGAGGGGAACCATACTTCTCAAGTCCGGAGTTGTGCGGATTAGAGGAAGAACTCAAGTAAGAGCTGGGAGAAGCCCACTCAACAGGAACACAGAACTCTACTTCTCCTGTGAGGTCATTGTTTTAAAAAACAAGCAAACACTGTGGCTTGGAAACTGAATTGTCTTTCCTGTTTTGCTCTCTGGGAAATTTCAGTATATAAGATCCCAGTGTTTTTTACCAGCTTTTCCAAGGTTCTCCTGAGTTCCTCTAGCTCAGTGCTGCTGTGCTCACAGGTTGCAGAGAAAACACAGGAAGAGAAATCTAAGCTTAAAATTTCATTTGAAAGCTAACGACTTGCCCTAGAGCCTGAACTTCCCTTCACGGTCAGTGTGCCCAATTTGTGTGGTTCATGTACCCCTACTCACATTTCACAGATTTCAGTTACACAATTTTTAACCCAGGAGCCCAAGAAAAAGTCTTGGTAATCACCTCTCAAAACGACGGTGCTCTTCTGCCTTCCAGGCTGGCCAAAGTCAGCAAGTCCTAGATATTCATGGCCTCCAAGGTGACCTTGTCACAATTCTCTCACCTTGGCCATTAACGGCCTTTATCTGACATAAAGCAAACTACCTGTCGTGGATCAGGTGAGCAAGCAAAGGAGCAAATGTGAATGCATATGTGAAGGTTTAGCCAAAGTCACCAAGTTGAAAGCTTGGGGCCAAGAAGGACATCAGACCCTGCTGTCTGCAGCTTCCTGGGAGAAATACACTGCGCATGGGCAGAAAGGCAAGCCAGACCCTGCTCCCAGTATGATGAGAATCGACAGCCGGAGCTCTCACACTCAGCACACACGGGCTCACTCTGGGATGGGACTCCTAGCTTGGACTTAAGCCAAGGTCTCAAACAACTTGGACTCCCCATCCTGCCTGGAGCAGGAGTTCAAGGGGGTTTAGCTCAAAGCTCAGTGTTTACTTTGGGAAGTGATTTAAACATTCTTTCATCCAAAGCCTTTGCCTGGGGCCTTGGAGAAGATTACAAAGGAAGGTTTTCTTTCTTCAGTGTTTTTCTTAGGGAAATTATCTCCAGCTCTGCCAAAGCCTCAGAGGCTTTGGGGTCTCATTGGTGCCTTTGTGCGTGGAACACTTGGGTAATCCATGTGACTCTTTTCACTCCCATCTCCTGAGGAGGAAGCAGAAGATCTGAGAAAGAGAAATGGCCTGCCCTGGCCCCTTGGCTGTCCTATGGAAAGATGCTGAAGTACAGCTCCAGCAACAAGGCCTTGGACTGTGAGCAGACCCATAGCTTCTTTTTTTTTGTTTTTGTTTTTGAGACAGGGTCTCACTATGTAGTTGAGACTGACCTGGAACTCACTATGTAGCCCAGGCTGGTCTCAAACTCACAGCGATCCTCCTGCCTCAGCCTCCCGAGTGCTGGGATTACAGGTGTGTGCCACCACGCCCGGCCAGACCCATAGCTTCTTGCTGACACCTCCTCACTTCACATGGGAGCACCTCCATCAGGTGAGGCCATGGTCCTGCTGTCCAGGTGCTTTGCCTTCACCCTTGTTTTGCTACCATCTTTCCCCTCTTTTTCTGTCTTCCTTCCATCTACTTAACCATAAATCCAGTTGCCATCCACCCATACAATCCACCCACCCACCCATCCATCCATCCATCCTCTACCCATTCATCTAAAATTAATGACTTACTGTGCCAAGCTCCGTATAGAAAATGACTAAAGATGAGCAAGAACAGCCCTATCAATAACAGAGATATAGTGCAGGGACTGAGGTGTGCCTTAGACCAGGCACAGTGGGCTTCTACCTCCAGCTGTCATCTCCCGTAGTGGACTTTCTGAAGGTGGCCTCTATTCTATGACTCCTGTTGCCCGGTGTCTGGCCCTCCCGTGACTTCCTCCTGTTGAATGTTGAATGTGAACTTGTTATCAACAAAATACGGCAAAGGTGACGGGACTGCATGATTATGTTATTGTGTTGTACGTAACATTGTAGCACCATCTTGCTATAGTCTATCTCCCTTGCTGGCTTGAGGAAGCAAGTGCCTTTGTACTGGAAACTGGGGAACCCTACAGGCCCAGGATCTGTACATAGGCTTTAGGAATTGAGGGCAACTTCCAGCCAACGGCCAGCAAGACACTAAAGCCACTGGTTGTGTAAGCTCAGACCCTTGAATGAGCTTGGGAATGGTCTTCCCTAACGGAGACTCAGGTGAGACCAATACCTCGGCTGTACTTGGGATACATTTGTGAATAAAACAAAATCCCTGCTTTCATGAAGTGAAGTTTACTTTCTAGTCAGAAAGAATGTATTACAAATTGATTATATTGTATGTTAAATGATTAAGTGCCATCGGTAGGATAGATAAGAGCGGCTGGGAATGCCAGGGAATGGATTAAATTTTTTAATACATCATCAGGATAGGCACTGCTGTAACAAAATGATGGAGAGTGGGTAATTTATAAAGAACAGAACTTTGGGTCTCACAACCTGGGGGCCTGGGAAGTCCAAATGGAGAAGCTAGAAAGTCCAGTGTCTGGTAGGGGACCACTTTCTGTCCAAGATGGTGCTTTGTTGCTGTGTCCTGCAGGGGTGATGGGTGTAGTGTCCTCTTCTGGTGGAAAAGGCAGAGGGTAAAGCTGGACTACCTAGTTTCTTCTGCCCTTTTAGACACTAACCCTAAAGCAGAATTTAGAGAAAATCCTAGCCTTAAGAAGTCAGCAGTCTCCCTTTCTGATTCTACCTCCCTGCAACTGCTGACCTCTGCTTTGCTACAGATGATGTAAATAGCAGGATTCTTGTGAACAGAGTCCTATGTTGTCCTGGTTTCTGAGGAATCTGCCTTCCTTCCAGACAAACCTCTCCCTGGTACTGATTGGGTAGACACTTACGTTCCTGTGAATGGAGTCCTGTGACATCCTAGAAACTGCTTTCCAGAGATACAGGTGAGGGTGACGACTGTGTTTCTGTAAACAAGGTCTTATTATATCTCAAATTGCTTATGTCTGTTTTATTTCAAGTTTAAGCTGTTAAACTGTCACTAAAATGCATAATGAATGGTCTTTGACCTGTGTGGCATCAACCCCGTGGACAAATGTATAAAAACTGGAGCTGGTCCTTTGTTCAGGGCTCAGCCTTTGGATGTGAGTCCATTGAGCTGGTGTACACCTAAAAGTCCTGGAATAAATCTTGTTTCCCAGGGGACTCTCCTGTCTCTTGGACTCTGCAATAATCCCATCCATACGGGAACAGCTCTCATGACCAAAACATCTCCTAAATGACTCATCCCCTAAAACTGTTTCAATAGGGATGAAGTTTCAACATGAATTCAGGAGGGGACAGAAACATTGAAATCCTGAAAACTGGGCTCACTGAGAAGGCAACACTTAAGCAGCGCTGGCAGAAGCTGAAGCGGAGTGAGTGTTAGACAGCTGTCCCCCACGTACGTGGTTTCCAGCATAGCTCTCTTGCTCTACCCCTGTCCCCTCACCCTGTCCACCTCGTCCCCCTCCTCTGTGTTTCCCCAGTGTTATTTTATTTTGGGCTTTCCACTTTCTCCACATGCTTACAGTTGCCTTTGTCTACTGGGGAAGTTGCGGGCTCACCGGGGACAAAGATTTTGACTTCTATACAGCTGAATTTCCAGTCTCTGGTATACTGTAGGTGGTTGTATTAGTCACATTCCTGTTGGCTGGGACAAAATAACCCACAGCCACAACTGAAAGAAGGAGAGGGTTAGTTGGCTTATAGTTTCCAGTGGGTTCAGTCTGAAGTCCACTGGCTCCAAGGCAGAAGCAGCAGGATAAAGGGCCCTGGAAGAGGACAACTGCTTATCTCATGGCTGCCAGGAAGTACAGTGAGAAGGGCAGAGCCGGCGGTGAGAATACCTTGTTCCAGTCCTGACCCTGGAGACCCTCCAGCTGAGCCCCAGCTCCTAACAACACATTCGGCCATGCGCATGTCAGTGCATGAATCCACTGCCGAGTACAGCAGCCTGTGATCCCATCACGTTCCAAACACACAAGACTTTTGGGGGACATTTTAGATCTAAATCACACAGTGATAGTTTTTAGGAAAAAAATTTGTTTTCAGTTGGATGTGAATCCTCTGTTTCCTTCCTTTCTTTCATTCCCTTTCTTTCTTTCTTCTTTTTTTTCTTCACTCTGAGCCCCTCCTGCCTTTTCCAGACACATCTTTTTCCGTATCTTAATGTTTTTCTTTCTGGTCTGTCTGTTTCTGTTTCTCTCTCACACCCACCAGCACATACCTGAGATACTCACACAAACATATGCATAAGTTTCTTTTCAGTATTTGTCTTCCCAGGGCAATGAATGAGGTTGGATGGAAAGGAAATGAGGGAGGACTGGGGGTAGGATAAGGGTAGAGCAAGAGCCTTTATCCCAGAGGAAAATCTGAGCTATAGTACACAGCTGGCTCTGCAGGCCTGTGCGATTAAAACACCACCACCACATTGTTACCCCCACACACACTGACAGAGGGAACTCATTCTTCTGACTTTCGTGTTTCTAACAGCGGTGCTATTGATGTTTTGGATCTGATTGTCCTTTTGCAGGAGAATGTTCTATGCATTGCAGGATGGTGAGCAACGTCCTTAGCCCTTCCCCATCAGTAGCAGCCCCATCACAACCACCAAGAGCGTCTCCAGACATTGCCAAGTGTCCCATCGTGGGGCCAACAGAGTCCTCCCTATGGCCCACCATTAGTTTTTTCTTGGTTTTTGGAGACAGGTTCTTGCTATGTAGCCTAGGCTAGCTTCAAGCTGTCAGCAATCCTGTTTCAGCCTCCCCTGTGCTGGGATTACAGGTGCGAGTCATCATGCCCAGCCTAACCCCATTAATGCAGCCCATTTTCCGCAGGATTAGAAGACTCATCTGCTGTCTTCCGTTAACTTCCCACACCTAACATTCCTGCAGGGTACATCAGGGAATCCAGCATCCGGGTCGAGGACAGCCCAGGAGCGTCAGCTCCTTCTCACCCTTCCCTGGGCCTTGCATCTGGCTTTTTCAGATCCAACCCTGACCTGTGGGGCCTCTGGTGGCTGGGCACCTTTGTGCTGCTCCTTCTTCCAGAAAGACTCATTCTTGGAGGAGACACAGAGCTTGTCTTGAGTCCCCAACACTGGCTCTTCTGGGACATTTTGTGCAAATTCCAAAAACTACAGAGTGCACAGCCATACATAATGGCCCTGGGCACGATCTTCCTTCAAGGCCAATAAACAATGGAGTGGCCACTACCGGGATGAGCTTCTAAAACTGCGACAGCCCTGGTCTTCTCTAATCTGTGAACACCTGAGAGCTGGTAGGGATAAAGCATCAAACAGTCCTTAACAACTGTAGTTCATTTTGTAGCAATCTGGCCACTTGCAGATCCAGCTGGAAGAGGAAAAGTGGGGTGGGGTGGGGGTGGGGGGAGACTGTATTGTAAAAATTGAGGTAGAACTCAGGAAACACCAGGCTGGAAATGCAGCCAGCAGAAGATGAGAAAGACTGATGGGCCGTACTTGCAAACCAGTTTCTGGGACTTCATGTGACCAGAGTTCCAGAACTCTGAAAGGCAAATCCGAGCACAGACCTGACTTAGGAGAATTCACCCGATCAGGCTTGTGAGGCTTCATGCTGATCCTGCTTGATGCGCACAGTCAGGATAGGGGTATATGCACAGGGTTCTAGTAAGATACCAAAATAGTGCTTGGAAATGTTAAGTTCTTAGAGAAGTTTATATCATATCTGATTTGGTTTGTTACTGAGAGTATTTGAATGGAGTATTACTGTCTTTCCAAATTCTACTTTTGAGCTAATTTCTTTTTTTCTTCCCTTCCTCATTTTTCTTTCTTTCATTTTTTTTTTTTAAAGACGAAGTTCTCACTATGTAGTCCAGACTGGCCTCAAACTTGAGATCCTCCTGCCTCAGCCTCCAGAGTGATAGAACTATAGGCTTACACCACCTGGCCCAGCTTGACCCACTTTCTTCCACAACATAGGTCTGAGTCTTCTCACAGAATCGCACACAGGTTCATAGCCACAGCCTGGGATACTGACACAGATCACTCACACAGCTGTCTCTGCTGTGTGAGACGGCAGTGACTTCTAAATGCCTTTTCCAAGCCATAAACATCTTGAGGCAGGAATAGTTTCCCTTCTTGAGTACAAAGCCCCACACATGATGATTTAAACTTTTCTCAATTTAAATTATTTATTGCAATTAAAAATAAACCACACTATAGTAGCAAAAGTCTCCTGGTGTCAGGGATCGAACTCAGGGCCCTGCACTTGCAAGGCAGGTGGAGGCACCAATGAGCTAAATCCGTGGCCCACAAAAGCCTTACTGACAGCAGCCCATGTCTGAAATTCAGGCGTCTTCCTGCACTAATAACATTCACCATGCAAGCTGGTGACTGGGGGCAGCTTGGTGGCCTCTGGTTACATGTGATTGTCATCAGCAATGACAATGAACCAGGCAGGAAGACCACAGGATACTTGTGGGATTCTCTGAGGAGGGCCTGGAAAACATTTTCAACTGAGGCTATGCAAGAGAAACAGCCACAGAGAGTCACACAGATAAAAGACAAAGTGACCTGACTCGGTCCTCAGAGAGCACACAGAGTAGAATAACTGAGATCATCTGATCTCTGTTGGGCTGCCTGATGAAGGGAGCTGGATAAGGCCATGCTGAACGGGCCATGGGGTACAGGAAGCTTCCTGAATTGCTGTGGAGATGAGTACAGTGCGGTCATTCTGGAGAGAATAGGATTTAGTGAAACTGCACAGCCCTGTGACCCAGCGTTTCCTCTCCCAGCGAGTCTCAAAATCACACAGGCCCAGAGGGGTCACGCAGCGTTGTTAGGGGAGTTGGCGGCCCTGGGCGTCTGTCGCTGGAGCTATGGAAAGATAGATTATGGTGTATGCAGGCCTTGCCGTGCTATGCAGCAGTCAGAAGCAAAAGATTAGTTATGTATATAATTATGTGGATGAACCTTAAAAATACAGCGCTGAGGTGGTGCACCCCTGTAATACCAGAACTTGGGAGGCTGAGGCAGGAGGATCATGAGTTCAAGGCCACTCTGAGTTACAAAGTGAGTTCAAGGGTAGCTAGGGCTGCATAGTGAGATCTTGTCTCAAAAAATCAAAACAAAGCCACTGGCGTAGTGGTGCATTGGTGTAATTCCAGGACTCTGGGACACTGAGGCGGAAGGAAATTTAACAACTCAGGAAGTCATATCTAAAAAAAAAACGCTGAAGATTAAGCTCAAGAAAAAAAGGCCTAAATTCAATCTCCAGTATTAGAAACAAACAAAGAGCTGCTTGCAAAAAAAGAAACCCAAAATATAGTGCTCAGTTTAGAAAGAACCTGAGTCAGTCAGAAAAGCCTACTGTTTGTATAATTAAAGCATGGGTAGAACAAACAAAATACATTTTGTAAGAATACAGAAAGATCCAGATTAAGCACATTAGAATGTTTACTTATCTAGTGAACAGAAAGGGGACTGAAAGCTGAAATTGGGAACATTGTAGTTTTGTTTTGTCCCTGGTTTTTCATCCTTTCCTTTCCTCCTGTTTTCTTCACCAGTTTCCCGAGGCTTGGGTAAATCTTCCTCTGTCCTTCAGCCTTGCTTCTAATCTCTTTTTCTTCTTTTATTTCTCTATTTTTTCATCTTCTCCCTTTTAGTTTTCTTCCCTTAGGGTAGAATCGCTCTATTAAGTAGGTATTTACTGTATACAATTTTCTAATTTAGCCTACATTTTTGTTACATAACTATAAATCTGTGCATGTGGTTAACTTGCCAAATTATTAGTTATCCCAGCTTGTCATTTTTAGTCTGTTTGATGCTATTGAAAATTGGAATTGGGACAAAAGGGAATCTATAAATAAAATGAAAAGAAAACTGGTACGGACCAGTGAAGGCAACATCCCATGAATTAGAAATGGCAAGGAACAAAGTCTTCCCTGAGGCAAAACTCCAGAAAGGAATCCAGGCCTGCAGGCCCTTGATTTTATCTCTGTAAGACTCACTTCATATTACTGACCTCTGGAACTGGAAGATGATTTTTAGGAGTGCGTATTAATTGTGTAAAATATGCGGTTTCTCTGTGGCCTCTTCACAGGTGTACAAACCATATTTTGATCAAATTCCTCCCCATCACCCTCTGCGTACCTGCCATCCTTCCTTTTGTCTTATAACGGTTTCTGCTCTATTTGACGCTGTGTTGTGTTTGGTTTGGTTGTTCTGTCTTTAGATTTAACATATTAGGAAAACCATGCAATGCTTGTCTGAGTCTGGATCTTAAATAACAAATTTGCATTGTTTCAAGCCAGTAAATTTTCAGTTTTAGAATAGCAATAAAAACCCACTGGAATAACTAATATATTAAGATAATTATTGGAAAAGTTGTACAACGCAGGTAAATAAGAGATTTCGGCAAAGAGTAAAAATGTCACACACAAAAAGCCATCAGAAGTTAAAATGACGCTGACAGTCTTATCAGTGTCTGAATGGATACCAAAGACAAAGTCAGGGAACTTAAAGACAGATCGGGAAAACCACCCAATAATTGATTTTGGCAGGGCTGTGGGGAAAAGGAACTCTTCTCCCCTGTGTGGGGAGTGCAGGCTGGTGCAACCACTGTGGAAACCAGTGTGGAGAGTCCTCAAAAAACTAAAACCAGAGGTTCCATTTGACCCAGCTGCTCTCCTTCTTGGCAGCTTCCTGAGAGAATTAAAAGCATCATATCACAGTGATGCATGCTCACCCGCGTTTATAGCAGCACAGCTTGTAGTAGCTAAATCTTAGAAACAGCTCAAATGTCCACCAACTGATGAATGGATAAAGAAGATGTGTTTTTAAAAATATAATGGAGTCCTACTCTGCCACGAAGAAGGACGGGCTTCAGACATTCACAGTTAAAAGAGGATGCCGCCCCTCGAAAATGGGATCAAATAAGGGCATTGTTCCTCTTTGAAATATGAAACAAAATGCTGTGTTAGAGTTTTCACAACGACAGGCGCCCGGGTGACGATAACCTTCCATCAATCGAAGGCTGCATAAGTTCTCCACCTTTGTTCTCCTTTTCGAAAGTGACTTTAATTATTTGCAGATCTATACCATTTAGTATAATTAGCTTATCAGTTTCAACCACGAAAACAGGGAAATCGGTTGGGGTTTTGAATGCGTTGAAGCTGCGGATTGGTTTGGGAGGGGCGACATCTGAAGGACACTCACAGTGGCCTCTCTCCTAGCCCTGACTGAAGGCTCGGGAGATCCTTCTTGGGGGGAGTTCAAGCCCCCTCTGTCACGGGGCAGGCGCCTTCCCCAGGGCCCCCCAAGCTCTCCTGACCCCTCACTACTCCTGGGGCTCCCGGTCTCCATCCGCAGCCGCTTCCCTCCCAGCTCTGTCCCTGCCCCGCTGCAGATCCCTGAAGGTCTGGGTCTGGTCACAGGCCCCTCTCTCTGGTCACCAGTCCCTGCCTCTCTTAGAGCTCTCAGGAGCTGGTCCCTGTGGGCTCTGGCTTGTCAGGGACCCTGGGGACTGCATTGCCACCACCATTGCTCTTGTCTGGCTCACACTGCTTAATTAGTGCCATCTGAACTTAAACAAGATTTTTTTTCTGAGTAGTTTGGAGAGAGAGAGAGGGAGGGAGAAGAAGGGAAGGGGCGTGGGGAAACTCTTCCCCTTGTTAACAGAGGGCCTTTAAAGTTGTGAAATATATCAGGTATTTAATAAATATTGGATAAAAATATCCTCTACGTACCCACCTCCGGCTTCGGCAGTCTAATGCTACATTTTCCTCGGATGTTGAGCGAAATGAAGCTTTACGGCCACAATTAAAGTCCCCTATGTCGTCCCCCGCAACAACACTTCCCCCACTCCCTTTGAGAAAGTACTATGAATTTGTGAATATTTTTATTGTCCAAATATAGAAATCAGAAAACAATAGCAGGCATTGTTTTGCAGGTTTTAAACTTCATACTGTGATACACTGTGTGTTATCTTTCTAAAATGTAAGTTTGTGAGACTTCTAGGGGCCAATTCATTTTTACTGCTACTTAACAATTCATTGAAACTTTCTACAATGTGTTTATTTCTAATCCTATTTCTGTGAATTTAGGTTCTTTCCAATTTCTCCCTCCTGCAGACAATGTTGCAAAGAATGCTTTTGACCACAGCTCCAAGGACCATACATGTCCGAGTCTCTAGGTCAGCAGCTTCACTGGAACAGATAAGGTCCCATCCTCCTCCTCCTGCTCCTCCTCCTCCTTGAGATGCTAGGGGTGGAACCTAAGGCCTTTGCCCTGAGCTATAATCCTCTGTCCTCTGACTTTTTGTTTTGTGGCAGGGTCTCTCTAAGTAGCTAAGTAGTTGCCCAGGCTGGGCTCAAACTTGTGATCCTCCAGAATGTTGGAATTACAGGTATCCATCACCACACCTGGCTTACCTCCTGCTTTTACTAGACATTGTCCATTTTTCCCCCCCTGGTACCGAGAATCAAACTCAAGACCTTGTGTTTGCCAGGCAGGCGTGGAGCCACTGAGCTACATATCTGGCTCCATTGTACATTTTCTTTTCCGCATCTGATTCGCACTGAGCCTGTGCTCAGCTAATTTTTAAAAAATATCAACTATCAAAAGCAGTCTCTCCAGTGTGCCCTGCTTTAACAGTGCCAGTGCCGTGCTCGCTGAACACCTGCAGTTTGGGTACATGTTGGGCATCATGGGCATGAAGATAAATGGGCATGGTTTGCTTTCAAGGAACTCAGAAATGCATGAGAGCCCACCAAAGGGCAGGGTTGCAGGAGCTGGAGCACCCTCTCAGATGCCTCGCGGTGACCATGGGCTGCCCGTGGGCACTGGCCCTGCCACTTGGAGAGGGCCACAGGCTGCACACCGGAGGACACCTGCCCTTCCAGGGTCACCTCCTTCATCTGGAAATGATTTACACTGTGTAGTTCTCTGTGGCTTTCGCAGTGCTTGCACACACATTACCTAATGACATCTCATCATGTCTTCCTGGGGAACAAATCATCGTCCCTGTGTACTGCATTCCAGCACCAGAAATGGCAGCACCAAAGCTGGGACTCGGTCTCCTGTCTGCATTGAGGCCTCCCCAGCCTCTCAGGGAAGTCAGGGGTGAGGGTGAGCTGCCTTTCATCAGGCTCCTCAGCCAAGTTCACACTATTAAAGCCAATGCTGCTGTCCTCCCTGGACAGCAGAGGTCCTGGTGGCAGGGCCCTGCGGGAGCTACCGGGGGTCCCTGTCTCCTGCTCTTCAGGCCCAGCTACTCCCAATCCTATAGGAAAGCACAGTTGGGGGCTGGGGATTTAGCTCAGTGGTTCTGGTGCCTGCCTTGCAAGCACAAAGACCAGAGTCAATCCCTGGTACCAAAAAAAA
>NW_022900924.1:44176511-44225360 GCF_012274545.1 Fukomys damarensis | reverse complement strand
GCGGGGGGGGGGGGGATCCATTCGCTGTTGCTTGGCCTTCAGATACTCCTGAAAATTAAGGGTTGGTGATCCCAGAGAGGGACTATTCAGCTTGGAAGATCACTGGTACCAAAGCCAGCCTGCCTGTGAGGGGAATAATCTTGGATCTAAGGAGGAACAGGAGGCAGTGCAGTGCCTTCTAGTTCCCCATCACCCAGCAATACTGCAGGAAACTTCACATTCTTGACCAAGGTAACAACCACCTCCCATATCAGAAAAGACCCATCTTCTTTAGAACCCTCTCCATGTGCCCTTCACTGTAGAATGGGCATGTTGGCGTCCACCTTGTGGGACTAAGAGGGTTAAATGAGATAATACAGGTACAACCTTCAGTATATACAGCACCAGGCACGTAGCAGATACTCCATACACATTGGTGATTAATGCTTCTTTTATCAGGTGTGGGACCTTCTATTATCAGGCACTCACAGCCCTTCCACAGGTGAGGGAGGGGATACATTGTCAGTGATGACTTCTCCTTAAAACGGTCCATGGCAACAAACAAACGCCTCAGGGGAGAAAAACTGATCCAAGTCGATGCTCACCCTATCCATCCTCAGAGACACCAAGTTCTATTTTGAACCAGTAAGGGGTAAAGACAACAAAAGAGAGGTGTGTATTACCCAGCACTGCCCTGTACCCAGCCGCCTGCAGGTGTAATTGCCACATAAGTGTCAACTTGACAAGCACATTTTAGACGTAATTATGTGGCCGGTATGAGTTTTAGAAAAGTCTGTTAAGTCATGCAAAGAGACTGAAAATGGCCCGGGACAAGGGCCAGGTCACAGAGAAAGACAGATCCTGGGGATTAAGCTCTGGGAACGAGGCCCGGCAATTATGCCAACCTAGTGGACATGAGTGGCCACTTGGTTTAATCACTTCCCCATCAAATAATGCTTCCATCGGACAGATCTTGCAAGAAAATGAAAAATGTAATCAACTTTGATAGAGATGGGGAGGGAGGAAGAGACAAAGGAAGGGAGTCCTCTTCCCCCAGTGTCTTTATAAGGTGTGGTAAAAAGTACGGTAAATGCTGCTGCCCAACGCCATCCAACGAAAAGTCAGGCTCATAAAGCACGACCGACCCTGTGTCCTTGTCGACCTTATTCACTGGATCTGGCCTCGTGCGACTCCTGGCTCTTCCCCCAAATCAAAATGACCATGAAAGATTAACATTTGGTATTGACAGCGCAACTAGAGACATTCAGGAAAGAGGACTCCAGAACTGCTTCAGAAAGCGTTAAGGACGATGGGATGAGTGTGTCAAACAAAGGGGGAGGATTTTGAGTGGGACTAGTGGCAATGTGTCTTTTATTGCAATAAAATGTAAGCGCTCATCTCTTATGGGATCACACCGTACGTTAAACAGCGCAGTTCTGTGGTCCGCCATGCAGCTGCTCACTCGCGGGAGGAGGCAGGCACTTACCCCAAGGGATGTGTGGGACAGTAGAGCCTTTCCTGGGAGCAGGTCTTGACAACGATGAAGGCCTGGACGGCCAGAGGGCACGGTCCACACAGCAGGACCAGGGCTCTGAGAAGCCAGGTCAGCATTCACCAGGGCAAGCAAGGTGCCAAGAATGCAAAGTTTAGGGAGGCATCACCCTCCGGAGTGAGGCTGCTCTGGAGATACCAGGGTCTAGGCCGGTGTGGCGATGCACGCTTATAATCCCAGCACTCAGGAGGCTGCGGCAGGATGTTTGCTGGGAGTTTGAGGCCAGCCTGGTCTACATGGTGAGTTTAAGGCCAGCCCGAAGTACACAATGAGACCCCGTCTTTTAAAACAAAACAACAGAAGTTGGTGCAGCCTGCAGGGGGCATGGCTGCTGTGTGTAAACCGGAAGTGCTATTCACGCAGAGCACCCTCGCCCACTTTTACTTGGCTTTCTATCCTCTGCAGCTATAGATGCAGCAGGAGGGAGGCCTGGGGTCCCCTGAGCACAGCTCGCCAAGCTTTCCTAAGGGGTTCTGGGGGCACAGAGAGGGTGCGTCACAGGCGTCCTGCATCTTTAGTTATCCGTTAGATACTGTTTGAGGCATAAGCCGGCAGGACTTACTGTATCTACAGAAGAGGGTGTGAGGTTCAGAGGCTCAGGGCTGGGCTGAAGTTGACAAGGAGCCCAAGACCCTGCCACCTGCTGCATGGGCTGCTCCCTGATGCCCCCAGCAAACCCTGCAGGGCTGGGAGGAAAGCTTGGCAAGGACCCCCCAAACCAAAATGAAACCAGCAACCCAACACAGCACACCAGCATTATCTCCCAGCCCTGGGGACAGTCCTTGTCCCTAAGACAGGCCGTGACATGACCAGGAGTCTCTGACTCTGCCCTTCCGGATGGGACAAACAGGTCAGAGGTTCACCTGCCAGCGCCCCGAGATTTCCCACTTCCTCCCTGCGCACCAAATGGCGGGCTGGCCCCGGGCCTGGCTGGTTATACTTAGCACTCCATGTGGCCCAGGTGTCCTGTGACCCCCGCAGCAGGCCACTCAGGTGGGTCCCACTGAAGCTGTCACGCCCGCCGAAGGTCTAGGTCAGTGTGGAAGCGGGCGTCGGAGCGACTCACCACAGTGTCGTTTTTCTCTCCCTGGGGGACTGACCCCAACCCCCGCGTTGCAGGGTCTTTATTGCCCCCAGAAGTCCATCCCTGTGCGAAGGGTCTGTGTTTCCCAGCCCGCATCCAGCAGCTCCGTGGACGGTTCCCGGGCTCCGGACTCACCCGAGCAGCATTGGCCCACCTGGAGCACCGGCTGGACAGGTGCTGCCCGCTCTGGACAGAGCAGGTCGTTGGCGGAGCAGTCTCTTGTGGTACGGGGGCGACCTCTAGTGTTAAATTTGGAAGTGGCGCGCTGGCTTTCTCCAGCTCCTGAGACCCCCTGTGGTCTGTGCTGTCCTGGAGGGACCCGCAGCTCAACTAGGGGTGGCGGAGAGAGGAGCGGAGCTCAGCACTGGCCTCGCGCGAATAAGAGCTCAGCAGAATGCAAGCAGGGTGCAAGCGGGGTCGCCTGCCCTGTGAGGGAGCACGACCGGGTAGTGGCTGTGACTCTCTGGGGTCCTGCCACGTTCATTACCATCATCCCTTTCTCTGAGATTGACAGTCCCATCTTTCCCTGCTAGACAGATAACCTTGCCTAAGCCCCTCCCTAAGGAACTGTCCTGCTGCCACTGCCAAGGGGCGGGACATCCGCAGGGCTGTGGCGGAGGCAGAGCCTTTGGGGAATGAAGGTGCCCAGGAGAGGGTCGGTGCGTGTCCTTCCTTCCTTCCTTGTCCTGCGGACGCGTTAGAAACCTGTGTGGCTGTGCATCCTGAATTCTGGATCTTCAGCTCTGCCTGATCTTACTGAGTTTAATGAAACCCAAACTCTTGCACCAACGTTAAACAACCTGATACTTGCAGGGTAATCTTTGCCAGGCCTGTTTCCATCTCCATTGGACCAGGACAGCGTTGCTTTACACCTGTAGGCAAGTTTAATTAGTAACAGTGTTCTCCTCCACTCTGAGAGGGGTTCTATAGGGTGGCAATTCACAGTCACTCAATTCACAGCAATCTAGTAAAAAATAGGCATTCTGGTATGGGGGGGTGACAGGAAATACTTGGTCCCCAGCCCTGTGATATAAAAATGAAAAAGTAGGCATTAGGATTTAGAGAAGATGAGGGATAATGTTAACATTATTGTGAGATTTAAATTGCTAATTGTAATGGCCAGGTGTGGTAGCACATGCCTGTAATACCAGCACTGGGGAGGCTGAAGCAGGAGGATCGCTATGAGCTGGAGGCCAGCCTGGGCTACCTAGCAAGACCCTGTCTGAAAAAAAAAATGGTTCTTATAGTCTTGGCATAATTAGCTCCAGGCTTTCTGGCAGCCAGGACCAAAGGAAAACATGATGGGTTAGAAGGGGGGTGGTTCTGTCTTGTTAAATGACACATGTTGAGGGTTCTGGAGGGACATTTATCAGGCACTACCTTTTGGAAGGAATTGTTTACATGAATTGTTATATAAGGAACAATGAGCAACATAGGGACTGTATTAGTCAATTTTCCATTACTGGGACAAAGTATGCAACAGTGTGATTTAGAGGAGAGGCTTAGTTTGGCTTGTGGTTCCAGAGGATCCAGTCCATGGTTGTCTGACTCAAAGGCAGAAAGAGCCTGGTGGAGGGGCCTGGCAGAGGACAGCTTCTCATCCTATGGCAGCCAGGAAGCAGAAAGAGAAGAGAGGAGCTGGGGACAAGAATATTCCCTTCCAGGTCCCCCTGCCCTGGACCCACCTCTTTTCACTGAGCCCCACTTCCTAATAGCACACCCAGCTTCGCACTCATGAATGGGTGAATCTCCTGATGGGTATAGCATCCCATGACCCAGGAACCTTCTAAAAGCCCACCTCTGAATATTTGAGATTTTGGGGATCATCCCTCGAGCAGATGGGACAGTCACTACCTGAAACCGAAGTTGAAACTGATGACTAAGATGCAAAATGTCACCGGTGTCTCCTTCCTACATTTGGGGGCCCCAGAGGCCAGGTGATCAGTGACATCCTGCTCAGAAACCATCTCGCTGACAGCCTAGAAGAGACTATCAGGAGCAAGGAGAACATCGCTCCAGTCACCCAGAGTTCCTGTCTGGTGAGTTTTGCTGGCTGCAGTGTGCAGATTCTGTGAGGAGGTGGCTAACTCCAGAGAGGTGAGTGTTCAAACTCCGAAAGTGAGGTCTCACAGGGATGGCAGATGAAGGTATTACAGACAGCTGAGTTAGGCAGAAATACTATAGGCAGTCAGCTAGGGCTAGTTTCTTGACAGAGTCAGGACAAAGGTGGAACACATCACAATCACATCTGTGGCCAGAGACACATCTTTTTTTTTTTTTTCAGGTACCAGGGATGTCACTTAGGACCTTGCACTGGCAAGGCAGGCACCATGTGGCTGAGCTAAATCCCCGGCCTCAAGACACATCCGTTGGAGACCAGGCCTCAAGATAAAGACAAGATGACCAGACCTGTATACTTCCTCAAAGGACAAACACTGGGCCTAATGAAGTCTTGATGGACCTCGGCCACCCTGGTAGGTGACCAGAGACCTCTGGACGTACCACTTCCTAGGAGAATCTTTGTTTTTTCCATCCATGCTGGTACACGACTAGTTTCCCAACTGGACCACTATTGCTACCTAAGTGACTATACTTGTAACCTTACTGATTGATCACGGCTGTGGCCCACGTTCTACCCCTAGAGAGCGGGCTCTCCAGCTACCCACTCAGGTCGCCTCCTGCCTCTCAGGAGTTATCCTATCAATAAATATCTTCCTACTCTCAAGCTCCACTGTTCCTAGAATTCATTCTTTGATTTTTAGAGAACATGAGAACTCGGCCTGTCAGACAGCTAACAGGCTGGGACACATAGTATTTTGTATTTCATCTCCGGTGTTATTTCCTGTGTCCATGAGGCGGGCCTTGTCGGTTTGGCAAACATTCATGCAGCACAGCCTGAGGGCCAGGACCAGGCCCTGGGCCAAGCACCGGGATGCAGAGACGGACCCAATTGGCCTCTGCGGCCTGGGAGCTCTTACCCCGATCATCAAAACCAGCCATGGGGACTCCACACTAGGGCAGACTCACCTCTCTGGGGCTCTCTCAGATCTGGGGATGCTGATATTTACTCACTGCCGGGATGCATTAACCTTTGAGTTGTTTTCCTAGCAAGAGAAAAATCCTGTGATTTATGCCCACATCTGCAAGACACCTCTGGTCAGAGCCAGTGGGTGGGAGCCGGTGGTCAGAGGGGCTGCTGATCTCTCCTCTGGGCTGGCAGCTACCTAAGGACCCCCACGCAGAAAATGCACTGCAGCTCGGGACGTGGTTTCTCCTGGGCTTCTGTAGGGTTCTTGCCATCACGGGATGAAGATGGAGAAATGACTGGGGCAACCGGCAGGAACAGCCTGGTGCTTGTGTTGCCCCTGCCCTTCTGGGTCCCGCCCAGGACGGGTAATTGATTAATGCTGTCACCGATGAAGGCTGGGCCAGTACCAGACGTGTTCCAGAAGTTTCCCTCAGTACAATTTTTTGCCATTTTTATTATAAAAGTACGAAATGGTCTGGCAAAAAATCCAAATAGAAAAGTAAAGTACAAACTGCTCCTAGTTAAAAAAAAACAAAAAACAAAACAAAACAAAAAAACAAAAAACAACTACTCTTACTAACCTGAAGCTATACTCAAATTTTCTTGTAATTCAAACTAGAAAATTTCTTAGCAAGTGTGGGCATCAGCGTATAAACACATATGCGCATGCATGCAGCTGATTACACATTTAGATCACTGCAAATCTTTCACATCGCCCGTCCTGCTTCATCACTGCCAACACATATTTTACTGCCCGAGTGTGCCACGATTGAATTACCCAATGCTGTGGTTTAGATCTAGAATGTCACCAAAAGTCTGATGTGGGAGGTGATTGGGGCGCTGCACGTGTCACCGCATTGACACGTTGTCCTGAGTTCACAGCCCACTGAGCCCTTCAGGGGCGGAAGGGGAGGCTCCCAGAGGCTCGGTCTTCGGAGGGGGCGTCTCCCTCTCTGGCTCCTCCCTTCTCTGGCTGCTTGGGGGCTGCCCTGTGACTGTGGCAAGCGGCTTTCCTCCACCAGCTTATCTTGCCACGAGGCCATCTCTCCCTCGGAGCCAACAAACTATGGACTGAATCCTTTGAAAACTGTGAGCCAAAGTGAACCTCTCCTCCTTTAAATTGTGGGTGTTGGGTGCTGTGTTCCAGGGACAGGAAAGTGACTAATCCACCCAGCCACCATTTGGCGGATATTTATATCGTTTGCAGCTTTTTGATAATGCTATGTTATAGTGAGCATAATTATACATACAGCGCTGGGCGCTTGTACAAGTCTAGATAATATGTTACTAAAAGTAGAACTGCCAGGTTGAATTTGGAAGATATTGCCAAATAACTACCCCCCAAATTTATCTGAAACAACTAAGTCTGTGAATGTGCTTGTTTCTCTGTGTTTAGAAGCACCCCAGATCCAGGCCCGAAGCTGTAGGATGCCCCTTTGGTCTCCTCTGGCTCTGTGCCCTTTTCTACAGGCTGCAGGCCTGGGGGGTGGGGTGCAGGGCCAGCATGCTGGGTCAGGCTGGAGCATCAGGACCCCAGAAGTCCTTTCCTAAGGAGCCTCAAGCCTATTTCTGTGGATCCCTGCTCCGGGACGGGTGTGGCTGGCACACTCACTCCCAGGCCCCAGGGTGGCCAAGGGCTAACTCCACACAGACAGTGCCCAGGGCTTGCTGTGTAGACAGGATATACACAGGACATATGGAAAGGAAGCAGCCTGTGACTGGGACACGACTAAGGGCTGGGAACCGCATCTCTCTCTCCTAGCAGGATCTGATGTGGAAGTCTGAGAACTTTCAGAAACCTAAACTTGACCTTGGCCTTTCAGATCTTTACCAAGGCGCATTTGTGAAAGCAAGCGAACTTGTTTTGCTTGATTATGCCTTAAATATTTAATTATAAGATAATGAGGGTGCATTTATTACTGTTGTTTTTATACCTCCCCCATATCAGGGGTTGTAGGTCATTTCCATGTTTTCAGGCTTTACCAGTTTGTTGGTGAACATGGTATATGTAATTTTGGGCATTTTTTTATAAGTAACTATATATGTGTCTTAACCACTTCCCCCTCCCCCATCTCCTACCTTTCTACAGTGGACTATTGACTTAGAAACTCAATTCATTCCCAAGGGCGGTTGCAACTCATTTGGTCAATTGAAGCCCATTTACACAGCCTTCAAAGTCTCTCCTGTGCACAGGCAGATCTCAGTGTCCTTAGAGAGACACTGGCCCAGGATTTCTCACTTAGCCTCACACAGGAAAGGATGTTGCAATGTTCTTTCCAGAACTCTTTAAGGGTTACATCAATATCTCAAGGGTCCACTGTATCTTTTTACCCAGCTCTACCTCCAGGAAATTCTCAGAAAATTGTTGGTCCTTGTATTGGTCAGCGTTTCATTGCTGAGACAAAATACCTGACATCCACAGTTTAATGGAGGAGAGGTTTCATTTGGCTAAAGTTTCAAGGAGATTCGGTCCATGGTCAGCTGCCTTCAGGGTAGAAGTATCATGGCAGAAAGTCATGGTAGAGAAAGGGTGCTCAACTCCTGGCACTGGGTTACAGAAAGCAAAAGAAAGTGCCAGAGGGCAAGGTCAGGGGCCAGACAGAATCCCCAAGGTCGCATCTCCGTGACCACCTGGACCCACCCAGAAGTCTGCTTTACTCATCTCCCAGGCAGCCACACGTTGACGAGATTAAATGACACAATGCTCAATAAATTTTTGTTGAGTAAATGAAGCTCTATGTTTGGAATAAAAGGGTGACCTAAGAGAATTTGTATCCACAGACCCAAAAAGGACAGTAGGACCCTAGGAGGAGGATAGCAGTAGGAGGAATAGAAAATCATGTGGCTGTGTTTCCCAATGGCCTGTTGCCTGTTTACAGTGACACCAGTCCACACCTGATATCTGGTCAGGAGAGGCTGAGCCAATAGGGTATGATGCTCTGAAAGGGTCAGATGTCAGCAGTGAGGGCAGGTGTGAGGTCCTGTTCTGTTGCAGCCTTTTGAGGCACCTCACCTAAAAGAATGCTCCACTTCTGAGCAGGGTTAGACCTCTGCTCTGGGAGATGTCTCCAGGACAAGAAGTCCCTCTTCCCCAGTGATGCCACAGGGCACTTGCATGCCCTGGGAGTTCCTGGAAGGAGTGGGCTGGACTGGGAAGAAATGCAAGAAAAGGTGTCAAGCATGGAATCTAAAGGGTAAGTTAGATTCATCCAAAGACAGCAAAATAAGGCAGGACCCAGGAGTTCAAGTTCAGGACAGATTGGAATGGACTTGGAGCGCAGTTAAGGTGTGTGGCTCTTCCGGGAGCCAACCAGCTAATGGGGCGGGGGTGGAGGGAGCATAAGGCAACACGACTGCTTGAGTCCAGTAGTTCAAGGCCCGCATGGGCAATATAGCAAGACCCCGTCAACAACAATAACACGAAAAGATGTGTTCGAACACTGCAAGGGTTCTCTAAAGCTCAGCAGTAAATGGCGAGGCTGTGGGATTTGGAGCCAGGTGGCTTGGCAGTGCTAGGGCACAGGTGCATCTTGCAGAAGGTGCTGCCAAGCCCCGATTCTCCCGCCAGCCTCCTGGGTCTTCCCGAGGGTCACTGCCTTTTCAGAGTGATCCTCTGGTCCTGATCTCCATCCCTTTACAGTTTATCTTGGAGTAGTCACAGGACTCGGGAATTAAAACAGTAGTCAAGAAGGCAAGATTCTCCCACCCTCTACGCACTGAGTTTTCTCCTGCTTTAATGCCAGTGAGTGTTTGTAGGGAAATGAAGCATGTGTATGTAATAATTTTACTAAGGCTGTCATTTATAATATCTACAACAGTGTGGTATCCAAGCCTGGTGGACCACGGGTTTTAGAGTATTTATCAAGACAGTTCAATTGTAATTCTTCCTATTTCCGGCCAAAATGAAACCATCACGCTCAGAGTAATTTCCTGTCGAAGTTGAGCAAAGTGAATATGACTGTTCGTATGGAAAGACACTCATCACTGGAAGAGGCTACTGATATTTGAGGGAGTGTTACCTGAAATGTTCAGCGACACCCTATGCTGGACAGTAATACCGAGTTAGATGATTAACCCAGCATACAGTTTATTTCTCATCTAATTGGAGAGCGCCACCCTCTGGCCGGTTCAGTCCATTGCAGTTTCTCACAAATACAGTACCCATGGGGCCTGGGAGCTGGGCTCTTTTCTGGCTCTCCTTGTCTCCTGCTTATGTGCCCAGAATATACACCTCTTGGGGCCCTATAAGGGTAGTAGGCTGATAAAAAATGATGGGAAATCAGAACTGTAACCAACTTTCAGTACTAGCCAGGTCTGCCATGTCATTCTGTGCACCCAGAAATGGATGTCCAGGGGCAGAAGTTCAAGGCCAGGCAGCAAGGTAATGACGGGACTGGGTGCTGCTCTCCATGATCCTGAGAGGTGTTTGGACCTGCTGGGTCACTAATTTTTTGCAGCTGAGGAGGAGGACACGGAAAAGGGCTTCTTATGGTGGATATCCATTATATATCACAAACGTATACTAATAAAAAAAAAAAACTAGTGTAATCCAGATACAGCCTCGAGTTTAGTTAACGGTGATGCGCCAATGTTGATTTCTTAGTTTTGACAAATCCTGTATTCAGTGTTGATTCTAGAGGACACTGACTGAGGAGCACAGGGGAACCGTACAGTACCGCGTGTCCTGGGTCCTCCCCCGTGCCAGACCTGACACAGAATGGAGGGAGATGGAATGCGGAGACTCTGAATTCCTCCTGCCCCCAGGGCTGGCAGCACAATGCGGTGGCACAGGAGGGATAGCCGAGCAAGCAGAGCGTAGGATACTGAACCTTGTGTGTCTGATTTATTTCACTTGGCATCATGGTTTCAAGGTTTGTCTGCCAGGCTTTATGTCTAGATGCACCCCCAAACCCTTATGCATTCCTAGGTGAAGCTTTTGGGAGGTGACTGGATCATGGGTGTGGGGTGAGTGGATTAGTCATTTAAACCTTCTTGCTTTAACTTGTGGGTGTCAGGTATTGTGTCTCAGCAACAAGAAAGAAAACCACAGAGCGTTCATTTTCCTACAAGTGACTCAAGCTTATCCTTCTTTATGGCAGAGTAGTACTCCACCGGGACACATTAAGTCCAGGAGATGAATTCTTCAGACTCATTTCATTTTTTTTTTTTTTGGAGACAAGGTCTCACTATGTAGTCTAGATTGGCCTTAAACCTGTGATGATCCTCTTGCCTCAGCCTCCTGAGTGCTGGGATGACAGGTGCGCACCACCATGCTTAGCATTTCTTTGTGTCTTGAAGGCTTTTTGGTCTATTGGTCTGAGATTCTTTTATAAAAAGTTACAGTGCTTCCAGTGCCCATTGAGCAGGCCACTGGATACAGACCTGACTCCCCTGGCCTCCTTGTCTTACTCTGCCCCCTGACCCCTGCCCCAAGCTTCCTGTAGCTCCCAGGACCACAGCTGTTCTGGGACCTGCTGGGCCTCTTTGTACCCAAGAAACTTAATTCTCACCGTTCTCTATGACCGTTGTGCCTTCCCCCACTGCCACTTAAATCCCTACAACTCTGCCTACGTAGCATTTAACCTGAATCCAATCATGACAAATGATCAGACAAACCCAGGGAGGGGACAGCGCACAAAACAACTGGTTTCGGGCCCAGGATTTAGCTCAGTGGTTCTGCTGCCTGCGTCACAAGCGCAAGGTCCAAAGTTTGATCCCTGGTACAAAAACAAAAACAAAACAGAATAATTGGTTTGTTTTCATCAGACTGTCAGTGCCATGAAAGACAATTCCGTACAACTCCCAAAAGACCAGGTACTGTCCCAGATGAAAGGAAACTGAAGAGGTGTGATAATTTACTTGCAGGTCAGGACCTTTCATGGGACTCTTGATTGGGAGTGGGGGACAAATGAAGTACATTACAGGAAAAATTGGGAGAATTTGAGTAATAGGTTAATTAGATACTATTGTTACCACTATTAAATTTCTTGAATACAATGATATATCAGTATCAAGAGAACTGCTTTGTTCTTTCGAGATGCGTGTTGGACCGTCTGGAAAGGGTATGTCACGTCTACAACCAGCAATCTGTGTGCACACGCATGCTATGTGCGTGTACGTACCTGTGTATGGGGCGCACACACAGGAAGGAAATGTGACAGGCTGCTAACAGGCTGGATGATTCTCAGATGTGGATGTTTTAGTGTTCATTATATCCTCCTTTGTCTTTTCTGTAAGTTGAAATCTTTTTTTTTCTTTTTTCCTGGTGCTGAGGATGAAACCCAGGGCCTTATGCACGCTAGGCAAGTGCCCACCAAGTCACTGCCACCCAGCCGTGCCCTCAGCCCCAGGATACAAGTTGGAGGAAGAGTATCGCCTATCTCTGAAGCTGGGCCCCGGAACTTCCTCCTCCCACCCTTGGTCCCCACCGGAAGGAGTTGTCCTGCCCTCCAGGCTCATGCCTAGCTTGCATCACCCAGCCAGGGCTGTTCTGCGATTCTGTCTGTCCCCACGCTGAGCCACCAGCTCCTGGAGGGCCATGACCGCAAAGACCTCGGGGGACAGAAGAGTGAAAAGCAAGCACTGCCACGTCCCAGCTTGGCCCGAGAGCAAGCCTCCTAACTCTGACCTGTGCCCCAGCCCCTGGGTATGGTGTCTCCTTGCTCCTGGTGATCCCCCCCACCACTCCCTGCCTCAATCCCTCAGACAGAAAGAGGCAAGGAATCTGTTTCGGGGCTGTGGCAGGCTCTGATCAGGGTGCAGGCCACTCGGAGTGGGTGTGTTAGTCACAGTTCTGCAGACAGGTTAATGCATTTGTACACAGAGAGGCTATTTTTATTTGGTTTTCTGGGCTGGGGATGGAGCCCAGGGCCTTCTGCATACTGGACAAAGTGCTGTGCTGCTGAGCGACACCCCTGGCCCAACAGAGATTTTAAGGAGTTGGCTCCCGCAACTGTGGGGGGTCCTGAAGTCCAGGCAGACCCAGAGAAGAGCTGCACCTGAGCTGGAAGACAGCCCCCTGGCAGAACGCTTTGCCTTTCTGGAGAGCTGGGTCTTTATATGAAGGCCTTCAACTGATTGGATGAGGCCCACCAACATTATGGAAGGCAATCTGATTTACCCAAGGTCCATCAATTTCTCCTGTGATTCTAGCAGTCTAGGGAGCTGAGGCAGGAGGATCACAAGTTTAAGTCCAGCCTGGGCAATTCAGCGATGTGTAGAGATTCTTAAAAATAGAAAAGACTAAGGACAGAGCTCAGTGTGAAGGCCCTAGGTTCAATCCCCAGCACTGGGAGAAAAAAATCCATTAATTTAAATGTTGATGTCATCAAAAATCCCTGCACAGGAACATCTAGAATGTTTCAACAAATATCTGGGCTCTGTGGTCAGCCAAGCTGCCACATAAAATTAGCCATCGTGAGTCCATCCCTTGTCAACTTGGCACCCATGGCATCTCCTTAATCTATGCTTAATCTCCAAACAACAACAATGAGAAGGTCATACATGGGCTTGGGGTAGCCCAGTGGTAGAGCAATTGGCCAGTGTGTGCAAGGTTTTGGGTTTGATCCCCAATACCACAATAAAAGTTAAAAGTAGGTCATACTTTGCCTAATGTGATACAACTACCCCAAGTACAGACTACAACATTCTGAGGCACTCCTTACTGTTCTCCTTGATGACTTGTAACTTACACAGTGGTCTGTGATGCAGAGTTAACAACATTTAAATATACTGTGAGACAAAGTCATTCTGGTTTTGGTTTTGGTTTATGTTTTTTGCAGTTGCAGGGATTGAGCCCAGGGCTTTCACACTGAGCCACACCCCCAGCCCTTTCAGGGTCTTGCTAAGTCACTAAGTTGTGCAGGCTGGATTCGAACTGGATCCTCCTGCCTCATTCTCCCTAGAAGCTGAGATCAGGTGTGCACTACCATTCCCAAGCCAGTGAATACATCTTACCTTATATGACAAAAGGGTAAGGCATGGAAGAAAATGAAGATACTATACATGCGCCCAAACATTCATTGCAGAATAAGGAAGAAACACACATGACCACTAGGGGCCTCACGCCTGCAGCCGGTCATGTGACCACAGCTGGCTTTTATCTACCCGAACCTTCTCCTGCTCTTTCTGTGCTCACTGTGTCTTCAGCCAGCTCTTTACCTGTGAGGTGACTCATACTTTTGCTCCTGAAGAGACAGGTCTGGATCGTTTATAATCCTGTCTCGTTTGGCCTGTTGTAATTTTCCACTGGCTTCAGTCCCGGGGTATGAGGACGGCGAGAGACGCCCCAAGGGGCGTGTACTTCACACTCTTTCTTTCCTCCTTTGGGACGCTCAAGGATGTGAGTGTTAAAGTGTTAGCTATACCTCCTTGCAAGACACCCTGCACCAAGACACTTGCCCGCTTGGATACCAAGCTCGGGTCCAGATTGGAGTCTGCTCAGGGCTCTCCGGGAGGCGCTCTTTGCGCCATGCAGGGTGCTGTGCTAGTTTATGCCCACGCACACCTGCAGGGGGAGCTCAGGATGGAGTAGGTGGGGCTTCCCTTTGGCATCATTTATTTTTCACTGTACCCCTAAGCATTGGCAGCTACCCTTGGACCTCTTTTATCTGAGGTTCAAACTCACAGACAGTTTAAGCTTAAAACAAACTAACAAACTGAACTTTGCCTGTTCCGTGGCAAACGCACGCAAGTCCACAGCCCTGCGTATTGTGTTTCCTCATTAGGTGCCTTCACTTATTACTTGTATGTGAAAGTTTTCCTTTCCAGTTGAAGGCAAGGGTTGGAAGAATCCACACAAAGCCTAGAAGCTATTTCCAGGGGTGTTGCTTGCACCCTGTTAGTGGAGAATTAAGAGGACGCCAAGGTGGCCGGTCAGGGACCTAGAGAGGAGGCTTCGTATTCACAGAGCCCAGGACTCCCGCCTGCTGCACCTGCTGGCTAAGGTGAGAGGAGGGTGAACTTGAGGGCTGTCACAGAAGGAAAGGCTGAGCCCTGGGGTGTGGGGAACGAGAGGGCTGGAGAGAACAGATAGGCTTTAAGAGGTCCTGGCAATCCCAAAACAGAGGCAGCAACTTTGCAATCTGACTTCCTTTTCAAAAAATCAGGCTCTGTCCTAGTAACAATAAGCAGCTATAAACATAATATATATTATTGGGAAAAACTTGGAAAAATAACTCTAATAAGTTATGAAGTAATATCTTCTGGTACTGAGGATGGAACCTAGGGTCTCACAAGTGTTCTAAGCTGCATAGCTACATCCCCAGCATTTTTTTTTTTTTGGTACCAGGGATTGAATTCCAGACCTTGTATTTGTGAGGCAGGTGGCAGAACCACTGTGCTAAATCCCCAGCCCTCCCATATTTTTGTCATTCAAACTTTATATGGTCAATTAGGACCTATAATTACTTCCTGTAGTCGAGGGCATCAGAAATTAGTAACTATAGTGTAATCATTGCAAGAAATTTCCATGTTGACAAAAGCAACTCCAGTTTCTCCTGGATTGTCCACAGTCACAATACCCAACTGGCTATAAAAATTTCCCTACTTCTTCAGAGTGATAGCAGAGGTGTATATTCCCAGCTACTTGGGAGACTGAAGCAGAAGGTTCAGGGTTTGGAGGCCAGCCTGGACAACTTGGTCGGACACTGTCAAAGTTAAAAAAAGAAAATAAATGAAAGGAAAGGAAAGAAAGACTGGAGATGTAGCTCAGCGCTAGAACTCTTGCCTACAATGTGCGAGTCCCTGGGTTCAGTTCCCCAGTACTGCAACAAATAAGCAAATAAATAAAAATTTAAAATAAATTTTAAAATTCTGTACTCCAAACATCTTGTAAGCTGGGATTTAGGGCTGGGGATATAGCTCAGTGACAGAGCATGTGCTTAGCATGCACAAGGCCCTGGGTTCTATCCCCCTGCCCCCAAAGACTAAACAGGAAATATGCAGAGAATACATTTCTTTCTTTGAAGAAAAACCTTAGGACGACTTGTGATATGCTTAAAGCAATGTCTCTGGAGTAAGACAGAGAAATGGGCTCTGCCTCTGAGGCTTACAACTGTGCGACTGTGGACAAGTTATTTAGCCTCTCTGGGTCTTGATTTCCCCTGCTGCAAAATGGAGAAAATCTTAGGTTGCCTTCAAGACCGTTGCAAGATGAAGACACAGAACGCACTGGCATGGTAACTGGTGCAATAGTGGTCAGCCACTGATCATTGAGTTGTGTTATTGAAAATAGGTTTATCACCGAATTCGTAGAACATTCACAGCACCTGGGGGTTAAGAAGTGTTCTGTTACTACAAGCTGAATGAACAAGGATAGGACCTTTACAGCTCGCTGTAGCTTAGGATGAGATGGGCAGAGGTGGGACAGAGTTATTTTCTCATCTCCTCATAGCCCTTCCTCCTCAAAGATCCCAGTGAACTCAGAAGAATTTTAAATTTCGTGACTGCCCACCCCCCCACCAAACTGCTGTGTGGCTTAAACAGCATTTAATGCAATGAAATTTAACGAAATGTGTCAGGTCAGGAGACAGAAGGGGCAGGGAGGTATGTGCCTGATCCCCACATCTTCCCCTTCAAGTCTGGTGCTTGTTTTACTCATTCATTTACTGCAGGGAAAGGACAGCTCCTCCTGCGATCCTGCATCTCAGAATTTAGGTTAAGATCAGCTGTCAAGGCCTCTGACACACTGGCTTCTGAGCTACACAGAGTAATGCGCTGGCCTGCTTCTTTCTTCACCTGCCAAGTATAGAAAATGCTACTTGCTACTTGTAAAATTCAGTATGTTAAAGATATAATTTCTTACCCCCAAACTTTTTTTTAATAAATGAAAATTCAGTGGCTCGGGCTCTGCGAGGACTTGGAGGTGGCTGACCCAAGGGTGGGATTCAACCCTGCTGCAGGCCGAGAAGAGCTGGGGCCATTTGGGGATGGCGTGGGGCCAGATCTAGCAGGGGAAAGGCTGTGCCCTTTGATGAAGCGTGTTCTGAGCCCCAAAACTCTACACTTCTGGGTGCCTCTCTTAGATTGTGGAGCCTCTAGTGACTCATTGAGTTTACACACTTGTCTCTTCTTGAGCTTCAGCCATTTCCCTCTGACACCTGGCTTAGGCAATTTGCACAGCGCCCTTTGGGTATGGAGGTGAAAAGTGAGAGTTGCTGCAGAGCCCAGCCTTGCTCCTGCACTGAGAGAAGCTGCTGGTGTAAGGGAAGAGATAGAATCTTGGCACAGGGCATGAGGGCAATGACCCAATTCCTGCCACGCTGCCCTGCATGTGCAGCCACACCACTCGGAGACTCTCCAGTTCCAAAGTCACAGGCAGAGCCTCAGAGGGGAGGGAAGCGAGGGGAGGGGAGGGATGGCATTGCACTCCATGCTTTCATCACGGCAGAACATGTCCCTCACACAGCCAGTAATGTGTCGGGAATCATTTCAAAGTTACAGAACAACTCCCAAAGAATGTGAGTGGAGGACTGGGAAGAGTCAAATAGGGAAGGGCAGGGAGTGAGAAAGGCCATCCAAGGGCATGTTTTTAACGATTTATTTATCACAGTACTCAGGTAAACCCAGGGCCTTTGGACTGAGCTACATCTCCAGCTCTTAAAAAAAATTATATTCATCTGTCTGTCTATTGTGTTTGAAGTCACCATCCTCCTGTCTCAGCCTCCCACAGTGGGATTAAGGCATGTACTGCCCCATCCAGCTAAGGGTGTATTTTTTTTTAATTTTATTGAGTTTATTGGTACATTTTAGGGATACAGTACAGTTACATTCATTGTTGGGATCATGTACCTCTACATGGCAAGTCTTGATTCTCATTTTTTCCCCTTACCTCTGCCCTCCCTTCATCCCCTCCTCCCCTCCCCATCTACACTTTATTTTCCTCTTTTCATTCTCTCACATTTTTTTCTTTTCCCTTTTTGTTCTTCCCCTACGCATCACACCTTCCCTACACCTTTAGCTCCTTTCTTCAAATTTCTAAATGTCAGTAATCTTATTAGAATCTTATGCATTGTTGCAGAATATTCACACCAGGGAAACTATTTGGTATTTACACATGTGTGACTTATTTATTTCACTTAGGAGTATATCTTCAATATGTATCCATTTTCCTATGAATGAATCTATTCTCTCGCTCTTTATGGCTGAGTAATATTCCATTTTATAGAAAAACCACAACTTCTTTATCCAGTTTCCAACGGATGGGCAAATAGGCTGTTTCCAAGATTTAGCTATTACAAACTGTGCCGCTATAAACATGGGTACACATACTTCTCTGTGATATGATTCTTTTAGTTCTTTTGGAAAGATACCCAGCAGAGGGACGGCTGGGTCAAATGGAACCTTCAGTCCAAGCTCTTTGAGGTATCTCCATATTGATTTCCATAGTGGTTGCACTAGTCTGCACCCTCACCAGCAATGGAGGAGGGTTCCTTTCTCCCCACAACCCCGCCAACATTTGTTATTGTGTGATTTCTTGATAGCAGCCATTCTTTGTGGGGTGAGGTGGAATCTCAGTGTTGTTTTCATCTGCATCTCTCGAATGACCAGTGATGTGGAACATTTTTTCATATATTTTCTTGCTGCTTTTACTTCTTTGTATGAGAAATGTCTGTTCATTTCGGATGCCCATTTTTGGATCGGGTCTTTATATTTGGGGGGACTGATTGTTTTGAGTTCTTTATATATCCTTGATAATAGTCCTTTGTCTGAGGTACAGCTGGTAAAAATTTTTTCCCACATTGTAGATTGTCTCTTAGTTCTGCTAATGGTTTCTTTTGAAGTACAGAAGCTTTTTAGTAAGATGAGATCCCAGTTGTTGATTCTTTCTGCTAGTTCCCGTGCTACTGAGGATTTGTTCATAAAGTCTTTTCCTATACCAATGTCTTCCAGAGTTCTGCCTAACTTACTTTCCAGCAAGTTTAATGTTTCTGTTTTAATATTTAGATCTTTAATCCATTTGGATTTTAATTTAGTGCATGGCGAAAGATAAGGGTCTAATTTTAATCTGTGACAGGTTGATATCCAGTTTTTCCAACACCATTTATTAAAGAGGCTATCTTTCCTCCACTGAGGATGGTGAGCTCCTTTGTCGAAGATGAGGTAGCTGAGTACATCTGCATTTGTTTTTGTGTCTTCCAGTCTGTTCCATTGATCCTCAGGCCTATTTCTTTGCCAGTACCATGCTGATTTTATCACAGTGGCTTTGTAGTATAGTTTCAAATTGGGAATTGTTACACCTGGTGCCATGTGACTGTTGCCTATAATGGCTTTTGCTATTCTAGGTCTCTTGTGGTTCCAAATGAATTTTTGGATTCTTTTTTCTAGTTCTGTGAAATATAGTGTTGGAATTTCAATTGGCATTGCATTGAATGTATATAGCAGTTTCGGTAGTATGGCCATTTTCACTATGTTGATTCTTCCTACCCAGGAGCAGGGGATATCTTTCCATTTTTTTATATCCTCTTCGATTTCTTTTTTCAGAGTGCTGTAGTTTTCAGTGTAGAGATCTTTTGTTTCTTTTGTTAGATTGATTCCTAGATACTTCATTTTTTTGGATGCTATTGTAAAAGGAATTTTTTCCCTTATTTCTCTTTCTGTCTGTCTGTTATTTGTGTATAGAAAGGCTATTGATTTTTGGGTATTCACCTTGTATCCAGATACTTTACTGAATCTGTCAATTAAGTCTAGAAGTTTTTTGGTGGAGTTTTTTGGATCTTCAATGTAGAGTATCATATCATCAGCAAATAATGATAGTTTAACTTCTTCCTTTCCTATCTTTATTGCTTTAATTTCTTTCTCTTGTCTAATTGCTGTGGCTAATGTTTCCAGAACTATATTGAAGAGAAGTGGTGATAGTGGGCATCCTTGTCTTGTTCCTGATTTTAACATGAAGGTTTTCAGTTTTTGGCCATTCAATATGATGTTGGCTGATGGTTTTTCATAAATAGCCTTTATTAAATTGAGCTATAGACCATCTATTCCAATTTTTTGCAGGGTTTTTATCATGAATGGGTGTTGAATTTTATCAAATGCTTTTTCTGCATCTATTGAGAGGATCATATGGTTTTTGTCCTTGACTTTGTTAATATAATTTATTACATTTACTGACTTTCGTATGTTGAACCACCTAAGGGTGTATTTTTGAGTTGAGGAAGTTGGTGACTGCCCTGGGCCTCTGCGCACTGTCATTTAAAAAAGTGTGTGGGATGTAACTCAGAACTGTGGTGAGGGGACTGGAAGGGTGTATGCCACTGGCCAGAGGTGGCTCCAGGAGGGGTAGCTCCTTTGTGTTCCGAGGTTGGCTCCTGTGTCAGGACAGCAGTGAGTTGTTTCAGGGGTCCCAGGTTGTGATGGCAGAGAAGCCCTGGGGCAGGGAGAGACAGCTACAGCAGAGGCAGAGGGCTCTCTGGTTACACCAGTGTCCAGCTGGTTACAGCAGCAAAGCAGCAGAATGATGTGAGCCCAGCCACTGCAGGTGTCGGATACAACCCCCGTCGGGTCAGCTGTCCTTCTTTCGTCTTCCACAAAGGGAAAAAAATTACCACTTGAGCCCAAAGTTAGATTCTATGGTTTTCCTAGGTGGAAAGATGAAAATGACTTTTTCAGCCACGCATATCTTCACAGCGCCACCTTGAAGTGGTTCAGTACAGCGATGTATTATGCTGGATGAGGCAGGATGTACTGAATGCTCTGAAATGCCATCCCTGAGGCAAGGGCCCTGGCTTGAGCCTGTGAAGTCAGTGCAGGGAACCCAGTGCATCCTCGGTCACGCTTCTGTCAGTCTTTAAGCCTCCGTATGTCAGGAGCTGGGCACGAAGAAGGCACGATCTCGGCCCTCAAACAGCTCCTGGGACAGACACGAAGGTTTCTTTAAAGCCACCCCCTGTCCCTGCTGTTCCTTCTTTCCTGTTTTCATCTGGCTGATCCCTTTCTATTCCATCCTTTTCTAATTTACCTAAAAGCAGCCCTGTCACCATTTGCCCTGATTATTTTCTCTCTTCAGTCTCTTTCCTGGAAGCTGCTGTCTAGGGTAGTAGGGCAGGGGGGAGAATTTCATCCCTGGCTGATTACCCTCCAAAGTTCTATTGTTGATATCGTGGGAAGCTATATTAGTTTTAAATTATTGCAAAAGACCCATAGAAGCAAAATCTTCAAATAAATTTCTTAAAATAATTTTAAAATCAAGCAGCCGAACCCGATGTGTTGAAAGATAGCAAACACATAAAGGGGTCTGGGGTAGCCTCGTCGTCGCTAGAGTTTCCTCACTTTCTGGAATGGCACCTTTTCGGTACCTGCAGCCCGGGGCAAGGAGAAACCTCCCTGCCCCCCACCCCCGGCCCAGTCCGGGTACCGGAAGAAGGTGGTGGCTCTGCCTTCGGTTTAGGGCCCGGATGATGGGCGGGAATGGGTTAACCTGTGGGTCGGGGACCTAAGGACTCGGGGCCTCCAGCGGGGACTGTGCCAGTCTCAGCGCCCTTGAGCCGAGGAGGCGGCGCGGGAGACTCTCCGCCCCCACGTCTCGCCGTCGGGCCCCGCCCGGCGCAGCCCAACGCAAGCACCCAAGTGTGTGGGCGCATCCCGGTGCCAGGGACAGAGGACGCCAGAGAAGGTAGGTTGAAGCGCTTCACTGGGAGCGACGGCGCCCCCTCTGGGTCCTCCGAGGGAAGAGCGGGATCAGCGGGGCGCCGGGACAGGGGACAGGCGGGCGCTCTGGCCTCGCCTGCGGGCGTGGGTAAGAGAGGGGTCTTCATCTCTCCCGAGCGGCGGGACGCGACCTGCGCTTGTCTGGTTTGGCCTGGCGTGGCCCCTGAACCCGGCCCCCGGGGTGCAGGAGGGGTCAGGGGGCATCGTGGCCTACAGGCAGATGAAAGGCCCGAGGAAGGCGAGCTCGCGTCAGCCCCAGGTGGTTCTCATCCGCCACCCTCGCGTCTCCACCTTGCTGGCTCCCCTGTGCACCGCGGGCGCAGAGTCGGGTGGGGGTGCTCAGGACCAGGCCCGGGTTTGAACACGCAGCCCCCGGGTGGAGCCCTCGGAACTCATCGCCCACTGCGGCGCCTGTTGCAGGAGGGAATTGCCGGCCTCAGGAAGCCGGGGGCGGTGGGGGGAGGACTTCCAAGGTCACATCGTAGTTCAAGACCGAGGCAGGTAGTCCTGCCTTCCAGCCTTGGGCTCCAGGCCCTGCTTCCTGGCGGTCTGTCTCCCAGATTCCGCCTGTGTCACTCCATTCCTCCCGCACCCTCCGCAGGGCTCTAACGGCTAGGTGCAGGCGCTGCAGGGTTGCTGGGTAGTGGTGGGCCCTTCTGGCAGCCTGTGGCCAGCCTGGGCGAGGACAGTGGGGCTTTGTCTAGGCGGTGTCGCTTCTAACCAATGAGAGCGTGGCTATGGCCGAGCCCCCGAGGCATCGGCCTTCCTATTGGCTGGAAAGTCACCCCCCCCGCACTGGGATTGGCTGCGCAGCCCACTGGCCAAGCACTGCGCGGCGCCGAGCTAGGCGTTGCCTACGCTTCCCGGAGTGGAGCGCGCAGAGGATGTGTGGGTCAGACGCCCGGATGGGGCTCTGTGCCCGCTCGTGCCTTGCGGCTAGCTGCCTGCAAGGGCTGCGCCCTGCTTGTGGGGGTGGGGGAGCGGGTACGGAAACCTGCACGTGTCTTTCCAGCCAGTCGGCCAAAGCTGCCCGTAGAGAGCCGGCGCCGAGTCACCGTCTAGCCCTGCTGTTCCGCCTCCGGGGTTGTCAGAAGCACAAGTGTCACCCAAGGCCTTCGCGATTCCCCACGTGGGTCCTGACCGTGAGAGGTGTGCGCAGCCCGCTTGGGCACTGGTGGTTGGTTGGGGACATGTGAACAGGTATAACCTGTGATGCACCTAACAAGGTGAGCGTGGTTACAGAAGCTCAGCAGGAAGGAGTTAGGAGTTAACTTTTATTTAGGCGAGGAGGAATGGCAAGCTGGAGAAGGTGTTACTTGTACCAGTTAGATTTTGATCACATGACAATAATGGATTTGGTATCCAACGAGCAAGGCACCGAAACCAGGAAACACAGGGCTAGTTGAGGGACGGTGTAACAAGGGCTTAATATGAGTACATGAGAAAAGTGTAATTGGAGATGAGGTTTGGAGGGGAGGACTTGGGTACTGTTTGAAATGTGGTAAGCACCTATGAATAGAAAGGCTCCTTAACCCACTGGTTGGACTAATGTCACCCAGTGTTGATTGGATGTTGGAGATATTTTTGATTCTTCTTTCACATCCCCACATTGATTTTGTCATTAAGTGGAGTGGGCTCTACCTTTGAAATAAAGCCACATTTGGCCAATTTAAATTACCTTTATGGTTTCATTTGGCCAGTCAGCCTTTTTAATCCGTGTCTGGGAAGTACTTTTGACATTTCAGTGGAGTTGTGCTGTGCTCAGTGGTGCGTGGCTGCACACTGTGGCCCTCCATTACTGCAGTAACTTCTAACTTCTCCCTGCTTGTGCTCATTTGTCCTCAGTTTATTAACTCTGAGTTATTTGTTAAAAATGTCAGTCTGATGAGGACAATCCTCTGCTGAAAGTTCCTCTAATTCATTCAAATAGTGTGTGCCTGCTATGTGTAGGTTACTCTTATAGGTGTTGGAGATGCAATAGTGAGAAAAACTGACAAAAGTCCCCTTTCTCAAATAGCTTACGTTCTAATGGGACTGAAATATGACCAATAAGATAAATCCCAGCACTCTGGGAAGCTGAGGCAGGAGGATAGCAAGTTTGAGCCCAGCCTGGGCAATGTAGCAAGATCGTATCTCACAATAAAATGTAAAACGGGGAGGGGGACATAACTCAGTGTGAAGGCCCTGCGTTTGACCCCCAGTACTGGAAAAAAAGTATATGTAGAATGTTACCATGTGCTATCTGCTAAGAAGGAAAACCAAAAATGGAAGGAAGGAAGGAAGGAGGAGATGGAAGTGGGACTCACGGGGGGGCCGGGACATAGCTTCTCAGTAAGCATTTGCATAAAGGACTAAAGTGAGAGAATGAACCCAGAGGATACTGGGGGAAGAGTGCTTGGTTAGGGGCCAGTGCAGGCAGAGGCTCTGAAGCAGGAGCTTGCTGGGAATGCACAGCAAGAGAGAAGGCCACTGTGTCCGAGATGAGGGGACCAAGGAGGGGATGAGGTCAGAAAGATACTGGGGCCCTGACCCCCAGATGGGGGGCCTTGTCGACAAACCTGCACAGGTTCCGTTTCTCCCCCTGACAAGGGTTTGGTGCAGGAGTGACACAGTGCAGTGTGGGCTTGTGACTGTCTCACACAGGCTGTGTCTCATAGTCTGAAGGGCGGTTTCGGAGGAGGCAGGGAGTATAGTTGGGAGGCTGTTGAAACAACCCAGGCAAGAGGAGATGAAGGCTTAGATTACAGGGGTAGCAGAACGTCTGAGGGACATTGTGAAGATGCAATCAGTGGGACTTGCTGATAGCTGGGCTTGGAAAATGAAAGCAAGAGAGAGGTCAACAGCAAGGAGGATTTAGAGGAACAGGTTTTCAGGGCAATCGCACAAGGTCATTTTGGACAGGTTAGATTGGAGATACCTCTTTAACCTCCAGGGGAACAGTTGTATACCCAAACCTGGAGTTTAGGGGAGAAGACTGCTGGAGATGAACATTTGGGAGGTGGCAGCATTTAAACCATATTTAAAGCTGTGAGAGCTCACAAGGGTGGTGGGAACAGAACGGGAACGGAGAGCCCAAAGCACCATCATTGCATGGCCTAATGGACTTCAGCAAGCCCAGGACTCCTAGGGATGTCTACTCCATCTGGCTGTTGTAACCACGGCAATCTTGACCACGGTGACACTTTCTGTTGGGGAGGGACAGATAAGAAATGGGGGGGAAAGCATATGTCCTCTTGTTACTACAAGGTGTACAGTGAGGCCTTCTCAGAATATGGGACAAGGTTAAGAATAATAACGTTCAATAGGAAGCACCTACCTTTGGCGTGTGTCAGCCAGCATTGTTTTAGCACCAAATGACAGAAACGTCAAGCTTGCTTAAACAGTACAGATAGTAAGCACAGCGTGCCTCAGAGCTGGAGGACCAGAGAGTGGCCAATTACTCTTTATTCTCTTTCCTCCTCCATCTCTTTCTGCTTGGCTCTGTTTTTCTTCATTTCTGCCAGTTCCTGGCCCCCATGTGGTGTAGCTGCCCCGCCCCAGCAGCCAGACCACACATCTCACGTCACAGAGGTGACTGGCACTCTTTTTCAGTGCTGTGAACAGAGAGACTGATGCTCCCATAAAATCCTTTTGGACTTTTCTTCTCTGATGATGATCTCTCTAAGGATTAACAGTGCAGTTGGCATGCAGAGCTAAGCTGGGCTGGAACATCTAAGCCAGATGGACCTAAGAAGGGAAACATCCAAAGGGTAACACATCTGTGTGGTTTGGGATCTCAGAAATTAGTGCTTTTAGTGCTCAGGCACTAGCAAAGGCAATGTGGGTAGTTTTAAGATAGAGGCACAAACTGTTTATATTGAGTTCAAGCAAAGCTTAGCTGCCTCGTTATATTGTCTTTTAAAGCACTAGCTTGAGCTGGCAGTGGTGGCACACACTGAATCCCAGCACTCTGGGAGGCTGAGGCAGAGGATGGCAAGTCTGAGTCCAGCTCGGACAACTCACTGAGCCCGTCTTCAAAAGTAAAATAAAAAAGTGCTGGGATGTGGCTCAGTGTGGAGGATCTGGGTTTAGTCCCCAGTACCACAAAATAAACAAACAAGCAAACTAATTAAAACAAAACAAGTAAGGGCTAGGGATTTAACTCAGTGGTTCTGCTGCCTGCCTCACAAGCACAAGGACCGATCCCCAGTACCAAAAAAAAAGTAAAGCAAAATAGGGTGGGGGTACAGCTCAGTGGTAGGGTATGTTTAGCATGCACAAGGCCCTGGACTCCATCCCCAGCATGCGCGCGCACACACACACACACACACACACACACACACTAAATAAATAAATAAAACACTAGACTGAAGTAAATAATAAAAACGAAAATACTGAAGCTATACCTTGACCAAACCAGTTACAGAAAATATATTGGAGGCAGGCTGCCAGCTGAGAGACTGTTGTTGTTGTTGTTGTTGTTGTGTATGTATGTGTGTGTGTGTGTGTGTGTGTGTGTGTGTGTGTATGTGTGTGTCTTAGAGGAGTCTCACTATTAGTTCAGGCTGGCCTCGAACTTGCGGCAATGCCCCTGCCTCAGCTTCCTGAATGCTGGGATGACAGGTTGTGTGCTACCATGCCTGGCTCAGCTGAGAGACTTTAGAACCAGAAGCTCAGTGTCTCAAGCCCTTCTTTGCACAGAACATTTCCCTACCTAAACCCAAGGCCTTCCGCTCCTGCTTGGTAGAGCCAAGGGCCCATCTAGATTTTCTGCCCAACAACACATGTGATCTCCTTCCTGCCTGAGTCCTGCTCCAGGGTTCCTGCTCCCAGCAGGCTCCTTACCTTGCCTGAGAGCACAGTACTGAGCATGCCCCCTTATAGGGGAGACCCCAGTGCTGACCCTCGGGAGAGCTGTGTCCTCTGCGATAGTCCTGTCACAGTGCAATATGGCAGCAGGACAAGGCGCACGCATTCTTCTCTGAGATCAGGTTTTAGTGCAGTAGCAAGGCCTCAGGTTGCCACCCTGCAGAGGCTGATTTACATTCTTTCCTGCAAGGGGGCAGAATGATGGGTTCATCTGGGATTTTCCATGGGTCATGCACTGACCTTGGAGAAGGGATGGCCTTGAGAGGAGACTCAGCTGCTCCTCACATTAGAAAAGTTGCTCCTACAGGACCGGTCGAAATGTGAGCATCTTTATTTTGTGATGGTATCTTATGAATTTGTTCTCCTGGAGTCATACTCCCATGCCCAGCTACCCTAGGACAGCAACTGCCTTGACTTTCCCAGCCGCTGAGAATGTCCCTGGCCCGGTGAGCTCCTCCACCTTTCTCCTTGCACCACTGTCTCCACACCCATTTCTGGTCCCTAACCAAAAGGCAAGTGAGTAGCTTTTCAAGTTTGATTCCTTCCTATTTAGAGAATAGAGCCCAGCATCAGGCATTAAGATGGGAAACAACTGTGCAGAGTCCTTGGTAGTATTTCGTTCGGAGTACGAAATTTCTTTTGGAGTGAAAACAGCAATATGTTCCAGAGACTTAAAAAACAAGAGGAAGTTGAAGGTGTAGCTCAGTGGTAGGGTAGGTGCTCAGCAACCTTGAGGCCCTGGGTTCATCCCTAGCACCAAAGTGAATAAAGAAAAAACAGCTAAACTCCTACTGTTCTGCATACTAGAGACTACATTGTAAACAGTGCATTATTCAAGGGACTGAGCCTTAAACTGTTCTGACTCTGGCACTTGCAGGAAAAGCTGACTCTAAGGAAAACGAAACTGAAGCAGCGGTCTATTTGGAGATTATATTGAAGCATTTTCCGGCCATAGACTTTGAGCCAAAGGGATGGAAAGGACTTTAATCAGAGACAGCTGCATTTGAAGGCACCCGGTGGTGGTAACTGCAGACTCTGGTCCTGGCGGGAGGAGGTAGAGATGAGGGTACAGCTCTCAGGGAAAGATGGGAGCCAACCCGGGCCTGGACCTCGGCTTCCCGTAAGTCTCATGGGGAGCTACTTTAGAAATGGAGGCATCTCAGTCTGTTTGTTGCTTAACAGAATATCTGAGATCAGATGACATAAAATAAAGAGGTTTATTTTTGCTCATGGCTTGAAGGACTGGGAATCCAAGGCACAGCACTCAGCATTTACTTAACTTCTGGTAAGGGTCTTGTGCTGCTTTATAGCATGGCAGAAAACTCTGCAAGGCAAGCAGGCGAAATAGGAGGGTGGGTGTCCTGTGTAATCCCCGTCTTGGCCCATGAGATTCACTGGAGAAAGGCATTGCTCCCTCTTAACTTAATCATCTTCCCAAGGCCTCACTTCCCAACACTACCACCATGGCTGCCACATTGCAACATGACTTTTGGAGGGAACAACGTGCTCAAACCAGGAGAGGGGCGCAGAGTTGGTCACACTGAGGCCTGCAGGATCAAAAGTCCCAGCTGCTTGGAGCATGTGCAGGAGGGTGCTGGCAGACACGGGACACTTTTGGCGGGGTCTGTTCAGCCACAGTACAGCGAACAGAGGGAGGGTGGCTGGATGAGGTTAGAGGAGGAGGGAGAGGCCAGCACCCCTGGGAATGGAAAGGAGGCTTGAAGCAAGGGAGTTGCATGGCTCACCTGGGGCTGGAATGACCTTTCTGGCTGTAGTGCTTAGAGCCAAGTGTGCAAGTGGGGCCGAGAGTCCAGGAGAGAGTCCTCTGTGTAGTTCAGGAAAGAACATGAGCCAGAGACCCCTGTGCGTTTCCCTGCCTGAGATGAAACAGATTCAACATCTCCTGCAGTGAACACGGGTGGAGTGGGATACTTAACTAACTTCTTACTCACTGTTGCGATTGGAGCTTCCCTCCCCCTGTGTTGAAGTTTTATCTGGCACAATATCCAGTCTGTTACCCAGGTACCCTGCACGCCCCTGGGACTCTGAAAACGAGAATGTGATCGGCAAGCACGGGCCTTCAACCTTGTCAGAAGCTTGAGCCAAAATAAACCTCTTTTCTTTAAAGTTACCCAGTTTCAGATGTCTCATTATAGTAATGGAAAATGGACTAATTTACAGACCTGTTGGCCTCAGCTGCCCATTGGTTAGATTTGGGTTGGGAGGAGCAGCTTCCCAGGCTGATAAGAAGAGTGTGACAAAGTACGGCCAGGTATGCAGAGGAGAGGCCAGAAGCCATTGGCCAGGAAAAGGACAACAGCTCCTTCAGGGTCTAGTTACCTCATTAACCCCCTTCCCAGTCTCCTCTTCCCTTTGGCCAGGAGGAATCAGTGGTAAGCAGAGCAGGAAGACTGCTACTGTGCATGGAGATGGGTATTAATGATGCATAATTAGTCACCATGGTAAGTAGCCTTAAGGTGACACTTGTTGGAATATGTTGACTTCACTTTGCGTGGGGAGACAGTGGGGAGACTGTTTACGTGTGTTTTAAAGTTTCATTTGGTAGCTTCTGACTGACTGCCATCACAAGTTCCAGGTGAATTTACCACCAGTGCCAGCTCCCACGTTGCTGGGGTCTGAACAGAGTGGGAGGTGGAGCCAGATGCCGTGTTGAGAGGCCTTGAGAGCTGCCCGAGAGGCTTATGGGCACATGGGGCATGAAGGCCGATGCCCTGGTTGCCACAGATGTGTGTTTACTAGGAACAAAGATGATTAGAGCACGTGGTGAAGGTTTACAGTGAAAGAGACATTACCATGAGCAATCCTCAAAATCCTTCCCCTCACTTGGAACACATGCATCCCATTGTGCTTACTACTTTCTGAAGCGGTTCTGGAAGTTCTCTTTCTTACTTTATGAGTTGTGATTTTAAAAATATGGTGAATGCTGCCGAACCCGAGTGCCATCCAATAGAAAGGCAGGCTTATAAAAAACATGACACTGTGTTCTCATCAAACTTATCCACTGGGCCTGGCATCGTGTGATTTCCTGCTCTTCCCCAAAGTCAAAATGACGATGAAAGGTCAATGTTTGAATGGATTTAGGCGATTGAGGCATCCATGAGAGCGCAACTAAAGACACTCAGGGAAGAGGAGCTCCAGAGCTGCTTCAGAAAGTGGCAAGAACATGGGATAAGTATATTTGAAGCAAGGGTTAGGGTTTTGAGAGGGATTCATGGCAATGTGTCTTTTTCTGTAAGATACTATTTAAATTTAAGTATTCATATTGTTAAATCATACCTCATGGACAGAAGGATGTTGGGGACTGTGGACAGAAGAATAGGTCTCAGTCAGCCTGAGTCCCTAAGGGGTTTAGCGCCTCATGTGCCCAGAGGCTGCTGCACAGCCTGGTTTGAGAACCACTGGCCTAGGCCACCTCACACTAAAAATGGGGTGACTTGTGTATTACAAATGGTGACTCCTCCTAGATGCCCAGTGAGTTGAGGACACAGCCAGAGCCAGAACAGGTTTCTAGGCCCCTTGGCTCCTAACTTCCCATGGCTTTAGGTCAGAGCTCCAGAGAGATGCAGAAGGCTCTGCCTAAGTCCCAGGATTGGGGCTGGGTCAGTTAGACCCAGCTGTTTGACTTTGGAAGAAAACTGGGCACTCCTGGTCAGCACCTGGCTGCATCAACAGTGCACTGAGGATGCATTTATGTTTCAGACCCCCAGAAGGAAGCGGACCATCTGCCACTTGCCATGATGCTGGCTGCCCGCCTCTCCAGACCCCTGTCACAACTCCCAGGAAGAACCCTAAGTATCTGTGACAGAGAAAATGGAACAAGGTAAGCGGCAAAGGGTAGAGGGGCTCTTGAGCATCACACTTTCCACAGCTGGGTGACACCAGGCAGGGGTCATGGGTCCCGACTCTCCGAATTGTCACAGTACCTGGTAGCTCTGACAAAGGAAGCTGGAAGTGACCTCAGAAGACACCTTCCGGGGTGAAGAGGAATAACTTTCATAACTGCTTTCTCAAACCCTTTTTGTTTTGAAATCACTTTAGACTTATACAAAAAGTCACAAAAATGGTACAGTGGGTTCCAGGAGGAACTTAACTTCCCCAGTTGTTCTCATCTTATGAAACCACAGTGCAATGACCAAAATCAGGAAATCCTCATTGCTATAATACTATTAGCCAAGCCACAGACCTTATTCAGATTTCACTGATGGACCTTTTTCTGGTCCTGGTTTCTTATCCAGGATCCCACATTGCATTTAGTTGTCCCTGCCTCCTTCCTTCCTTCCTTCCTTACCTCTATTCCTCCTTCCCTTGCTTCTAGAGATTGAATCTAGGACCTCTGCACTGAACTACATCCCCAGCCCTTCTGACTGTTTTCTTTTCTTTTTTTTTGACGGGGTCTTACTATGTAGTCCAGCCTGGGTGTGAACTCATTCTGTAGCCCAAGCTGGCCTCAAACTCAAGAACTACCTTTTTCTTTCTGCTATATTTTAGGGGAGCAAAATTGAGTGTCAGGTTAAGGAGTTAGGAAATTGATATTTTCTATGCCAACAAATATCTTTACCAGAGTATGTGTTCAGGCTTCTTTTTGTTTTTGGTTGGTTGTTTGTTTTTTGAGACAGGGTATCACAGTGAAGTTCAGGCTGACATTGAATTTATCATGTTGCCCATTCTGGCCTCGAACTCCTGGCAAATCCTCCTGTCTTGTGCTTTTAAGTGTATTTACGCTCTCAGCTGCATTTGCATGGGATTCAGAGCAGAGGCTCAGCTCAGCAATGGGCTTCAATTACCAGAGGTCACCGTGTAAGGGAGCCTGCAGCAGAGGCAGCCGGGGCCACCATTCCGAGAAGGGACAGCCTGACTCTGTTGAAGGGCTTTAGAAACAAGGTGAGTTTCTGCATTAAAAAAAACCCACATATTTATTTGCTTTTCATTAGTCTGACTCCTAAAGGGGCACAGCCTCACACAGATTCTGTATTCAAAGGCCTTAGCAGGAAGGCCGCTTTGCCATTTGACCCCAACCATGCCACTGTGTCTATGGGTATAACCTTCCTCCAGATGACTCCAGTTTGGTTTTTTTGCCACCAGGAGTCACCCTGGATTTTGTACCATCTGTGAGCCTGGCAAAGCTCTCAGTGGTTGCCCATGAGCTCCCTTGGTGCTTGTTAACTGAGGCCCTGAGACCAGAGACCAAAGGTCCTTCCCAGTGAGAGACCGTTCCAAGCTGAGGATTCCTAAGACAGCAGGAGCTCAACAGGACCAAGAGCAGAGAGGGAGATCAGGACAAGCACTGCCAGCAGTGCCCACCAAGCACCATGGTGCCAGCCAGAGCTGCCTAGCACTTCCAGGGCCAACTGCCCACCTTGGCAAGGTTCTGACTCAGCGTGGGGTGGAGGAGTAGAGCCCTGTGCTCCCCAGAGAAGTGGAGATGCGGCCAGTGGGAAGAGTGAATCTGATGGGGTGCTGTGATTCACATCTGTCATTCCAGGTACTTGGGAGGCTGAGGCAGGAGGATTGCAAGTTCAAGGCCAGCCTGGGCAATTTAGCAAGACTGTGTCACAAAATAAAATGTAAGAGGCTAGGGATGTAGCTCAGAGGGGGAGTGCTTGCTTAGCATAAAGCCGTGGGTTCAATCTACAGTACTGCAAACAAGGAAAGAAAAGAGCAGAAAGGAAAGGAGGGAGCAAGGAAGGAAACTGACCAAAATCTCTCATGAAGAAAGATGCAAAAACCTTCAAAATATTAACAAATAGAATTCAGCCAGATTTAAGAACTATAAGAACAAGTGTGTTTGTTCTAGGAATGGAGGAATCGTTCATTATTTGAAAATTAATGTCATCTGCTAAATTCATAGACTAAAGAAGAAAAATTGCACGATTCTATCAATGCAGAAAAAAATAAAATTTAACAATCGCTTATGATTGAAAAAAAAACTCAGAAAAAGTGACACAGAAGGGAACTTTCTCAACTAAATGATTAACATTTACAACAGACCTATGACAAACATCATCCCCAACTGAGACCTAAACGCTTTGCCCCTGAGATAGTCTTGTAAGAGGCAGCCCAGCAGTAAGGCAGGGAAAAAAAAAAAAGAAAGTCAAACAGCTCAGAAAACAAGAACTAAAACTGTCTACAGACAAAATCCCGAGGAATATACAATTCCCAAAATGAATAAATGAGCTTAGCAAGGTCACAGGAGTCAAGGTAACACAAAAATGCATTGTATTCCCATGTACTAACCAAGAACATGTGGATATAAAATTTAAAAACAATCCTGTTTGTAACTATTCAAAAGACAAAAGCAAACAAACAGGGGATGTGGGCTGAGGGTGTAGCTTAATGAAAGAGGACGTGCCTAGCATGTGTGGGGCCCTGGGTTTGGTCCCCTGAATCGGAGAGAGAGGGAGGGAAGGAGGGAGAGATGGGATGGGAGGGTAGAGAGAGAGAGAGGCAGAGAGAGAGGCACTTAGGTACATAAAAAAAGAGAAAACATGTCCAGCATCTGTCTGCTGAAAATTACACAACACTGATGAAAGAAAGAAAACAAAACTCTAAATGAATGGAGATCTATACTATGTTCAGGGATTGTCCGTTTCCTCCAAACTGAATTTATGGGTTTAGCACAATTTCTATTAAAGTATCAGTCAGGTTTTGTAGATGAAGACAAGATTATTCTAAAGTGTATGTGGAAAGACAAGGGGGGTAGAAAAGGTCAAACAATTATTTTATAAGGAAAATAAGGTAGGAGCCCAAGATCAGTGCGGCAGAAGAGCAAATCTGGAAACAGCAGCACAGCAGTGCCTGGCTGATTTTTGACAGAAGTGCAGACGTGATTCAATAGATACAAAGGAGCATTTTCAAACAAGTGCCGGGGCAATTGGAAATTCATAGGCAGAAAATCCCCTTCTGACCCAAGTCTCATATATAAAAGTTAACTCTAAATGGGTCATGGATTTCAAATGTGAAACACAAATGTATAAAGCTTTTAGAAAACAAACCAATAAACATCGAGCTAGGCATTGTGGCACACAACTGCTATTGCTGTACTCTGGGAGGCTGAGGCAGGAGGATTATAAATTCAGGCCCAGCCTGGGCAACTTAGTGACTTAGTGAGATTCTGTCACAAAATTAAAAATAAAAACAGTCCAGGGATGTGGCTCAGTGCAAAGGCTCTGTAGTTAGGCAAAAGGTTCTACATAAAAAGAAAAGAAATGAAATAGTTTTATCCTGCAGCAGACCCTGGTAAGAAGAGAAAAAAAAAGTAAGTTACAGATTAGGAGGAAAGATTTGTACGGCACATATGAGCTAAAGCACGAGTATCTAGAGCATTTCAATAAGGAAGGAACAGTCCACTGAGAATGTGGGCCGAGGCATCTTACTGAAGAGGTCTTACTTGTGGTGCTGAGGCCTGAGTGCTTGTCCTACCCAAATCCATAGGTAGAGGAGTTGACACGAGGACATGGAGCCCCTGCAGATGAGATCAGTGCCATTGTGAAAGAGATCGAGGACGCCCCTCTCCCCTTCTGCATCAGAAAGTCCTGGTGAACAGATATCGTCCTGTGACAGAAGGGGCCCCCACCAGAAAGTCTTCTGACCTCTTGATCTCAGGCACTTCGCATCCTCCAGAACTGAAGAAATAAACATCCACTATTTATAAACTCTGTCTGTAAGCCACCCATACTATAGTATTTCGTTTTTCGCAGCTCGTACTGAAAACACATGCCAGGATGTTCAGCATCATCAGCCATTAGAGAAATGCAAATCAGAATCACAGTGAAACAATCAATACCCAGTTTTCAGCATGGCGAAAATAAAAAATAGCTATACCATCAAATACTGGTGAAGATGCAGACAAACTGGGTCACTCAGACATTTCTGTTGGGGGTGTGGTATGCTACAGCCACTCTTGTAGTTGTAAACGGTTTGGCAGTTTTTAAAAAACCAAACATGAAACTGCCATATGACCCAAGAATTCTACTCCTGGGCCTTTATCCAAGAGAAATAAAAATCGGTTTTGCACTAAAACCTGGATAGGGGTGTTCACAGCAGCTTTCTTCATAGCAGCTCCAAACTGGAAACAGCCCAGATGTCCTTCAATAGGTAAATAATTAAACAAACACCCACACTATAGAAAACTACTCAGCAATAAAAAGGAACACACTCGATGTATACGACAATCTGGAAGAATCTCTAGAGAAGGATGTTGAATGGAAAAAAGCCAAAGCCCAAAGGTTACCTCCTGCATGATTCTGTTAGTATAACATTCCTGAAACGACTCAGTTACACAGATTAGTGCTTAAGGAGGGTGGGCTGGGAGGAGTAGGTGTGGCTATAAGAGGGTACTAGGAAGGTTGCTAGTGGCGATGGAAGATATCTTCATCACTTTTCTCATTGCTAGGACACAATACCCAACACCTGCAATGAAAAGGAGGAGAGGTGTCTTTAGGATCATGTTTTCAGTCCACAGTTGGCAGGCTCCAAGGCAGGAGGGCAGAGTAGAAGAAGAGCTGCTTACTGATGGTGATCCGGAAGCAGCGAGAGAAGGGAGGAAGGTGGGGGTAGATCTCCCTTCTAGGCCACGCCCCCTAGGGACCAACCTTGCTCTAATAGGCTCCGCCTCCCAATAGCAAGTCAGCTATGGTGTCCCCATGGTTCAATCCTCTTCTAAAAGCCCCACCTATGAGCACATCAGGCTCCTGGGGGACGTCTGGATAGAAACTGTAACAGAAGCATTATGTATTTTTACTGTATCAGTGTCAGTATCCTAGCAGTGCAGCAATTTTGGAAGATGATGTCATTAGGGGAAATTGGGTAAAAGGTTCCTGACAGCTCCCTGTATTATTTCTTCACTGCATGTGAATCTATAATTATTTCAAAATAAAAAGTTTAATTAAAATAACCACTAGGAAGCAGCATTAAACCTATGGGGGTTAAGACACTGGCTTCGCAGGAAGCTCTCACTGAGCCTTATCACTGAAAGGAGAGCCCATACTTTAGCTAGGCTGAAGTGTCACCTACCTGTGTCACCTCGGAAGGCAGAAAATGGGACTTTATTGGAGCCACACAGTCTCGTCGTGTTTTGGCAGGGCCTCCCGGCAAAAGTAGCTTCTGGGTTGGCTTTTTCCCAGGAGGGCTCTTCCTGGATGGTAGCTACATGGGCTTCTGCAAAGGCTGGCTCCCTGGCTACCTGCCTGGTGGAAAGATGGCCTCTTTCCAAGCTGTACCTGCAAGTGCTTCAGACAAGGATTTGGCTGAAGGTGCTTTTGTTGCCTCTGCCCTGGGAACAAGGTCTCAGGAAGGTCACGGCCTCGTGCTCATGGCTTCCTTTTCTCTTGCAGACACACACTGTTGTTTTGCTCTGTTTCCCGTACCCCAGTTGGCCGTCGGACTTATGCCAGCGATGTAAACCCGGTGAGTGGAGGGGCCCTTCCCTCTGTGCCCCCAGGGGCTTCCCTCCCTTGCCACCCTCACTGGTTCAGGACATACTGAACCACTTTCTCACCCAACTGTCCCCCAAGGATCCCCACCAGCCATGTGAACACACACTCCTGTAGCTGTGGGAGCAGCAAGTGGGGGGTTAAGAGTTCAGTTCTGGAACCTCCGTTTCAGTTCCAGCTCTGTCACGAAGGACGCTACATGTCTATTTCCTCACTGATACTGTGGTCTCATGATCATAACCACTGTGTGGGCCAGGCGGAGATTTAGATACGAAAGCTTCATGCACAGTAAGCCCAGCCTTGCACACATAAGTACGGAACCTAATAAGCTTGGCACAGATGACGACAGCGGTGATGATCGTAATGGAAATTGCAGATTGGGAAACAGTCCTGAAAGCCAAAATCATTACCTGGGGTAGCACCGTTAGTTGGTGGCAGAGTGTGGGCCGGAGTCCGGTGTCCCAAGCTGGATTCTGAGTCTCAATCTTCTTCAGTACACCTTGGTGCTTTGTGCCAAGTTGGAGGACCGAGCCTGGGCCACACACCAAGCACTATGAGTTCCTACGCAGAGGGCCAGGAGGCTTGGGCATTCGGCCTCGGGACCCTGGGTTCCTAACATGGCGTCTGCTCTTCTAAAACAGGCCGGCAGCAAAGCTGTCCTGATCACGGGCTGCGACTCTGGGTTCGGGTTCTCCTTGGCCAAGCACCTGCATTCAAAAGGCTTCCTTGTGTTTGCTGGCTGCCTGATGAAGGTGAGAGAAGAGTCTTTCCTTCACTAGTGTCCTTTATAGGCAGTCACAATTTTGTGGTTTTAAAAAAAATTGTTTTCCTAACAACTGGATCATCTGTTGCTTAAAGTAGCCTGTTTGCTGGCTCCAGCCTCGCTGGTTCTTCATAGCTTTTTCTATCCATCTGTATCCATCCATCCATGCACACATCTGTCTGTCCATCCATCTTTTGTTCATTTACTCATTTTCCAGTGCTAATGTCATGCCTGAGGCTTTGCTAGGTGGTGTAGAAGATAAGACCTAGTCCCTGCCCCACGAAGCCACCTGTGCAATGGTGAAGGGATACCGTACACAGACACAGCAAAGAATTAGGGTGAAAAGCATTCTCAGGGATGCACAAGAATGTTCAGTGGGAACACAGGGAAGTAGGAGATTGACCCTGAGCTGGGCGTGGTAGCACTCGCCTGTCATCTCAACAGTCAGGGAGGCTGAGGCAGGATGATCACAATTTCTAGAGACAACTTGGTAACTCAAAAAGATCCTGTCTTAAAAATAAAAGAGGGGCCAGGGATGTAGTTCATTGTGAAGTAGAAGAAGTCTAAAGGCCCAGGAACGAGGCTAGGGTGTTTGCAAGCAGAGCACAGGGCTGCACAGGGAACTGGCTGCCCTTCTGCCTGGGCAGGACAAGCTGTCCGGCCTGTGTGGACAGATGGAGCTGGCTGGAGCTGTCTTAAGTTCACTCTCCCAGTGAGACTGCCCGCTGCTACAAGGGGCCATGCCTGGGGTGTGGGCTGAGGAGAGACGCCTGGTGGCAGGAAGCAGGCTGTCTGCCCCAGGTTGGTGGTCATGGGTCCCCAGTAGCAGTGTCCTCAGAGTCCATAGGGTCACCCTAGGAGGTAGGGCTGGCTCTCGGGCTTCTGCCAGCTCAGGGCAACAATAGCAGCTGGACCACCTCAGAAGACTACACTCGTGCCCCAGCATCTGCCAGCCCCTGGAGATGGCCTGAGGAAAGACAGAGGGGAACAGGAGACGGGGAGAGGCTAAAACCCAGGGGGAAGGGGCATCCATGCCACCACCTGCCTCCTACACTCCATCAGGACACAGGTTGGGAGTTCAGGCTTCTACACCAGACTGGGCTGCAGTCACTCAGTGAGTGGATGGAGCTGGACTCTGCTGAATCAGAAGGCTCTGTCTATGTCTGAGAATGAATGGAGAAGCTCCAAGAGTGGCCTGAACTTCATCCAGAAGTGGGGAAAAATATAGCTGATGGGTGAGGTTGAAAGGGTCAGCGAGAGAAAGAAGTGGGTTGACCAATAAACCAGGTAGCCCAGCACCAACACGCAAGGCTGGAGCCTGTACCCAAGGGGCAGACCCTGGGACAGAGTGCCAGGGAGGTGGTGTGGCCTGGGAGTGAGGCCTGTGGCCACTGTAGCCTGCAGTCAGCAGTGGGAGGTGGGGGAGGAGGGCAGGCTGGGGCCAACTGAGAGTCCCCATCCCTGTCAGGAGCGTGGTGTGCAGCTTCTCAGGGCTGATGAAGGCGTGGGGGCTCTGGGGCTGCAAGCTGAGCATGAGATGAACCCCATTTCCTCAGAGAGAAGGCTCTTTCCCCGTGAGCTGCTGAACTGAGTTCATGTTTGGGGATGCTGATTTGCAGTGGGGGCCTCACCTGGGAACAGCAGGACCATTGTCACAATCCTGTCGCAAGAGAGGTCTGGTGCAAGGACCATGCGGAGCCAGATGATGGCAACAGGGTCAAAAGGATTCCAAGAAGAGGAAGGGCACCTGGCCCTCACATGCATCGAAGCTAGAATCTGTGACAGGCGCCGGCAACACTTTGAGGTCAACCCATGTGGGCTCCACTCGGAGGGGCCGCCAGGGGGAAGGTGGCATCAGATATGTGCTTTCACGTGTCTGTGTCATTTATAGGACAGAGACAGCTGGGGGCGCCCAGACCTAAAGATGCCATTCTGGGGAGTTCTTTGCTGGAGGCCTCTGAGCGATGGCACAAGCTTCGGGCTGGGCTGCCCTGAGGTTCCCACACTGTTGGGAAAGCTTGGCACATCGGGGGTACTTGGGAGCCAAGCCTTAGGCTCACCGAGCCCATCCTGTCTGTGTGGGCAGAGAGACCAGGTGGAATCAGCCTCCCCGGCACCGGCCTGGGCAGAGCCCCTGCGGCCCCCACCTAGTTTCCTCAGGGGAACTGGCAAAGCTCCCTCGAGCTGGAAATCCACATGGGATGACAGTTTAGGGTCCTGAGGGATATTAGAGGGAGAGCCAGCCTTCCCCTCCGGTGTCCTGATTGTCTACACCAACTCCCTCACTTCCACCCCGAAGAGTTTCCCTCTGTACCCACTCATGGCCTAAACTCCTCCTGCACAGCCCACGTCACCTGCAGACCGAGAAACCCATTCCTTGTTTGGAGCTGAACTTCAGTCCCTGGCCCCAGTTCAGTTCTCCGGAAATGCATCGAACAGGTCAGATCCTTGGTCATGTCCCCCCCGAGTCTTCGAGGATTGGCTCCAACACCTTTGACATTTTCTCCTGAAGTTTTGCTGCTGAGGTCAGAAGATGTGCTTTCCCCAGTCCCGGGGTACCAGCCCCTGCAAGGGTCAGCATCACCTCTAGAGAACTTTCTATCCCTGACTCACACTGGTGGCCCTGGCCTCCTGCCCTTGCCCAGTGGGCGAAAGCCTACCAAGTGTTTAGCGAGGTGCCCAGCAGTCAGCACACAGCTAATGGTGCCCACTTTTATGGAGACCCCCAGCAGCTGACCAGTGCCCCCAAGCAGACCCTTGTGCCCTGTACAGCCTCACGGCCACCATGTCCTCCTGTTTCTATGCTGCCCTAGGGAGCAGGCGTAGGGGGCATCTTCTTATCTCTTTCCAACCTGCTTCATCCCCTTGCCAGCGTCCGCAGCTGATGCTGCCTTTGGAAAGTCTTCTCTGCCTGCCTCTGTCCTGTGCTCCCACAGGCTCCCTACAGCCCACACCCACCACACCTGCTCTCTGTCTCCTTCCTGGGGAACACAACTCTTGAGAGCAGGGGCTGAAGTATTTATTTTTGTGCCTCCATGGTGCCACAGTGTGAAAGACGCCCAAGAAATGTTTGCCAAAGGAGAGAGGGTTTTCTTGTCTTTAATAATACCTGAATTGGTATAGCGCTTTATTAGTTTAACAGTTCTCTTAATGATCCATTTCCTTACTCCATTGATCTGCACAGATCAGGGCAGCACTTTTACTGCCAAGAGAGCCTAGCACCTGTTAGGGGACACACCTGAGGCTAGGGAGGGACTGGAATGGGGGCGGGGCTGGTGCTGGCCTCTGATACCTTGGGCAAGAGGTGGCAGATTGAGCCTTCTGGGCACAGGTGGCCCCGTGTACAGCTTTGGTTCACACAGTGTTTTCAAGCTTTTAGAGTGCCAGTAAGCTGCCAACTCTCAAAAAACTAAGAGAAATCACACTCATTAGTTTAATTATCTAAGCATCTGGCAACCTGGTCTTTCATACCCATAGGCTAACTTGCTCTTCGGGTCTCCCCAGCTTCCCTGCTGTCTGAGGCCCACCTGAGTTTGCCATCCCCGCTAGGAAATAGAACCCTGCCGGTGAGCAGTGTGGCAGTGTCCGTCCCCCTGTGGTGTGACGGTGGCAGGTGGCGTGGTCGTGTACGTCTCCTGTGCTGTGGGGCTGGCTTGAACCACCCCCTGGCGAGGCCTCCAGAAACTTCTGTGGCTGTTGCTGCTAATCCCAAGGCTTTGGCAGACACTGGGGGCCGTCTAGACTCTGCCAGGGTGGGGAGGAAGGAGGCAGAGTGAGACCTTCTCTCTTCCCCAGGACAAAGGGGACGCTGGGGTCAGAGAGCTGGACAGCTTGAACAGCGACCGACTGAGAACCGTCCAGCTCAATGTGTGCAGCCACGAGCAGGTGGAGAGGGCGGTGGAGACGGTGCGCTCCAGCCTGAAGGACCCCGAGAAAGGTGCGGGCACCGTGGGGCAGCAGGGGAGGGTGGGGACCTTTCCTAATACCCTTTCTTTATTGTTTAAATCCTTCCTGCTACATGGTAGAAGGATTACATGGATTAAATGAAACAAAGCTGTGCAGTAGGGCAGAGTGAAACAGCCGTGAGGTGACTGCAGAGAGCCGCACACCGGTTCCTGCTGGTTCAGCACTGTGCACCCACTGGCCCGGCAACACTGGGCTGAGCAGGTGTCCAAGTCACAGAGTGTCCCTGAGAGCCTTAAGGTTCAGTGAGGGACCCACATCAGCCTCAGGGGAGAGGCAGAGAGCGCAGGAGGGATGACCTGGTCTTGGGGTACGGGGGGAAAGTTGTGCCAGGAGCCCGCAAAGCAGGAACGCCGGAGGGCAGTGGCCCCAGGTGTGCCACGGGGCGGAGTCTTCTGGGGGTGGTGGCACAAGTGAGGTCAGGGAGGGAGGCTACTGGGCCAAAGGGTGCCAGGTAAAGGGAGTGTGGCTGCTCTGCTTCCCTGGGGAGCCACGGAAGGGACGTCCCTGGGGAATGACCTGGTCTGTCCCACCAAGCTCGCTGCGGGGAGGGCACAGGCTTGATCATCCCGGACTAGGGTAGAGAGCCCTGGCAAAGAAGAGAGGCTCAGGAGCCCTGAGAAGGCACGACTGGTGGGACTTGAGGACTCCTGTGGGGATGCTGCTGTGGCCCTGAGACACCCGGGGGTGAGGGTGAGGGTGGGGGTGGGGGTGGGGGTCCAGAGAGACTTCTGGGGACCGGGAACCAGCAGGGTCCTACGCTGTGGTGCTAGCACCCAGCGTCTCCCAGTTCAGCCACACTGAGAACCTTGGTGGGAGGGCTCTGCTGCCAACTCCGGGGGTGCTGTCTGTGTAGTGATGGGTGGTGCTCCACTCAGGGACGCTGTGCCATTGACCCCCTGACCCAGACAGTTCAAGGAGAAAAGGAGCCTTGCCTGGAGTGGTGGTACACATCTATAATTCCAGCATTTAGGAGGCCGAGGCAGGAGGATCTTGGTGAGTTTGAGGCCATCCTGAGCTACATAATGAGTTCAAGCCCAGCCAAGACTACAGAGTAAAACCCTGTCTCAGAAAGAGAAAGGAAAAAAAAGAGAGCAAGAAGGGGGCCTCCTGGAGCTCTGCCTCCTGCACAGTAGGTGGGAAAGGGGGAGGGGACCGGTGCCAGTGCTGTGCACTGCCCAGGAAGTGGGGGTCGGGGAAATCCTGTCCCCTCCAGGAAGCACTTGTGTTGTGCGGGCAGCCTGACACTGCTGTCACCTGGCAGCCCAGTGCCACCCCCACCCTGCAACAGACCCTTCCAGCCCCTGTTCTCAGAGCAGAGGCTCGTGAGTTGTCCAACCCGCTGGCCATCTGTTTAATAATTAACAGGCAGAGCCTGCACTCCTGTTCCATTAAGAAGAGGCAGGGTGGTCCCACCAAGCTGGTCATCAGCGGAGGCACAGCCCGTGGTAAATTCTCCTCTGTCCTCCCTTGCAGCTGGGATGTTGCCTTCATAAAGAGTCAGGCAGGAAAATACCTACCGCGGTGCCATAAAGCCGGTGCATTATAGCCTGTGCGTGGCGGCGATTTGAATTAAGTCACCAGCCACCTCAGCACAGGAAGGGGCTTTCCCAGGGCCGGGCCCTTGTTCCCTACCACTGGGGCAGAATCACCTCCATGGCCAGTTTGCCCAGCTGGGCTAATCAGGGTCCCCTCTGCCCTGGCCACTCGTGGGAAGGGGTCCCCCTGCCCAGCGCCAATCCTGACCCACAAACCTTTCCGGGCACGTTTGCTGAACCACTCACTGTGACTGTCCTTAACCACTCTTCCCGTTTGGGAAAAGATCTGAAGACTTAAGTTCGAAAAAGAAAATAAATGTGTCAGACCATTGCCTGATTCCTCCTCTTCCTCCCTGTCTTTCTCCTCCGTCTCCCCTCTCCTCTTCCGTCCCCTCCTCCACACTAGCTCTGGGCTGTCTTTTTCCAGGGTAGCTCAGCCCCTGGTCTCAGGCATATGGCTTTGAACTCTAAAGAGCATCTTCCCAGTGCCTTCCCAGCAGCTGTGGTCTTCTCTGGTTCACACCCACAACGCAGGGGCCGTTCAGGAGAGGTGTCCTGACGGGCGAGGTGAGGGGGACTGTCTGGTCACAGACCAGCCACCTGCTCAGCCTCTTTCCCCTCCAGCAAGGCTATGAGGGACAGAACACCCGGCACCTATGCCCAGCCTCCCCACCCCCACGCTGGCCGGTGAGTGGACTACTCCTGGCGTCTTTGCTTACCGTTCAGTAAGCACCTGCTGTGTACTTGGTAGTGAGCTGAGGACCGAGGAGTTTGACCTGGCAGGAAGAACGTGTGGTTGGACACCAGCCAGGTGGCTTCAGGACAAAACCTCTGAGTTACAGTCCTGGGACATTATGCTGCAGACCGGGAAGACCCAACATCCGGTGCAGCCTCTGCCTGAGACTGAGACAACCGGATTGAGAGAAGTGTGGCTCTGGTGTGAGCTGTCTGTCTGTGACACAGGTCATGCCCAGGTCTGGCTGTCCAGGGGCTCGGGAGGATTTCCACCAGAGCCACTCTCAGGCTGACGGCAGGAGCTGAGCAGGGCACAAGGGGCTCAAAGTCAGAGTTGGAGAGGAGAGGGCACAGCCAGTGGGCAGAGGCCTGGAGAAGGCCAGGTGGGCCACAGTGCATGATGGGAAACTCAGGAGCAGGGACAGACTGCTAAGGAGGATGGAGAACAAAGCCTGGGTCAGGAGACCCCAGGAGTGCTGCAGACCCGGGACTAATCCAAATGGTCAGAGAGGGAAGAAGGGATTTTAGCTGGAGGCTCAGCAGGGGAAACAAGCAACAGCCTGGGGCGGTGTCCTCAGACAGATCCCACCTCTCCTGTCTGCTAGTGGGTGTGGCATTGAGCAGGGCACTCTGAGCCACAGTTGTCTCCTCCACCTGTGGGGCCATTCAGCATCTCCTTATGGTTGGTTATGAGGATCGGGTGAGTTAATGAGTGAGTCAGGTGAGATCAGCATTAGTTCCAGCCTGGCAGCTGTCTTTTGGGCCTCTTGTTTACAGTCCCGGTGACTCATCAGGGTCTGGGGAAGAGTCAGAGTTGAAAGTGAAGCCACCAACAGAGGAGGTGGGTTTGAGTAGCCTCGGGACTTGACGCTGTGGGACATTCAGAGGGAAGTGGCCATCAGGGTGGAGGAAGAGGAGACTGGGGAGCCTGACATGGAAGGGATGGTTCCTGGAAAGCAGCTGTCAGGAACACTTTATTCAGGACATTGGCTGAGGGTTGCTCCTGGGTGCCCGCTTACTACTTGTCAAGCCAGCGATCCAGGAGCAGCAGCACTGGAGTTTCATTAAGCCTTTTTTGGATAGCAGTGTCAGATGTAATTGTTCGATTTCTAGGTGGAAAAGGACTACAGACATGCTTTCTAGGTGCTGTTGTCCCATATGGATCAAGCACTAAACCACTGGAAAATCCCACAGACGTAGATAGAGAAGCAGGCTAAGGACAGGACACGGGGCAAGGGACACCTGTCTCAGGGAAGTGGGATCAGGTAGAAGAAAGGTGGCCGGGAGGGTGCCGGGGAAGCAGGAGAATGAGACTTGGGTGTCACTGATACCAAGGGAACAGTGAGTGTCCAGGGGCATAGTGGCACTTGCGTCCTAGACAGCGGAGGAGTGGAGACTGGAGAGGTCCTTCCGGCCCAGTACTGGATCCGAGAGCAGTTGACAGGACAGAGACGACAGTGTGTGTGCCCAGAAGGAGCCTGCTGTGGACAAAGGAGGGCGAGCTGCATGGGCAGAGGGCTGTGCAGCTCTGGAGGCAGAGGCGTCCGCAGATATTCATTCCCTAACCCCCTCTTTTGGTTTTGATTTTCTGCAGTACTGGAAATTGAACCCAGGGCCATCCTTCCCCAGCCCATTTTTTCTCTTTTCTTTTGATCCCGGATCTCAGTCATTAAAACACCTAGGCTGAGCTCGAACTCGTGATCCTCCTGCCTCATCCTCCCAGGGTGCTGGGATGACAGGCATCCACCATCTTGCCCAATGACCTGCATTTACTGAGCACCTAATGTGTGCACTGATGAAGGGAGGGAACAAGGAGCAAGGGAAAGGTGAAGTCACATAAAAGGAGAAGGGGACCAGCCCAAGGATTCCTGCTCCTCCTGAGAAGTCTGCGGGGAGAAAGTGGGATCTGGGGGGCTGTCATTGGTGAGCACCTCGATAGTGTCACTAGGTTTGCCTGGAGTTCATGAGGTCCCTACAGGCAGCAGCGAGGGGGCTCTGCACACTTTGTTAACCAGCAATTTCCTTTCCTTGATAAATGTCCTTAATTCTCTGTAATTGAAGGAGAAGGCACCAAGAGGTCAGTCGATGGAGCTTTAATTTGGTCAAGATGGAAGGAGAGAGATGGGGAGCAATTACTCTGATGAAAACAACTCATTTCCACGAGGGGTTCAGAAAATGGCTGGGTTCCCGCAGGCAGGGGGTGCCAGGGAGGGAGGGGAGCCCCCCGCTGTGATGCTGCCTGGGAAGGGGGTCAGGACTGAACCTCAGGTGGCTAGGCCCGAGGGTTCCTCAACAGAAAGGCAGGCCCTGGCCTGGGGATCCACCCTTCTGGTCTTTGCACCCCGAAACACTGAATTCCAAAGAGGCCCTGAAAACAGGGATGCCTCCCCAGCTGCTTTCCCTGGTTTCAGCTTTACTTCTGACTTCCTGATTAAGCTTCAGTCTGGGCTTTCCCTTTAGGGCCTCAGTTTCTCCACCTGTGACATGAGTCAATAGACTAGATAAACCCCAGGTGCCTTCCAGCACCTGCATTCCCTGTGTCCGTGAGAGCCAGCTATCCTTTAGAGGTGACATTGGGCCTGGACATTCCAGACTTGGGGGTCAGTCCTGCAAACAGGAGTTTAGGCCTCTATCTGCAGTCTTTCTTGGGTGACTCTAGAAAGTTTTCTGAGAGCCTTGGGTAAGACGCTGGAAGTCACAGGGAAAGGAACCGAGGGAGCAAGGCGGGCTGCAGACTGATGGGTAATATCTGAGGCCAGGCACATGTGGCGACACAGTTGTGCCAGCTCCTGAATTGGTCAACTTTCTCATTGCTGGAACAAAATACTGAACACTCGCAATTTAAAGGAAGAGAGGTTTGATTTGGCTCACAGTCTCAGAGGATTCAGGGCACGGTCACCTGGCCCCAAGGCCGGACATCATGGTGGAAGGGCCTGGGGGGCGAAGCTGCCAGGAGACAGAGCACAGGGGAAGAGCACCGCAGAGGAAGGGCCAGGGACTAGATACGTCTCCAAGGTCACACCAAGCCCCACCCAGACACACCCAGAGATCTCCGAGGGGGCCTCTCAAGCCCATCACAGTGACAATAGGATTAACGGTCACATCTCCCGTGCAGGGTTGTGGGGCCTGGTTAACAATGCGGGCATCTCCACCTTCGGGGAGGTGGAGTTCACCAGCATGGACACCTACAAGGAGGTAGCTGAAGTGAACCTCTGGGGCACGGTGCGGACAACAAAATCTTTCCTCCCCCTGCTCCGAAGAGCCAAAGGTAAGTTGGGAAGCTAGCTGCACCCTGCCTGCCCTTGAACCTGCCCAGGATGGAAATCCCCCAGACCCCCCATCCACAGCAGCAAGGCTGAGTTTTATTATGAGTCCTAGAGCCGCTCTGGATGGGTGGGGAGTGGTGGGCAGAGGTGCGTTGCCTTCAGAAAGTAGAGCAGGTGTCCCTATCATTGTATCATAGCAGGGGGTTAAGTAAATGTAGTCTTCCCATTCTTCGGGGGTATTCATGTCATAACTAAAACATGAGACAATTGTGTTCAGTTAAAGAGAAGTATTAATCAAGATTAGAAATTTAGAAGACAAACAAAACGCCCAAACCGTAGCCGGTAGCCAAATGTAAGCCAAATGTAAGCAGAGTACACCTATAGGGTTTAAAAGGAAACCTCATCCTTCACTGACCTCAGACTGAGCTTTCTGAAAGGTGCCACCCCACACTGTCCACACTGTCCATGACCCCAGGATGGGCTGTGTTCCTTCCCGGTGTACTCCAGGGTGAGTAGTCGTGGGTCTGACTGGTTGAATGGGATTCCCCGCCAATCCTGCCCCAGAACTGAGAGAAGCTGTGGTTGCCCCTGACACCCCCAGGCTGAGCATCTTTCAAGGTCACCCCTCTTCAAGTGCCGGAGAGCGTCCCCTGCCCCAGTCTGCCTCTCTGTGTGCCAGGTTGTCTTGGGCTACAACCCACCTCCGTCCCTAGCATCGCTGCTAGTAAGTACTCCTGTCGCGAACCGGCGACGCAGAGCACTGTCCCGCAGTGCCTCAAACCTGAAAGAGCAGCGGGGTGGAGATGGGGCAGAGAGAAAGGAAGGACGCCAAGACAAGAGTCTGATCAAGGCGACGTTTATTGCCGGCAAGCACCGGCCTTTTAAAGGGAAAGGCCGAACTATTATGGGCTAGGATTACCATAGTAACCTCGACACCCGCTCCACGGGAACGAGGGTTCACACGGGCCTCAACACCCGCTCCACGGGAACGAGGGTTCACACGGGCAAGAGAAAGCAGGCTCAAGAAAAACAAATTAACAACACCTGCAACTAATAATCATGATTCCCACAATAGGTGGAGGAACTCAACAAAATGGAGGTACAACACCTGACTCCTATAGATAACATCAGATCTTTGGCTGTCCGAGTTTCTCCCGTGCAGGGTCAAAACAAGTTTAACACGTGCAGTCCTTAAAAAGGAACAAATGTTGTCTTTCAAAAAGCCAGTGGGCCATGGCTGGCTTCCCACATACTCGCATAGACTCAGGGTGGTAATTGCCTTCACATCTCACTAGGGACATTAGTCACCTGCTAAGGTGGCACTGCCCCGCCACGCAAAGTCCTTGACATACAGTTTCAACAGGAGTTCAGGTTGGCTCATGGTTTCAGAGGGTTCAGTCTGTGACTGCCTGGCTCTGCGGCAGAAGCATCACGATGGGAGGGCCAGGCAGAGGGAAGCTGCTCACCTCATGGTGGCCAGGAGGCAGAGAGAAAGGAAAAGAGTCCGAGAAAAGATGAACCCCAGTCACTTGCTTCCTCCACCTAGGCCCCACTCCTAACAGCCCTCAGCTGTGAACTCTTCAGCAGGTTAATCTGTCGAGGCATCTCTTAATCAATCAGGCTGACAATCAAGATTCACTGTTGTACTGGATGAGCTGAATTTTAAGCCCCATGGGCAGGAGGAGGAAGTTCTGTCCTATATTCTCCTTGACCAGCATCAGATTTTGCCTGGGGCGAGCACACAGATCCCCACGGCCATAGCTGTCCTGCCCCCATATTCTCCCATCGTATTTTCACCCCGAGGTGTGATCACCAGGCAGGGCTCTGTCTGCTTTTGATTAGATGTATGCTGTGCCCCTCTGGTAAGCAGGGCCGCTTCTCACTCCTTTGTCCTCGTGGCTGGCACACCCAGGGGAAGGTCAGGGATGCTGACCTATGGGAGGCCCAAGGCTGGCTGTGACTGCAGAATGAGAAGGCCCAGCCTTGGTGATTCTGGAGCGCTGCCGGCCAGGTGTCTGTGTCAGGGCGGTGCCAGCTGAGCGGTGTTTGCTGTCTCCCTCTGTAGGCCGTGTGGTCAACATCAGCAGCATGATGGGCCGCATGGCCAACCCGGCCCGCTCCCCATACTGTATCACCAAGTTCGGGGTGGAGGCCTTCTCCGACTGCCTGCGCTACGAGATGCACCCTCTGGGTGTGAAGGTCAGCGTGGTGGAGCCAGGCAACTACATCGCCGCCACCAGCCTCTACAGCCCCGAGCGGATCCAGGCCATCGCCCAGAAGATGTGGGACGAGCTGCCCGAAGTTGTGCGCAAGGACTATGGCAGGGAGTACTTCGATGAGAAGATCGCCAAGATGGAGACCTACTGCAACAGCGGCTCCACGGACACATCCCCTGTCATCGATGCCATCACGCACGCCCTGACCGCCGCCACCCCCTACACCCGCTACCACCCCATGGACTACTACTGGTGGCTGCGAATGCAGATCATGACCCATTTGCCTGGAGCCATCTCCGACATGATCTACATACACTGAAGACCCCCAGTGGGAGGGTGGAGGTGGGGTGGGGGTCACATACAGTCACCTCTCGATTAACCACTGTTGTCACCACTCTTAGGAAGACTCATTGTAGCATTAACCAGAGGCAGTAACCCAGCCTCTTGTTCATGTGCTGAGTGGCTTGGGTCTGCACAAAACGAGGTCCAGGCGAGGTTCCCTAGACCTTGGGGCGAACATGGTGCATCTACCTAGATTTGGTTTTGTATGAAAATTTTGGGAAACATCTTTATATTAAAAACAGATTTATTATAGAATAGAATCCTTGTTCCTTTACACCTTGAAGCCAAGTCATTAACTCAGAAAATGTTGCTCTTTAAACCAGCCCTATGAGTAAGAAGGACAGATGTTTTTTGATTCTGTGCATGAAGGATTTTTGCAGCTGAGAGGACATGTGAACTACCCCTTTCTTTTTTTTTTTTTTTTTTTTTTTTTTTTTT